>NC_134465.1:27329038-28529038 GCF_047948215.1 Lycorma delicatula | reverse complement strand
TTCAGCTACTACTTCAGAGGATGAATGAGGATGATATTATGAGTGTAAATGAAGTGTAGTCTTTTACAGTCTCTGTTCGACTATTCCTGAGATGTGAGGTTAATTGAAACCCAGCCACCAAAGAACACCGGTATCCACGATCTAGTATTCAAATCTGTATAAAAGTAACTGACTTTACTGGGAGTTGAACAATGGAACTCTCGACTTCCAAATCAGCTGATTTGGAAAGACGCATTCACCACTATATCAACCTGTTGGGTTTTGTCATGAACATCTAATTTTAAATTGTAGTTTCATGTCATTTTATAGGGCGACATCTTTGTTTCCGTCGTACTGGAGAATTCAAATTAAAATTTTACGATATAATTTTATAATTAAAATTCGTTTTATCTTTTTTACGTGTTTGGTTCATTTATTTAAATTAGTTGAACAAACTTTTGCATCAAACCAAACTTTATAACAAAATGAAAACAAATTTTTAAGTAATTTGTATATCATTTCATATCTCTAGTAATTTTTTTTTAAAGCAATAAATTGATTAAGGGTTAATTTTAATATGTGACTATAGTAATTAGATTATTGTATTGAATTTAATTTAATGATTTTTGTTTACAAAAAAGTATCCGTAAATTTATAGACACAAAATGGTACTCAAATTATTGTTGTTGTATAAATAAATAAGGAAAGACATCGATATTAAGTTTTCTTATTAAATATACTATTTTTATTATAGTTAAAAATTTTATTTATTAAAAATAAAAAATAAAAGATATTCTAATTTACTAATCTTTTTTTTTTTTTATATATGTATCTGCGTACGTATTAATTTGTATATATACTCGTAGTTAACTAACAATGAAATGCCAAATGTCATGTTTAAAAAATGTAAGGAATTTGAATGAAGTTAAATCTTTTTATTAACCTTGAGTTTAAATTAAGTAATATTATTTTTAGTGACTTTAAATTAATTTATTATCATTATATATATATATTCAATAAATTAAAATAAAACGATAGATTATAATAAGCCTTGAACGAATATAATTTTCTTTTAATAAATGGTTTATTAATTAACCTTATTTTATTGTTTTGCCATATATATGTATTATTTTTTAAAAAAAACGTTAAAAAAATAATAAAATTACTTACAAAGTGCCTATAATAAAATTAAAAATAATAGTTAACTTATTGGGTTGGTCTAGTGGTAAACTCGTCGTCGTAAATCAGCCGATTTCGAAGTCGAAGTTCTCAGGTTCAAATCCTAATAAAGGTAATTAACTTTTATTTGGATTGAATACTAGATCGTAGATATCGGTGTCGTTTGGTGGTTGGGTTTCAATTAACCATACATCTCAGGAATGATCGGCCTTAGTTTTTATTCAAGATTTACCGGTACTGTTAGATTACACTAAATCGCTAATGATTTTGATTGTTGATGCGACTAAATAAAAATATTAAAAGAAATAATAATAATTCTCTAATATTTAAAAAAAAAATATTCATTTTGATTTTTTGGTTTTTGTTAATTTTCTGTTCGAACATTTATGTTATGTTATTTATGTTATATTTATGTTCGAACTATTATGTTATTCGTTTTTGTGTTCGTGGAGAAAGTACGAATATTACTCCTTTCCAGTCCCAAAAGACGGTTTTATGGACTTCTCCAGCTGACGCTCGTTTCACCTTTAAAGAGCAATGTTTTCGTTCAACCCCTCTCTGTATTAGCCGATTTCGACTTGGTTGCGTAGTGATGGACCTGTCTCTTTATCGTACGGAAATTTTTGATAAAAAAAAGAAATTTCCTGTCGTTTATGTTTAGTTAAGGTTTTCAGTGCAAGTTGATTTTTTATTTAATCGTTATGGTAACCGATATATTACTTTTCGGGTGACTTGCCATGTTACTATATTATAAATGAGTGTCTGACATTATTAATCTTTTTATATATTTTAAAAACTGTGTTTTGTTTATTGTTTTTCTGTAGTAAGGTAGCTAGTTCAAGAGATGTGTTTGTTGTTTTTCGGTGTTCATGTTCAATAGTAAAATTTAATTCGTGTTGTATTTTGTTTATTTATGTTATTTATGGAAATTTTTTTTTAATTAAGTTAATATAAAAGTTAGAATGGAGAGTTGAGGTGGTTAGATTTAGTCGGTAGGGCGCAGGCATACATACGCACTTTAATAACAACTAGCGGAACCTGGTGCGAGTCCGACAATTTGTTCGTAAATGGAATTCCCCACTTAACAGGAAAAAAGTTAGTTAGGTTTGTCATAAAGATAATTTATATTTGTGAGCAATTTTCGATGTCAGATGTCATGAATCTACAAAAAATATTTATTTTAGATTTTATAATATTTGAGCCCATTTTTAATTACCAATTATTTTATTGCATAATTTAACAATTTTTTTTGTTGTTCAGTAGACTTAATGTAAGAACTAAAATATAAAATATACTTAATAATTTTTTTTGGTTATGTAATATTAATTTTATATTATAAATATAATATTAATTTTATATTAATGCAATAATGTTTTATCTAATCCATTAATGCATTATATATAATTTCATTTTGCGTTCAATATAAACGTAATATATTAATCGAATTAAATATATATAATGAATATATAAGATAATATATGATTTACGTAACAGAAATATTGTAGAATTATACGTAATTCATTTAGCTTATTTTAAAGAACTTAATAATTGTAGGATTTTATAGAAAATGAATGTTTTACGCGTATATATGTAGAGGAGAGAGATTTCCTGGAATATTTCTTATTCTCCTATATAAAGAAATGACAACTATTAGTGAACAGTAATTTTTTTCTTATATTAAGTTGAAATCCTTTCTCTTCCAATAAAATAAAACAACTCTATTTAATGTAAGATCGTTAAAAGCAGTCTTGTGTCTGAATTTTAAAGAGACTTTATTTCTAGTTTTATATATATCTATATAAATAAAAATTTAATTCTTCGTTTGTTCAAAATCATAAATCTTCGAAAGTTCTTACACGATTGCTTTGAAATTTTGAGATAACGTTGAACTGGAACACGCGCGTGCTTTCATATGCCTAAGATTTCACACCTGTGACAGGTAAAAACATCCTATTAATTAAAAACAGCGCTATCTGTTGGACGTAAAAGCAACACACGCTATACTAAATATTTTACGATTCCATTTCAGTGTTTCCCATATGTGTGTCTGCTATCGACTAAAAAACTACGGGACCGATTTACGCGCGCGGAAAAAGGGAGAAAGAGAAAAATTGGAAATGGGAAAGTGGTAAAAATCGAAAAAGGGAAGAAAGGGAAAATTGAAAAAAGAGAAACGGGGAAAGGGAAATGTAAATGGTGATAGGGAAAGGGAATGAAAGGGGGAAATGGGGGAACGTGAAGGGGAATAAAATTAAATGGGAAAAGGAAAAGTGGAAAAAGGGAAAGGTTAAATTTTGTGAAGTTCCGTAATGTTCATCATTTTGTTAATGTTTTATCAAACTTTCAATTGTGTTAATTTAATATATATATATATATATATATATACTCAAATCTAGCAATAGCAAAGCATTGCTGGGTCTACTATTATATATATATATATATATATATATATATATATATATATATATAAACTAGAGATAGATAAAATATACAATCCTTATTGCCTATAATTCATCTATTGACACATGACTTTTTTTGACACTTGAAACGTGTTTAAATTACACCGAAACATACGGGTACCGCAACAGAAATTTAACAAATAACGAAAAGGTCCTGCCTTAATAACTCTCTAACTATTAGTGTCAGAGACATAAATGCGATGTCATTTTATAACTTAAATGGTCAGCTCGCCGATACGACACTAAGTTTGTGTTACTGGTGAGGGGTTTAGCGGAGAGGGGGCACAATCCAGATCGGTCAAAACTGACGCTCTCGCTCGTTTCCATTCAGTGTAGTTCACGACTTAGACGTGACAGCGCAGTGATTCGTGTGTTTGTGTTTAGAATTTGACGAGGTAGATCGATTTAGGTAGTAATAAGTATATTTTGGACTATGTTTATGTATAAAAAGTTAATGTAAACGTGTAAAAATTCAATATGTCAGCCTCAGCCCGAGCATAAAGCCAGCCGGAAATATAAATTACGCGTATAATTGGAAAGGGGAGGTTATGGGCCACGCATTGGGGCCCCAATGTCCGGTGCTGAGCGAGCGAGATGGTTTCGGGAACGTCAAAATGTTGACATGGCGGGCTAATTGAACGATGCCGACGGCGCGAGCACCTCTGCCGCTGCTTATTATGTATGCCTTATGTCTCTTACTTCTCATATCACAGACCAATCTTCAACAAAAAAATACTAGTCAAAAATAAATATCGTATACCATTTAATGTACGTTTTATGTTAAAATTAAAGTTAGTACGAAGTCAATGTTTCGTTTTTATTTCAATCCAGTACACTAAAAGTGCTTGCTGACATACAGAACGACCGATTTATCTGTAGAGCTGGCTAAATGAAGGAACTAAATGTTCTTTGGTGACTTTCAGTTTTGTTCAAAAGAAATACGATGCTGGCTCTCCCATTAATCTTTACAGATACGTTGGTCGGTCTGTAGCTCGGAGGAACTTCATCCAAGGTTTGTAACGTTTCACGTTAAACTTACGGCCGTGTGCCCCGACACAGCTTCACCCGATTTTTTTATTTGATTTTTTTTATTAATTTTTTTTTTACATATGAAAAAAATATGTTTTTCATCTAGAAGGAGGAATCTCAATGTCGTTAACTAAAATTTCAGTGAGGATTAGAATCAAATAATAGATACTGCAAATTTTATTTAATCTGGTATAACTGTTCTTTTTTTAACTAAAATTAATCGAAAATTGATTCAAGATATTTTTTTTTTTTTTTTTTTTTTTTTTTTTTATTAAAAAATGCATTGATAACAGGAATAATCATATTTCGAACAATAAATCTTACTGAAACCACATTATATATATTTTCATAAGATTTCTTAACATATGATATAATCTGCAGATACACAATATAATATTACGGTAATATAAAATATTTTGCTTTATTGAAGACTTTTATATGAAATATTATATATATATATATATATAAAACGATATACACGTTTAACTAGGTTAATAATAATATCGGATGAATTTTATGTAATATATATACGTACAGAGATGGCTGATTAGATTTTATTATGTAAAATTCCTTTCTCTTATTTCACGTATACATTTATATTTATTACTTAACTAACGTATCTGAAATAATAAAAATTGCAATAATATTTATTATTGTCTCATGGTAATTATACGTAATATTTTTGTAATGTACGAGTACAATGTGATTATTGAAGAATGTAATAAAGTTTCAGAACATTTTCCACTAATGAAAATTATGATAAATTAAGAATTAATGAAAGATTGAAGTAAACCTAGGTTCAGAAACGCTTTGTTAGCGACTGTCGTTTGGCGAAAGATTTCGCCCTGATTTCTGCGCCTTTGGTAAAATTAAGCCAGATTGTAATCAGTGGCGGCTCGTAATTAAAATTAGTGGTGGTGCTGCTCCAGAAAAAATTTTTCTGTTTTTTCAATGTCGTGGTTAAATTCTCTGTAAAATAAAAGAATCGAAAAAAATGAAAAGTAGGAACCATGATAATAATCTTACTCTACACTTTATCACATTCAGGAATGTGATACACGGTTTTTAAGCGCTTGTGCCTAAAAACCGTATTCGGTTTAACCGAATGAATAATAAAATGTCAATACAGTTAACATTTTTTTAGTATTATTAGATATCTTAATAAAATGTCCGGTTAAAAAGGCTATTATCCGATGTGTTTAACGTAAAATTCTATCTACACAGAAACAAATTCGTAATTAGTTTTTACTAATTACCTTCTCTTTCGCCCTTTCACCGTGTTTTTGGACAGATTTGGCAATCAAAGAGTTCTTGCTTTCCGCCATCTTCTGATCACTACTGAAAAAACAACTAAACCGTTTTCATATTCCTTCCACCGACTAAACTAGAAAAGGGAACGAATAAGGAACGTTTCATACACAAGCGAAGTAAAAAAAAAAAAACTACCTTCCACCAGCACGCCAGGGTCGGCACTGCGGGAGCGACAGTGCGCTCTATCCCTCGCAGCTTTCTATGTGCACATTCGTACAACAGCCAAACAGTACGCCGCTGAAACTGTGAAGAACACAGTTCCATACAAAATTTTTATATCTTACATAAACTGAGGGATAGCTACTGACATTAAGTTTAAGGATTATATATTATACAAGTATAAGGAAAGAGTTACAGAAAAAAGGACTCATTATATTAAATGTTACCGATAGTATCATTTACCGTGGTGCAGTTTCACAGTGCCTATACGCGAGCCGCCATCGATTGTAATTCTTGTAGATGATTGTTGAGAACTGCAGACCACACCGTAACAGTTAGTGGCTGTAAAGGGCGTTCATGTGTTACTAGTTGATCGGCAGTAACCCCAAAACGAGCATTTTCTTCTGTTGACATATTCGCTAAAGTGCAAATCGGCTTCATCACTCGTTCATAGATTGTGTAATTGGTATCGTCAGAATCATTGGTGTTCATAAATTCCCGGCAGTATTCCAGGCGTAATGCATAAATCGTTCGAGTCCATTTTATGGACTAATTGGATTTTTTAAGGAAATATTTTTAAATCCTTTCGCAATATTCTACGTGATGATGTTCCACTAATGACCACCTGAGTAAAACGTTTTCATTTTGATATTGTGTTATCTTCTAATACAATGTCCGTTAAAGATACAATATTTTCATTTCTGAAAGATCTTGTTCTAACGGATCTTTTTGTATCTCCCACTATTTCAGTCTGATTAAATTTAAACAACAATTGCGAGGATGGCCTAGCCAGGTGATTTCCTAATTTTGTAAAATTTTCTAAATTTTAATTGTGTTTCAGAAACACTCATCTTGACTTTCCAAGGAAAATTTCACTGTTTTTATTACTTTTTGAAGATGTATATTTCCATAATTAGTCTTGTTTTTATTTAACTTTAATCTGAAAGGAAAAAAATATATTTGAATAATAAAAATAATAGTACATTTTTATTTCATAGGAAGTGATGATTTTTAGCTCATCGTTATTTATTTTTAAAGCAACGGATGGTACAGGAAACATTTTAATTTGACGTAATTATTTTTTAGTTTTACATCTTATGATAAGCAATGAATTTGATAATGCCATATAAAGCAGTAACTGATTAACATTTTATAACAGTTTAATAAAGTCATATATGTATACACATACTGTATAGATAATTATGGTTAAACAAAGTTGATTTTTTTTCAACAGTTTTTCGTTTATGAAATGATTAACATTTGACAGGATGTGGTAGTATAATAAAAAGATATTGTGTACAGGCTACCGGATTTCCGATATAGATAATTTATTACCCTCCCTTCCATGACAATTATAAGAAAAATAATGTATAATATTTTACACTACAGTAGTTAAATGCTATAAAATGAAATTAATTTGCTATTATATTTTCTAGGTCATTTGTATCAAATTTATTGCAAATTATTTATTTATCCTAATGTAATTTATTTGTTAAAACTAAACAATCTCTGTGTCAATCATATTTTATTATAAATTTAAATATAATGATAACACATTAGTATTGATTGTATATTTATATTGTGTTATAAATAAATTTTATAATTAGATGAATAAAAATTATTTTATATATATATAAAGAAAAGAAGTAAAAGGATGGAGAAAATAAAATTAAAAGAATAGAAATAACAAAATTTATTGACGTTTTATGAAAAAAAAATCAGGTTATAAACCATAAAAATTGTCAATACACTTTTTTTTTCTTTTCGGATAAAATATTCAGTAGGAAGTCCGGATTACATTTTTTTTTCTGTTGAAATACTTTAAATATTAGATTTATTTCCGTACTTTTTTCTTACTAATAGAAAGTACTTAAAGATACAATCAAATGAAATGCTTCCACCCATTAAAATTGTATTTTACCTACGTAAAAAAAAATTTTCGCTTGATAAGAAATTTAAGTCCAAAGGAGCCTCAGGGAGGTATCCTAGTTCCCTTTTTTGTTTCGTTCCACTCGAGCCGTCCGGTGCTGCGATCTAGTGGGTGCTAGCGCTCACCGGCGAGTTAAGCCCTACGATCATTCTACTTCAGAATCCCGTGCCGTGAGGCCGTGTTTTCATTTCAGTCCAAGGGGACTCAGTTTCTTGATAATGTTCAAGTTCAATTATGACTAAACCGTCATACATTCTTAAGTTAAATGTAACTATTGTAATTCATTCAAAATATCAAGGGTGACAAGAAATTAAATATAACGATTGAAGAAGAACATAGCGTTGCTTCATTTCATCATCTACCATCTCAACCATCATTTCAACCAAATATAGTCCATATTAGCTCGAAATTTTACCAATTTTTTTTTCGTAATAAAAATATGGGTACTTTCTGATTAAACGAAGGCCATACTAAAACAGCGCGTTGCGACTGTTAGGTTGAGGTTCGTTTACTGTTAATCATAAATAAAATTTTGTGGATCATGAAACTGGGGCTAATACCTAGCAAATTGAACGATTGTGGGGGTCCTGAATATACTTGAATGTCATAAAGTGCAGAAATAGATTATTATCCTTCTCCCATCTATTCTATTTATTTGATTCATTTTTTCGATTCTTTTATTTTACAAAAAACTTCAACTATGGCCTTGAAAAGGCCCAGAAAAAAAATTTTCTGGAGCAGCACCCCCATTAATTTTACCTACGAGCCGCCATTGGCATTGAATAATAATAATAGTATTTTGTGTCGTCAGTAATATGACATTTCGTTCATCTAATTGATGGATGATGTTAAATTTTACATAATTTTTAACTAAAAACGAAACGTTTTAATTGTAAGTATGTCATCATTAAATACTGGACCCGACAATGCTTCTCTATCAATTGTTTACCACAGGTCAAATCTCAACAAGCTTACTATTACATAAATCATTAAAAAAAACCTATAAATAAATAACCTGAAACGTATTTTACTAAATTTAATGTCCTTGTATATAACGAGAAATAACGATTGTCATTGTTTTCATCGGTCGTTGTTTATGTCGATATCGACTTCCTCCGACAGTTTTTTATGTGATGTTAAAGGTTTGGTCTCCGTAGCGTGAGTGGTAGAATCTCGGCCTTTCATCCGGAGGTCCCGGGTTCGAATCCCGGTCAGGCATGGCATTTTCACAAACGTTACAAATCATTCATCTCATGAAATCTTGAGTTTTTAAGTTTTATTGTCGTGTCTTTTTTTCTATTGTAACATTTATCTTCTTTCAAACCAGATAACAAAGCTATTTTCTAGTTATTCGGCAGAATAATTGGTGTGCAAATAATTATCATTTTACGACTAGGTTTCTGTTTTTAATAAATTACTCTCGATGATTATTTAAAATTAAATTATTGTATTTATTTCTTGTCGATGTGTTTTTTAATTACCTGTTTACACTTGTTTATTTTTATATAATAGTTTAACGCACAATAAATATTTATACTCTGATATTTATCAATGAACGCCTTCAAAACAATTTTTATTTTATTCTTTACAGATTCTATTTATTTATTTACATTCATTTAAGACCAACATTATTATTATTATTTTCGGGTCTTATTACAAAAGCGAACACATTTCCTAAATGGCCATTGTAATAATAAAAAATAATACTTATTTATATCACTGTTATTATGTTCGTCTTTAATCTAATACATTTCTCTATGACACTTAGAAACGTGCCTTTCGTTCGATCGGGGAACGTATATACAAAATATTCTTTTGTTTCTCTACAAGTTCCCGCAGATACCAAATGTTGAGGTTAAACCTCCCCACATTGTATTCTCACCTAGAAAAATAATACTCGTCTATTTCCACGTTCAGACCAATCCCTTCTATTACTGCTGGGGTACGAAATAGCATGTCTACACACTTCCCTCACAAATTTTTTTTAAATTAGTTACAACGGTACGCCCATACCAAATTCTTCGTTACAAAACTTAAAATTGGTCTATATTCCGTAAAACCCATCGGGTTGGTCTAGTGGTGAACGTGCCTTCGCAAATCAGCTGATTTCGAAGTCCAGATTTCTAAGGTTCAAATGTTAGCAAAGGCTAACGGATTTAAATACTAGAACGTGGATACCGGTGTTCTTTGGTGGTTGGGTTACAATTAACCACACATCTCAGGAATAGTCAAACTGAGACTGTACAATACTACACTTCGTTTACATTCATATATATCATCCTCATTCATACTCTGAAATAGTATCTGAACGGAGGTTAAACAAGAAAAGAAGGAAGTATACGATCGCCCGGTTACATTTTCTGAAATCTCTGATTTCCTGCAAATATGAAATCCTTTTCTGCCTGATATTATGTTTTTCAATTAAAATTTTCCTTTCGTTTTATTTGTTTTGCGCCTCCTTAAAATCTAATTCTTTCAAAATTCTTCTTAAATTAGTTTCACTGGCGTTAAAATTAATTTTCATTTTCATTTTTTTTTACAGAGTTTGTTCCTGCACTACTAAGAGACAAAACAATAGTGTGCCAATATTTTAGGGTACAGTACTATAGCAGAGACGTGTGATTTATCATACAAGCTTGCCCTTTCGTGGCGGCTACTGTACCGCTCCTTAAACGAGCGAAATTGCGATAACTTGCCCCTGCACAATGCCATTTATCTTCCCTTCGCTTAAGGGAATAAGATATTTCATGAACTTCTATGCAAAACCTAGGATTACGTAAAATCCTTTTTGCTTGTTTAATTTCTGTACGTTTTTTTACCGTGTAAAAAACGTTCTTTAACTGGCACCTTACGGATTAATCCGATCCAACCCGTATCGGATAAAACTAACAAATAGTGATAAGCACGTAAAATACATTCAGTACACGTTGAAATAATTGACTGCATCGATTAGTACACAGCTAGCTATATAACTAAAATAAGTTAGGTTGAAATATAATTACTACAACAGATAGGATAAACCTTAGCACTTTAATATTCTATACTAGCGTATTCCGTCGCGACTTCGCCCACAATATATATGTAGCTCCACTCGCAATACTTTTTTAATAGCAAACTTATTTTTTTATAAATAAAAAATATTTAATCGACAATATTATATTTAGATTTTCATTAAATCCTGATAAAACGGTAAATAAACATTTTTTTTCAAAAATACTGAAGAAATATACGATAAACAATGAATTGTTGTCCAAAATTTAAATAAGGGAAAACAAAAAAAATAAAAATTTTACAGTATTTGTTCGATCAGTCCATTTTATGAATGAATTAAAATAGTTCAATATAAAAGTCCAATAAAGATAAACAAAAACTTTATTAAAATACCAAATCTAGCATCCCCATCGCGGCTTCGCCTGTGCTCTACGGTTATTTGCGCTTCCCTTCACGATCAGAGGGTCATAGCTCGCTTCGCTCTCCCGTTTCTTTTTCCCGTACTTCCTTTCCCCTTCCTTTTCCCCCATTCCCTTTCACCCTTCCTATTTTCTTTTTTTCTTTTCATTTTCCCGTTTTTCCTATTCCCCGTTTTTCCCTTTTTCTTTTTTCCATTTTCCCCTTCTTCCCTTTTTCCTTTTCCGATTTTTTCCTTTCTCCCTTCTCCGATTTTCGGTTCCAGTTGATTTTTGATGAATTTCGGTATAGGTTAATTTTTCCGCTAAGCAGAAATCACGGTAAAATTATTTGTTATTCCTAATTTAAAAACAAAGCCTTTTCCGGTCCATTGTTTATTTTGTACTTTTTTCATTATTTTAAACAGCGAAATACAGCTGTAAAATTTAGCGGCATTCTTCTTGAGCACTCACACACTCATTCTGTCGCTCTGCGCGCGCACACGATGTATTAATATTGCTTATTTGACAGATGTAATGAATTACTTCATTTCCATGTTTTACCTATGCTTTTAATCTCAAACAATTTTTTTGCATCTGACATCTTTAATTATTTGCTTTACATATTCTATTTTTTTAATTCCATGTTAATTTAGTTATTTTAAATTTAATTTGGTATTATTTAATTTAATTTTAATTAAATTTATTTAATCCCCTTCCTCTTCCCCCATTTACCTTTCCCCTTTCCCTTTTCCTCTTTTCTTTCTCTCTTTTACCTTTCCATTTCCTTTTCCCCGATATCCCTTTTTCCATTTTTACCTTCTTCCCTTTTACCTATCATTCGTAATCTTTTTTATCCAGATTGCATTTTTTTTTTTTTTTAATTTTTAACGATTAAATAAAAATATGTGTGTAAGGCTTGTAGAGACATGTTTTGAGAAAGTCTGGAGTTTGTTAATCTGGTTTTTATCTTTTGAATACATTTCATAAAAAAAAATTGTTAGATTGAAATTTAAAAAAATTTAATTTATGGGGCTAGCCCACAAAGGTTTAGTGGTAAATTCGTCGTCGCAAATCAGTTTTTTTAACAGATGATTTTTGAAGTCGAAGGTTCTGCGGTTCAAATTATTTAGATATCAGGTCTAGGAACGGGGGAGTGTGGTGTGGCAACCGGTTCAAATCATAGTAAAGGTTGCTCTTATACGGATTTGATTACTAGACAGTGAATATTTGTGTACTTTGGTGGTTGGGGTTCAATTAACCACACGTCTTAGTAGTGCTGCTAGACTATACCTCATTTGCATATCATACATATCATCCTCATCTCGTTGATTGTTGTTTAATAGTTGAACAGATTGCAACGTACACATTAGGAAAATTAAAAAAAAAATTGTAATTTTGCCTTTTGCCTATCCGTAAATTTTTTTAACCAAATAAAATTTTTTTTATAAATTTTTAACGATTAAATAAAAATTTATATTGGTTTTAGGCGGTTCGTACACTCATATTTTATGAAATTGTAGAGCTTATTAAGTTTTTTCATTTGAATACATTTAAAATTTTTTTTAATTTAATATGAATGACTTTTATGGGAAGAAATATAATTTTCCATCATAATTTTCCCCTTCTGTTAATTTTCTGATTTATTTCTTGATTTTTGAGTTTTAAATAATTCCAAATAAAGAGTACCTTGAAAAACTATATTAAAAAAAAAAACAACGAAAAAACTATCAAAAAGTTCATAATTTTTTTTTTGTAATAGATAATTATTTCTTATTGAGACGTTAAGATCTTTCCTAATATACTTATTATCTCTCTCCCTCTCTTTCCCTCCCCTCCCCCAACCCTCACACACCCTCTCTCTCTCTCTCTCTCTCTCTCTGTGTGTGTGTGTGTGTGTGTGATATATTTTATATTCAGAAAGTGTTATTGGTAAAGAAGTGAAAGTGTTATAGAAAGAAGTGTTATTGACGCACAAGAAGATTGCTTCTTTCATGGAGACATTTTACATAACGTGTCCCAGAAAGAGCTCACCTAATTCTTTTCATTTTCATACCTGTGAAGGGAAAACCGCCAATCTCGGCTACAAAGAAATGTTGAAATAGATCTTTTGTAGTATACTCTACTCGCTAAAAATCTTCCGGGAATGTTGAAGATCGCTGGTCAATAATCTACAGTATACGAACATTTCCAGGATAAAGCCAATCTTCAGAAACAATTTGACAAGACGAAAATCCTCACTAAAGTAATACAGTGAGATATCCTTATTCGCGAATTCGTTATTCGCCGTCCAATATTTTGCGATGTCTTTTCTATATTCGCGGCTAACATTTTCCGTGTTCGTGTACATTACATTATGTAGTGACTTTAAAAAATAAAACTATTAAAAGATTTAATGATGCAGATTGATAATGAACTTGAAGAGGCAGAAGATACGATCCCTGGAAAACAGTTAAATGTCAAAACGCTTACCGAAGGCATAAACTATTCCGGGAACTTATCCAGTTTTTTAATAGGTGATGATTCATCTTTGAATAGAAGCTTAATCTTTAAGCGCAAAATTGAAAATGTCATGCAAGAATACACAGTATTTCACGCTTATTTAAAAACAACAGCGAGATAAGGAAAAAGTACAAATTTTTGTAAATGCAATCCAAAATACTGTAGGTTGTTTTGGAAATTTCCTTTACAGTAATTTTAGTGTACGTAGTACTGTGGTGCTATTTTCTTGACTTCTAAGGCGATTATCGAGTACGATTTGAACATGTAATACCGTTCTCTGATACAGTACCGTTTTCTCTACGCACTGTAGAGTGTAATTAGAAAGTATATTGTTTTTTGTTAAATATTTTCTGTGTACTAAACCTATGAACAGTACAAAACCAGTGCTTGTAATTAATTTTGCCGTCTGTATTTCATCAATAACATCGCCCAAGTTAACGCATGATTTTTTTTTTCATTTTACATAGAATCTAACATTCTTGCTTAAATGAGTGTTAGTTCTGTTTATATTCGCGGCATTTTTACTATCTCTAATCCCCCGAAATAAGGTGATTTTATTGTATATCAATTTGTCAGTATGCTCGGTAAAACATCAACTTTTTAAATTATGGTTGAATTTTAACAAAAATGAATTTTTCTTTTGAAAATTTATTTTAGGTACAAGATCAAAATCTACGCGAGCAAAGCAACGGGCAACATCTTAATGATAATAATTTATGTTCTTTAATATTTATAAAAAATATATAAATATTTATCGTCTTGAAATTAATGAACAGTATTGTATTTTTAAGTAAAATAGAAAACTAATCTTTAGATAGTAGAATAGCTTACTTAATAATATGCATTTTATATTAATTCGAACAGACGTAGTTTTTTTTTTATTATTGCAGCTTATCAACAGCCTATTGTATTTAAAAAAATTAAAAATCAATTGATTTAGAAAAAATAATAGAAAAAAGATTAAAGAACACTTAATTACGTTAATCTGTATAGATAAAATCGTATACACTTAAATCAAATTTCTTGCTGTATCAGCGTACTGTAGTAGAGTGAGTTACCAAGAATTCTTCTTTCAATTTTCGTTGATTCGTAATTTATTAAACTATAATTATTAATTTATAAATTTTGTTTTTTTATAGATAAACTGACATTAATTATTTGTTCTTTTTTTTAAACATATGTTTAAATTAAATAATAGGTTTTCTTTTATCCACGTGTATGTATAACCAAGCTGTACACATCACTAAATGAACCTATTTTCATAATTTTTTTTTGTGTATAGGAAATTTTTCCGATTGTTATAATGTAGGTTTTTTCCCAGTTAAGTTAATTAGAAGTTTAAAAAACAAATAAAATACATTGTCCGGGTAAATGATTTGACGATATTAATTTATTTATTTCCTCCAGATAACAGACTGATTTCCAGTTACTGCAACTCATAATGTAAATGAGATGAAAATTTTATGTCTGACCGGATTTCTAACCCAGAGAACCTTCTTGAAGAATGATAAGCGACGCTACTACTACACTACGGAAATCAGCAGAGTAGTGGTACTCGTAATGTATTACTTATATAATTCTAATATTCAAATTTCATTTTATTTATTTTTGGATTAGGATTGAAGTGAAATGTACGGATGCATCGATATCTAGGTTAAATAGAAATCTTTTTATATCGCTTTCTACATAATTTTTTTTTTTTTTTTAAGAAAAAAAATTATTTCTTCATATTATTGGTTCTTTTGTGCACCCCTTTTTTTCCTCTTATAAACCATGCTTTTAATTGGGATAATCAAATTTCCAATAAAAATGTAAATGTTCGTTTGTTCAAAATTTTAAATCTTTTAAGGTTCTTCACCGATTGCTTTGAAATTCAACGTTGCATTCGAATGCACGCGTTTTTATATACGTAAGATTTCACATCTGTGACAGGTAAAAACACGCTTTTTTGGAAAAAAAAAACACCGCTATCTGTTGGACGTAAAAGCAATACACGCTCTACTAAATAAATATTTTACGATTCCATTTCAATGTTTCCTATATGGGTGTCCGCTATAGACTAATCTAGACCGATCTATGTGCGGGAAAAGGGAAATATTAAAGAACGAGAAAATGGAAAAAAGAAAAAAGCGGAAACCGGGGATAAGGGAATTGAAATGGGATAAGAGAAAAAAAGAAAAAGCGAAAGGGAGAAATATGAAATGGGAAAGAAACGGGAACGGGGAAATGGCGATAGGGAAATGGATAATGGTAAAAATGAAAATGGGAAAGGGTAAAAGGGAAAGTAAAGGTTAAATTTTGTGAAGTTCCGTAATGTTCATTTTGTTAATGTTTTATCAAACTTTCAATTGTGTTCATTTAATCTATGTGTATATATATATGTATACTCAAATCTAGCAGTAGCGAAGCATTGCTGGGTCTGCTAGTAATTAAATGATTAAAGTAAAGTGTATAAACAAATTTGTAAATAACGTAAAAAGATTGTACAAATTTTTTTTAAATTATGATTTTCAAACGTTTCGACTTTTTGAAGTCGGAGTCAATTAATAAAAACAATCAACTAACTTTTAGTTTGCATTAGCTTCAAAACGTTGAAATTTAATGAATTACGAGTACAAAAGTATAACTTTTCCTTTTTTTGTTTTTGAGCATATATATTTTCTCGGAAAGGTTGCCTTTTTTTTAAATTATTTAATTATACAGAGTGATACTTAAGTATGGGATACAGCTTTATACTGCATATCTGAGAGGTATTAGCAGGCAGAAAGAAATAGGGTTCTACCCCCCATTGTTAGTTTAAAAAAATCTGCATTATGATGTTGGGTTTTTAATTTTTTTCCGCCGTATTGAATCCCGGAGTAACAGTACAAGATGAAAAAATAAAGATGCTACGATTTGCTGATGATATAGTGATTTTAGCAGAGAGTAAAAAGGATTTAAAAGAAACAATGAATGGCATAGATGAAGTCCTATGCAAGAACTACCGCATGAAAATAAACAAGAACGAAAGTAATGAAATGTAGTAGAAATAACGAAGATGGACCATTGAATATAAAGTAAAAATAGGAAGAGAAAAGATTATGGAGATAGAAGAATTTTGTTATTTGGGAAGTAGAATTACTAAAGATGGACGAAGCAGGAGCGATATAAAATTCTGAATAGCACAGGCGAAACGAGCCTTCAGTCAGAAATATAATTTGTTTACATCAAAAATTAATTTAAACGTCAGGAAAAGATTTTTGAAAGTATATGTTTGGAGCGTTGCTTTATATAGAAGTGAAACTTGGACGATCGGAGTCCCTGAGAAGAAAAGATTAGAAGCTTTCGAAATGTGGTGCTACAGGAGAATGTTAAAAATCAGATGGGTGGATAAAGTGACAAATGAAGAGGTGTTGCGGCAAATAGATGAAGAAAGAAGCATTTGGAAAAATATAGCTAAAAGAAGAGACATACTTACTTATTGGCCACATACTAAGGCATCCTGGAATAGTCGCTTTAATAATGGAAGGACAGGTAGAAGGAATAAGCCAGGCCTTATTTGGAATATGTAAAACAAATTGTTAGGGATGTAGGATGTAGGGGGTATACCGAAATGAAACGACTAGCACTAGATAGGGAATTTTGGAGAGCTGCATCAAACCGGTCAAATGACTGAAGACAAAAAAAAATATTGAATCCACCGTATTGATTCAAACTTACTTCCTTGTACGAAGTAAAGGAGTATTGTGATCGCGAAAAATTTCGGTTTTCAGATTTCAACGGAAATATCCATTTTGACCATCCCTGAATCCATTTTGACTAGTTTCGGCGTGACGTCTGTACGTACGTATCTAGCATAACTCAAAAACGATTAGCCGTTGGATTTTGAAATTTTGGATTTAGAACTGTTGTAATAACATCTAGTTGTGCACTTTATCTTTTGATTGCATTCGGCTGGACTAAAAGTGTCCAAAAAGGTCAAAATAAAAAAATTGGATTTTGGACTTTTTCTTAACTGTAGTAATAAGCCTTCATTAAGTGGTTTTCAACGATATATCAAAGTGGTACTTATTTCATTGGTTCCAGAATTATAGCCAAATGAAATATTTGGATCTTACAAGGTGAAGGCACATCGGTTCGAATCACTTCATCCAGTTTTTTAACACTTTTTTAATTTAAATATACGATTTATTAATAATTATTACCTCTAATTGTAAAAAAAAAAAAATAATAATAATAATAATGGAAAATATCAGAAGTTATTAATGAAATAAAATTTTATGTACTTTTCATTTAAAAAAAATGTGTGTATGTAATTTAATAGGCGTACAAAAGAAGTCATGCGGTGTCTACATCAGATTTTTTTAAAACAGGAAAGTGGACGTATGACACGTGATTTCGATTTAAAATTTTACAAGAAAACAATGATGAACCCCGATTTTCTGTTTCAAATGTCTGTATCAAATTTTACCATTAAAAGTATATTGAAGTAAAAAGATGAAATGAGGAGTTAATAAGTTGTTATTGTTTCAACGTAATTCAAACTTTCTTTCTTTTCTTTTTCCTGTTTAGCCTCCGGGAATTACCGTTAGGTATTACTTCAGAAGATGAATGAGGATGATATGTAGGGAGTGTAAATGAAGTGTAATCTTGTACAGTTTCAGTGCGACCATTCCTGAGATGTGTAGTTAATTGAAACCCAACCACCAAAGAACACCGGTATCCACGATCTAGTATTCAAATCAGTGTATAAATAACTGACTTTACTAGGACTTGAACGCTGGAACTCTCGACTTCCAAATCAGCTTATTTGAGAAAACGCGTTCACCAGTAGACCAACCCGATACGTTAATGTAATCGAAACTGCATTGTTGTAAATTAACAGCTGATAAGTAACAAATATCCGCTGATATTATCACTGGAGGTTGAAAATAATATCAGTGATATAGTCGTTTACTTCGTTGTTGTGTTGTTAATTATTAGTTATTGTTTATTATCATCAATATTATAGCACTGATTAAAGTTCCTTATTGTATACATTATGAATGTAAAATGAAATAAAATTGTTCATGCAGCGCGTTTTACCTAGTTTTATTGTTAACACAATTGTTTTGTTATTGCAAATCTGATTGCTTATAACTCGATAACAAACACATAACAAAAAAACGAGGTTCACTGTTGTTTTCATCTAAAATTTTAAAGCGAAATCGTTGTCATATTTTAACCTACCTATTTAAAAAAAATTAAGTTGATTAAATATGGGGGATGCAAGATGGCGGACAAAAATTAAAAACCCACTATAATGAAGATATTTTTTTAACTATGTAGAACCCCATTTCTTTCTGCCTCCAACTACCTCTCAGGTATGCAATATAAAGCCGTTTCCATACTTAAATATCTCCGATATATTTGTATTTTCTTTTAAATGTTATGTTAATTCTGGATTTTTAAAATAAATATACAAAATGTAAGCTATCTAAGAACTCCTATTAAAGAATAATCTATGTGTATCCTAATTAAAAAAAAAAAATTATAGTTTTAATTACAATACGAATGAAGATATTTTAATTTTGTTTTTAAATTTTATCTTTATTAGTATTTAAAACATTGAGGTTTTTAATTATGATATCAATGGATTTTTTTTGGGGGATCAAGTCAGTATATACTCATGGTATT
Source organism: Lycorma delicatula (assembly GCF_047948215.1). NCBI lineage: Eukaryota > Metazoa > Arthropoda > Insecta > Hemiptera > Fulgoridae > Lycorma > Lycorma delicatula. Next base: position 28,509,449 of record NC_134465.1, on the reverse strand, counting down.
GTGTTAGATTATTCGTTAACGAGTCGTCGTGATAAGATAATGAAAGAATTCAGGTTCAAATTTACCTCATTATGTTTTTGTGAACAATTCAGTTATCAACAACACTACAACATCTATCCAATGTTAGTGATTAATGTGTATTGTATCGGTTTGTTGGCTAAACTTAGTAAGGTATTTTTTTTTTTAGTATTTCTTCCTTTAATTTTTATATTTTTCAGTAATAATATATAACAGATGAACTATAGAACGCGTTTTGAAAAAAGTGCTTGTTTTGTGATTTTAACTTATAAACCACTTCAATATTTAGGTTTATAGCAATATTTAATGTTAACTAGTAATGAAGCTAGTATAACTGTAGAAAAACGTTAGTCTTTTATAAGACGTTTAAGCGAAGTATTCATCTAAACGAATCCGCAGAAATAGTTTTATTTACGAAATGTTGCATAGAGATATTCTTATAAAGAGTGGTACAGTCGTTTTTAGTGCACGTAAACTATTTGGTTTTGTTTTAATTATCATTATACAGACGACAGATTATCAAAATTGTTGCACCAATTAACATGGAGTACAGTTGTTATAGGAATTAGAACAGTACAATATTTCTAAATTTTAATATTTTTCATTAGTCTGTGTTGTTGTAGAATAGTTACGTCATTTTCTTCTATTACAAAAAAAAAGTTCTTGTCATATTTTAAAGGTATATTCATGTATTTAAACCAATATAATCCATTTAAAAAAAAATATATATATATGTATAAAGTAAATGATCGATTGAATCAACTTATTTTTTTGGTTCTAGTGTTAATTCTGTTCGAAAATCTCTTCGTTCATACGTATAATTATATTTCATTTGGATTTTTCAGTTGAAATTTTACTCTATTTTCATCAATAATTGATGAAAAATTATTTTAAAGGTATTTTTAATACACAGAATTGCTAATAGATTCTACTGAAAATATTTATATTATTAATTTGTATCATAAGGAATTAAAAATCTACAATATTTCTAGATTTTAGTCTTTTTCTTTACTTTAGTCTTTGTTGTACAACTGTTACGTCCTTTTTTAGTTTCTTCTATAAAAAAAAAAAAAATTGTGTCATAGTATTATCTCATACCGTAACATTATTAACACAGGCATCCTTTAGTTTGTTTTATATTGGTGCAACTTTGAAAGTCCACGGATATATTAAAAAATAATTACCATGTATTTTGTCTATAATGATAATATAGATATATGTATTACAACATTAGATTTCCTTACTAACAATAATTGATGAAAATTAATTTAAAGGTATTTTTGATAGCGAGAATTCTACTGAAAATACTTATAGTATTGATAATGAATTATTGGTTTTTATTATAAGGAAACTTATCAAATATACAACAAAAAATGGAAGGAAAGAAAAAGGAGGCATAAAAATGACATTATCTCCTATTTTTAAACTAGGAAACTAATCATTTTATCGATTAAAAGAAACAGCTTCAGTTATACAATACATATTATTCAAAATTTTCAGGAAAATGAATGGGTTTCTCTGGAAAACGAAACTTATAACTCAAAATGTTTGATTGATTTCCTGGTAGACTTCAGTTTTTTCATTAGAAATCCTTTGTCAACTGTCTTCTACATTGTGCTACATTCGTATAAAAGACTACTACTGAGTTTATTACATCTCATCCGTCACCAGTCCAGAATATGTTGTTAATTAGAACTCAATTATTGTTGGATACATTCTACTAATTACTGATCCCATTCACAATTTTATTGAATAGTTAATAGGGATGGCATAAAGAAATGTTAACATTAAAATAACCCAAACCAATATTTTTTTGTCTTCAGTCATTTGACTGGTTTGATGCAACTCTCCAAGATTCCCTATTTACTGCTAGTCGTTTCATTTCGGTATATCCCCTACATCCTACATCCCTAACAATTTTTTTACATATTCCAAACTTTGCCTGCCTATTCAATTGTTTCCTTCTACCTAGTCTATTAAAACGACTATTCCAAGATGCCTTAATATGTGACCTATAATCTGTCTCTTCTTTTGACTATATTTATCCAAATGCTTCTTTCTTGATCAATTTTCCGCAACACCTCTTCATTTGTCACTTTATCCACCCGTCTGATTTTCAACACTCCTACAGCTCCGTATTTCAAATGCTTCTAATCTTTTCTTCTCAGGTCCTCCGATCGTCCAAGTTTCACTTCCATATAAAGCTACGTTCCAAACATATACTATCAAAAATCTTTTTCTGACGTTTAAATTGATTTTTGATGTAAATAAATTATATTTCTGACTGAAGGCTCGTTTCGCCTGTGCTATTCGGCATTTTATATTCCTCCTGCTTCGTCCATCTTTAGTAAATCTACTTCCCAAATAACAAAATTCTTCTAACTCCATAATCTTTCTCTTCCTATTTTTCCATTCAGTGAAATCTTCGTTATTTCTACTACATTTCATTACTTTTGTTTTGTTCTTGTTTATTTTCATGCGGTAGTTCTTGCGTAGGACTTCATCCATGCCGTTCATCGTTCCTTATAAATCTTTTTTACTCTCAGCTGGAATTACTATATCATCAGAAATCCGTAGCATCTTTATCGTTTTACCTTAAACTGTTACTCCGAATCTAAATTGTTCGTTAACATCATTAACTGCTAGTTCCATGTAAAGATAAAAAAAAAAAAAGATGAAAAAGTAAAGGGGATAGGGAACATCCTTGTCGGACTCCCTTTCTTATTACGGCTTCTTTCTTATGTACTTCAATTATTACTGTTGCTGTTTGGTTCCTGTAAATGTTAGCAATTATTCTTCTATCTCTATATTTGAATCCTAATTTTGTTAAAATGCTGAACATTTTATTCCGGTCTACATTATCGAATCCCTTTTCTAGGTCTATAAATGCCAAGTATGTAGGTTTGTTTTTCTTTTAAACTTTCTTCTACTATTAATCTGAGGCCTAAAATTGCTTCCCTTGTCCCTATACTTTTCCTGAAACCAAATTGGTCTTCTCCTAACACTTCTTCCACTCTCCTCTCAATTCTTCTGTATAGAATTCTAGTTAAGATTTGTGATCCATGGCTAGTTAAGCTAATTGTTCTGTATTCTTCACATTTGTGTGCTCCTGCTTTCTTTGGTGTCGTGACTATAACACTCTTTTTGAAGTCTGACGGAACTTCCCCTTTTTCGTAAATATTACACACCAATCCAAACCAATATAATTCATTTAAAAAATATATATATATGAAAAGTAAATGATCGATTGAATTTCCTTACTTTTTGGTTCTAGTGTTATTCTATTCGAAAATCTTTTCGTTCATACGTAGAATTATATTGCAAATTGGATTTTTCCAGTTGAACTTTAAACCGTTTTATTTTCCACTTGTGAGTTTCAGACTTTCGGTATTTTATTTTAATTAATATTAAAATGAAATTCTTAGTCTCTGATGTTTTATTTAATATTATACAGTTTTTTAAATTGTGAAAGTTTTGTAAATAAAGTGGAAATTTTTGAATAATTTAATATGTTAAGCAACTTAGTACTTACGTAATGAAAATAAATTTCAAGTTTTAAACTTTTAATTTCTAAAACGGTGAAGATATGGTTTGAAAAGATATCATGAGTTTAGAGAGAGAAAGAGATAAATGAAATGAGTGAAAAAGAACGATGTTGGCGGTGTAAAGTCATTAGTTAAGCTTAATTTACATTGTAATTCGTGCTTGTAATATTCAACTCTCATTTAAATAATTCCCGCTTGTTTTTCCTATATATTTTAAGTTGGTATTACGTATCATGTAGTAAGCTTCATTGCAAACTTAAATATTCTTACCAAGTAAGCAAATATCATTTTAAAACATTTCAAATATCATACGCGTATGTTTTATTTATTATTATACCTTTCATGTAATCCATATCTGAACCTCAGCTTATTAATAATTGTTTTTATTGATCTGTAGATGTTTTTCTCGTATACAAATGCATATATGCTGAGAGATTAACTCTTAAAAAAATAATTAAAAAAGTTTAAAACTTGTTTAAAATTATATATATATATATATATAAAATTAGGGTAGTTATTTAGTTGAGGTGCCCACCCCGAAATCACAAAAAAAAAAAAACATCAAATTCATTCAAAATTAATATTTATTCATTTAATGATGTATTTTGGGTGTCGGAAAATTAGTAAAAATTTACATTGTGAAACATATTATATTTAAAGATATAAACATGAAAATAAATTAGAAATTGTTAATCTGAATCAGATTGCGGTGATACCTTTGCAATCATCACACACGCGATTTGTCGAATCAATATGTATCTCCCTTATAATTCTCCATAAATGGTAAAATCGTGTTTTATAATCACAGTACTTCTTTTAAATAAAAATTCGGCCATGTGTCCGTGGAAATGGTTATTGGAATTTCTATAACGCGGGACATTGCTTCTTCCCTCCATTGACGTTCGATTGTCTGCGTATGTGCCCCAGTGTCCGGATCTATAAAATTGTACATATGACTCACAATTAAATGTTGGAAGCCTCCTGCTTGTAAACATCATAAGATTTCCATCAGTCAGTAATAATTGTAATACCTGGGTGCACGTAGTCCTTTAAAATGTGGAGCTAAGTTTCCTTATGACTTGTCGGTACTGGAACCGTAAAAACTTCTTTTGTGTCTCGTATTCCACCAAATATCCAATTTCCATTTATAATTCTGCCGCGATTATATTTTCGTTTACCGATTTTGGCTTCATCGATTTCTACAATTTTACCTACTCCCCAACCTTTTTCGAATTAGTACACAAATATTCAAAACAAATTTCCCGAAAATAATTTCTCTAATCTACCAAAGTACTAGACGATAAATTTAGTTCACTACACAACATATGTTTCCGAGGTGGCTTTATTACACACCATATTATGGAGAAACGTAAAATAACAGGTAATTCTAACCTAGCGGTGGCTAACCATGTATCGGAGTATTTCGAAACGGCTACGTTACACTGTTTATTTTCATATTTCTTATGTTTGTTAAGTACACGAATGCGTTTTCTATAACGGAAAACCTGTTGATCTTCATTCAGCTTCATTTCTTTATTACACGATGGACATTGTCTGTGTTTCGGCAAAATGCCATGATTGTAAAAAAGTTGTCTCGCATTATCAACCGACTGAAAGAATTCAGTAAGTGTAATAAATGTAAATTCTTATTTTTTACACATACATTTCAGGTTCAGCAGATTTTTTTTCATCCATTGTAGTTCATTCTATTTATTTACTGAACACTGTAAATTGTATGAAGAAAATTCAGAAAACGTAGACGCCGTGTGAGAATAGCAGACAACAATGCAATGTAATGAATAAGTTTTAAATAATAAAAGTAGTGTAGTGAATAAGAAAGAGGTAAGAATCTCCATCATCGAGTGTATGAATATTCAAACATCTACCTTTCCGACACTTCATATCCATCATAAAATACGTTTCAAAAGTGTTTACAACGATTTGTTATGTTTTTTTATGATTTCGGGATGACGCACCTCAACTAAATAACTATCAAAATTAGGTTTTATTCAATATGGCGGATAAAAATAAAAAACCCACCATAATGAACATATTTTTTTAACTATGTAGAACCCCATTTCTTTCTGTCTCCAAATACCTCTCGCATATGCAGTATAAAGCTGCTTCTATACTTAAATATCTCCCTGTATATATATTTAAAATGAATTCTCGGTGAGTTATGTTAAAAAGTAACAATATTTATGAAGGAAATAGAGCCCCGGTTAAAAATGAGAAAAAAAATCTCTTACGAAAGTTAAGCGTGACTTAAATATATATTTTATTTGGTAAAATTCATCCTTTTCTAGGATAATGAAAAAAAAAAGTATTTTTCATTAAGAGAAGATGAAATTTTGCTTTTAAATATTTGTATTTATCACGTAGTCTACATTTTCCCTTACATTTATGGTATATTCATTCAATAAATTTAGTTAAAAAATGATTATACTATCTTTATTTAACTAAGAACGGTTAAATTCAGGTAGAGCCCTTTGTTTTTACAGTTATTTTACAGATAATTAGATTATTAAAGCCAAAACAGCTGATTTGGAAGTCGAGAGTTCCAGCGTTCAAGTACTAGTAAAGTCAGTTATTTTTACACGGATTTGAATACTAGATCCGTGGATACCGGTGTTCTTTGGTGGTTGTGTTTCAGTTAACCATATATCTCAAGAATGGTCGAACTGAGACTGTACAAGACTACACTTCGTTTCAACTCGTACATATCATCCTCTGAAGTAATATCTGAACGGTAATTACCGGAGGTTAAACAGGAAAAAGAAAGAAAGATTATTAAAGACTTTAATTAATTTTGTTCAACGGGTCACCATTCCAATAATTATAGAAATTCTATGAAATCCTATGAAAATCTTGCTGAAATACGAAATGGATGTTTTCACATGTCTTCTGAGGATTGACATGGTTATTTCTTTTGAAAACCCTTAACCTGTTATCAATGACAATCCATTTTTTGTTCAGTACATTTGTAATAATCAAACTAAAATCATAGACTGGTACCGCTTGTTGAATTCTCCTAATATTCCAAAGAATTATGGATGGGATATACCCATAAGGTAGGGCGGCCGTGTCCGAACACGGCCATCTCCGGGACATCTGCCGAGAGGACCGTACTCCACAAGGTATTAGAAAACTGCCTCATGTCGTATTAAACGAACTACCGTGAAGGGGCGGTACGAGAGTAAAAAATGACAAACCAGCCTTAGGAGTCTCCATATTGCGTAACCTATAAATGGAAACCGCACAAAAATTCCGGCCGCGAAAGTGACCGTTTTCGCAATTAAATTTTTTTTTAAAACTATAAAAAGCTAGACATCACCCCACACCGTCCCACGAAGAGACCACAATTTCATTTAGTCAGCATATGCGACTCCCTCTGGAGAACGGGGCGCATTTCTCCCTCCAAATAACTAGGGCTCCGGTAGGCGCACTCCTGCTAGCCCATAGGTGCTGGTACCGAAAGTACTTCAGCGAATGGACTGAAGAGGAATCACGCCGGGATTACTAGGCTCAAAAGCTTAGTCTATCACGGTCAGAACCAGTAAATAAATTACACCATGGTCGATACGGATAGGAACGCAAATTAACAAATCCGTGCATAAATAAAACTTAAAATTTATAACCGCCACTACATAACCGATGAAATCCGCCCGATAATAGAAAGATTCAACAGCAAGGGACATTGTCCAGGCTCTGCGATCTGTAGGGAGAAATATTGAAACTCCCGCCATTCTTGCGTTCCTTTATTGGTAGGATATACTTTGGAGGAGGCCTTGAACTTCCCTTTGGATGATCCTGTTCGTCTCCTACGTTTCTATTATACTAACGCCTTGACCGTTTTCTGTTCTTTGTTTAATGGTACTTCTTTGATTCTGGAAAGTACACCTTTAGTCTGGTGGAATCCATAGAGTACTTCTTTAGTATGACTTAATCAGTAGATCTCTATGGATTGATCCGAGAATCCAATTAACCTAATTGCAACCGGGTGTTCAGTTAACCTAAAAGAAACATTTCCCGCTGGGTAAATTCGTATAATCTCTTTTAAATAACATTATAATAAGACTTTGATTGTTTAGAACAGAGGGGTTGCACTCATAAAATTTCCAATTCCGGAATGTTTGATTTTTTATTATAGCAGTAAATCGTGGATATCGATCTTTTATGGTGGTTGGGTTTCAATTAATCACATATCTCAGAAATATTCGATCTCGACTATGCAAGATTACAGTTCATTTACATTCATACATATCATTCTCTGAAGTAATACTGTACGATGATTCTGGAGGCTAAACTGAAAAAAAGATAGATAGACCGGAAGAATATAGTTGACAGCCGTAAGTGGCCGCCTATAATGACAATGTTAAAAAAAATGCAGATTCATTTCGATTGTTACATTGATAGAAAGCAAATCGTATCTTTTTTATGTCAAATGTTTTAACTTTTTTCCGTGAATTAGATTTTTAGCGATATATTTTTTTGCCGTTTGATTACAGAAAACCAAAATCAAGGTGCGTTTTTGTGCGGTCTGATTTTTATAATTTAGGCTAGACTTAAAAGTTAAAACAATTTTTTTGTGAAAAGATTTTTTATTTCTCTTAAAAAGTAGTACCGGAACGGGGTTGCTCACGTTCCTAGTTTAGTAGTTAAACTGGTAAATATTGTTTGTAAGAGGATAAAAATATTGTACAACTTATTTTGGCTCTTAAATTTTTGAAATTAGTATTTAAATTATTTTAAATTAATCTTTCATATTTTTGAAAATTCTCCAGCAGAGAACAAAGCTTCGTAAAGATTTTTCGATTGCTTATATATATATATATATATATATATATATATATATATATATATATATATATATATATATATATATATATATGCGTAAATAGAAACACTTAGTATTGGCTGATTAATGCTTACTCAATAAGTAAAAATGAGATCATTTTTTATTTTAATTCTTTATCTTTTTCCTCAAAATTAATTTTAATAATTTCATACGACCGCTCCAGATCAATTTACAAATACATCGAAGTTTCGAATTAACTAGTTTATGTTGCATAACTATTGTCGGAAATTCCAGGTACACTTTTATATCCAGGTAATTCCAAGAACAATAAATGTTTGTGTTACGTGAAGTATAAATTAAATACTACTATACAGAGTGTTTCTAAAATGACTGTGCTTTTTCGGATTCTACTTGTATAACTAAACCAAAAATGTCCTTAGGAAAAATGACAATTTCTCCTTCGTTCTCCCCTTGTCCTTCAATTTGTTATTTTTATAAAATAATTTATATCTCAAGTTGGGATAGACAACTTTAGTTTAGTTTTGAAAATCAAAACTAACAGCCGAGTTATGGAAAAAAAGTTGTAATTTTGGGCCAGTTTTCATGTTCTCTACTTTACGTTCAATTCGATGAAATATTAACTGTTTTTATTTATTGTTAATTCTAGTATTGTAAATTAGTATGAAATTAAGTAATAATTTTCTCACAATAATAGACCTAATAATTATTGACACAAAATTACATCAATTTTCTCCCATAACTCGACTATTTGTTAACCGATTTAAAAAAATAAAATGTCATTTTGTTCAAAATAAAAGGCTTAATATTTTAGTAAATAACATAAATTTTGATAAAACTAATATTTATGGAGATATAACGAATTGAAAAATAAACATGGCCGCCATTTTGTAATTTGCAAAGGTATTAAGTCCTGATTTTTTGCTAATTTTAAAACTTTATTACCAATACGTTTACCAAATATTAATGTGATTCGTCTATCCGAACTTGAGATAAAGTTTTATATAAAACTAAAAAAATAGCGGACAAGGGCGAGAACAAAGAGAAATTGCCATTTTTCCTAAGGATATTGTTTGTTTAGTTTTAAAAGTAGAATCCGAAAATGTATAGCCAGCACATCATTTTAGAAACATTTTGTATATGTATGTATATATATATATATATATACATATTTATTTATTTATTTCTCGGACCTTAGTCATTATAAGAAGACGAAAGACGCTCGTTTTCCCGTAATACCTTCTGCAGAACCTTACATACTAAATAATTAATGTTCATTTATACTGTATTGCATTTAATGGCAATTAATTTATTCTAATTGTGTAATATTAGTAATAATAATAAAATGATAATAATTATTGTAAATAAACGTTCAAAATAAAGTGATAAAAATTTATTTCCTCTCGTTTTAATTCAGTAGGAATTTTTTTTATCATTTTTTACATATAGAATATTCTTGGTCGAATGCCCATGCGATATAATGAAGGATTAATCAATATCTCCGTAGGCCCACTTCGTCTGCTTCAGTTCAAATACAATAACTTTTTTCTACGTAATAATAATACTAATAATAAAGTAATACTCGGTTGGCCTAGTTACCATAGTTGTATAGGTTGATATTAAAATGAAAAATTAGAATACAGATAACTATAAACATCAAACCACCCACGCAATTTAAGTACACTTATATTCATTCCCGCACTCCTGAATGCTACGTAAAAAGATACGAAATTTTTTTTTTTGTTTTTTTATCTAGTAGTAAAGGTCAATGAACTTAAATAAAAACAACTGTCGCAGTAAATGCGTCAGAAGGACGGATTTCCGGTTTCAGTTACATAGAAATCATAGTCAAAGTATCCAGTCTTTTACTCCGGCTCTTTTGAACCGATTCGCTTGAAAATCAATAGAATTCCATTTCTACTAGATTTATATCATTCTACCAAGTTTCATCGTTTAAAAAACTGCGCCTAGTAAAATGAAAAAAGCTGAAAATGTATCCAAAACACATTTTTGGCTTTAACTCTGGTTCCTGTGAACATATTCACTTGAAAATCAGTAGGGCTGTATTCCTAAGATGTTTACATCATTTCACCAAGTTTCGTCAAAATCGGTAATGATTTGCGTTCGGTAGACCTGACGAAAATATTTTACACATACATATCTATATACACATTACAAAATTTTGTTCAAGAGATTCCAAAACGTAAAGAAAAATTGGTGCCCCGTTCTTTGACGCCTGTTATAAAATCAGACCTGGCGTAGTAGCGATTTTTACAAATTCTTTGAAAATCCGTTAAAAGATAATATCTATTGCATTATTGTGTAATTTAAGAAACTTAATTTAAAAAAAATATTTATCGTGGTATGTAATTAAACGTTTAATTTAGTATATTCAATACTAAATATCATTACTCTCAGGAAAAGTAACTATAATTTATTTTATTTTATATTTCAACAGCTTCATAAAACAGAATAAATCGTTAAAGATTCTTGAATGATGTGACTATAAATAAGAAAAAAATCAATTTAAAAAAAAATCAGGATTTTAATTTTATTTAATTTAAACATTCTTTAACATTTTTGAGAATTTTTCTCGAAACAAACTTTTCCCGTTCTTTGATAGATTTAGCCGAGTGGCCGTAAAAATATTGCCAACTCATTAACAAGGCATCACCTCTGGAGCTATGGCCCAAGAATGAAAGTATGGTAATCGCTTAAAAATGAGGAATGGGTTTTTTCTCGACTTTTCATCATCCATGGACTCCCCAAAAAAGTGGGGGATAATATTCCTACGTACGTGTGTTGGCGTGTTTGAAGTTTCATAACTTTTGACGGGATAAACTGATTTTGATGACTTTTGTAGTCTCTTGTAATTAAAGCATTTTAGTACTGTAGATAAACCCACCGGGTTGGTCTAGTGGTGAACGCGTCTTCCTAAATCAGCTGATTTGGAAGAGTTCCAGCGTTCAAGTCCTAGTAAAGCCACTTATTTTTACACGGATTTGAATAATAGATCGTGGATACCGGTGTTCTTTGGTGGTCGGGTTTCAATTAACTACACATCTCAGGAATGGTCGAACTGAGAATGTACAAGATTACACTTCATTTACACTCATACACATCATCTTCTGAAGAATTATGTAAACGGTAGTTACCGGAGGCTTAACAGGAAAAAGAAAGAAAGAAAGTACTGTCGATAGGGTAAATAATTTTGGGGGTCAGTTTTCTCAAAACTTTGCAAAGATAACCTCCCCTTTATGTTAAGCTTAATACATGCGTGCATACTTATATATATATATATTTTTAAATTTACTTAAAAATTTCCCCTTACCCAAAATTCTAAAAAGTTATCTATTTATTTATTGCGTATTTTTTAACCGATCTTTTACTTATATCTTTCTAGGCATAGTAGTAGTAGTGCAAGTACCCCCCACCAAAAAAAAAACCCCAATACTTTGTGGAAAAAATGTGGTGGGGGAACCGATCAAAGTTTAACAATTTCTGTTTATTGAATTTTTTAAATTTATTTGAACTTTTAATAAAATATTGTAAAGAAATGTCTCGTACCCTTAGAAAAGAAACCTTAGGTAACATTTTTTCATGTCTCATTATTTTTTCTCTATACAGAGTCCGGCAGAAATAAATCCCCGATTTCCCATCGCTAATAGTGGAGCGCTAATAGTACAGGGCGTGGTATCTGTACGCCATTTTGTAGCGGATGACTTGCCATTTTAGTTACAACCATGGCGTGGATTGGTGGGCATCGTCTTTCATTATTGAAACCTATTTTAGAAATGGTGATTCTGTTATCAACACGCAGCGATTATTTCGTTCATATTTTCGGCTAGGTCGACATGTCGTGGTGTACCAATCAGTTACGGTTGTCCAGTTTTAGAGCTACCGGTTCAGCTTTCAAGAAGAAACCGCTAGGTAGGCCACGAAGCGTTCGAATACGCTAAAATATTTAAGCAGTTACACAATCTCCTCGTCGCTCAGCTGGTAAACACGGTGCTGCGTTACAAATTTTTGATCGGACTGTAAGGAGAATTTTACACGCCGACTTTAAGTTTTATCCTTGCAAAATGATATGATGGTCGTGCAACAGTTAAATGAACGTGACTGGATTAGCCATATTGCTTCCTGCCAGGCTATTTTGGAAGATTTTCCTGTGAATTCCATCGTGCTGTCAAATAACGAAGCCATTTTCATTTATCAGATTATGTTAACAACAAAACTTTCGGTACTGGGCAAAAAATAAACCCCTATAACGTCATGAGCGCCCTCTGCAGTTTGAGCGTATTACAGTTTGGTGCGCGGTAACTGAATTTAGAATAATTGGGCTATATATTTTTGAGGAAAACAGGCAATCAGTTACAGTAACTTCTGAACGTTACGTAAGAACGTTACGCGACCTCTTGTTACTAAGACATGAACTATGAAATCAAGCCGAAAATGTATGGTTTCAGCAGGATGGGGCCTGCTCACACAGCAAGACAATCAATAAACCTCCTTGAGAAATATTTTTTTCACAACGAGAAGACATCCCATCGTCTGCATAGTAACCCGATTTTGGAGCATGTGATTTTTTTTTCTTTGGGGACATCTTTTTTTCCTGTTTAGTAATTACCTTTCAGATAATACTTCAGAGCATGAATGAGGATGATATGTAAATGAAGTGTAGTCTTGTACATTCTCAGTTCGACTATTCCTGAGATGTGTGGTTAATTGAAACACAACCACCAAAGAACACCGATCTAGTATTCAAATCCGTATAAAAGTAACTGTTGCCTTTACTAGGATTTGAACGCTGGAACCTTCGACTTCCAAATCAGCTGATTTGGGAAGACGCGTTCACCACTAGACCAACCCGATGGGTTCTCTGTGGACATCTAAAGGCTGAAATCTTTACACAAAAACCAAGAATCCCCGATCGTTTAAAAGTTGCTATCCATCAACAAATCGCTGCAATATCATTGGAAATGACAAGAAAAACATGCGGAATTTAAGGGAGAGTTAAAGTCCTGTATAGATAGTGAAGGTTGGCGGCATATGAACGACCTTCACTAAATGTGAAAGAAATAATCGCTGCGTGTTGATAACAGAATCACAGTTTTTAAAATACGTTTCAATAATGGATTCGCGATGCTGACCAATCCACGCCATGGTTGTAACTGAAATGACAAGTCATCCGCTACAAAATGGCGTACCGATACCACGCCCTGTACTATTAGCGCTCCACCAGCAGCGGTGGGAAATCGGGGATTTGTTTCTGCCGGACTCTGTATAATGAAAAAATAATAAGACATGAAAAAATGTTAGCATACTTTTTCTTAGGGTATGATGAAAATTTATTACAATATTTTATTAAAAGTTTAAAATAAAATTAATAAAAGTTACGCGAAAATAAATGGCAAACACTGTTCTTTAAGAATATATTATTTTTTTAATAATTTTATTTACATTTCAAATCGAGGAGTTATTTCTGCTGGACTCTGTATAAGAATAAATTCTTATTTTCCAATGCAAGGAAAATGTAATAATTTATTGCCAATTTTTTTTTGCATATTTCATGCTTTATTTTTATTACTAACGTAGTTTAGTGTCAAGTTTTTAGTTCAGTGGTTTGTATGGTTTTTAGTTATACAAAACCACACAGGTAATAGGCTAATAATGTAGTATACCATATTTTTACGCGGAAATATTTAATATAAATATTTCCCTTGACTGGAACTATCAGACAACGCGGTCTAATAATTATTTTTATTGAGGAAACAGTCGACCGCTTTGTAAAAATAACAGTACGATGGTGTATTTCTATCCTATAACGTATGTTCAGTGCCTATACTGGAATTATGCTAATTGTAATTTTGTGGACTTTTAACCAGCATGTTGAAATTATTTTTTTAATCTATATATTATATATATATATATATATATATATACAAACGAAAATAAATACGTTATAATTATTTGCTTCTTCTATATACAAATTATGAAAGTTTAATATTACTGTTCAAATTTTTTTTTTTTACTTATACATTGAGAAACTGTGCAACAATGCATTCTTATAATTTTTGTATTAATTAATCTTTTTCTTTTAATAACTGAAATATCTCTTTATGCTATATGCACATCACATTTCTTAAATGTTCTAGTTTTTACTATAATCTTATCATATAAAACTCATTTTCACATGATCTACACATATTTATTTTTCTGATGTTACTTTATAACTTGAAGACACATTTTTCCGATTTAAATTAAACCTTATTATTGGAAAACTTGATTTTAAGAAAGAAAAATAAAGTTTATAAATATATCTGGGGCGGTGCTTCGTGTTAATAAAAAAGTTATTTTCTTGTAACTTAGTTTTTATTTATTTTTTTAAATTTTTTTATAATAAATTAACATACCCGTCACGGCATACCCGCTGTATATGGTTATTTGTGTTTCCCGTCGAGGTCTTTTGTTTTTTTTTGTTTTTAGCCAATTAACACGCGGCAGGTGCAGCCAGTCGCGTCGCACGTACAGTAACAATGGCTATGTTCGTTTAATTTCCACGCCGAACACCGCCGCACCCCTTAAAAGATTGAAATTTAAAAAAAAAACACGAAAATAGTTCGTTTGAAAATGGAAAAAATTGGGAATAACATTGTTTTTTACTTTTCTTCATCCCTTTCAAGGTCAGATTTCAAAAATCTATAAAATGGGTTTTTAGAAATTCATAAGAAGATTACACCTTCAAAAATCAAGTTCATATCTTTATTTTTTACCGAGAATTGAAAAAAAAATCCCTTTTAGGTAGATTTCATAAGAAAGCTTTCTTTCTTTCTTTTCCTGTTTAGCCTCCGGTAACTACCGTATAGACAATACTTCAGAGGATGAATGAGGATGATATGTATGAGTGTAAATGAAGTGTAGTCTTGTACATTCTCAGTTCGACCATTCCTGAGATGTGTGGTTAATTGAAACCCAACCACCAAAGAACACCGGTATCCACGATCTAGTATTCAAATCCGTGTAAAAATAACTGGTTTACTAGGACTTGAACGCTGGAACTCTCGCCTTCCAAATCAGCTGATTTGGGAAGACGCGTTCACCACTAGACTAACCCGGTGGGTTAGGTAGCTTTCATAAGAAAGCTACCTATTGTAATGGGTACCATGATTCGTTTTCCGGAAAATTTCGATATATCTTCGTGTTTCACATCTAGATCCTAAAACCATCAAAGGTTTATATATATATAAGTTATATATATATATATATTTATGTTATATATTTCACTTTCTTGTGGACACGTTAACTGCCGTAATTTTGTGCCAATCATTATCAAATTTATACATAAAATATAACGACCCAAAATCTCGGTCGAGTTTGTTAATGGGTAAAGTCAGACCATCGGGGTGGAAATGAGAGGGCTTTTTCGAAAAAACAAAATATTGCAATAACTTTCTAATTAAGTAAAATATCAAATTCGTTTAAAGTTCCTATTATTGTTTGGATAAGGACTTAAAACTTCTCTCGGTAAAGTGTTTTGATATCACAAACCCTTGGTCCACGGAGTAGAAAAAATGGGGTTTCGAAGACAAAAAATCATACCTTCCTTAATAGGCACAGTATCGAATCGGTTTAAAGTTTTCGTTTGGTCCTGTAAACACTACCTAAAACGTTTCTCTGAAATAATTTTTGATATGAACAACCCTTACGGCAAGGGATGACCAAAATGTTACTGGAATTGTAAGAAGAGGAGGCTTGTCGTATGCTAAGCATGTGAAACCTTTTTTCACATGCAACCTTTGTCGTATTGAGTAAATTTGAAGTTTTTCTTAACTTTAAGGCGGAAATATTTTTTACCCCCTACTTAACAACGGTGACCTCCGCCTTCAGGCGTGCCGAAAGGGATTTTTAAATGTGCACTTACACCGTAAGAAGAACGTGTATACAAATGTTCATCAATTTATCTTGGTGATTTTTTCTCAGCTATGTTTATGATTGATTCACGACTTGTTATTTTATATTAAAGCATATTACTTGAAACAACTGATAAATAACTCAATAGTTTGTTTTTTTTTTAGTTTTAGAATTAAACCCTTGAAAGAAAGAAATATTGCCTAACGGGAACGGGATTCTGCCCCACACATAATTTATAAAGAAATTTTCTTCCGTAAGTTTACAATAATAGAAAAGTTTATAGAACAAAAATGAATAATCATTAAAAAAAATAATATAAAACATTTTTTGAATTCAATTTTCTTAACATCTGATGATACCGTTGGTATTATACCATCTATATAAAAATAAAGTATCCACTTTCCAACAATTGTGAGTATTGACTATCCAAGCGCTTTCGGATTATTTCTCCATCATCAGGGATTGCTGATTAATTATGAATTTTTTTTAGTTGTGCATAACAGTTGTAAATACGTTTTTTTAACGTTGACTCATTTTAACTATTGACATTCAACTTACGAACAAAATAATTTTAAATTTTATTTTCATTTTAATTCCCGTTTATAAAAATTTATATGCACAATTATAAAATTCATAATTAATCATTAATCCCTGATGATGGAGGAATAATCTGAAAGCGCTTGGATAGTCAATACTCGCAATTGTTGGTAAGCAGATGCTTTATTTAAAAAGTTTTTGAATCATATATTACCTTCTTTTTTTATAAAAAAACATTTTTCCGTCATTTTCTTACTTATTTTCGTACTAGTGTAAGTACCCTATCTTCGACGGACAAATACTGAATTTTAAGTTTACAGTTGCCTTTTTTTAAGTCTTTTGTAAATTGTTAATTCAATAAATTTTTTATTTAATTTTTCTTAAGAATTTTTTTTAACAAAACTACTAAATTTCAATTTTCTAAATAATCAAAAATTGAAGAATTAATACTGATTTAATTTACTAAGCGTTTGATACCGTTGGTATTAATTGTATAAATTAAATTTCCACTTACCAACAATTTAAAAAGTGTAAATCCTACTACTTTCGGAGCTGTTACTTCATCTTCAGGGATTTTAATTTAAATTCAAATCAATAATCGTTTTTAAAATTAAATTGTAATGTTTATAATAGTCGGTTGTAAAGAATAAAATTAATTCTTACGTCAATAAGACAGTAGCGTTATGCTTGTAAGATGTAAACTACACTATTATTCGCAACTATTATTATTATTATTATTATTATTATTATTACTATCACTATTATTAGTCGCAAACTAGTCGTGACTATTATTTTAATAGTCGCAAACATCTTACAAACATGACGCTACTGTCTTATTGACGTACGAATTAATTTTATTCTCTACGACGACAAATAATTATTGATTTGAATTTAAATTAAAATCCCTGAAGATGGAGTAACAGCTCTAAAAGTGCTAGGATTTACACTTTTTATTGTTGGTAAGTGGAAATTTGATTTATACAATTAATACTGAATATGAGAAAACTCTAATTTTTATGTACAGTAAATGTAATGATAAGATTGTGTCCTCATTTATCCAGTTTGGTTGTGTAATTTAAATTCCAATTCTTGGTATTTTTATTTAGTATCTTAAGAATAATTATCAAATCTCATTTTCCAGTTGGTTTAAACTTTTAAATTAAACTTTTTAACTTAGATATTTTTTTTATTGTACGAGTTTTAAACACCGTTTACTTGCGCCAAATAAACTGTAATTTTTTTGTTGTAAGGTTTGACTACTCTTTACCCTTTTAAGGGTTGTTTATTAAAACAGCATTTATATTTATTTTTCCTGTAAATCTTTTAAGTATATATTCCAAATTTTATATATTACTAGCAGACCCGGCAATGCTTCGCTGTTGCTATATATATATATATATATGTATAGATAGAGAGAGAGAGAGAAAGAGAGAGAGTTTAAATCAACACAATTAAAAATTTCATAAAAAAATTTAAAAAACTGAACTTCACAAGTTTTACCTTTCACTTATTCTCCTTCCCCTTTTCCCTTTCCAATTTCTCCCTTTCACTCTTTTCCCTCATCCATCTACCAGTTTCCTTTTTACCCTTTCCCGTTTTTTCCTTTTCTCTTTCCGCCTTTGCCCCGTTTTCCATCTTCTCCTTTTGCCCGCGCGTAAATCGGTCCATTAGTTTTTTGGTCTTCAGCGGACACACATACGAACTTGCCTTTTATATATATAAATAATAAAAAAGCCTGTTTGTATATTTGTTTGTTTGTTTCGTAAATATCTCGACACCGGCCCCATCTAGCTAGTATAGTTTTTGCAAAAATATTTATTTTCACGTAACTAATATTCATATTCTAAATATGAACCAAATCGGTCCATAAATATAATTTTTCTAAATATCTCAACCCCAGCGCTATCTAGCGAGTTCATTTTTTGCAGAGTTAATTATTTCCATGTAAGTAACATGTATTCTGAATACGAGGCAATTCGGACCATAAATACAATTTTTCGAAATATCTCGACGCCAGTGCCACCTAGCGGGTCCAAACTAATTCAGAAACCTTCCTTGGAATGCGTCCAACCATTCCCCAAAGTTTCATCGCTATCTGATGAACGGTTTAGGAAGGCATAAGAGGCATACACATAGATAAACATTAATTTTTATATTACATTTATTTTTTAGTGTTACTTTTATGAAGGTATTTTTATATACTGTGTAAAGAGTGATTTTCAATTTTCATTAACTGTTTAAGTCGAAGATCTCGTATTGTTAAAGGTTAAGCAACTTTTACTTGCGTCAAGTAATTTTTTTTTTGTAGAATTCAACGTATTTATGAAAAAGTGTAATATTTATGAAAAAGGGGAATTTCCGTCAGACTTCCCTCAGAAAAAAAGTGTTATAGTCATGATACCAAAGAAAGCAGGGGCAGATAAATGTGAAGAATACAGAACAATTAGTTTAACTAGTCATGCATCAAAAATCTTAACTAGAATTCTATACATAATTGAGAGGAGAGTGGAAGAAGTGTTTTGAGAAGACCAATTTGGTTTCAGGAAAAGTATAGGGACAAGGGAAGCAATTTTAGGCCTCAGATTAATAGTAGAAGGAAGATTAAAGAAAAACAAACCAATATACTTGGCGTTTATAGACCTAGAAAAGGCATTCGACAACGTAGACTGGAATAAAATGTTCAGCATTTAAAAAAAATTAGGATTCAAATACAGAAATAGAAGAACAATTGCTAACATGTACAGCAACAGTAGTAATTGCAGAACATAAGAAAGAAGCCGTATTAAGAGAGGGAGTCCGACAAGGATGTTCCCTACCTCCGTTACTTTCTAATATTTACATGGAACTAGCAGTTAATGATGTTAAAGAACAATTTAGATTCGGAGTAACAGTACAAGGTGAAAAGATAAAGATGCTACGATTTGCTGATGATATAGTAGTTCTAGCCGAGAGTAAAAAGGATTTAGAAGAAACAATGAACGGCATAGATGAAGTTCTACGCAAGAACTATCGCATGAAAATAAACAAGAACAAAACAAAAGTAATGAAATGTCGTAGAAATAACAAAGATGGACCGCTGAATGTGAAAATAGGAGGAGAAAAGATTATGGAGGTAGAAGAATTTTGTTATTTGGGAAGTAGAATTACTAAAGATGGACAAAGCAGGAGCGATATAAAATGCCGAATAGCACAAGCTAAACGAGCCTTCAGTAAGAAATATAATTTGTTTACAACAAAAATTAACTTAAATGTCAGGAAAAGATTTTTGAAAGTATATGTTTGGAGTGTCGCTTTATATAGAAGTGAAACTTGGACGATCGGAGTATCTGAGAAGAAAAGATTGGAAGCTTTTGAAATGTGGAGCTATAGGAGAATGTTAAAAATCAGATGGGTGGATAAAGTAACAAATAAAGAGTTGTTGCGGAAAATTCATGAATAACGAAGCATTTGGAAAAATACAGTTAAAAGAAGCGACAGACTTACAGGCCACATATTAAGGTATCCTGGAATAGTCGCTTTGATATTGGAGGGACAGGTAGATGGGAAAAATTGTGTAGCAGGCAACGTTTCGAAATAAATTGTTAGGGATGTAGGATGTAGGGGGTATACCGAAATGAAACGACTAGCACTAGATAGGGAATCTTCGAGAGCTGCATCAAACCAGTCAAATGACTGAAGACAAAAAAAAAAGAAGGATTCAACAACATCTTTTTACCCTTCCTTTAGGGTTTTTCATTAAAATAGTCTTCATACTTTTTCCCCGAAGACCCTTTAAGTAATAACTTTGTCAAATTTAAGGTTTCTGTCTACAGAGAAAACAAGTGAATTAATGAAGATTTGAGTCAGTGATGGCTACTCAATGTTATGTGTATATTTATATATATATATTTTTATTTTTTGTTTTACAAGATCAGTTCTTTAAACTTCATCGACACAAAAGAATTTATATTTTTCAGCACACATTTTTTAAAAAAATTTATTTTAAAATGTCAAACTAATTAATATTTGGAACAGCCAAATTTGATAATAACATTAATTATTAGTATAATTACTGAAATAAAATTATTTAATCCTTTCTTTGTTTTTTCTGTTATAGGTAGAGATGAGTTCATTTCTTTAAGTTCTACAATGACATATCAAACGTCATTTAATGTCTGAGGTATGCATTTATAACCAGTTATTATTAATTATGTATTTTTGCATTTTATGAATAGAGTTAATGTAAAGTAAAATTGTAGAAATTTAAATGATATTGTGTTATGTTTCATCCTAGCTTTCCATTATAAAAATAACTACGCATTTTCTAAAGCCTTTTATTTTTTAAATATATTAACAGATTGGCAGAATATGATTTTTCCTAGATAAAAACATTGTATGCTGAAAAAAATATTATATGGATTGCGCTAACACAGAAACACATTGGTTAATCTTATCCATTCTCAGTTGTTTTTAATTACCAGTTCTTGTTAAACAAAATGTATTTTCCAATATAATTCACGGTTTTTAATTTCTTAAGGAAGTTACGTATTTTATACCGCTTTGTTGTGATAACTTATATGTTATATGTCAATTATTTTTGGCCGGCAGGAATACCAGAAATTTGTGGAGAAGTTTTCTTTTTGTAAATTTTTAAAATCTATATAAACATTTTCATTATTAAATATTTCCCTGTAATTTCCTCTACGTATTATGTAGCGACGTAATGATTACCGCTAAAAATTCCTGAAATTGGGATTTTGTAAGTTAGTAATTTTCACAGGCGTTAAGTAATAAAATCAAATTTTTATTCGTGCATTATTTTATGAATATTTTACTTTTTTTTTCTTTTTTTTTACTTTAAGAAAGATAAAATTAAAAAAAAAGGATTATATTTTTTTTATAATACATTTTCTATTTTTTTATTTTTTATATTAATTTTATTATTACTACTACAGTCTGTAATATAAGTATATATTGTTTAGTATTCATGTAAATTAAAATTTTATATTATGTAGTTCTGACTACTGCATTGCTGCATCATGACCTTCGCTAATATATACTGTATATTTGAAGTTAAAAAACAGCAGTTATCACTTCCATTTTATTTCATTCATTTGCATTCCTTACAAAATTACTGCATTGTTTTTCTTCTTTCTTTACGTTTTTAATGAATTTTCTTACATTACTGTTTTTTGTAGGTTATAGAAAAATTATATTTATTCATAAATTTAACTTAGCATTTTTTTTAATGCAAAAAAAAAATTTATACTTTCTTCTTACTAGAAATTTTTATCGTTTATAATTAGAAATATAATTATTAGAATAGCGTACAATGTTGTTATTTCATACATGTATTATACATGTACGTCAAGCATAGATTGAATTTTATGAAATTTTTACTTTACTGATATTATTGATTATTGATACAAGCTTTTGAAATGCGGTGCTATAGGTAAATGTTAAAAATCAGATGGGTAGATAAAGTAACAAATAAAGAGTTGTTGCGGAAAATTCATGAAGAAGCAAGCATTTGGAAAAATACAGTTAAAAGAAGCGACAGACTTACAGGCCACATATTAAGGTATCCTGGAATAGTCGCTTTGATATTGGAGGGACAGGTAGATGGGAAAAATTGTGTAGCAGGCAACGTTTCGAAACAAATTGTTAGGGATGTAGGATGTAGGGGGTATACCGAAATGAAAGGACTAGCACTAGATAGGGAATCTTGAAGGGCTGCATCAAACCAGTTAAATGACTGAAGACAGAAAAATGTTACAGAAGGTTTTTAAAAATTAGAAACGAAAAAAAAAATATGAGGTGTGGTGAGAAATTTGTATTTGAATCTTATAAATTAAATTAGGCCATACATTAAGACATCTTATTTTGGTAAATTTTGTGTATGAAGAAATATGTGGAATAATACGTTACATAATTAATCGTAATACTGAAACAGGTTATTTCTCTTAACATAGTAACATAATTATGTTAACAATATAATATTTATTATTATTGATTGTTCGAGACAAAAGGATTAGTTGTATGGAAATGCTGTGAAAGTTTAATGTAACATTATTGTCATTTTTTATTTTTATTGCGTGATTCTTAGTGCGTTGTACATAAGGTACGAATTGTATTTATAATCTTGTTAAGATGCCGTTACATATGCTCCGGGTTAAAAGTATTAGTAGAATAAAAAAAATGTTATAGAATCTTGAAATTGTACTTATGTTTAATATATACACATACACACACAGGTATTTATACATAGAGTGAGCGAGAGAGAAACACACGTGATTAAGGTGAAGAACGGGCAGTGTATAGTCGTGACGGTTGCACACGCGCTAACACCTATTCTGATATTCATAAAATGATCTATCTAGCTAACTATATTCGGTATTAAACAGACCGAAGAGTATAGGTCACTTATATTAAAAGTATCGTAATTTTTCCGTTTAATGTATTTTATAATTACAGTATTTGCTTTATGTTATCACCTTCAACTGTTCGTTAACTAGGTTAGTACAATAATTATTTCTTGCTTAAAAACTTTAGCTTTTCCTTTTTTTATGATTTTTAAATTATGCTATTATGTTTTAATTTTGTAAAGTAATTCTACTTTAATTATCGGGTAAAATTAAAAATATATTAATTAAAAATTAATCAAATCCACCTTACCAGCACGTTGTTATCTTCTCTAGATCTCTCGGTTTACTTGGAAGCCATCAGCAGGAGTTAAAATTAATGCTTAAAATCAAAAGTTTAATAAATTTTAATGACTGTTTTAAAATTCTAATTATGATTTTTTAAACTTTTGACTTTATGCATTAATTTTATTAACTCTTGATGATGGCTTCCAAGTAAGCCGAAACATCTAGAGAACATAACAACGTGCTGGTAAGGTGGATTATAATTATTGTTAATTTATTTATTTAACATATAAGCGGTACCATGTTTGAGAAATTAAAAAAAAAAAAATATTAGGCAGTACCTATAAAATAACATGACTGATTTTTAATCAATACCTAGGAAAAAAAACTTAAAATAAATTGACGAAAATTTATATATACCTTCGACTTAGTGCACATTAAGAAGAAATTTTTGAAATTCTTAGTTTAAAGCATTAAAATGGAGTAACAATTAAATTTAATTTTTCGGTAACATATGAAGATAAGAAAATGATTTTTGTTATGTCCAATATTCATGTGAATATTCAAATTTCTAAATTTTTCGAAATTCGATTATGAAAGGGTAAAAAATTTTGCACAGTTTCAAATTTTCCCGTTTCTGACTATACTAAACGAGATATTCGCTCGATTTGGGCTAGCAATATAAATTTCTAAAAACCATTATCGGGTTTTTTTAATTTCGATCTTTTTAAGTGGGTACGGCGCAGCGGCTTAACCAACACAGCCACTGCTACTATAACTGTATATTTGACGCGTCTTGCTGCACTTGCTTCCGATTAATTGATTAAAATACACAACATAAAAAAAATCCCTTTCGGCGCGCCGAAAGACGGAGGTAGATTTCACCGGTACTAAGTAGGGGGTAAAAAAGATTTCCATCTTAAAGTTAAGAAAAATTTGAAATATACTCAATACGACAATGGTTGCATGTGAAAAAAGTTTCACATGTTTAGCATACAAGCCACATCTTCTTACAATTCCAGTAACATTTTAGTCATCCCTTGCCGTAAGGGTCATATCAAAACTTGCTTCAGGCAAAGCTTTTTAGGTAATGTTTAGAGGACTAATGACCACTTTAAACCATTCGATACTGTGCCTATTAAGGGAGGTATAATTTGTTTTGTCTTCGAAACCCTATTTTTTCCACCCCCTGGGCCAATGGTTGGTGATATCAAAAAACTTTCCCTGGAGACGTTTCAGCCCTTATCCAAAGATTGATAGGAACTTTAAATGAATTCTAAGTTTTATTTAATAAGAAAGTTATAGCGATATTTGTTTTTTTCGATAAAGCCTCCCCAATTCCACCACGTGGCCCGATTTTACCCATTAACGAATTCAACTGGGATTTGGAGTCGTTTTCTTTTCTGTATCATTTTGAAAGTGATTGGCGCAAAGTTACGGAAGTTATCGTCTCCACAAGAAAGTGAAATATAAAGATATATATATATATATATATATATATATATAAATTTTAAATTGATGATGGTTTTGGAGTATGGGGAATGTGAAACGCAAAGATATGTAAAAAGTTTCCGGAATTCGAATAATGGTACCCATTACAATAGGTAGCTTTCTTATGAAATATTTTTATTAAAAAGAAGAACGAGAAACAAAGTACGTTCACTTCCTAGTAGCTAAGAACCGGGCAAAATACATTTGTACTTGTACAAGGACGGGTATCCAGTTATAACAACTATTTTTAAAATGTTCGACTATTTTGAAACCCGCATTCTTCAGATCAGTCTACGTTTCGGATCCTTTCTTTTTCTGTTTAGCCTCCGGAACCACCGTAAGTTATTAATTCAGAGGATGATAGATATGTATGAATGTAAACGAAGTGTAGTCTTGTACGGTCTCAGTTCGACCATTCCTGAAATGAGTAGTTAATGGAAACCGAGCCAACAAAGAAAATCGTTATCCACGATCTAGAATTCAAATCCGTATAAAAGTAACTGCCTTTACTAGGATTTAAACTTTCGGATCCTGTACAAACGAAACTGTTGCTCAGAAAAAATTACAATGTACTGATAGTTTTTATTAATTAAACAGGTTTTAATGTTTGGAACGGAACGGAACGGAACGCAAGAATGGCGGGAGTTTCAATAATTCTCCCTGCAGATCGCAGAGCCTGGACAATGTCCCTTGCTGCTGTATCTTTCTATTATTGGGCGGATTTCATCGGTTATGTAGTGGCGGTTATAAATTAAGTTTTATTTATGGACGGATTTGGTAATTTGCGTTCCTATCCGTATGGACCATGGTGTAATTTATTTACTGGTTCTGACCGTGATAGACTAAGTTTTTGAGCCTAGTAATCCCGGCGTGATTCCTCTTCAGTCCATCCGCTGAAGTACTTTCGGTACCAGAGCCTATGGGCTAGCAGGAGTGCGTCTACCGGGGCCCTATTTATTTCGAGGGAGAAATGCGCCCCGTTCTCCGGAGGGAGTCGCATATGCTGAGTAAATGAAATTGTGGTTTCTTCGTGGGACGATGTGGGGTGATGTGTAGCTTTTTATAGTTTTAACAAAATTTAATTGCGAAAACGATCACTTTCGCGGCTGAAATTTTTGTGCGGTTTCCATTTATAGGTTACGCAATATGGAGACTCCTAAGCCTGGTTTGTCATTTTTGACTCTCGTATCGCCTCTTCGCGGTGGTTCGTTTATTACGGCACGAGGCCGTTTTCTTATATCCTGTGGAGTACGGTCCTCTCGGCAGATGTCCCGGAGATGGTCGTGTTCGGACACGGCCACTCTCCAGAAAAGTCTGCGTGCTTGCGCCATCCCCACCCCGGATACGGTGTGTACTTCCGCATCGTAGCGAAGAGTGACGTTTCTGACGAACAGCGGTGCTCCAAATATCGTCCGCAACGCTATGTTTTGGACGGATTCTAATTTCTTTTGAAGCGTGAATTTCAACAAAGCTCCCCGTGCCGGGTAAGCATATGTTAGAATTGGCAGGACGTATAGCCGAATAATGAGCAATTTGGTCGCCAGTGGATATGGGCTGGCACTGTTCAGCACTGGGTATAGTGAAGACCTGACGGCCTTTGCCCTTTGGGTCACATATTTAACATGTTCTCCTAAGGTAAACTGTTTATCCAGGACT
The DNA here is from genome assembly GCF_047948215.1 of Lycorma delicatula. Taxonomy (NCBI): domain Eukaryota; kingdom Metazoa; phylum Arthropoda; class Insecta; order Hemiptera; family Fulgoridae; genus Lycorma; species Lycorma delicatula. The sequence continues at coordinate 28,482,849 of NC_134465.1, read as the reverse complement.
ACTTTCAGGTACTTGACTGAAAGAATCCCAAAGGGGATTTTCTCTCCTGAGGTTTCCAGCTGCCTGGATGGAGCACGTGTCTTGTATGTGATCATCACTGCCACCGATTTTTCACCGTTGACCTTGATTTTCCACATATCGAAACCACGGTTCTAATAAATCCAGTTACCGTTGGAGTCTCTCGATCGCGTAATCTACACTTCCGGATTCATTATAATATGCCGTGTCTTCTGCGTATAGAGCTGTTTTGAATCCTTCCGACAGCGGCATATCGTTTTTAATGTTTATTTATCATTATTATTCTTACAATCGTGAGCTTACAAACACAGGGATCAGGGGACTGAGCTTCTTGGCTAGACAGGAAGGACTAGCGCTGCGAGTCCTGGCCACACACATTCGCGCGCGCACACACACTTACACATACACACATTCTCCCAGGCAAGGGGGAGGGGGTTTCCCAGGGGTTTTGATTAAACCGAAGACGATTTAAAAATTTTAAACAAAAACGTTTATGTGAATAAAGCCCCTTATCTTGCTTCATTTTCAGCGTTAAAACGGAAATGGCGAGCGAAGCGACTCCTGACCGGCTATTTTTAATATATATATTTATATATATATATATATATATATATATATAGATAGATGGATAAGGTCACCTGTACTTTTTATTTTTATGCGTATTATAAAGTTGTTATTAGGCTTTAAATTTATCGAAAACATATTAAAGTTGCTTGTAGATTCTTTTACAAAATTATACCTATTTTATGATGATAAACCCATATAAATGCATAAAATGTGATACTATGTTCAGTATTTTATGAAACTATTATATCATGAAAAAACGATATTTGTTTGTAGTTTATTGACAAAAGTAATTACGTAAATGTAATACAAATATAAATATACTTAGAAACACACACTTTTATATATATATATATATATATACATACAAACTTTCCAATTCAAACCAACATTGTATTTTAAATCTATTCAAGTCTAGCTAAATGTTGTCCAGTGTTTTATGTATTTTGATTTTCATTTCTGTTGTTTTACTTAATACTTTCACCAATGTCATTTCCATATTTCTTTTATATTACTTTTATTTTTTATATCCAACACAAAATAATAAAAAAAAAGTATGTTTTATATAAATAAGAAGAGAGATTATAATATATGACACTACTTAAAATTCAAGAAAATATCAGTATGACATGGGAATCGAAAGTATAAAAAATTTATCGGCTTACATATATTAATATTTTTATGCATAAAGTTTTATATAAATAATAATAATAATAATAAAGATAAAAATCAGGCTTTTGAGCCACAAATTAGTATAATTACTAATAAAATTTTACCCTCATTGTTAAATAGTAAAACGAAACGTTCAAAAACAGTTTACAATAATGTCTTTACTTAGATAAGATGAACATTTAAACTGTTAAATATTGTATACAGAGTGTTTCACAAAAAATGTAACAAACTTACAAGACGTGTTCTAATGGTAAAAGAAAGAAGAAAGTTCACGTAAACATTCGTTCGGATACGCTTCGTTAGCGAGTATAACCTGGCGAAAGATTTCGTCCTGATCTCTACACTTTCGATAAAATTAGGCCAGAATGTATTTATTGGGAACCAAATTAAGGGGTAAATTTAATGATTTTTATTGAAATCTGACCTGATAAATTGAAAAAAGAAATAAAAAAAATTGCTCCTAGAACTATATTTTTTGTAGTTTTCACGAAATCTGAGGTAAAGAAGGATGTAATCGAAAAAACGGATTATATTAAGTTTGGCGTAAAACAACTATGTTAATGGATAATAAACAGATAAAAGTATGAAACAGAATTTGTAAAAATGTGATTCTAGTAAACGGTAAGTACATTTGCATTTTATTTAAGAGATGAAGATGAGATACCTCCCTTGGGCTATTACAGTAGCCCACCAAACCTGCAGTTCCAAGACCAAGGCCCTTGCCTTGGCCTTGGCATCGCGGGTAAGGACCTGCGGTCCTCATAATGCCCTCGATCACAAACGTGCCAGGGGCACACACCGGGCTCAGATGTTCCCCTCAGTCATCCTTGACCTAGGCTGTCCTCGGGGCGACACGTGAATGTTAACCCGGTCGCTTCTTTCAGCGTCAATAACCATCCCATGTGACTTACTACGTCCTACACCCTATCACCACAAACCACCGGCTGTATGCTTAGCTTACATACTTGAGAAATATATCTTCAACTGTAGACCGCTCTGTCCTAAATGGAGTCCAAGTCGGTGTATCAAGGATCACAACCCGTAATATGAATACAGTTCATTTGACCATCCTACTCGTATCTGTGGTGCTACTCGGAATTATATGAACAACCGTGTAATACAGTGCGTTCGGAAAGTCGCTGTGCAATATGCTTTAGAATTATGTGGTGCATTCTATTCTTACGGTGTTAGGGTAGTTGTCCATGGGTTCGTTGGGTTTAATCCATCGAGTTGGTCTAGTGGTGATCGCGTATTCCAAAATCAGCTGATTTGGAAGTCGAGAATTCCATGGTTCAAGTCCTAATAAAGGCAGTTACTTTTATACGGATTTGAATATTATATTGTGGGCACCGGTGTTCTTTGGTGGTTGGGTTTCAATTAACCTTCTTAGGAGTGGTCGAACTGAGACTGTACAAGATTACACTTCACTTACACTCATACATATCATCCTCATTCATTCTGTGGAGTAATACCTGAACAGTAATTCCCGGAGGCTAAACAGGAAAAGAAAGAAAGGATTCGTTGGGCGTTGATCAGCAGTAATAAACCAAGACGTCAGTTGTTGAGTTGTGATTGAACGTGCTTCGTTTCGTTTTGTTTATAAAAATCAATAGTTGCGAGAAACGTAATGGTTCTTTCGGTAGAGGAACGCATTTTTTTGGTTTAATACATCTTTCGTGAAGGTAACAATTATACTCATAGTGAAGCATAAGTGGTTTGGAAAGTTTCCAATACTTCAATTCCTCACCGCAGTACAATTCGAACTCTTATCGAAAATTTTATATTTTCGATAAGATTTCAGGCAATAGGTTCTGTTGAAAACGCTGATCGAAGTGGAAGATAACCTAAACTAAATGAACAGAAACCGCTTGATATTTCGGATGCTATAGCATCCGAAATTCCATCAAAGTCAATGAATAAGTTAGCACAGCAGCAAGGTATCGGACTTACTATCGCATATAAAGCTGTAAGAATAGAACTGAAACTTTTCCTGTACAAAGTAATGTATGTTCAAGGACTGAAACGTATAGATCATTCCAAAAGACTAAATTGGTTTAAACGTTTTATTGACCAAAATTCCGTAGGTATCCTCGATATTACGTTTTTTACAGATGAAGCTTGGTTTCATTTGGGAGAGTATATCCACAAAATACACGATTGTGGTCGACATTTTAATTACAGGAACAATCTTAATACGAAGCGAAAATTGGAGTCTGGTTCGGTGCGAGTAGAACGCGCATTATGGGTCCAACCATTTTTTGAAAATACAGTTAATGGTGATCGTTATTACGCATTTTTAACAAACTTCATTAGTCAGTTAACAGAAGTGGAAATCAGTCACGGTTGTTTTCGACAAGATGACGCTACAGCTAACAGGTAAACGATTTTTTTACGAAATGTCTTTGGTGAACGAATCATTTTGAGGGTTTATGGGCTGTACGATCGCCCGATCTGACTCCCCCCGATTACTTTCTATGGTGGGGGAGCGAAGCATGCAGTGTTTTGCAAAAGACCACGTACGTTTGACGAACTAAAAACCGCATCTGTACCAGACATTCCAGTAAATTAGCTGGTCAAAGTGTATGAAAACAAATTGAAACGTTTGCAGTGTTGTACTGATGTTGGAGGAGGTAATTTTCAACACCTTCTATAAAGTATTCCAGTTATTGTAATATCAGTTTCTATAAATAATGAAATAAAAATACAAAGTAATAATTAAGAAAGTTTTGTTATTACACTTACATAATTTCAGTGTACTTTCCGAACACTACGTATAATAAAGGATTTGTTATTAGAATTCTCATTGCGGTTCACACACAAAAAACAACCCTGATGAAATTCGGAAACCTACCAAATATATTGTTTGTCATTTAAAAAATTATGTTTAAAAAAGTTTGCTTTTTAATCTTCCACGATACTTTCCAAAAATATAACGTTATTAGCTGCAGAACAGTATATATATTTTATTTAAATCTAAATAGATTTAATAGGATTCAAGTTTTACCTGTGAGGTGGTAACTACAATAAGAATTAAGTTGTTAATAATTGTAAAATTGAAAATTTTGATTGGATTTACATTCCGATTTGTTACAATATATTTAGTGTAGTGAAAAAGGAAACGGATCAGTTTAGCTCCTATTCTTTATTAGTAAACCTAGCATGAATTTCTTGTTAAATAGAAAATATTTATTCCAATTTTAGGAAAAAAATTCAACACAAATATAACCATAATTAAATTAAAAAAATAATAAATATCACCCAACCAATGAATTAACCTGCAATGTTTAATATAACACTACCTATTTAAAAAACTAAAACCACTGAACCTGAGCTTTTGGTAATCATAAATGAAACAAATAAAAGAAATTTAATTAAAAAATGATAAAAAGTAAATATATATATACTTGTGTTAAATCATCTACAAATATTTGTTATAACACCAAACGTAGGTACTATTTTATTACGTAACATAAATATATATAATAAATTCTTTGTTTTGCGTATGAGATCCGTAAATCCTATATATGACGTAGCATTTATTATACAGCTGGTTGAATAAATTACTTGTCATAATAATTTTAAATTGAATAGTTGTATTTTATTTACGACAGATGGCGCGTTGAACAACAATAATAAATGTTATTTTCCTTATGTGTACATTGTAATTTGTTCAACTATTCAACGCCCCCCACTTTCCAATGAGACGAGGATGTGACATGTAAATGAGGTTTAGATTTGTACACGATCAAGCCGACCCTCCTGAGACGTGTGGTTAATTGAATCCCAACCGCCAAAATACACGGATCGGTTTCTATTGTCTAATATTCAAATCTTTCTTTCTTTTTCCTGTTTAGCCTACGGTAATTACCTTTCAGATAATACTTCAGAGGATGATATGTATGAGTGTAAATGAACTGTAATCTTATACAGTCTCAGTTCGGTCATTCCCGAGATGTGTGGTTAATTGAAACTCAACCACCAAAGAACACCGGTATCCACGATCTAGTATTCAGATCCGTGTAAAAATAACTGTCGTTACTAGGATTATAACGCTGGAACTCTCGACTTCCAAATCAGGTGATTTGGGAAGACGCGTTCATCACTAGACCAACACGGTGGTTTAATATTCAAATCTGTATAAAAGAAACGTAACTCTTTTTCTAGGATAAAAGAACCTTCGACTTAGAAAATCGGTTATTAACTGATTTGCGACGAGTTAAAACACTAGGAGAAACTGGTAGAGTATAATAAATTTGACTCTCAAATTATAAAATGAATTATATTAGTGGTTCTCAAACTTTTTCGAGTCGCGGCGCCCTTTTTCAATTAAAATTGTTTTATGGCGCCTTACCCTAAGTAAAAGTATGACCACTCGTAAGAGATAAAAATCAATGAAACTCGTTTATCTTCATTATTTTTTTTATTTTAATAACATTAAATGATTATAAATGACTTGGTTCAATTAATTATGAAACTTTTTACAATATTTCGCGGCGCCCCTGTGAAGATGGAGCGGCGGTTTGGGAATCACTGAATTATATATATATCCAAATGAATTTTACAAAAGGTTTATAAACTTAATGAATTTTTGATAAATTTGTTGGAAATTAACGATTGAATTTGGATTTTAAGAACAGATTTATTTTATAAAATAATTGATTAATTAAACTAAAGTAAAATATAATTTTCTTTATTATGCTGTTTTTTTTACATTTTATTCTTTTAGTTCTTTCTGATAAACAGAAATTGATAGTAAAATTTATAATTTTACTTGATTTTCTAATTCCTTTCATTTTTGTTGTTATTTAACGAAATTCACTTTTTAATTTTATAAAAGTAGCACTTTTAAGGCCCTTTAAAAAATAAAAAAACACATTAAATCTACGGATAATATAAGTATATTTATTTTATATATTTTAAAATTCTATTTTTGATAATTTGTTGTCTAGAAAGTGGTTAAACTTCTTTTAATCTTATATATATAAATTTTGTTTTCATTTTATTTTTAGTGTAAATATCATAACATTTAACTGTAACCTACCGTTTTATGATTCAGGATGGATTTAATGTAAATGTTATTAAGGTTTAACAACAATATAGAGAAAGACCTGTTCTGTATAAGTGAAATTTTTAATAAATAAAAAAATATATATATTTTCCCCCCATCACATAGATTTGTTGTTTTATTTTGTATTATCGTGATTTCCATAATTTATTTATTTTTATAAAGTTTAAGAAAAACAGTTGATTAAAAAAATTCTTGCGCAATTCTACTAAGGAAGACAATTTTTTGTGCAAGAAATATACAAAATACTAAATGAGAAAACTAAAATATTTTTTTATTTATTTAATATTAAAATATATTTTATTTTTATAAGAAAATATATTATTATTACTGTAATTTGAAGAAATAATTAAAAATAACGATAGATCCTGCACACAAGAATCAAGATTAAATTCGCTCCCCACTGTGACTCGCTTCATAAGTTAGTATGAAAAATACACAAACATAACCTCAATTTGAGGTTATGATGTCTGTTGTTGTTCTTAAATTGAGCTTAACTGAAGAACGATTCAATCAATCTTCAACAAATTATCACATGCACAACTTCAGATACACTAGTACATCATATATAAAGTTAATGAGAATTGATTTCATTGTTTGGGAGATATTCGAGCCACAAATTTTATACATATGGTAAATTTTAATTTATGATGTCATATATATATATTTTTAGTAGTTGACGGGGTGCGCCTACCCATTTTAGTAAATATAAATTGAGCGGTTGGGACACGTAAGCCGGTGGTGTATGGCACCGCGCTTAGTCCGCTCACGCTGTTACATTTAGGACACTGGTCCGGGACCCGTTGCCCTTAAAAACGATCTCGAGGCACACCATCTCCCCAGATCCCGTATTAACTTGTACAGGTATCTTTCCTTAGTCGTGGTCTCCCATTCCAGCTACCATGCTTCCACCGCGAGGTTCTGTAGCCTGTTCCGCAAGCGGGAGATGGCCAACTGAACGAAATTTTTATACCATATTAAATCTTTCTTTTTACGAGTATTTATGCGAGTTCCTATTTATTTTTTAAAAAATTCAGTGATTACAGTAAATTTCACGAATTAGTAACCACTCCATTTTTCACCCGTTTCCTTTTTATTGTAAATTCAACGTTTTAAAATTTCTTATTATGTAAAAAATAATGAATTTAAGTTTACTTAAGAACAGAATCGTGTCTGTACAATTCGTACTTTTACAATTCATATGATTATTAGTTTGGTCAGGTATTTCCCCTCGACCAGTTATGTTACATTATAACATATAATAGACGGAAAGCATTGCTATCGTTTTTAAAAAATGACCTATTGTTTTGAATATATATATATATATATATATATATATATACAGAGTGTTTCTGAAATGGTGGGCTGGCTATACTTTTCCGGATTCTACTTGTAAAACCAAACAAAAAATATCCTTAGGAAAAATGACAATTTCTCCTTCGTTCTCCCCCTGTCCGCTATTCTCTTGTTTTTATATAAAAATTTATATCTCAAGTTCGGATAGACGAATTACATTAATATCTGTATGCGTTTTGGTAATTAAGTTTTAAAACTAGAAACAAATCAGGATTTAAATACCTTCGAAAATTACAAAATCTTTATTTTTCAATCCGTTATATCTACATAAATAATAGTTTTATCAAAATTTATGTTATTTGCTAAAATATTAAGCATTTTATTTTGAACAAAATGACATTTTATTTTTTAAAATCGGTTTACAAATAGCCGAGTTATGGCAGAAAATTAATGTAATTTTGTGTCTCTTCATGTCCTTCACTTTACGTTCAATTCGATAAAATATTAATTGTTTTTGTTTACTGTTAATTCTAGTATTCTAAATTAGTATGAAATTAAGTAGTAATTTTCTCACAATAATAGAACTAATAATTATGACACAAAATTGCAAAATCAGTTTTCTATCGTAACTCGACAATTTGTTAACCGATTTAAAAAAAGTAAAATGTCATTTTGTTCAAAATAAAAGGCTTAATATTTTAGCAAATATCAAATTTTGATAAAACTAATATTTATGGAGATATAATGGATTGATAAATAATCATGGCCATCATTTTGTAATTTGTGAAGGTATTTAAGTACTAATTTGTTTTTTTTAATTTTAAAATTTTATTAGCAAGACGTTTACCGAATATTAATGTGATTCCTCTATATGAACTTAGATATAAATTTTTATATAAAAATAAGAAAATGACGGACAGGGGAAGAACGAAGGAGAAATTGTTAATTTTCCGAAGGATATTTTTTGTTTGGTTTTACAAATAGAATCCGAAAAAATATAGCCAGCCCACCATTTTAGAAATACTCTGTATACATTTCCGAATAACCGTGATCTATTAGATAGAGAATATACATGATACATGCAGAAGTGTTAGCTTTCAACCTACTAAAAAAATACCCCATTGCACCTCTCAAAACAGAGCCCCAGGGGCAACCCGTTTATTACCAGTTGATAGGGGATGATCGGTCTAGCCTCCCAGGAGGCGCCCGCATATCTTACCACTCTACCTCGCAGGCAGGTCCCACGCGAAGCCCATTATTGTTAAACAGAATTTTTTTAAATTTATTTAATATTGTTTTATTTAGTCTAATATAAATATAATTATATTAATTTTATAATAATATCCATTGGATTGATTAGAATTATTCAGTTCAAATCCAGCTCAAATAGTGATAGAAACTCACAGTTCATTAAAGTTTGTGCTTCAGCCGGCAAATTTCTACTGCTACATACATAGATTTTTTCGAGATTTTTCGAAGCGAATTATATTTAAAAACCCCAGTTATGCCAAGAAACATGGGTAAAAATTTGGATGCGATTGATCGAGTAGTTCTTTGTTTATCCCGAACAAAAACCCCCTTCCTCTTTTTTTATTTTATTCTGAACTGTTCAATGAACTTTTGGTGTTATTTAAAATCTGTTTGTGCGTAGGAAGTATATATTACATACATATTAGTATTAACATACGGGTATTAACTTAGTATTTTTGCAGTTCGTTTTATTTTACTTTCACATTACATAAATAAATTTTACACCCACCTATTGTATAATAAAAAACAAAAAAATCATAACTTACAGTACAATATATAATATGTTATTTTATAGCCTTATTTTTATCGATAAATGTGATAAATTTTCTTAATTTAAATACATTATACTATGATTCATTAACTGGTTTTAATGTTTTCCATTATAAAGATAGGTAAAATTATTTTAAACGATTTCTCTTTTATTTAGCTTATCGATTGTTTAATTTATCAACTGATGTTACGCAATTATAAAATTATTTTATGATGAAATTTGTTTTTTTAACTTTTAAAAGTTAAAAGGAGTTTATGAAAGATTATATAATACATATATATAAGGGACATTCATTAATTAAAGTGACAAATTGATGTAGAAAAAACGGTGTATTTTTACAAAATGAGACTTTTACTACTTCTCAACATAATCCCCACCAATATTAATACACTTGTCTCAACGATGAATTAGTTTTTTTATACCTGATGCAAAAAAGTCTTTGTCTTGTTGTTTGAGCCACTTTCTCAGAAATTCTTTGACCTTCTCGTTGTTACTGAACCTTTTTCCACGCAATGCCTTCTTGACTGGACCAAACAAATGAAAATCCGAGGGAACCAAATCTGGACTGTATGGAGAATGTGGTAGTATCTCCCAACCCAGTTTTTTTAATGGTTTCTTGGGTCAGCTGGGTGGTGTCAGGGCAAGCATTGTCGTGTAGCAATATCATGCCTTTTTGTTGAGATCCGCGATATTTAAAATTTCTCTCATTGCTGGCCTTACTTTTTTCATCAGTATGTCTGAGTAGAAGACTCTGTTTATTGTACTCGTGATTTTTCCAAATAATCACAAAAGATAACGCCTTGGGCATCCCAAAAGACGGTCAACATGACTTTTCCCATTGATGCTTGCGTTCTGAATTTCTTTCGGACAGGTGAGCCGGTGTGCTTTCATTCCATGCTTTGTCTTTTGGACTCTGGTTCAAAATGGTGAACCAATGTATCATCACACGTTAAAATCTTGTTTAGAAAAGGGTCACCTTCCTTTTCATAGCGTTTTTTCAAATCTGTACACACTTCGAGTCTTGTTTCCTTGTGTTGTTGCGTCAACTCTTTCGGGACGACCCACCTTGCACTGCTTTTGCTGTATTTGAGCTTGTTACTGATAAAGTTATGAATTGTGCCAATACTTAGTGCTACTTTTTTTGTATATGTTGAAATGTAATACGTCGGTCTTTACGAATAATGTCGTCAATGTGGGTTTCCCAAGCGATGGAGTTGACACTTCAACTGGCCGGTTAGAACGTTCCTCGTCAGTCACTGAGGTTCGACCGTTTTTGAACTGGTCTACCTTCTTATAAAAATTTCCACCGTTCTAACAACTTTCACCGTAGTGTAAAATCATTCGAGAAAAGATTTTAGCTGGTTTTTCACCTTCAGAAAGCAAAAAACAACGTTGTTCAACTAATGTGGAAACTCCAAGCGGACACGCCATCGTTAAATGCAATATTGAGATTAGAAACAAAACAATTTTTATCCGTCAGTTGTTCTCGGCTCGTTCCAGTGATGCCAACCTAAAGTCGTAAAAGTAAAAAATTTCTCCTAAAAACTGTTTCATTTCTACATCAATTTGTCTTTTTAATTACTGAATGTCCCTCGTAATTGATAGACTCAGTTTTGTTGGATGTAGGAAGGGGTGTCTCACTAAAGATTAAACTTCCGTTCGGTTAATGAAAGAAAATATCTAAATTTTAGCTAATATATGGTTTTATTACAAACTATTATAAAATGCAGTAATATATGATGTATTTAAAAAATTAAACCTTTTTCCTTAACTCATTTAAATAACGGGAAACGTGTTTTTTTTTTGTATATATACTAGCATCCTCTACGCGGCTTTGCTCGCAATATGTGATTAATTGGAGTATGTGAACAATTTTTTTGTTTTTTAGTCAAGTAACCGGAGGCAGGTGCAGTTAGTCACACATACAGTAACGAAGGTAGTGGCTATGTTTGTGGAGTCTCCGTGCCTTCGAAAAATTCGAAATTAAAAAAAGAAAAACGTTTTTTAGATATTTAATTGATTTGGCCCAAATCTAGTGAACATCTATTAAAGTAGGGAAATTTTTCAAATCATCGTTCAAAATTTGTTTATCTTTCAAGGTCTAATTTCAAAAAATCCAGAAATTGATTTTTAGATGTTCCCATGAAGATTACCCGCACCGAAAATCAGGTTGATATCTTTATTTATTACAGAGAAATTCAAAAACCAAGTATATTTCTTTTTACTTCATTTTAACCCTTTAAACTGGAAATTTCAAAAAATCCTTTCTTATTGTGAGCTTACACCGTAAGAAGAACATTTACACAAATTTTCATCATCAATTTATCTTCAGTAGGTTTTGCTGGACATTTGATTATGAATCACTAGGGACATCTTTTATATGCGTATAGATATACTAGCATCCAACATCTTCCGTGCCATACGGTTTCTTGCCTTTCGTGTCGCGGTCAGGGGATAATTATTCGGTAATGGCTCTCTTGCTGGCCTTTCCGTCTACCCAGAGGACTCTTTTCCTTGGATCCCGCTGTGTTCATTAAACACATGCTTGTGAGAATAATGGTAAATAAAAATTAAAACCTGTTCAGTTTATAAAATATATCAGTGTATTGTACTTTTTTCACAGCTACAGTATGTGGTCAGTACAGTACGTGAAACTTAAAGCGATCTAAGAATGTGGGTTTCAAAACAGTCGGCCTCCATCTTAAAAATATTACATATAACTGGTTACCCGTACTTCGTACGGGTAAAAAAATATTTGCCCAGTTTTTAGCGTTACCCGACAAACGTTACTAGAAGGTACTTCGTTTTTCTTTTTAAATTTTTTTTTTTTTGTTTTTTAGTCAAAAGTAACCGGAGCGAGATGCAGTCAGTTGCGTCGCACATACAGTAACAGCGGCTGTGTTGTTTGAGCCGCCGTGGCATACACGGTCGCATCCCTTAAAAAATCGAAATTCAAAAAAACCCGATAATGGTTTTTAGATGTTTATTTGAACAGTATTTACAAGTCCCAATCTAATATATATTTTACTCCTTTCAAAGCGAACTTCGAAAAATCTAAATATTAGTTTTTAGTTATTTACATGAACATTACACACATCAAAAATTAAGTTATCCAGAAATTGGAAGAATAAAAATAGCCTGATTTCAAAAAAATTCAGAATCCCTTTTTCCCTTTTAATGTTGGAATTTGAAAAAGTCTAAAAATTATTTTCTAAATATTTACATAAAGATTACACTCACCAAAAAGCAAATCGATATCTTAATTTGTTGCGGGGAATTTAAAAAAATAGATAACTTCATTATTATTCCATTTTAACCCTTTAAATTCGGAATTAAAAAAAAAGTCCTGTCTTAGTGTGTACTTACACTAATACAAATTATATACAAATTTTTATCCATTTATCTTAAGTAGTTTTTGTTGGTCGTTGATGAATGAGTCACCTCAGTTAGAACAACGCAATAAGGTGATTTTTCTTGTTTCTTTTTTTTTTGTTTATGCAGTTTACTTTTTCAACAGCTTCTGTAAACATTCCAATATATTTATGATATACGTTATTCAAAAGTGATTTTACACCTTATCATTTATAGTTTTCAGAATTAATATGGAATTAGTTGAGGTGTTATTTTGTAGTAAAATATATCATGTTTTTCATTGAACAGTCACTTCGATTCATTTTTATCACTGCTGACTCGGCAGTCATCTCAAACTTGTCAAACTCAATTTATTATACCCGGCGTAACTTCTGCAAGTACGGCAGTGATTCAATTTTTGAGTTCAGCAAGAATAAAGGAAGATAAGGGCAGAATAAAACTTTATCGTTAATGAAGCTACCATAAAAATTGAGAGACTTCATGTTTGGATCTAGTTCATACAATTCGATCGGTTTATCCAGGAAACAGTTATCCAGGGAATCCCGGTCTTGAGCGTGGGTTTCCTTGATCAGATTTTACATTTACCTTGGTCAAGTGCATTTAACTATAGAATAAGACGATTTCCTTTCATTCGAGAAAAACAATAACGTTTACAGTTTCTCAGTGAAAAAAAAACAAACTAACTAGGTAATTTACCTTCGCTAAGATTACTAAACAGTTTCACTTTGGGTTCTCATTAACGTGCTCTACAAATATGTAATTATTTTCGCCTTTGTAGTTGTTTACTTTATATCATTCGTCCTCAAAGTGGGTGATAACGCCTCCTTGTGGGTGCTAGAGGCTACCAAGGGGCGTGGTAGAAGGCCCACAGAAAATTGGTGGGGGCATTCAGGCGGTCTAGGAAGGCGATGGCTAACCCACCCACCGGCTTGGTTTAATGGTGAAAACGTCTTTCCAAATCAGCTGATTTGAAAGTCGAGAGTTCCAGCGTTCTTAGTCTTAGTCTTAGCGTTCACAGTTTCTTTATACGGATTTGAATACTAGATCGTGGATACCGGTGTTCTTTGGCGGTTGGGTATCAATTAACCATACATCTCAGGAAAGGTCGAACTGAGACTACAAGACTACACTTCATTTACACTCATACATATCATCTTCTAAATTAATACCTGAACGGTAATTCCCGGAGGCTTAACAGGAAAATGAAAGAAAAAAAATTAATATTTTCTAAAAGTTTTGTTACAAAGTTCTATTTATTTACTGGCAGTTAAGTAAATTACGGTAACTTAAAAAAAATTGGTTTTTAGTTGTCAATTTCTTTTGGACTTGACAAAAATTTTCTCGAAAACTATTGGAGATAAAAGTTTTAGGACCATATTAAACATTTTTCTAGACCAAAAAAAAATCATATTAAATCAACAATTATTTCTCATAATTTATCTGGGGAGAGTTTCAGTATAGCTTAATTTTACCGCTGTATCTGAAATCCCGGCGAAACACTTCGTTCGGCATAACTCTTAAACAAAGCATTTCCGATACATCTTATTATGAATAATATGTGTTGTTATTTTATTTCGAATATGCCTGTAAAGTTTTACAGAACCTCTGAAACATTGTACATTTTTCATTTTCTTGGTTGTAGTATTATTGCTACTATAAAGAGAAAGTAAATAAATCCGTCAAAAATTTCGATGTCGTTTTTTTGCGATTATCGAAGTTTCACGACTCTTTGTGTCCAAAAAACATAAAAAAACTTAATAGAAATTTCCGGAAGTTGTATGTAAGTATCTTTTTGATTTATATTTCGTACTGGCTAAACACAAATACTTCGTAAATGGCTCGATTAATTGATAGTAAAGGTATTATTGATTTCATTACATTTTGAACAAATGTAAAAAGATTGAGAGGGGGTTTTCGTTATCATTTATCCTTTGTTTAATGATCGTAGAAAGTTGAACTTTAGTAAGATGAAAGTATATATTTAGTTATTTACTATTCCAAAGTTTAAAGACGGTCAGATTTAAAGTGGGTGGGGTAGACAGCATTATTCGTAAACAGTTTTTACCTCGTATCTCGGAAAACGGTTGATTGAAAATGTTGAAATTTGGATATATATATATATATATATATATATATATATATATATATATATCCCAGCTGACTGATTTTCGTCTCCAACGGAGAAAGGGCATCATAGTAACCATTTTTTTTTTTTTTTTTGTAAAGTAAACTAATTTTTTAGC
This sequence comes from Lycorma delicatula, assembly GCF_047948215.1. Taxonomy (NCBI): domain Eukaryota; kingdom Metazoa; phylum Arthropoda; class Insecta; order Hemiptera; family Fulgoridae; genus Lycorma; species Lycorma delicatula. The sequence goes on along the minus strand of NC_134465.1, from coordinate 28,467,818 downwards.
ACTATTGAAAACGTTGTGCTAGATTTGACCGACTTATTGTAGAAAATAATTAATCCCTTAAAAGAAAGTTTTAACGAAAAAAACAATCAAGCTAATTTGAAATCATATTTAAAATGTAATTTTTTTAAAACTAATCTTCTAAGTGGTATTAGTGGTAGGTGACATGGGGACTATTTAAAAAAGTTTGACAACAAAATTGTAATACTTTCCTAGCATTTGTAATTTATTCTTATATTATGGTAATAATTACACGTGAAAAAAGTTACCTAAGACTTCTTTTTTGGGGTGAGGGTAATTTATATGATAAATACTAATATTATATTGTGAAATTATCATTATAAGTTTAAATAAACCAAAACATATTTTAAAAATTCAAAATATCAGTATCTTTTATTTTTTTGCTTCTCCGCCACCAAAATACACCTTCCAAAAAAACGTTTTGAATTTTTCTACATTTACTATGTTAAATGGAACGAAAAAAAATTACATTAAATAATGTACAGCCAATCAAAAGTTACCTAAGTTTTTTCTTTGTGGAGGGTAAATTATTATGAAATTTTATTTTAATATTATTACTAAAATGTTTATTATTTAAATTTTTTACTGTTAAAGGTTTAAATAAACCCAAAAAAGTTCTGAAAAAAAATTATATTTTAAATTTTACCCTACCCATAATATATATTTTTTTGAATCCTTTGCGCTACTAATATGCCTAGGAAGGCTTTAAAAAAAATTTGGTTAAAAATTGTACACTAAAAAAAAAAAAAAAAAAAATAGCTTTTTCGATTTTTGTTGAACGGGGAATTATGGAACAATTTAAAAACATCCCTTTCGGCACGCCGGAAGGCGGGAGGTAGATTTCACCGGTGCTAAGTAGGAGATATAAAATTTTCCACCTTTAAGTTAAGAAAAACTTCAAATTTATTCAATACGACAACGGTTGCATGTGAAAAAAGTTTTACATGTTTAGCATATGACAAGCCCCATCGTCTTACAACTCCAGCAATATTTTTGTCATCCCTTGCCGTAGGGTTGGAAATATCAAAAATTGTTTCAGAAAAAGTTTTAGATGATATTTAGAGGACTAACGACCACTTTAAACCGATTCGATACTGTGCTTATTAAGGGAGCTATGATTTTCTTTTGTTTTCGAAACCCCATTTTTCCACCGTTTGGGCCAGTGGTTGGTGATATTAAAAGACTTTACTTGAATAAAACCTTTTCAAGCCCTTATCCAAAGAATAGTAGGAACGAATTCTATATTTTACTTAATAAGAAAGTTATAGCGATATTTTCACCCCCCCCCCCCCCATTTCAACTCTGAAAAAGTCCGATTTTACCCATTAACGCACTCGATCGAGATTTTGGGTCGTTATATTTTATGTATAAATTTGAAAGTGATTGGCGCAAAATTACGGCAGTTATTGTGTCCACAAGAAAGTGAAACATACATATATAAACTTTTGAACTAACGGTGGTTTTGGGGTCTGAGGGATGTGAAACGCTAAGATATGTCAAAATTTTCCGGAGGTCGTATCATGTTACCCATTACAAGGTAACTTTACCCATTTAGGTAACTTTCTTATGAAATGTACCAAAAAAAGTGTTAAGATAAGCTTGCACGCATAAACTGAGCTTTATATAAAATGCGGTTCCCGACGATATTGACCCCAAACCTTTACCAAAAAATTGCCCCATATACACATATCTTTGTACAAAATCAGTTTATCTAGTTAAGTTATGAAGCTTCAAACAGGCCAACGGACGTACGGACGTACGTGATTGTATGAACATTACCCAACATTTTTTTTCTTTTTAGTATCATTTAGTTAAAGGGTCAACTGTGATCTATATTTTACTAAGAATTTAGATTTTTTTTCTTAATTGTGCTTGTAATACTGCATAATTTTTGAAGTAAAAACGTAATTTTTCAGTTGTTTAAATCGGAGCCAAATTTTTTCAGTAAACATTTGCATTTTTTTCAGTTCTACTGTAAATCTTACTTAACTAAAATTGATATTGTCTAAAAAACCCTTATGCACGCATAAACTGAGCTTTATATAAAATGCGGTTCCCGACGATATTGACCCCAAACCTTTACCAAAAAATTGCCCCATATACACATATCTTTGTACAAAATCAGTTTATCTAGTTAAGTTATTTTATTTTTATTTGAAATAAAAATCTTTCAAGAACAAAGCCTTGAAAGATATGCAGTCCTTTATCGGGTTTTTCCTTGTTATTTGAATAACTCAATAGACATACCTAAAATGTTGAAGAAAATGTTACTGCAGTACAATACAGAGTGATTCAAAAAGAACTTCACAACTTTAAAAAAGTATAAAAATTTAATTAGATAAGTCACAGATTCAGTTGAGGTCTTATTTCATAGCAGACACGTTAAGTTTTGGCTGAGGTAGTTAGTTTATAAGTAACGAATTCGGTCACCAGTGTTGTTAAAAGTAACCCACCGGCTTGGTATAGTGGTGAACGCGTCTTTCCAAATCAGCTGATTTGGAAGTCGAGAGTTACAGCGTTCAAGTCCCAGTAAAGTCAGTTATTTTTACACGGATTTGAGTACTAACTAGATCGTGATAACGGTGTTCTTTGGTGGTTGAGTTTCAGTTAATCACACATCTCAGGAATGGTCGAACTGAGACTGTAGAAGACTACACTTGTACATATCATCCTCATTCATCCTCCAAAGTATTATCTTAAAGATAATTACCGAAGGCTAGTCAGGAAAAAAAATAAACTGTTGTTAAAAATGGATACATTTACTGGTTCGGAACGTGCTCGCTGTGTGTTTTGTTTACACGACTTGCAGTTCAATAAAGTAAGGGGTGAACACCTATAACTGCCCAATATGTGTTAGCGAAAACCCTCATGCAATATTGCTGCACATTCAAGATAGCCCTAAGGTCAATGTTTTTTTGTTCCGTAAGCAAACAAAGACTGTACGGCGGCCTGTTCTAATTTCAGGAAGGAACCGTAAATGGTATCATTTATCTGGACGTGATTCAAAATTTTCTAATTCTTCAATTAGACGATGATTATTAAGATGAACCCCATTACTATCAGCAAATGGGGTACCACCTCCTATAGCTTAGAAGTCCTCGATTTTCTTGATACTCGATTCCCAGTTCGGTGGATCGGTCGTGAAAATTCAGTTGCATTGCCACTTCATTCCTTAGATTTAATCCTGCTAGATTTTTCTTGTGGGGTTTCATTAATAGTTTACGTAACAGTTTTGCCTGCTGATCTTGTTGAGTTAAGTCTTCGAATTAACGCCGTAGCTACAGAGGTAACGCTCGACCCCTTGGCTATAGTCTGGACTGAAATCGACTTCAGGTGGAATGTATGTCGCATTACAAATGAAAGACATATCAGGCTAAAATGAATGGTGGGTAACGAAGTTGATGTGTTTTTCTATGAAAACAGAGACTTCAACGGAATCTGTAAGTTATCTAAATAAATTTTTATATGCTTTTAAAATTTTGAAATCTTTTTTGAATCACCCGGTGTTTTCATATGTATTAAAAACTGCATTTCGATTTTTTTTTATTAAATCCTTAATCAACAACTTTTTTCATTCCGTTGTTTATTCTGTTGTCTTTTTTTTTCATTAACATTTTCAATTATTGTTCGGGTTGATTTACATAGCTTTTACTGAATAAACAAAATATTATTTAGTGTAATCTTGAAGTAAACATTGTTATCTTGCAATTACTAAGAACATAACTAGTATTCTGTTATTTAATAATGCAGTGTAATCTTACATGTAAATATTCGCAGTGTGCTGAGGAAAGCTTTCGCTAATTTAACTGATAAGCAGTAGTTGACTTCAGGAATCGATAGCAGTGACAACGTTAAATACAAAATATATGTACAAAGCAAGTTTCCATTATCAACTTCCAGTGACTCTAGCCTATAATCGAACATCGATAATACAGTGGTGAGTCTTGCAATTTTTTTTTAATAATTTCCAAAAAATAGTAGTTAATAATTGACAACCGTTGATTAAAAAAGTCCATATTTTGCAAGGTAGTATATTGGTTATTAGGCAGTTAATGAAATATTTAAATTAATATTTTTGCACATTCACACAAGCTGGGACTTATACTATTTCCCAGCTCAAATTACATAAGAAACCATCAACTTTACTCCTTATTTCGGATCCAGAAAATTACAGTAGGGCTTCTTTTTATTAGACGAGCTGAAATCCGGGAGAAATATTTCGTTTCGTCATTACTAGAAAAAAAGAGTTTCCAGATCTACGTTTACATGAACTTTTTTCATTATTTTCACCAGTATAAAGTTTATATACTTTGAACTACAGTCACCAAAGTAAAAATAAACCAAAAAAAATTAATTATTTTATGTTTAACGCAAATTGTAGTAATGAAATGGAAATGATTATGTTAACACAAAAATATTGGGGAATAAAATAAGCGTGTTTGATTTGTAGGTAGATTTCATAAGAAAAGCTACTTATTGTAATGGGTACCTTGATTCGACTTCCGGAAAATTTCGACGTATTTTCGCGTTTCACATCCCCCAGACCCGAAAACCTCCGTCATTCTAAAAGTTTTTACATATATATATATTTCTTGTGGACACGTTAACTGCCGTAATTTTGCGTAAATAACTTTCAAATTAATGCATAAATTATAACGACCCAAAATCTTGTTCGAGTTCGTTAACGGGCAAAATCGGATATAAGTATAGTATTCTTTCTTATAGTATAGTATGTAAAGTATAATATCGAATTCGTTTAAAGTTCCTACTATTCTTTGTATAAGAACCTAAAACGTATATAAGTAAAGTTTTTTGATATCAGAAACCATTGGCCCAGGGGGTGGAAAAAATGGGGTTTCGAAGACAAAAAAGACCTTCTTTAATAGGCACAGTATCGAATCGGTTTAAAGTGATCGTTAGTCCTGTAAACATTACCTAAAACTTTTGTCTGAAACAATTTTTGATATGACCAACCTTTACGGCAAGGGATGACCAAAATGTTACTGGAATTGTAAGAAGATGGGGCTTATCGTATGCTAAACACGTGAAACTTTTATCACATGCAACCATTATCGTATTGGGTAAATTTGAAGTTTTTCTTTATTTTATGGTAGAAATCTTTTTTATCCCCTTCTTAGCATCGGTGACATCTACTTCCGCCTTCCGGAGTGCCCAGTGGATTTTTTAAAATTGTCCCAAAATTGACCGTTCAACAAAAATCGAAAATGTTACCTACCTTTTTATTATTGTATGTTTTTCAAATTTATACATAGAGAACGATAAAACATCTCGGTTGAGTTTGATAATGTGAATAATTTCACCATGAAAGAAGAGATGGGGAGGAGGGGCTTTTTCGAAAAAGTAAAATATTCCTGTAACTTTTCTTATTAAGTAAAATATCTAATTCGATCCGGCTAGCCAGATTAAAACTAGCCTTACACAGAAAATAAATTCAATCTTTTATATTACATTTCTTTTTTTCAGATTATACAAAAAATATTACTTTCTACCGTAATAAAGTTTCTAGTAATACAGCGTATTTATTTCAGTATTATTAATAATCATAATATTTGATGAAAAAAATCTTTATTACTTTAACTGTATGACTGAAAATCAGTATTAATAAATTCTTTTTTTATTTCTAGCTGTAGAATTGCCAATGTGAAATTTCATATTTTTACACTTTTATACGAAGTAAAGAAAGTATTGTGACCGCGAAAAATTTCTGTTTTCCGATTTCAACGGAAATATCCATTTTGACCATCCGTGAATCCATTTTGAGTAGTTTCGGCGTGACGTCTGTACGTACATAACTCAAAAACGATTAGTCATAGGATGTTGAAATTTTGGATTTAGGACTGTTGTAACATTTAGTTGTGCACCTCCTCTTTTCATTGCAATCTACTGGACCAAAAGTTTCCAAAAAAACCTTTAATTCAAAAAATTTGTAGTTTTGACTTTTTCTTAATTGCAGTAATAAGCCCTCATTGCGAGCTTTTCAACGATGTTTCATAAGTGGTACTTATTTTCGTTGGTTCTAGAGTTATACACAAATAAAATTTTAATTAATTAAATATTTGGATGTAACAACGGGAAAAGTCATCGGTTCGAATCTTCTTCTTTCTTCCTGTTTAGCCTCCGGTAATTACCTTACAGATAATACTTCAGAGGATGATATGTACAAGTGTAGTCTTGTACTCTCAGTTCGACCAATCCTGAGATGTGTGGTTAATTGAAACCCAACCACCAAAAAACACCGATATTCACGATCTAGTATTCAAATCCGTATAAAATTAACTGTCTTTACTAGGACTTGAACGCTGGAACTCTTGATTCCAAATCAGCTGATTTGGGAAGATGCGTTCACCACTAGACCAACCCGGTGTCTATCGGTTTGAATCTGACTTCATATACTTTTTTAATACACAAGACTTTTTTTTTATAATTTCCAGTAATTTTTGAATATACTGATTTTGGTTAAAAAAGTTATATTGAACTTGAAAACCCGATCTGAATGTGATAACAAAACCGATTTGGAACTATGTGGTGCAATTCTGGGTACTGCCAGCAAGTCTAATATTTATATGTGTATTTTACTCTCTTGTGGACTCGATAACTGCCGTAATTTTGTGCCAATATCACATAAAATATAACGATTCAAAATCTCAGTCAAGTTCGTTAATGGGCAAAATCGGACCATGGGGATGTAAATGGGGGGCTTTTTCGAAAAAACAAAATATCGCTATAACTTTGTTATTAAGTAAAATATCGAATTCGTTTAAAGTTCCCACTATTCTTTGGATAAGAGCCTAAAACTTATTAAGTAAAGTTTTTTAATATCATCAACCATTGGCCCAGGGGGTGGAAAAATGGGGTTTCGAAGACATTAAAATGATACCTTTAATAGGTACAGTATCGAATTAGTTTAAAGTGATGGGTTAGTCCTCTAAACATAGCCTAATACGTTTTTTCTGTAACAATTTTTGATATGACCAACCCTTACGGCAAGAAATGACCAAAACCAAAAAAAAGTAAAAACAAAATCGAATTCGTTTTAAAGTTGCTATTGTTCTTTGGTTAAGGGCCAAGGGAAGAAAAAAAATGGGGTTTAAAGGACAAAAAAAATTATAACTTCTTAAATAGGCACAGGATCGATCAATCCGAATTCGCCTACCCCTATTTTTCCCCGGTTAAACATACCTCCGCTTTCCGGTGTGACGAAAGGAATTGTGTTTTATGACTATTATAAAACGAGTAATTAAATTTCAAAATCATCGGTGAAATTGTAAGGTTGCAAGATTAGGAATCGTAAATTATTTTTTCTTACTATGTGATTTATAATTTTAAAGTATATATGTGATAGAAAGCAAATATTTATTGATACAGAATCACGGTGTTTGATAATTTTATCGTGTAATTAATTAATACCTATCTTCGTTATTTTAAATATATCAATAGAACTTCCTTTTTATTTAGTGGTCACAGCTAAAAATAATTCAATTAATTACTTATTATTTATTTCTATTCATTATTATTTCTTCTTTAATTATTTACAATAATTATTTTGTTTGCAACATTTATTTTCGTTATTATTCAGGAAATTAAAACTGCGGTAGTAGCATGATTGTTATGACTGTAATCGTTAACTAAATACTGTAACCGCTTGTGGTTAATTAATTTTTATATGTTTTGTACCGGACGGCGTAGTGATTCATTGTAGAGCCTAATATGGTTTTATAACATGGATGTATGTTGAACTTGTTACTTCTATATAAATATAGAAGAAGAAAAAACGTTACATTGAGGTCAATTTATACATTAGATATAGAGAGAGAGGAATAGTACATTATAAACAGTGAACCCGCTTTTGGACTGTGACTGTTATATTGAATCATGAGGTTTGGTTTATTTTAAATTTATAATTCCTTCTTAACTTAAAAACGTTTCTTTGTTAATATTCCTTTACTTCTGAATTACTCTGTGCCGTCCGGTTATTATTAATTATAATAATTATTTTTAAATACGAGGAAATATATAACGGCCATGAAAATGTTATCTTTTAGAATTAAATCGGTACGAAATTGATATTTTATAAATTTGTATTATGTATAAAATTCTGCTAATAAATAAATAAATCTGCAGAAGCGTTCAACACAAGGAAAAAGACGAGGGAAAATCTAATGTGGAAACCACACATGACTTCCTTGTACGCCTATTAAATTATATATATATATATATATATATATATATATATATATTTTTAAAATTAAAAGTACATAAAATTTTATTTCATTAATAACTTCTGATATTTTTTTGTTGTTATTATTGAATTATTTGTTATCCTAAAATTGTTTTGACAATGAGACGTTAATAATTATTAATAAATCAATATATTTACAAAAAAAAAGTTAAAATAAAGGAAATGAAGTCAGATTCGAACCGATATGTCTTTCCCTTGTAAGATCCAAATATTTCATGAATTAAAATTTTATTTGGCTATAACTCTGGAACCAATGAAAATAAATACCACTAAATGATATAACGTTGAAAAGTTCTCAATAAAGACTTATTACTGCATTTAAGAAAAAGTCCATAATCCAAATTTTTTGTTTTTTTGTAATTTTTTTACACTTTTGGTCCAGTCGATTGCAATTAAAAGGAGAGGTTCAGAACTAGTAGTTAAAACAGTCGTAAATTCAAAATTTCAACATCCTACGGCTAATCGTGTTTGAATTATGCGAGATACATACGTACGCACCGACGTCACGCTGAAACTTGTCAAATTTGGTATTTCCGTTGAAATCTGGAACCCGAAATTTTTTGCGATTATAATACACAGTACTTCCTTTATTTCGTACAAAGAAGTAAAAAAGCTGACAAAAACATTGCACTTTCTTTGAATTGGTTTTTTATTCTAATATAGTAGAAAAATAATTATATATGAAAAATAATTCTTACGTTTAATGTAGATACAATCTTTCGTTTGAATTTATTTTCTGTGGTCTTTATTCATACCGCTTTATTCAGAATAAAATTCTGTACAAGTTTGTTTAAAATTGTTATGTGTTTATTTATGTATTTTATTTTCTTAACGTTTATGTTGAAATCCGTTCAACTAATAGACAATAAGCGACCTTTCTGTGGTCCAATTAAATGAGGATGAGACATGTAAATGAGGTGTATAGACAAAGACCGACCACTCCTGAGATGTGTGGTAGTTAATTGAACCCTAACGAAAAAGTATACCGTGATCCATGTCTAGTATTAAAATCCGTATAAAAGCAACTAAATTTTACTTAGATTTGAACTTCAGAATCTTTGAAGATCAATTGTTAAACAATTGATTTCGACGACGATTTAATCACTAGACTAGTACGGTGGACTATAGCCATTTAACAGATTTATTTTAAGATTATGTGTTTTTCGACCACAATATTTTGTCTTTTACCACTGATTTCTGGAAAATTATTAATGGTACAGTTCGGGATCTATTTTTTTTTAAATTCTTCAGGTCAGATTTCATTAAAAAAAAATTTACCCCCCTAATTTAGTTTTCAAGAATTAATCTGGCTTAATTTTACTGAAGGCGCAGAAATCTGGATAAAATTTTTCGCCAAACGACACTCGCTAATTAACGAACCTATGTTTATATGAAATTTCTTATTTATTTTCACAAGTAGAACATATCCTGAAAGTTTGTTTCTTTCTTCGTAAATCACTCTATATAATATTATTAATCCATCATTTTAGAGATCCTTAAATTATATTTCATATCAAGTTTTTCCTATAGTTTATCTACGATTCTTTTATTAATTTTAAGCTTTTTTCGGTTTTTATTGTAGTGTGAAATCCATTTTTGTATGCGAAAAAAGTTTTAGTTATCCAGTTTTTAATAAAAATAAGATATAATAAATAATATAAAAATAAAATTAAAAAAAGAAATTAAAATTTTAAACCGGAATTAAATGTTTTAAACGATACTCTCACAAAAGTTATTTAAAGACGATCTCATTTTTTGAAAAAGTTGTTTTTAATTTTATATTACGTTAAATTATTGTATTCAGAAAACTTTTTACGTTGTTTAATTTACACATATATATATTGCATACACTCGTGTGTATAAAACAGTTAAACTTTTCATGTACGCTGATTTTAGATTGTTATCATCGAATTGAGGTCATAATGTACAGTTTTCACCCGCATTAAACTCTTAAGCCTTGCATCTGTTCAAATGTTTACATACTTATATGGTAAAGTTTGTATACTGTTTACTTTTATTCTGAATTTATTTTGTATTTAAATAGGCTATGTTGGTTTAAAGACAATTGTTTAAAAGGATAATTATATTGTATTTTATTTTAAAATTAGAAAGATATTTTAATATCGTGATAAGGAAATATTTATTTTAATATAAATTAGATAATACAATTAAATTTAAATATTATACTATTACAAGAATTGCAAATAGAAAACGCTCAAATGTTTATCTTAACTAAAATAAACAAAAATTAAAAATAATTTACCCGTTTCGTTTGTTAAACAATCATCTGTAGTAGATACATCCGTCTTAATTGTTTTTCTTGCATTCGAAAATTTTTTTTCCATTTATTGACGTCTCCTTTATTCCCGATTTTTACTTCATTTTACTAAGTATTGTAATCACGATAAGTTTTGGTTTTCAGATTTCAACGGAATATCCGTTTTGATCATCCCTGAATCCATTTTGATTAGTTTCGGCGTGAAGTCTTTATGTACGATCGTATCTCGCATAATTCAAACACGATTAGCCGTAGGATGTTGAAATTTTGGATTTAGGACTGTTTTAACTACTAGTTGTGCACCTCCCCTTTTAATTGCAATCGACTGGACCAAAAGTATACAAAAATGGCCAAAAACAAAAAACAAAATTGTAGTTTGGACTTTTTCTTAACTGCAGAAATAAGCATCCCTCATTGAGAGCTTCTCAACGATATATCAATAAATGGTACTTATTTTCATTGGTTCCTGAGTTATAGCCAAATAAAATTTTAATTAATGAAATATTTGGATCATACAAGGGAAAGCCATACGGTTCGAATCTGACCTCATTTCCTTTTTTTTAACTTTTTTTTGTAAATATATTGATTTATTAATAATTATTAACCTCTCATTATAAAAACATTTTTAGGATAAAAAATATGTTGAACGGATTTCAACATACACATTAAGAAAATAAAATACATGAATAAACACATAACAGTTTTAAACAAACTTGTACAGAATTTTATTCTGAATAAATTGGTATGAATAAAGACCACAGAAAATAATTACAAACGGAAGATTGTATTTACATTAAACGTAAGAATTATTTTTCTACTATATTAGAATAAAAAACCGATGCAAAGAAAGTACAACATTTTTGTCAGCTTTTTTACTTCTTTGTACGAAATAAAGGAAGTACTGTGTATTGTGATCGCGAAAAATCTCGGTTTCCAAATTTCAACGCAAATTTCCATTTTGACTAGTTTCAGTGTGACGTCTGTACGTACGTCTGTATCTCGCATAATTCAAACACGATTTTCCGTAGGATGTTGAAATTTTTGATTAAGGACTGTTTTAACTATTAGTTGTGCACCTCCCCTTTTAATTGCAATCGACTGGACCAAAAGTGTACAAAAACGCCCCCCAAAAAAAATTGTATTTTGGACTTTTTCTTAACTGCAGAAATAAGCCCTCACTTAGTGGTTTTTAACGACGTATCATAAGTGGTACTTATTTTCATTGGTTCCATTAGTAGTCAAATAAAATTTCAGTTTATTAAATATTTGGATCTAACACCGGATGATGATTGTTTAACAGTTGAATTGCATTATATTCTTTAGGTACATTTCATAAGAAAGCTACGTATTATAATGGTACCATGATTCGACTTCCGGAAAATTTCGACATATCTTTGCGTTTCACATCCTTCAGACCCCAAAACCACCGTCAGTTCAAAAGTCTACACACACACACACACATATATATATATATACATACATACATACATACATACATACATACATATATGTAGACTTTCTTGTGGATACGATAACCGCCGTAATTTTGTGCTAATCTCTTATAAATTGATACATAAATATAACGACCCAAAATCTCGGTCGATACCGTTAATGGGCAAAATCAGACCATGGGGCTGGAAATAGAGTAGCTTTTTCGAAAAAAAAAATATTGATATAACTTTCTTATTAAGTAAAATATCGAATTTGTTTAAAGTTCCGACTATTCATTGGATAAGGGCCTAAAACTAATCTAACTAAAGTTTTTTTGTTATCACCAACCATTGGCCCAGGGGATGGAAAAAATGGGGTTTCGAAGACAAAAAAGTCATACCTCTCTTAATAGGCACAGTATCGAATCGGTTTAAAGCGGTCGTTGTACTCTAAACTAAAATTTTTGTGCGAAACAATTTTTGATATGATCAACCTTCTCGGCAAGGGATGACCAAAATGTTGCTGTAATTGTAAGATGGGGCTTGTATGCTAAACATGTACAATTTTTTTTCGCATACAATCATTGTCGTATTGAGTAAATTTGAAGTTTTTCTTAACTTTATGGTAGAAATATTTTTTACCCCCTTTTTAGAACGCGTGAAATCTACTGCCGCCTTTCGCCGAACCGAAAGGAATTTTTTAGTTTTATATCTTTTAAAGGGAAAACAAATTTTTTAAAGCGTTTTCTATTTACAATTTTATTTTCTATAAACATCTAGAATACCTCTTCGTTGACGTTGTTGTATAGGCTGTTTGGAAAATATATTGCTTAACTTTCCTGCAGTTGCTCAGAACTTAAATTAGAGCAATTTTATTCGTAGTAAATTTAAAAATTATTTCCTTTTAAGAGCTTGTTTAACCTTATTTATTCTCCTTTTTGGCTTTTTTTTGTTAATATAAAGAATATATATAATCTTGAATAAATGATTTTTTAAAACCATTAAATTTATAAAAATTATTACAAATTACACTAAGATACTTTGAAATAATTTATTGTAAAACGTTTTTTTAAATCGTTGAAATTATAATATTCTGGAATGATATTAAGCTGAGTGGTTTATAGCTACATTGGGTATTCCATGTAGTGTTTGTTATCTATTATATTAGCAGAGGAAAAAACGAGCACAGGAAACTGTTTTAAAAAATTATTAAATAATTTACAAAGTAAAAAAAAAAATCCTAAAATTCGAATTTATTTACATACTTACATATACAAATTAAAACCAGTTTAACAGTTTTATAATCTGTATAAATTTTTATAAAAAAAAAAAGAATAAAAAATCGAAAGAAAAAATAAAATCAGAGCAAGTAAATAAATGAGAAAAAAACTTTTTTTTTTTTTTTTAATGCACTAGTTTGACGAACAGACTGTATACATTGCTGCCGTATCGTTAAGTGCATATCTAGTTTACTACAACTTCATCATCGTCAAAACCATTATAGCAACCAGTTAAAACAAGTTTTATATGTAATTCTGATAAAAAGGAGATAATATATTAAATTATTATTTCTTTTCTTTTTTTTTAATTTCATAATATCTAGATAATTAGATAATAGAAATTAAATGTTATTAAAAGTTACAAGATGTTTCTAAAAAAAAAAAAACAAGATCTATATTTTTTAAAACTATTAAATTATTAGTGAAAATAATAAACAGTTTAAAATTAAGGAAGAGATGACGTTCCCGAAATAGAAATTTTAATAGTAATTAATAAAACTTGCCGTACAATTAAAGTTCATTTTCTTCCTGTTGTAAAAAATATAATAATAATAATAAATTTGAATAAACTTATATATATATATAAATTATAAAAAAGGTTAAATGAATAAAGAATTTTTTGTTGGTTATGTGGTACACTCGTTGCCAACTCAGAAATAACTACATAAGTAAGCGTGGTTGCCACATTGAACTCCAGTAGGAACAAAATTAGTTATATTTTGACCACGTGTAACACTATACGAAATTCAATATTTCATATCTATATTTATTTTAAAAAAGTAATCTTACTATATTAAAATTAATCATTTGTATAATAAACCGCAAGTAATAATGGTAATAAATTTTTCAATAAACCAATGAATAAATTAAAAACTGATAAAAGGTTGTAATTCTTTACGGGGGTTGTTTATTCGTATATAGTGGAAAAATAATGATACATGAAAAAAATTACCTAATATTTATTATTTTTTTTGGAGTGTGGGTAATTTATGATGACGTAATGTAAAATTTTCATTACATGTTTAAATAAAAATAAAAAAATCGCTTTTTTCTCTTCCCCCACTTCTAAAATTTCCCTCCCAAGTTTACTACGTTAAATGGAAGAAATTAAATAAAAAAAATCCATTGAAAATTGTACAAACAATAAAACATTACCCAAGATTTTTTTTGGGGGGGGGGGGTGTAACGAGGTGAGAATTGTGATGAAAATTTATCTTAATAATATCATTAAAAGTTAGGGTTTCAAAACATTAAAAAAATCGATATTTTTAAACTTTGATCGGCTTTTCCATTCCCAATATTGCCCCAAAGTATTTTCTTTTGGATTGCTTGACCACTACTACTATGCCTAAGAAATCATTAAAATAAAATCATTTAAAAATATGCAATAAATAAAAGAGTGAATGTTGGGGCAATATTTTTTTAAAAGGTAAGTATGCAATTATATTGATCTTAATATAAAGTGGGATTATATTTTCAAAATTCTTTGACCCCAAAAAATTGTCTACCCTTATTTCGCTAGAGATATTGGCTCTAAAATGTTACCAACCAAACAATTTTTCCTATATACAAGAGTCATATTATTGAAAACAAGTTTTAAATCTGTTAAAAATTAAAAAACAAGACTGTAAAAAAATACTAAAAAAAAAAAAAAAAATATTGTGTCCGACCAGTGCTGATCATTACGCGACAGTATAATGTAGAAGTGCGGAGCTCCTAAATTTCAGACCATAGCCGTTATATCCGTGAAGCCTTTTTGCCAATAAGATTTGTTTATAATATTTAACATTGTTAAAATTCCAGCGTACTATGTACTTCCCACTGCTTATATCTTGGGAAAGACATTGTTCATTTTGTTCTATGTATTGATTTTGCTGTGTTATTTGTTTATAATGTAATGTTTTTTCAATTTTTTAAATTTATTTAAACATATATATATATATATATGTTTAATATATATATATATATATATATATATATATATATATATATATATATATACACACACATATTTATTATCCTATGAAACTCCCAGTAAGGTAAGGATTTAAACGTGGAGTCGTACATATAAATCGGTTCAACCATTGAGCTTTTACGGTGGAACAAACATACATGCATACACCCTAAATACATTACACTCCTTTTTGCGCAGTCGTGTAATAAACATATGTTTTGAAGTTTAGAAAACTGTTCTTTTTCAACCAGATGAATAAGCATGGTGTGGTGCGTTGGGTTGTTTGCTGTATGTACTCACATTTTTACTTCCTTGTACGAGGTAAAGGAAGTATTGTGTTCGCGAAAAATTTCGGTTTTCAAATTTCAACGGAAATATACATTTTAACCATCCCTGAATCCATTTTGATTAGTTTCGGCGTGACGTCTGTACGTACGTACATATATATGTATGTCGGATAACTCAAAAAGTCGTAAGATGTTGAAATTTTTGATTTAGAACTGTGGAAACGAGTAGTTGTGTACCTCCCATTTTGATTGCAATCGACTGAACCAAAAGTGTCCAAAAAAGCCAAAATCCAAAAAAAAATTGGATTTTGGACTTTTTCTTAACTGCAATAATAGCCCTCATTAAGAGCTTCTCAACGATGTTGAAAAGCCACTTATGATAATAAGTGGTATGTATATATTCTCATTGGTTCCAGACTTATAACCAAATAAAATTTTAATTAATCAAATATTATTTGATTACTTGATCTTACAAGGGGAAGGCACATCGGTTCGAATCAGACTTTATCTCCATTTTTTAACTTTTTTTTTTAATTTAAATTTATTGATTTATTAATATCTGATTGTAAAAAAAAATTACAATAAATAATAATTCAATAATAACAATAAGAAAAAAATAATATGAAAAAATATCACAAGTTATTAATGAAATAAAGTTTTATGTATTTAAAAAAAAATGTGTACATGTAATTTTATACGCGTACAAGGAAGTCATGTGGTGCCCACATCAGATTTTTTGTACTTTGGGTGAAGTATAAAAATAACAGTACAAAATGTTAGTGTCAAAGAACATGTACTGCTGGGTTATCATCGAGTGGTATGTAAATGGTAAATTTTATTAACCCGGTGATTGTGCATAATAACCGGTGAATTCGATTAATCGTCTTCAGTGTTGGAGAATAATAAATATAATTTGTATATTTAATGTTAATTGACGAAGTTAACGAGCGAAGCGAGCGTGGTTATGTTCAGAAAAAATATCAGAAGTTATTAATAAAATAAAATTTTATGTACTTTTCATTTTAAAAAAATGTGTATATATAATTTAATAGGCGTACAAGTAAGTCAAGTGTCCACATCATACTTGGTGAAACATCTGATTATTCGATTTTGTTTTCATTTTGTTGATAGTTACATCATAATAATTAAAAAAAAAAAAACATAGTATTAGATAGATATAAGACATACATTTTAAAGTGTAATAAAGGGACTTTTACTCTATTCTAATATTTCAGGTTATATTGTTGAATTAATAGTATAAATATTTGATGTTAATAAACACTAATATTTCAGTTGTGTAATTGTCCCCTTTTATTTAAGAATTGGTGGATCGTATCTCACTTTCAAATGAAATAAGTTCAAATGAAATGCAGCAAAAAAAATGTGTATATGTAATTTAATAGGCGTACAAGGAAGTCATGCGGTGTACACATCAGATTTTTATTTGAAATGAAGCGCTTCTTGAAAAAATGCAACAAAGTAACAAATTGCATTTGCTTGATTTAATATTTTGTTTATATAATTTTCTTTTTTTTGTTGAAAAAGTAAAGCAAATTTCTTGCAATCCTTTTTACTTTTTATTATCATTGATATTGTAGTTTTTTTTTAAATTATTGAAACTTTTCGTTGTAAAAATTTTTGTTGTTGTTAGTACGCTTAATTTTCGAATATTATTTATCTACAGTTGGCAAAAACATTTAACAAAATCATGTCTAATGAAATATAAACCATGTAACATTTACGCGACGGGCCGTATGTCCGCCTTTTTTGTATTTGGAAATTAATACCTTTAAATATAAATCTCTCACCTCTGAAAAAATATTTATTATAAAAACAGCGATGAAAATATTATTAAAGCACAAGTAAAATTAAGTTTCTGTGATTAGATGAAGCGAATAATAAATTTAATTTAAATTATTCAAATAACTGTAATTTAAATTTAAATATGATACGAAGACAATAGTTTCATTGTCTTCGAGTTGACTGCTATTGCAGCAGAAATATTAATTTTGTTTTAGTAGTTGAGTTAGCAAATAATAATTTCTATGAATTTAAATTTCTAATTATTATTTTAATTAATTTTAAAAAAAGTTGTTTTGAAGAAGCGAAGATCTTAGTGAACTATTCCACGGAGACTACTAAAAAAAAATCTATTGTGGACACCACATGACTTCCTTGTACGCCTATTAAATTACATATACACATGTTTTTTAAATGCAAAGTACAAAAGTACATAAAATGTTTTTTCATTAATAGCTTATGATATTTTGTATATATTTATATATATATTTTTTTTGTCTTCAGCATTTGACTGGTTTGATGCAGCTCTCCAAGATTCCCTATCTAGTGCTATAGTTCTTGCGTAGGACTTCATCTATGCCGTTCATTGTTTCTTCTAAATCCTTTTTATTCTCGGCTAGAATTACTATATCATCAGCAAATCGTAGCATCTTTATATATATATATATATATATATATATATATATATATATATATATATATATATATATATATATATATATATATATATTTAGTATTGAATTATTATTTATTGCAATTTTTTTTTTACAATCACAGATTAATAATTATTAATAAATCAATATATTTAAATTAAAGAAAAAATAAAAAAAAGGAGAAGAAGTCTGATTTCAACCGATGTTTCTTCCTCTTCTAAGATCCAAATTTCATTAATTAAAACTTTTATTTGGGTATAATTCTGGAACCAATGAAAATAAGTACAACTTCTGATATTTTCGTTGAAAAGCTTCAATGAATGCTTATTACTGCAGTTAAGAAAAAGTTCAAAATCCAAATCTTTTTGAATTTTGGGCTTTTTTGGACACTTTTGGTCCAGTCGACTTCAATCAAAAGAGGAGGTGCATAACTGTATGTTACAACAGTCCTAGATTTAGAATTTTAACATTCTATTGTAATCGTTTTTGAGTTATGCGAGATACGATTGTACGTACGTACAGACGTCACGTCGAAACTAATCAAAATGGATTCAGGAATGGTGAAAATGGATATTTCCGTTGAAATCTGAAGACTGGAATTTTTCGCGATTACAATACTTCCTTTACTTCGTACAAGGAAGTAAAAAAAAATTAAAGTTAGAGAGGAAAATTTTCGAAACTAATTTAAAGTAAACAATAATATTCTAGGAAAAATAGTAAGTGTAAACATTTGAAAATTATTGTAAACAAAATAATATTTTGATGAATTGATGAAATTTGTTAAATAAATGTGTCTGTCTGTGTGTGTGTGTGTGTGTGTGTGTGTGCGCGCGCTCTAATCGCGCCCGCGATTAGGTGGTGGGAGAGAAAGAGAGACAGGAAAATAAATAAATGAGTTTTTCTGCTTGTAACGTGAAAACGAAAAGACACAATGTCTTTTTCGTTTCTTCCCGATAACCACGAAAATTACTGAACTATAATTAACGAAATTTTAATTGTATTTGCTTATAACCACCGTAATATTTACTACATTTCAAACCTCACCAATTTCCCTACAAATCATTAAAAAAAACTAACTAAAAATTCTTTTAATGAATTTAATTTAATTGTCTTTATCGACGATAATCACTTTGTATTACGATCATTATCTTTGTAAATATCGACTTCTTCAGACATTTACTATATGTTTTATTAAATTTAATCATTTTATAATCTGGTGGTGACCGGGAGACTTATCCTCACGAGGGTGAAGTAGCACTCGTAAGATTTTTATATCCAGAACTAAGAAATTCCATTAGAGTAAGCCATACACAGATGACATTGATTTGACTTTCGATTTGGTATTAATATTTTAATAATGCTTAGTTCGACGAGATCAGTGATAAATTTCTAGGCTTTTACGATTTATCATCGTAATGAGAATTTACGCCAAAGCATTTTCAAAGACTTGAAGAGCAACTTATACGCTCGGTTCAAATTCGAGTTCAACCTTTGATAAATAAATTATAACTGTTTGATTTAATTTTCTTAACATTTCGCACCTTTGGAATTTATAAATTTGTATAAACAATATATTTCCACTTACAAACAATTTTTTTATTATACGTTTGATTATAATTAAAATAAAATTGAAATCTTTATTTTATTGTTGACCGGCTTTTACGAAAATAACAATTTTTAATTTAATTTTAATTTGATATATAATCGTACATATAACACTATATGCACGGATACAAATCTATAGCTTTAAATAATCCCTGATGATGAAGAAATTACTCTGAAAGCGCTTGGATAATACATTAAAAAAATTGTTGGTAAGTGGAAATATATTTTTTATACAAATTATAAGTTTTAAATTGCGATGATTCTGAGAGCAAACAAAACTAAAAATTTCCAATTTTTAATTTCTACAGGCATAAAGCACGGGCGAAGCCGCGATGGTGTTTTCGTATAATAATATAACTTTATTATATTAATTGAACGCATCCAACGTTATGAATGAGACCCTATTATCGAACTTTACATGTGAGATTTATCGAACTGATCAGCATTATCGATTATATAAACGATATGATTAAAATCAATAATACTCGTATTGTTTGAATTATTTTTATTAGTATGTTATTTTGATACAAGATATTTTCAAGTCACAAAACGAATAACACTGCATATTATGTGCAATAAAAAAAACTAACAACTCAGTTTTAGGACATTTTCTCGTCATTGTGGATTTTATCTGATGCACGACTTACACGCACATAACTTAATATAAAATATTTATCATTTTACTTAAATATAATATTTTATCGTTTATTTATTCAGTGATTCTAACTAAAGCGCGCGCGTATATCGTATTTAATTCGCGCGGATGTGGCGGTACCAGTGGTGACGGTCGGCATTAACTAAACTAATGTAATTTCACAACTTACATACATCAAATTTCGCGTGTACGGTCGGCAGTTGGTGTAGCCGCGAGGCTTAACGCACCATGTACCTAGTCAACCGGGCGATCGAATTCGAGACCCAGCCAGACCGAGTTACTTTTTTACACTTTAAATATTATTCATTCATTTAATTCTACCGCTCACTTGTGACGTCATAACATAGCAGGGAACTGCAACAGCTTTTGAAGGATGGGGGTGCGATTTTGCAAAATTGTTTTTGCAAATATTGTTAATTGCAGTTTAATTTGCGGATATTGTTTTTAATTGTTAACAAATTTGCCTAAGAAAACTATGACCTTAATTAGGTGAAATCTCGAGATACTGCGGATGACCTTGCTCTACAGTCTCACTCCTTGACCTTTTAAGTTGAAAATTTAATGGCATCAATGCCCCATATATATATACGTAATGTGACCAAGTTTGGTCAAAATCGGTTCGGTAGTTCTGAAGATATAAGGTGATTTAGAGACCAATACCGAACACACAGGAATATAACATCCGAAAAATTTCCATTCAGTTTTTAGGTGTCAGAACCTGAAGATGTTTAGGTGAAGAACACTTAATTTACGTGTCAGAACGTCAATCCACCGGATTGGTGTATAGTGGTGAACGCGTCTTCTCAAATCAGCTGATTTGGAAGTCGAGAGTTTTAGCGTTCAAGTCCTAGTAAAGTCAGTTATTTTTACACGGATTTGAATACTAGATCGTAGATACCGGTGTTCTTTGGTGGTTGGGTTTCCAAATTAACCACACATCTCAGAAATGGTCGAACTGAGACTGTACAAGACTACATTTCAATTACACTCATACATATCATCCTCATTCATCCTCTGAAGAATTATCTAAACGGTAGTTACCGGAGGCTAAACAGGAAAAAGAAAAGGGGTCAAAACGTCAAGATCCTGTGAAAAACCGCGTACGCCCAAATTGGACCGATTACAATACTTTCACTTGTAGAGCTATAGCCCTATGGGAAAGTAAAAAGGGAAATCAAAATTTACTTCTGTCTGGGTTGAAAATTTTTATGATTTCTGATATTTGATTATTTAACGAGATGATGATTTGAAGAAAAGTGTTTTTGTGGGAATTTTTTTAAATATTTTTTTTTGGAAAAAACCCAAGTTGGATATCATTATTATTGTGTTATGAATATTCCGGAAGTCTCCTTATATCCCATACAACTATTTAGATTCGGGGCCCGTAGACAGCCGCTTCCCTTATTTGTGACGTGTGTGTAGTCTTGTACAGACTCAGGCTGACTATGCTTAAGATGTGTGTTTAATTGAAACCAACCACCAAAGAACACCGTAATCCACGATTTAGTATTCAAATCCGAATAAAACTATTTTATTGGTATTCGAACTTGAGAACTTTTGATTTCGATATCAGCTGATTCTCTGCGACGAGTTTTACCGTTAGACTACTTTTTTTTTGTGGTGGAGGAACCCCATTTACGGGCGCCGAAGTAGTGTCGGACCCGCTAATAGGTTCCGGCAAGATGTTACATAAAATGCGTATGTATTCCTGCGCACTACCGACTAAACCTCCACCCCTGGCGACCCTACCTCCTGGGAAACCTCTAATAAAGCATTACTTCATGAAGGCGGGTAAGCGCCCACACATACATTCGGTCTCCACAAACAAACATCATCTATTCCGGACCACTACGCATACACTGCACACCACAAATACCTAAAGAAGGAAAAGTCTAGAAAAATAGCACACCTAACACAGGTACTAAGACGTACACATACATTTATACATTCATACAATCAACCCAATACAAGACAAGCGCACAGCAATCATGAATACATGGCCACAAGACTTAATTTATCCATCAAAGCACACTCAACAGTTAAATAAATTTCCAAAATCTCACCTAGAGTACAAAACACACAACCACCATCTAACACACACACACACACACGCACACACACACACACACACACACACACACACACACACACACACACACACACACACACACAACTCAATTACTTTCCAACTTATTACTTACCCACACGACCGTCAGTCATAATCACTAAAAACCTGAGCAACGCCCTCGGGCGCTGGGAGCGGAATGTCCACGGCCTCCCCGCCCCAAAGCAACCCCCCTCATGCTCTAGAGGGCCCCCAAGGCAACCACTAGACTAACATGGCTGTTTAAAATAGGTATCACATATTAGTAATAATTCCTTACATTAAAAACAATTTCTTTTATTATTTAATGGTAATTTTGTGAAATAATTTAGATATAGGAAGAAGAAAGCTCTAATAAGATTAGATTATTTGGATTCAAAATTTCCTTATTACGGTCCAAGGTTGCTTAGAATACTTTTAAGTAAAATGTAAAAGGAAATAATCTCAAAATAATAAATTGAAATTATATGGTAAATAAAACTTCAGGAAAATCGTATGTAGGTTGAGGCCGCATATATCACCCGGTATTACGTCATTCAATTACTACGAAATTTTCAATGTCGACGTTAGCAACCTCGTCATTTATATCCGGATAGCCAGATTAAAACTAGCCTTTCACAGAAAATACATTCAATGTTTTATATTACCATTTCTTTCTTTCACATTATACAAAAAATATTACTTTCTACCGTAATAAAGTTTCTAGTAATACAGCGTATTTATTTCAGTATTATTAATAATCATAATATTTGATGAAAAAAATCTTTATTACTTTAACTGTGTTACTGAAAATCTATATTAATAAATTCTTTTTTTTATTTCTAGCTGTAGAATTGCCGATATGAAATTTCATATTTTTACATTCTTATACGAAGTAAAGAAAATATTGTGATCGTGAAAAAATTTGGTTTTCAGATTTCAACGGAAATATCCATGTTGACCATCCGTGAATCCATTTTGAGTAGTTTCGGCGTGACGTCTGTTCGTACGTATGTTTGTATCTCGCATAACCCAAAAACGATTAGTCATAGGATGTTGAAATTTTGGATTTAGGACTTGTAACATCTAGTTCTGCACCTCCCCTTTTCATTGCAATCTACTGGACCAAAAGTTTCCAAAAAAACCTTTAATTCAAAAATAGTAATTTTGACTTTTTCTTAGTTGCAGTAATAAGCCCTCATTGCGAGCTTTTCAACGATGTCTCGTAAGTGGTACTTATTTTCGTTGGTTATAGAGTTATAGACAAATAAAATTTTAATTAATTAAATATTTGGATGTAACAACGGGAAAAGTCATCGGTTCGAATCTTCTTCTTTCTTCCTGTTTAGCCTCCGGTAATTACCTTACAGATAATACTTCAGAGGATGATATGTACAAGTGTAGTCTTGTACTCTCAGTTCGACCATTCCTGAGATGTGTGGTTAATGTAATTAACATGTAAATGTTTGTAAAAAAAAATTATTTAAATTTTGATTAATTTGGGGTTTAATTTTTTTTTCCAAAGCAATAACAGATTTAATTACGTTTAATTTATGATAGACATGTTTTTAAAATGTGTGAAAAATGTATGATCTTAAAAATAATAAATTAACCCAAGATAAATTAGAAAATGAAATTTTTACATTGTTTATAAAGATATTTAACGCCTAATTTTGGTGTATTATTCTTTACAATGTTTTGTAGCGAAATTTTAATTACTTTCTTCATAATAGTAATAAAATAATCAAGGGTTCTCTACTTCACTCCCCAGCTATTATTTTATTGCATGGTGTACAACATATGTGAAATATGCAACAGAATAGTATTCTAAGTATGCAATTTCATTCCAGTATTTAAGTTTTTCTTCAACAGACCGTAGAAAAACACAACAAAATTGTTTAATTTAATTTGACTATAGGTTTACAGTATATTAAATGTACAAAAAAATATTCTAAAAATATATGAAGTATGTAATGCCGAATCTATTTCATTGTCCTCGCACAGTTTCACTGTTTTGGAACTATACTTTTTAATCGATTTTTTTTTTTTTACTAAAAAAATATGTATTAAAAAATAGTGTAGTGTAATATTGGATAAAAAAATATGTAATGTAATTAAAGTTAATTATGAATAGAGTTGAAATATCAACATGAAATTATTTTAAAATAACTTATGGCAAACTATGAAGTATTTTATCGTGTACCATCGTGCGATTCGTCATCACAAATCACTCTGGTTTAACAGCTGATTTTCGCATGGAAGATTTTCTAATTCAAATCCTAATAAATATTGGTTCCTGTTATATGAATTTGAATACTAGGCAGTGTATTCTGGAGGTTACCGTTGCCGGCTTCCGTGGCACGAGTTGTAGCGTCTCGGCCTTTTATTCCGGAGGTCCCCGGAAACGTCGAGTAATGGAAAAAAAATTATACTCCTTTTTTTGACGGATTACCATATTTTCATTTTGCAACAAGAGCTATGATGCCAGGAAAATAGAAATCCACGTTGAAGTTTATCCATAAGAACATTTTAGAAATGTTTCTAAAAGTAACCGTATATGTAGTATATCACATCAAACATGATAGCTGACAGGTGCCATATAAAGCCAGCCTCCGTGGCGCGAGTGGTAGCGTCTCGGCCTTTCATCCGGAGATCCTTGGTTCGAATCCCGGTTACGCATGACATTTTCACACACGTTACAAATCGTTCATCTCATTCTCTGAAGCAATACCTAACCATGGTCCCGAAGGTTAACCGAAAAAAAAATGGATGGTGGTTATGGTTCAATTAACCACACGCATCTCAGGAATGGTTGGCCTGATTCTGTACAAGATTATACTTCATTTACATGTCATAGATATCACCTCATCTCATTAGGCCAGGGAGGGGATTGCTTGCTTATTGTTTTTTGTTTAACAGTTCGTTCATTAGTTGAAATACAAGTATCTTTGTGTTAAAACTTCTTGTATTAGAAAGACCAGGCACTAATTAATTAGTTTAACTGATTGGTAATTAGTAACTAGTTAATTATACTATTTAATACTTAATTAGTATAATTAACTAATTTGTAGTAACTCTCTTGAGAATTATTGAACTTATTCCGTTCATCCGAGAAATATTTAATTTTTAATTTTTTTTTTTTTTATATCGCCAGGTAATAAGCTTGAAGCTTGTGCGTGGAATATGGAAATGGAATTGCCTGACCGAATGGCATGTAAAAATACATTTCGCAATTGTATTTTTATTCTTGGTTTTAATTACTAACCAGATAATTTCATTCATCTTATAAAAAAAAAATCTGATGTGAACACATGAATTTCTTGTACGCCTATTAAATTACATATACACCTTTTTTTTTAATGAAAATTACAAAAAAATTATTTCATTAATAACTTCTGATATGTTTTCATTTTTTTTTATTGTTATTGTTGAATTGTTATTTATTGTAATTTTTTTTTATAATCGGAGGCTAATAATTATTAAGTCAATATATTTACATTTAAGAAAAAAATTAAAAAAAAAAAAATGAGATGAAGTCAGATTTGAACCGATGTGCCTTCCTCTTGTAAGATCCAAATATTTCATTAATTAAGATTTTATTTGACTATAACTCTCTGGAACCAATGAAAATAAGTACCACTTATGTATGATATATCGTTGAAAAGCTCTCAATGAGGGCTTATTACTGCAGTTAGGAAAAAGTTCAAAATCGAAATTTTTTTGATTTTGTGACACTTGGTTTAGTCGATTGCAATCAAAAGAAGAGGTGCACAACTACGAGTATATGTTACAACAGGACTAAATAACAAATTTCAACATTTTACGGTTAATCATTTTTCAGTTATGCGAGGTACATATCTAAAGACGTCACGCCTAAACTAGGCAATTTGGATTCAGCGATGGTCAAAATGGATATTTCCGTTAAAAACTGAAAACCGAAATTTTTCGCAATCACATACATCCTTTACTTCGAACAAGGAAATAAAACTAAACCTTCAAGCATTTTTTTATTATTTAAAGGAAAAGAAACTTTTCTCAACGAGTTGATACATTTCTTCACGTTTTCTTTTTTGAAAAGTTCCTTTACCTTCACGTTGGTTAGACCATTCACTGCGACAAGTTTCTTGTAAAATTTGAGCTATTGTAGTTTTTGATGCTCCCATAAGTTCTGCAAATTTAAGTTGATCAGTGTTTGGTGGATAACTTTTTAATTTATTTAGCAAAGCAATTATTTCTGCTAATTTCATGTCTACGCGGCATAGCGATGAATTGAATAAATTATGAACACCGACTTTTAACTAAACTAATACTTCAAAGTAAAAAGATAAAAGTAATTAAAAAAATGAAATGATTAACGATAGTAGTTAAGAAAGTTAAGAAAATGTAATTAAAAATAATTACGGAAAAATTATAACAACGGCACTATTTACAATAAACAACGGACTCGCAATGAAGAAAATAAAAACATTTGCTTCGTCAAACTGCACGATTCATCTGTGTCGCCACGCACTAAGTACTGAACAGACCAGTGATAAAAGGAAGTTATCTCCTCAATAAAACATTCAACAGTCAAGCGATTTAAATCACTAATAAACTTGTGATATTTTAGAAATAAAAGAAACAAATGAACGAGCTAGTCAGCCTTATAAGCGGCATTTTGGACCTTTAAACCGGCGTAATTTTACGTGAATTATACCAGTATGTTTCTGTTTTAACAAAAATTCCCCATTTAAACGGCTCTCCGAATAACAGGTGGTCCTATTAACCGGAATCCACTGTATATACAGAGTTATCATAAAAGAATGGTTCGGTTTTAGTAATTCATAGGAAGATTGTAGGGAAATTTCTAGATGTTATATTGGTATCCCTGAAAGTCTCCAACCCAAAAGTTTGTTTATCAGCAGTTGTAACCACAACGTCAGTTCTTGTATTGTTGTTGCGGTGAGTTTAGCGAGTTACTATGTTCTCGGATAAAGACAAAGCAAAGTGTGTTTTATTGATGGCCGAATTAAAATCCGTAATTTTAGTTCAACGTTCGTTTCGACGTGAATTCGGAAGAGATTCACCACACAAAAATAACATAACACATTGGTTCAAACGATTCGAAGAAACCGGATCGGTTAAGAAACAGAAATTAACCAGCAGACGAAACGGTTGAACTAATTAGACGATCGGCAATTAGAAGTCCTGGGAAGTCCATCCCTCGTCGAAGCGTCGAATTAGGTATTCCAAAATCAACAGTTCACAAATTTTTACATAAAAAACTGAAATTAAACGCTTATAAAATCCAGATACTGCAGGAATTGAAACCCGATAATGGTGTAAAACGTTACGATTTCGCTGTGGAAATGTCGGACAGAATAAGTGAAAACGAATCTATAATAATTTTTACAGACGAAGCTATATTCCACGTGAATGGATGCGTTAACAGACACAATTCATGAATATGGGGCTCTGAAAACCCACACGCAATTATTGAGAAACAACGCGATTCGCCTAAAGTTAAAGTTTGGTGGTGTGATGAAAAATCGTGTAATAGGGCCTTTCTTCTTTGCTGATAAAACAATTAATGGAGTTGTGTATCTCGACATGTTAACCGATTATTGCTTTCCTCAGCCGGATGAACTCGAAAACATTCATCGACTTCATTTCCAATAAGATGGTGCTCCCCCGCACTTCAATGCATCGGTCACGGACGCTTTGAACGAAAAATTTGGAGATCAATGGATAGGCCGGCAAGGACCCGTACTTTGGCCTCCAAGGAGCCCAGACCTGACACCTTGCAATTTTTTCTTGTGGTGGTACATCAAAAGCGTTGTTTATACGCAAAAAATTCGCGATCTAAACCGCTTAAAAAACAGGATTAATGAAGCGATGACAACCATTAACGAAAAAATCTTAACTAATGTTTGGAGAGAAGTTGAGTATCGTTTGGACATTTGTCGAGCGACTAAGGACGCACATATTGAAATTTATTATGTAAAAAAATGTTTGAGACGACAAATTTGAAAAATAAAAAACATATACTGTAAGTAATTCTGTTTTAATTTAAACCATGTTCAAAACCTCACCATTCTTTTATGGTAACCCTGTATTTTAACTTTTTGGTCAGCAGTTTTATCGTATGGTGTATATATATTTGGTTAGCTCCCGCCACCACCCCATTCGGTCGCCCTAGAGCATAGACCAAATGTTCCGTGCCAAATAACGACTATTGTGCCTCAAAAACAGATTTGCGACCTCGTTATTCCTAATGCTCCTAGTGAGTTCCTATCTTGCGTGAGCGGTTAAGCTGGGTGCCGTACAGCATCCGCTTTATGTGTCCCTACCGCTCACTTGTCACATTAAAACTAGATCGGGGAGGCGCACCCGTTGTTACAATTTAAAACTAAAAAAGTTATAAGTAAAAAAGACGGCAATTTAAGCCGCCACGCCTCGGTCGCTGTTTGCCAGCTAGTGCCTGTCCACCATTTAAAGCGCTTGGAGCTTATTACTGGCTGATGGCAGCCATTATTTCAAGGAAGACTTCCCACAGACACGCTACAGGAATCAATAAATCCCATTTAAATTAAACAATCTAACGATGACGGTTGAACATCGCAACCTCATCGAGGAACTCCCACACGGTCCGACAATGCGGCTCACGCCACATTGACTCGCCGTTTATGAGCGGCCAGTTTTCCCCCTGACCTCTAAGTTCCAGGCTGGCCCGGTCTCTGGCCCCCCCAAGAGCAGGGCAGTCGAACATTAGATGTTCGCTCGACTGGACCTCCCCGCAGACACACAACTCATCAGCCGCAAGGCGAAACCTGAACAGATATTGCATCAAATTCACATGGTTGGTGAGCACTTGGGCACCGCCGCCCTTAAAAATGAACTCGAGGCATACCATCCCCCCAGATCCTGTATAAATCTATACAGAGATCTTCCCTTAGTCGTGGTGTGCCATTCATGCTGCCATGCCTCCATCGCGAGGCTCCAAAGCCTCTTCCGCAGGCGGGAAATGGGCAATTGTTCGAAATTCAGACCCGGTGCAATGTGATAGCCGTTCCGTTCCGGTTCTAGCCCGGCCCGAAACCGCATTCCAAATACCTCGGTTTCCCGATCTCTTCGCAACTTCCACATGGCTACTCGAACTTTCACCACTAAATCGATTGGGAGAGCCTTTCCCAATACGGTAGTAGCCTCGTAGGAGGTTGTTTTAAAAACACCAGTGCATACAATTAAGGCTCTGCGCTGGGCACTCCTTAAATTTAGAAGCAGTGCTCTATTTCTATCCAACCTGTGCGCCCAAACTGGCGCCGCGTATGCGATCATACTCTCGAAGACACCTCGGTACACCAAGTACATTTGGCGACCAGACAGCCCGTAGTCTTTCCGAGCAATCCTTCTAAGTTTGTGCATCAGAGAGACAGCGTCCGCCGCTACTTGTTTAATGTGGTTGCTAAAAAGCAACTTGTCATCAAACAAAACACCTAGGTACTTATGAACCCTTACTCGGCTGATTACACAGCTTTTATACTTAATGTGGGGGTTTCGACTGCATGATAATTTGTCTGCGCCCTTCAGAAGCATAAAATTCGTCTTGGGCACAGAAATCTTTAAATTTTGTATGTCCATCCAGCCTTGTGTATATATATATAGTTTTACTAAAAAAATCACAATTATAATTATATAATAATTATCGTGTTAACATATGTCAAAAAAACCTCCCAAGTGTTTCGCCGCTTCAATATATCAGCATCATCAGATAATGAAAATATCCACTATTATTATATTACATTTCGCCGCCACTCTTACATACAAAAAAAAATATCACACAACATTAAAGTATATATTCACACTAGCAGATCGAGCAATGAATGCTTCGCTATTGCTAGATTTGAGTATATATATATATATATATATATATATATATTAAATGAACACAATTGAAAGTTTGATAAAACATTAACAAAATGAACTTTACGAAACTTCTTAAAATTTAACCTTTTCTTTTTTCTCCTCTCACTCTTTCCTTTTCTTCCGTTTTCCTTATTTTCTTTCCCCGTTTTCCCCTTTTTTCTTTTTTCCATTATCCCTTCTTTCCCTTTATCCGATTTTTCCTTTTTTCCATTTCCTGTTTTTCCCTTTTTCCCCGCCCGTAAATCGGTCCAGTAGTTTTTTAGTGTATAGCGGACACAGATATCGGAAACATTGAAATGGAATCGTAAAATATTTAGTATAGAGTGTGTTGCTTTTACATCCAACAGATAGCGCTGTGTTTTTACCTGTCACAGATTTGACATCTTAGGTGTATAAATAATAATATGTATAAAAAAACACGCACGTATTCGAATGCAACGCTGTGTCAAAATTTCAAGCAATCGTTGAAGAACTTTTGGAGATTTAAGATTTCGAACAAACAACATTTATATTTTTATTTATCTAGATGAAGCCCGCAAGCAAATTGCCGTGTTACCCGGTATAAATCCAGGTACGAACTGATTAAAATGCTATTAATCTTTTTATATTTTTTCCAATGCTGAAAACATGTTATCAGATTCAAAATTTATTTATTTATGTATGGGTTTTGAACAGAGCGATTTTTTATATTTATATATTTGTAAACTTTCCCATGTATTCATATTTTAGCCTTCATTGCAGGCTTTCATTATCTTCATTGTTTTATCAATTACATTATATTCATGTCCCATGTATATTTTTTTTCACGCATCAGTAAAACGGAACAATACATTACAGACAATAAATTCGAATTATTAAATACTTAAAATTATCAAAACAAAATTAAAGATTGTATAAACAATTCCAGTCTAATCATATGTAAATAAAGAGATATAGATTGTTTATGCAAAACCCATTTGTCCTGATAATGAAAGGGATATCGGAAATACACAAAGAAAATATTTCAAATAGATCTTTTAGTGAATTTTATAGGAAGTCTAAACTATAAGTTATCTAAGCTGATAAAAATATTTTACAAACAAATATGCAATTGCAATGCAGATTCATTGTTAAAAATATCGAGTTAGTTGATAAAATTAAGCAAATATCGCTCACTAATTGATAAATATGGTATATCCTTTAATAAAGAATATGTACACAAGCATTTCTACAGATGACGTCATTAGTATTACAATTGATGAATTGTTAGAAAGAAATCATAATTTTGCGTATATTAAACAGATTACAGGTTTGTTAAACATTCGTTCAAGTCCTAGTAAAGCCAGTTATTTTTACACGGATTTGAATACTAGATCGTGGATACCGGTGTTCTTTGGTGGTTGGGTTTTCAATTAACCACACATCTCAGGAATGGTCGAACTGAGAATGTACAAGACTACACTTCATTTACACTCATACATATCATCCTCATTCATCCTCTGAAGAATTATCTAAACGGTAGTTACCGGAGGTTAAACAAGAAAGAAAGGTTTGTTAAACATTACCATAAAAAGCTATTTTAGATTCATTAATAATTATTCACAAACAACTGGACTGATATTGAGGGATCCAAAACCTAGTAAGATTGGACTAAGATAAATAACGCCTTGAGAAAAAAATCATGATGTATATTTTTCATATGTGGTGATAGTTTTGTTATATATATTGTTCATACCATTCTACATAATCAGTAGTTTACTTATGATATAAAGTTTACTTATGAAGAAGAGAATAAACAGCTTAATTATTTATTTAGATCTCACCATCACTAGAAGTCATCGCAGATTAGAACTTTAATATACGGATATTTATAGGAAGCCTACTAACGTCGATATAACAATACATTATAAATCAAGCAATTTGAAAAGCCAAAAATCGTCAGCCTATAGAGGCATAGTTAATAGAGCATTGAAATTATCAGTAAGCCGCGCAAATTTTAAATTTGAATTTAAATACCACGTAAAGAAAGTAGCATTGTTTAATGTTTATAGTGCAGACATGGTAGATAAACTGTGCACAAAAATAACAATTTTTTATATATAAATAAATATATGCGCAATTAAGTTCGCAAAATACTAATGTAAAGGACAAAAAATATATGCTATTTAACTATATAGGGCCTGAACCCTATAAAATCACAAATTTATTCAGAAGAATAATCGGTACAAAAATATATAAAACAAGTAATAATTTAGAAATGAAAATTAACTCAAATATTAATCAAAAAGATAAGTACAACGGTTTACGGTTGTACAAAATGATTTACGAATCGTGTCATAGTATATGTATGTATACACACACACACACGCACGCATGCACGCACACACACACACACACACACACACACACACACACACACACACACACACACACACACACACACACACAGTAGCAGACCCGGCAATGCTTCGCTATTCTATGTTTGAATATATGGATTAAATGAACACAATTGAAAGATTAATAAAACATTAACAAAATAAACACTACGGAACTTCACCAAATTTAACCTTAACGTTTTCCCCTTTCCCTCTTTCCCAATTTTATTTCTACATTTTCCCAGTTCATGTTCCCCCTTTCTCTCTCCTTCCCCCACTTCTCTTTCCCGTTATTTCCTTTTTATTTTTTCCATTCCTCTTTCTATTTTCTTTTCCCCGTTTTTATTTTTTACATTTTCCCCATCATCCCTTTTTTTACCTTTTAGATTTTTCCCCATTTCCCTTTTCCCCCGCATGTTAATCGGTCCAGTAGTTTTTTAGTCTATAGCAGACACACATATCGGAAACATTAAAATGGAATCGTAATATTTAGTATAGTGTGTGTTGCTTTTACGTCCAACAGATAGCGCTGTTTTTCAAAAAGAGCTGTTTTTACCTGTCACAGGTGTGACTTCTTAACTGTATAAATAGAAGGTATATAAAAACACGCGCGTATGCGAATGCAACGTTTTGTCAAGATTTTAAAGCAATCTGTGAAGAACTTTCGGAGATTTAATATTTTGAACAAACTAACATTTACATTTTAATTTATATATATATATATATATTGCTCAAACAATAAATCTTAAAAATAGGTACAAACAACATACGGTTGGGCCAAATGTCACTACCCATCGTAAAGGTAATTATTTGAATAAAAACAAAAACAGATTAAATTCATAAATAGTACTTTATTGAAGCTACCTGATTATTTATTACATTGTTTCTCAAATTATTTTCCATCTCTATCGATACATTTCTGCAGACGTCCTGGAAAGCTTAAGCATACTTGTTTGCACACTTGTGTATTGGAATCTATTTTTTCAAAAGCGTTTTGAATGGAATCTTTCAAGTTCTCAATTGTATGTGGTTTTATAGCATAGATTTTATCTTTAACAAACCCCCCCCCAAAAAAAAAAAACAATCATGGTTACAAGGTCTGGAGATCTGGGTGGCATTTTTATTGCCCCTCGCCGTCCAACAACTTTCCCATCAAATAACTTATCAACGTAGTTTCACATAGCTGTGGCATAATGGGGTGGGGCGCCATCATGTTGAAAGTTAAAGTAAGTTGAATTCGTCATAGTTCATTTGTACCCCTGAAATTGCATATGTTACGAATTTTTCCAGTTACTTCTCTCCAGTTACTATTCTATGAAAAAAACTAAGACCCAGTTACTCCACAACATGAGATACTACCCTAAACGGTAACACCAGGTTGATTTAGCCGCCTCTCGAAAACAATTCTGCGGTTCTTTGAATACTAATAGGTACAATTGTGTCTGTTGACATGGCCTGTAAATTTGAAAGTTGCCTCATCACTCCAAATTATCTTAGAAAGTAGCTCAATATCACTTTCTCTTACTTCATTTAACATTTTCTCGCAAAATTGAAGCCTGCAATCAGATCGTCTTCCAATAGGCCACGCATGAGACGAAATCTGTAATGTTTGAATTTAGCCTTATGTAAAATTATCTGAATAGAAGTTCTGGAAATATCCTGTTCGAGAGATAGCCTACGAGTAAACTTTTTAGGGCTCTAGATAACCGCCTCTAAAATTTTAAATTAAGTTTAATCACTTAATGACGGCGTACCTGACCAGGGATAATCTGCTGCAGATGCATTTCTTTTAAAACGTTTTCGTAAATTATAGATAGCCTTCCGTGTGGCTGGAACATTGTTGACATGATTATTCCACTTAATTATTATTCAATTATAACCACCTTCGTATTAAGTTTTTAAATTTAAAACTCTTTCTTCATTAGTAAACATTTTCACAAGTTAGAATCAACAGTATCTAATGAACATAACAGCTGTATACAACAGATGTTTGATTAAATAGCAGTACACTATGGAGTTTCTGTCAATAACAATCTGATGAAAACAAAAGGTGGTAATTGAAAATCGATGGGAAGATCACAAACAAGACTATTTTAATGCTTAAAATGGGTAGCTACTTTTGGCCCACCTGTATAGCTGCTACAAGACATATTTATAATATTGGACTTGATATAACGTAATTCATAAAAACATAAAGATAATAAAAGCTTGTAATAAAAGA
Source organism: Lycorma delicatula (assembly GCF_047948215.1). Classification (NCBI taxonomy): domain Eukaryota; kingdom Metazoa; phylum Arthropoda; class Insecta; order Hemiptera; family Fulgoridae; genus Lycorma; species Lycorma delicatula. The sequence continues at coordinate 28,433,035 of NC_134465.1, read as the reverse complement.
GGTTCAAAAATGAACAAATGAATTATGAATCTGCTAATATGTTTTTTCATTGGCAATTTATTTATTTATTTAGCGTATGATACCAAGACATAACACCAATTACAGTCAAAAATTCAAACAAATTAATATAAGCTACTGATTCTGGCGTCGCCATCAGGAAATCTTCAGGATTTCCTTCATAAGCTGCCCTAGGGCAAACTTCTGTGATGGGTTTTAACAGTTTGATTTTCACTACACTCGCAAAGGGGCCTCGGTGTTTTACCCCATTTATATAGAAAATAGGCGCACCTACCAAGTTCGTATTCTGTTTAGCGTTGACCATGTTTTACGTTGCAAGTCTTCATTAGCAATAAAAAATAAAGATCTATAGAATTTTAATCAATTAAGACCTGGACTAGACAAGATTTTACGACCCACCGGGTTGGTCTAGTGGTTAACGCGTCTTCCCAAATCAGCTGATTTGGAAGTCGAGAGTTACAGCGTTCAAGTCCTAGTAAAGCCAGATATTTTTACATGGATTTGAATACTAGATCGTGGATACCGGTGTTCTTTGGTGGTTGGGTTTCAATTAACCACACATCTCAGAAATGGTCGAACTGAGAATGTACAAGACGACTACACTTCATTCACACTCATACATATCATCCTCATTCATCCTCTGAAGAATTATCTAAACGGTAGTTACCGGAGGCTAACTGGAAAAAGAAAAAAAGAAAGACAAGATAATACGACAATTTGCTTGGAAGCTTTTTGTAAATATATACTTTAATATGCAATACTGTGGTGTGATGTTACGTGTTTTTTTTTGTGTGTAAGATTGACGAAACGTGTAATAGTGGATATTTTCATTTCCTGATACACTGATGCGGCGAAATGTGTAGGAAATTTTTATGAAAAATATGTTATTAGTAGAAAAAAAAAACGTGTTTGTGTGTAAAATATAAACCTAAATAAAAAATAAAAATTGAGGTTGATCGCTTTAAAATGAATTACATGGTAGAATTTTAGTTTGTATTTCGTTTTGTTGTACATATTTACAAAAGAGAAATGTTTTAGCTAATAAAACTATTATAGGTTGGTACACCTGCACCAGCTGTTGCTTCTACTTCTTCCTCGCTTTTAATACGTAATATTCTCGTTCATCTCTCTTTCTCTTTGTACACAACTAGCTCTTTCCTTTTTCCGTTCACATCACTTAAAATACTTAATAATATTTATTTGATTATACAAGTTGTTTATGTTTGTAATCAATTAAAAATTATTTTATTAAAATTTATACATTTAATTTGTTTTTTTATTAGCAAATATTTGAGTTCATGATTATTAAAATTATTCAGAACAGGTATTGCAGCTAAAATTAATTAATGTAATATTCATATTCATTATGAAATTATTAATTACTTCAATTCATTTTTTTAACAAAAAATATTTAAAAAAATATATATTTTGACTTACGTAATTAAAATCCTCTAATGAATGGAAATTTAAAGGTTTTGTGTAAATTAATTAAATTTTTCATTTTATTTATCATTTGATTGCTTTCGCTCTTGTATTTGTATTAGGATATATTTTTTTGTTGTATAAAAAACAGGAAAAAAAATTACTACAGTAAATGGTGTGATATACGGAAGTTTGTAAACATCTACTACAATTTAATTTAGTAGAAATTCTGTAGGTATGCAAATATCTCTGAATTGCTTTCTCATGGTTTACGTAATATATGTAAACTGAGTACGGGCCGGCCTCCGTGTCGCGAGTGATAGCGTCTCGGCTTTTCATCCGGAGGTTCCGGGTTTGAATCCCGGTCAGGCATGGAATTTTCACACACGTTACAAATCATTAATCTCATCCTCTGAAGCAGTACCTAATCGGTGGTCCCGGAGATTAAAAAATAAAAGTTACAGATATATTTCAATATAGTACTGAGTTTTAAGATTCAGTACTGTTTTTAGCGGATTTCAAAAGAGTATTGAAATCCGCGGCGCCTGGTCATGTTTATATACATATGATGTATGTATAAGATATTTTCGTTCGCTTTACCGGACGCAAATCTTCATCGATTTTGACGAAACTTGGAAAGCAGATGTAAACCTTTGAGAATAATACCTATTGATTCTTTAGCGAATCGGTTCACAGGAACGGGAATTAGAACCAAAAAAAATCCCTTTCGGCACGCTGGAAGGCGGAAGTAGATTTCATCAGTGCTAAGTAGGGGATAAAAAAGATTTCCACCTTAAAGTTAACAAACACTTCAAATTTACTCAATACGGCAATGGCTGTATGTGAAAAAAAGTTTCACATGTTTAGCATACGACAAATCTTCTTACAATTCCAACAACATTTTGGTCATCCCTTGCCGTAAGAGTTGGTCACATCAAAATTTACTTCAGATAAACCTTTTTAGGTAATGTTTACAGGATTAACGACCATTTTAAACCGATTCGATACTGTACCTATTAAGGGAAGTACGTTTTTTTGTCTTGGAAACCCCAGTTATTTTTCAGAATAGTAGGAACTTAAAACGAATTCGATATTTTACTTAATACGAAAGTTATAGCGTTATTTTGTTTTTTCGAAAAAGTCCCCCCCCCATTTCCATTTCCATGGTCTGATTTTGGTCGTTAACGAACTCGACGACATTTTGGAACGAGTTATATTAAAGGAACAATTTGAAAGTGATTGGCGGGTAATTACGGCAATTAGGCAGTTATCCTGAGTCCACAAGAAAGTGAAATATATAGCTAAATAAATAGATAGATGCATAAATTTATATATAAACTTTTGAGCTGACGGTGATTTTGGGGGTGTTCTGGGGGATGTGAATCGCGAAGCTATGTCGAAATTTTCCGGAAGTCGAATTTTGGGTATATTTTCACTTTTTTTTTTTTTTTACTGGGCGCAATTTTTTTTACATTTCTTTTTATTTTTTTATGTATAAACTATTTTAAGAGGTAAGACTGATTTTATGCATATCAACTGTTCGTACATACAAAGCCTATGTAGCACTGGTGAAACATACATAGGTAATATTTAAATAAATGATAATCTGTACTAAATTAAATTTTTAGTTATATACTGCTAGAAATATTTTTTAAATTAAGTTTTGATATACCAATCGAGAAACTTAAATAATTAAACAATACAATAAATATTATTTTTTTTTTTTTTTTAGCAGATTTCCAAAGAAATTTTAGAAATCGCTAGTGCGCCACATCAGATTTTCTAAGGTTGTGTCGCGGGGATAACTTGAAATAATTAATAATAACTTGAATAATTAAAAACAGTTAGTTATTATCATTACTAATTATTAACTTGTTTTATTCACTTTGAACAGCTGTTTAATAATACACCATTTGTTTTTAATCATTTTATCAGGTATTTTGTAATGAATAAAAAATATGATTTATGTGAAATGAGCATTTTTATTTGTAAGTCGCCATTTTGTTTCTATAAGTTCTAGAAAGTTGAAATTTTCACAGAAAATCTTTCCAACCTTCATTAAAAAATCTGTAAAGTTTCAATAGTATCGTTAGAGGAATGGGCAAGTGATACTAAATCAAAAGCATATACCTCTTCGCGGGACACTCTGTATACGAGGTGCGACAATAAAGTAATTAGACTGATTTTTCTTTGCAAGATGTGGCAACCCTGCAGCTTGCGTAGGCACCCCATCCATTGACCTTGGTCTATAAGTTACTTCTAGTCCAACCGGCTCATTGATGCGACTGCTCAGTCGTGAGTTGTGCTGTAATAAGTGAACACGTGTTTGTGTCTCTCGTCACAGAAATGAAATCGCAAAATATTGCGCAACGGTATGCCATTTCTTTTTGCGTTAAATCGGGTGAAAACGCGACGACAACTTACGGTAAGCTTCAGAAGGCTTTTGGAGAGGAGGTTATGTCAAGAGCTCAAGTTTTTCGGTGGCATAAAATTTTTAGTGAAGACAGAACGAATCTTGAAGATGAAGACCACAGTGGACGACCATCAACCTCACCGACAGATGTCAACTTGACCAGGGTGCGTGAAATCGTATGATGTGATCGAAGATTATCCGTGAAAATGATTGCAGAAGAACTCAACATCAATCGAGAAACGGTTCGTCTAATATTAACTGAAGATCTTGGTACGAGAAAGATTTGTGCAAAAATGGTCCCCAAAAAGATGTGGGATGCCACATCTTGCAAAGAAAAATCAGGCTCATTACTTAATTAGTCTTTATTAGTCTTTTTTTTAGACTTTATTGTCGCATCTCGTATAATCTATAATAATAACTACCTTTATTGAAATAATATTTACAAATAAACTTTAATTATTTGACTAAAGACTCTTTGGTATATGACCGTCAGAGGGATCTGTGTAAAATTTTGTGACTCGAAGATCTTAAAAACTACTGGATCATTAAAATTTACATATGTTGCAGTAGTATATCTGAAACTCTGCATGTGAAAATTTGATGAAGATTGGTTCAGTCGTTCTTGAGTTATGCTCAATTTAATATCGAAAAGATTTGAGCGGGGCAAGTTAGAAGTGTGATTCATTTTGATGCTGAAAGGTGGATGGTGATGTTTCTTTACCTGCGGTATTTGTTATTAACAATATTATATCAAATAAAAAATCTTAAAACCAAATAAAATTAATGAAAAGTTTGTCTTCTTGCGCATTTCTTCATTTAAAAAAAAAATCTATTAAAAATACACAACCAGTTGGTTCTTTGATATCTTGAAATTACTTTACTTGTAAGCTCTGTTATTATTATTTTTTGTGTGAAGAGTAAATTCATTACGCACTAAACAATCCGTACCGAAGAAATTGTAATTTCCTGTTTATAAAAAGTTTAAAAACTTCCAAAATTATTTAGCAATCATGGGAACTGTTCTTTAGTTCAAGAACGTAAGGTCGGTGTTTGACTTCTTCCTGTACGGTTAATTAATTTACTTTTACATAAATTACATTGTATTTGTGTGTATATGTATATTTATTATAAAACCTTATATTTACTTCTGTGGGAAAGTTATATGTAATGAAATATATGATTATGCTGCAACATAATTGTTACCGAGATTCTTTTTACATATTACGTAAACATTTTTCTATTCGTTGTTATTATTATTTCACATATTAATATTATTATAATTTTTTTTTATGAATTAAAGTGATTATACTGCACTCTTGTGTCTGTTTATTAAGTTAAATTATGCGTTATAACATTGTATCTTCTTAAATATCGTATTTTATACTTTTTCCATTTTTTAACCCGATTATTAAAAGAAAAGAAAATTATATTAAGTTGGTTTATTTGTCCTTATAATTTTCAATGATTCATAAAATTTATATTAAACGATTTTTTCTTAATATAATCATACTAATATGTAACTTCCGAAAGAAAATGTTTGATATCTGAAGAGTTGTAGCTTACGACGAAAACTCTGGATTGAAAAACTTTTATTTTATATTTATATCGTATTAAAAATTATTTTTTTACGTTATTCTTATAAATTACAATTTTAACTGATATATTATCACGTCACGAAAGCTTATAGCAAAGGAGCTTGTTCTAGGAATGTGAAAATAGAAATGTGTAGCGCATGAAAAATGCCGTACCTTATCGGTATTCGAACCCGGGACCTCCGAATGAAAGGCCAAGAAAGGCCAAACGCAAGAATGGCAGGAATTATAATATTTCTCCCTACAGATCGCAGTGCCTGGACAATGTCCCTTGCTGCTGTATCTTTCTATTATCGGGCGGATTTCATCGGTTATTTAGTGGCGGTTATAAGTTTTATTTATGGACGGATTTGGTAATTTGCGTTCCTGTCCGTATGGATCAGCGTGAAATTTATTTACTGGTTCTGACCGTGCGAGAATAAGCTTTTGAGCTTAGCAATCTCGGCCTGATTCCCCTTCAGTCCATCCGCTGAAGTACTTTCGGTACCAGCACCTATGGGCTAGCAGGAGTGCGCCTACCGGAGCCTTAGTTATTTGGAGGGAGAAATGCGCCCCGTTCTCCGGAGGGAGTCGTATATACTGACTAAATTAAATGTGGTCTCTTCGTGGGACGGTCTGGGGTGATGTCTAGCTTTTTATAGTTTTAAGAAAATTTAATTGCGAAAACGGTCACTTTCGCGGCTGGAATTTTTGTGCGGTTTCCATTTATAGGTTACGCAATATGGAGACTCCTAAGCCTGGTTTGTCATTTTTGACTCTCGTATCGCCTCTTCACTGTTGTTCGTTTATTACGGCATGAGGCCGTTTTCTTATATCCTGTGGAGTACGGTCCTCTCGGCAGATGTCCCGGAGTTCGGACACGGCCGCTCTCCAGAAACGTCTGCGTGCCTGCGCCACTCCCACCTCGGATACGGTACTTCCGCATCGTAGCGAAGAGTGACGTTTTTGACGAACCACGGTGTTCCAAATATCGTCCGCAACGCTATGTTTTGGACGGCTTCTAATTTCTTTTGAAGCGTGGAGTTGAAAACAAAGCTCCCCGTTCCGGATAAGCATTTGTTAGAATCGGCAGGACGTATAGCCGAAAAATGAGCAATTTGGTCGCCAGTGGATATGGGCTGGCACTGTTCAGTACTGGGTATAGTGAAGCCCTGACGGCCTTTGCCCTTTGGGTCACATATTTAACATGTTCTCCTAAGGTAAGCCTTAGCTTACCTTTGGTAATTTGCGTTCCTATCTGTATGGACCATCGTGAAATTTATTTACTGGTTCTGACCGTGAGAGACTAATCTTGTGAGCCTGGTAATCCCGGCGTGATTCCTCTTCAGTCCATCCGCTTTCGGTACCTTTCAGTCCTTTCGGTACCAGCACCTATAGGCTAGCAGGAGTACCCCTAACGGAGCCGTAGTTATTTGAAGGGAAAAATGCACCCTGTTCTCCGGAGGGAGTCGCATATGCTGACTAAATGAAATTGTGGTCTCTTCGTGGTACGGTGTGGGGTGTTATCTAGCTTTTTATAGTTTTAACAAAATTTAATTGCGAAAACGGTCACTTTCGCGGTATTTTCGCGCGGTTTCCATTTATAGGTTACGCGACATAGAGGCTCTTAAGCCTGGTTTGTCATTTTTGACTCTCGTACCACCTCTTCACGGTGATTCGTTTAATACGGCATGAGGCCATTTTCTTATACCCTGTGGAGTACGGTCCTTAAATGTGTAGAAATCTATGCTGAAAGAGTACAGTCGCTTCTTGTAAACCCGTAGAATACAGTATAGAAACTTTAACAAATATTACTTACTTTATTGCTTCACAACCGTTCTTTGAATCCGTTTTAATTTAAATTTTGAAACTATTTTCCTGTAGTAATTTTATTAAAGGAAATAGTTTATCATATAATGAGTTTCCTGCTTTTAATCAGACCCAGAATTGTATGATTTTGATTGGCTCCCATATTGGAATCAATTTTCTAAAGAAAAATATTTATTAATAAATGTATTTATTTCTTTTTAAACACAATTAAATATATGTTATCTGTTCCTTCGAAACAATGAATAGATATTTTGTGTGTTCATAATTGACCTGAAGGAGAGAAAGCATAACAGCAGTTATTTGCTCTATATTACGTATTTTCTGGATGGCATCCTGTAATAGCTGTCAATGGATGATAATGAAATGATTTTTTTTTTAATGTATGAAAAAAGCCATGCTTGATTAAGAGTCGAACCCAAAATTGAGTTGTACGAAATTTAATCCGTACATGATTTTTTCAAATAAGTTGTCACTTAAGAATATCTTAGATTAAAATTATGGTTAATATGCATGTTCAAAAAAGAATTATTCGATTTTAATATTTCATATTTTGAAAAATATTGATTATAAATCTGAAGATTAATTTGAAGGGAAAGGGGTGGGGGGAAAATGGGACAAAGTGAATATGGTAAAAATGAAAACGGGAAAAGGAAAGGGGGATGGAAAATGGAAGAAAGGTTAAAATTTTTGAAGTTCAGTTCATTTTGTTAATGTTTTATCAAACTTTAAATTGTGTTCATTTTATCTATCTATATATATATATATAAACGTAATCCAAAATACTATTTTTATATTTTTTAGTTGAAGATTTCGCCACATAAGCTTTAAGCTTGTCCGCGAGATATGAAAATAAAATCGTTTAGCTTATGAAAAATGTCATAACTTATCAAGAATCGAACCCGTTGACCTCTAGATGAAAGGCCGAGACGCTATCACTCCACCACGCAGATTAACATTAGTTTTCCTTAATCTGTATCAGAATTATTTATTTTATCTGCCGATTATTATTTTTATTACATTTTTTTGTGTTGTATTTAACATACAGTTAGCATTTCATTACGTCCTTGAAAAAATAGCATTATTATAAACGTATATTAATTAATATATTCAGATACTCTAGGTATCTTAGTGTGCATGTATGTCAGCTGTTTTATTGTGATTATGAGTAGCTTTGTTGTCTTGCAGGTGTTTCATTAAATATTAAAATTTATCACTTTCCAAACACTACCCGTATCTTTCTTTTTTATTACTATTCTTTTTTTTAATGTTATCTTTAAGTTTCATGATATTAAATATTCATATTATATATTCGTATGGTTTTTTAAATGTTAAAAAAAGTATTAATTTTACTTCATAAAAAGGAAAACATCTTTAGTAAAGTTCTCTTGTTTGAAAAGTACCCGGTTAATCTTTTCTAAATGTCGCTTTCGGTGAAAGCTTTTTGATCGTTTCAACATTCAACATACAAATTTTTTTCTTAAAGATTTCAGTTGTTATTTGAATTTTCATGTAAATTAAATGAAAGGAATAAGAAAAAAGGTTGATTCTTTGTAGTGTATTTGCGTTGAATAAATATTTATGAACTATTATAATTGGTTTCGCACGTATGTTAAATGTTGTACATAATTGTTTTTGTTTTATATGATTGTTTCATTCATAAATTTATCTTGTTAGGAAGAAAAAACAAAACTTTGAAAAATATTGTACTATTTATATTATAACTTTGTCAATATATTTGAATCTTTAAATTAAAGTACAGTAAAATGTTGTATAAAAAAAAGTTGAAACATATAATTCAAGTACAGTACTTTCGATAAATATAATCGTAAGCGAACAAGAAATTTGTGTGAGTTATGAATATTTTTGGTTATAGTGGTTAGTTTTCAGACTTTTTCGATTTACCGAGGTTATAAATTATTTCGAGATACAGAGATATAACTGAGCTAACTTGGAGAAGGAATATATTTTCTTATAACTATAAATTTGTAAATATTGTACCTTTTTTTTTGGCTTACATTGTAAATTACCTTCATTTACTCGATTTAGAATCTCTGCCTCGTTCTTAAAGAGTTAAGATAAAAATGCTAGATGGATTGTTACACTTAGTTTCCTTTCATCTGCGTTTACTAAACCTTATACCACAAGACAGTCGTCAGTTTGGCCTCTGTCAGGATGTCATCGATTCAAATAACTCGGCAGACATTTTCATCGGTGTATTTACACAACTTACTATCGCCTTTGTATGGCCTCTTCCAACCAAGACCACTTATTTATAACTTACAATCCTCAACTATCAAATTAACCGTTTCGCGAAAGTACTATTCCCGCGCCATCCTCTAACACATAAAGTTTCACACAAAAACTGTTCCTATATCTAACTTCAATTAGACTTTTTTTTTGTCTTCAGTCATTTGACTGGTTTGATGCAGCTCCCCAAGATTCCTTATATAGTGCTAGTCGTTTCATTTCAGTATACCCTCTACATCCTACATCCCCAACAATTTGTTTTACATATTCCAAACGTGGCCTGCCTACACAATTTTTCCCTTCTACCTGTCCTTCCAATATTAAAGCGACTATTCCAGGATGCCTTAGTATGTGGCCTATAAGTCTGTCTCTTCTTTTAACTGTATTTTTTCAAATGCTTCTTTCTTCATCTATTTGCCGCAGTACCTCTTCATTTGTCACTTTATCCACCCATCTGATTTTTAACATTCTCCTATAGCACCGCATTTCAAAAGCTTCTAATCTTTTCTTCTCAGATACTCCGATCGTCCAAGTTTCACTTCCATATAAAGCGACATCCAAACATACACTTTCAAAAATCTTTTTCTGACATTTAAATTAATTTTTGATGTAAACAAATTATATTTCTTACTTAAGGCTCGTTTAGCTTGTGCTATTCGGCATTTTATATCGCTCCTGCTTCGTCCATCGTTAGTAATTCTACTTCCCAAATAACAAAATTCTTCTACCTCCATAATCTTTTCTTCTCCTATTTTCACATTCAGTGGTCCATCTTTGTTATTTCTACTACATTTCATTACGTTTGTTTTGTTCGTGTTTATTTTCATGCGATAGTTCTTGCGTAGGACTTCATCTATGCCGTTCATTGTTTCTTCTAAATCCTTTTTACTTTCGGCTAGAATTACTATATCATCAGCAAATCGTAGCATCTTTATCTTTTCACCTTGTACTGTTACTCCGAATCTAAATTGTTCTTTAACATCATTAACTGCTAGTTCCATGTAAAGATTAAAAAGTAACGGAGATAGGGAACATCGTAGTCGGACTCCCTTTCTTATTAGGGCTTCTTTCTTATGTTCTTCAATTGTTACTGTTGCTGTTTGGTTCCTGTTCATGTTAGCAATTGTTCTTCTATCTCTGTATTTGAACCCTAATTTTGTTTAAATGCTCATTTTATTCCAGTCTACGTTATCGAATGCCTTTTCTAGGTCTATAAACGCCAAGTATGTTGGTTTGTTTTTCTTTAATCTTCCTTCTACTATTAATCTGAGGCCTAAAATTGCTTCCCTTGTCCCTATACTTTTCCTGAAACCTAATTGGTCTTCTCCTAATACTTCTTCCACTCTCCTCTCAATTCTTCTGTATAGAATTTTAGTTAAGATTTTTGATGCATGACTAGTTAAACTATCAATTAGACTATGTACTATAATTATAATCTGATTCAGTCTTTAAACACCAAATATATTATTCTTATATGAACAAAATAAGTTTTGATCGCAACGACAATTTTGACCTACAATTTAATTTACTCAAATTCTTCTTAGTTTACTTAAAAATTAAGAAACTAATTCACAAATTTAATAGGCCTGTTATGAAAATATACCCTATTTCTTTCTGGTTTTATTCCCTTTCCGAAGCGAGGTCAATGCCTACACCCTCTCACACCGCAGCTACATCACACAATTTTCCCCTACCATTCTTATCATGACAGCGAATATCTTAAGTAACAGGTGCTTGTTGCCAAAACACCTATCTTGGCGTAATAAGCACCCAGGCGGGTCCCTAGCTATCCGGGTTAATATTTTTATCTATACATCTATAACAGCATCAGACTCAAGAGCCGTCCTCCGTAATGGTAAGAATCTAATGAACCAGCAACTATATTCCATTCCCTTTCAGTTTTCTATTTAATTTGCAGATCAAAAGCTTGATCCTCGCAAGGTTTCTACTTAACTTTGATACGTTCAGTTTCGTTCCTGGAGCAAACAGTGGAAACCTTTCTTTCCAAACCAATGAAATCCTGCCATAAATGGAAACCTTGATTTTCTATTTCTTTTATGCATCCAGAGGTAAGTCGGCTTACCTTCTCTTAGAGCAATGTTGTTCATTATAAAATTGGTATATATAGTGAAAAAAAATGATTTTTTTTTTTTTTTGGACGAATACCATAAAGTATTTCGGACTGTTATACAACCGTCTGTTCGGATCAGGAAAAACGTCCTATAGATAAATCCAGTTTGTCTATCCATTTCTGCTCTGGTCTGTTTTGGGGAATAAGGGCAATGCCTGCACATCCCACATCCCAACCACGTAGGGGTCTTGTGACGCTTCCAGTCGCCACACCCCTTCCCTTCCTAGCCCTGATTGGCTCTAACTCCCACACCTTGATTACACACTCCCACTTCGTAGCTTCATCAAAGGATTCTCCATTCCTCCATTCTCATCCGAACAGCGAATATCTCAGCTAACCGGGGTTTGATGCCAAAACGCCTATTTTGGCAAAGTAAGCATCCAGGCGGAACCCTAGCCATCCGAGTTGCTATTCTATCTATACATCTATAACAGCATCAGACCCCTTCAGCAATTTTCCTCAGGGATAGGAGTCTAAAAAAGCCAGAACTTATGTTCCATTTCCTTTCGGTTTTTCAATTAACTTGCAGATCAGAAGCAGAATTGGTCTCGCAAGCTGTCTAGCTACTTTGATACGTTCAGCTTCGTACCTGGGACAGTGTAAGACTTAGCGCACATCATCAGTAACCCTACAGTCCGGACACAGCCTTGCGTTTATTGCTTGGATAATTTTAAATTTATTTTTGATAGTTAAACTCTTCATATTTCTTGCAGGACTCATTGTATTATATTTCATTTAAATAAGCTGCACACTAACCATTTACCAACTGTTTTAAATAAAGTTAACTAACCACACGAGGAAAATGATCATGTATAGATGAGAACTCATTACACTGACAGTTGTCGGCAGAAATTGACAAATCACAATATTCTTGTTTACCATAAAAGGGATTCAAGTTAGCCAGGCTCCACGGTATGAACTTTGAGATATGGCGGTAATGTTCGAGTAATAGAGGAAACTGTTACAGTTTTCGGTTTATATATGGTTTTCGAACCCATCGGGTTGGTCTAGTAGTGAACTCGTGTTCGCAAATCAACTGATTTCGAAGTCGAAAGTTCCAAGTTCAAATCCTAGTAAAAACCACTACTTCTATACGGATTTGAATACTAGATCGCGGATACTGATGTTTTTTGGTGGTTGGGTTTCAATTAACCACACATCTCAGGATTGCAGGATTGGTCGACCTGAGACTGTACAAGACACTTTACTCGTTCATCACTTTCACTTATACTCGTACATATCCTCATTCATCCTTTGAAGTAATAATACCTGACGGTAATTCCCGGAGACTAAACAGGAAAAATAAAAGACGTTTACGAGTTATAGAGGTAATCATTTGATCACTTCGACTTACAGAGGTATAATTTTTCCAAAATAATTTTTTTTGAGTTATCCAAGGGGTTTTTTTGAGTGAGGTAGGTTTTCTCAAGGGAAACGGAAAAAAGAGCGTGGGGTTATGTTTGCAAAATTTTAGAAAATTGTTCTTAAAGGTATTATCTACCTAACCCCTGAAGTTACTGACCCAAACTTTTACCATCAAATTGTTCTTTAAATATGAGTCTGTGCTAAATTTCATTAAAATCGGTTAATACATTCAAAAGTTTAGCTTTAAACACACCAATATTCCTATACGTATGAACATTCCCCCCACTTTATTTTTATTTTTGGGGGTTCCTGGAAATGTCGAGTAATGGAAAAAAAATTATACTCCTTTTTTTGACGGATTACCATATTTTCATTTTGCAACAAGAGCTATGATGCCAGGAAAATAGAAATCCACGTTGAAGTTTATCCATAAGAACATTGTAGAAATGTTTCTAAAAGTAACCGTATCTATAGTATATCTCATCAAACATGATAATTGACAGGTACAATATAAGGCCAGCCTTCGTAGCGCTAGTGGTAGCGTCTCGGCCTTTCATCCTGAGGTCCCGGGTTCGAATCCCGGTCAGGCATGGCATTTTCACACGCTACTTGTATTCATATCATCCTCTGAAGTAATACCTAACGTTGGGCCCGAAAGTTAAAAACAGATAAGTAGATATTATCATTCTGTTTACTGATGATAGTATCGCTCAGATTTGATACCGCCATGTCGTATTTGATACCGTAGATTATATCTACCTAATTTTATCGATTATAGTATTAGTATTGGCATTTCATTTATTAATAATTATAATTAGTAATAAATTATTATTATTAAAAATATACATCTGCATAATGTATTAAGATTCAATAATACAATTTTCGTACAGTTCCAATCTATGTTGTACATATATGTAGGATGTTTATAACTATTTTGCGAACGTTTTAATTCTTAACTTTAATGAGAAAAAACTTTTTAATTTTATGATCTGTTGAACTAAACGTCATTTTTTTTGGCAATCGAAATCCAATATCTTCCTTTATTAACATTATTAATTTAACTAAGATTAATTATAGATTTGTTAAAAAAGAGTTCGGTTTATAGATTTTTTAATGTTTTTGTTGTTCATTCGTAGACTGAATGTTTGCAGAGGGAAAACTAGCGGGAGAAGGGGAGTAGACAAATTTACGAGTATGAAATATGTATTTCAGTTCCCAGAAAAGAGTTTTGAAGGTTAGTAGTTAAAACTAAGAAATGGATTCATGTGGGAGGAAATTTAGAGAGAACTGTTTATTGACTATGCGCTCCTTATTTATTTATTGATACAACACGCAGTTAGTCTGGCACTTCCTGTAGTTAAAAATAAACACAATAAACTTACAACTAATTGGGAAAAAATGGTGACAAAAATATAAAATACTATCTGACTCGGCACTGCTTCGCTATTGTTAGATTTGAATATATGTATAGATTAAACGAACACAACTGAAAGTTTGATAAAACATTCTAAAATTACAAAATTTAACTTTTCATTTTTCCCGCGTCTTCTAATCTTCACCCCCTTCCCCCTCGCTTTCCATTATTCCTTTTTCCCTTCAAAAAAAATATCCTTAGGAAAAATGGCAATTTCTTCTTTGTTCTCCCCCTGAACCACATTTTATTATTTTTATATAAAAATTTATATCTCAAGTTCGGATAGAGGAATCATATTAATATTTGATAAGCGTCTTGGTAATAGTCTTAAAATTAGAAAAAAATCAAGACTTATTAAATACCTTCGCAAATTACAGAATGGTGGCCATGTTTATTTTTCCATCCGTTATATCTCTATAAATATTAGTTATATTAAAATCTATATTATGTAAAATATTAAGCCGTTGATTTTGAACAAAACGACATTTTATTTTTTTAAATCTGTTAACAAGTAGCCCAGTTATGGCAGAAAATTGATATAATTTAGTATCTTTCACGTCCTCCACTTTATTTTTAATTCGATTAAATATTAACTGTTTTTATTTATTTTTAATTCTAGTATTCTACATTAGTATCAAATTAAATAATAATTTTCTCAGAATAATAGACCTAACAATTGATGACACAAAATTACAAAATAAAGTTTCTCCCATAACTCGGCTATTTGTTAACCGATTTAAAAAAATAAAATATCATTTTGTTCAAAATAAACGGCTTAATATTTTAGTAAATAACATAGATTTTGGTAAAAACTAATATTTACTGAAATATAAAGGATTGAAAAATAAATATGGCTGGCATTTTGTAATTTGCGAAGGTATTTAAGTCCTGATTTTTTGCTAATTTTAAAACCGTATTACCAAGACGCTTACCAAAAATATTAATGTGATTTCTTTTATTCGAACTTGCGATATAAATTTTTATATAAAAATAACAAAATGGCGGACAGTGGGCAGGGGGAGAACGAAGGAGAAATTGCCATTTTTCCTAAGCATATTTTTTGTTTAGTTTTACAAATAGATTTCCAAAAAATGTAGTCAACCCACCGTTTCAGAAACACTCTGTATATATACATATATCTATAATAAAATAACTCATTAATTAGAGTTGCACATACGTTTTTCGGATTTCCGTCTTGTGTCAATTTATCTCAATTAAATTTTTATAAAAGGTTCATTAAATTTCATCTCCAAAAATAAAAACAAAACACAACGGAAAGGGAATCTTTTATGGACATATTTATAGAATTTTTTTTTTTTTTTATTTGAACAAGTAATCATTTTTCGGAATTTGGCTACTTAGTTTTGAAATATATATATATATATATATCCGGACAAAGATATTAAGAATCAGTTAATAATTAAGTATTTTAATTTTAAATTTTATTATCAAAACTTATAGAGAATTTAATTCTGTTATAAATGATGTAATTAACTCTATATATAAAAAAAATCCTAATGTGAATGTAGCAATCCGTTCAACTGTTGAACAATAAGCAACCCTCCCCTTCGGCAATGAGTTGAGAACGATATGTATGACATGTAAATGAGATATACAGATTCATTCATGACCAGATATGTAATTAATTGAACACAAAACATCAAAGTACGTACGGATTATAATACTAGACAGTGTATAGCAGCGTGCACTATTTAGTATTCAAATCCGTATAAAAGGGATCAAACCTGTACTAGGATTCGAACAATACTTAACAAGAAAATTTTATGAAATGGTAAAATTTAAAAATAGTTGTGTTATACAATAAATTTAGATCTAAAATTTATGAATTTACTCGTATTAGTCATTTATCAACGTTTCGTACTTTGAACTGAAACAAATTGTTTTCGTTACAGAATTTTTCTGTTTTACGTTGGATATCTTGAAAATTACGGGAGACAGTTCTAGAATCTCTTTTATTCGATTATTCTGATCAAAAAACATAAGAATCCATCCCGTTTACCCCTTATATAGGGTGAGCAACATAAAACCGAACTCGTAACGTAACCGCTGCAGAATCGGTTAGGTTATGTTGGAATGAAATTTTATGAATGATACGGATAAATTAAATAAGAAAAATATAAAACGTAATTTAAATGTCGCATTTATTTACCTTATTGTTACAAAAGATGTTCAAAATTACCATTCTGGGCTTCAGTGCACTTTTGTGCTCGACTGATCATATTGAGAGTCGTCTGACGCAAAACGTTGTTGTCAATTGCGTTGATTTCTCGTCGAATATTCACCTTCAGTTCATCAATACTTGGGGATTAGATGCTTAAACTCTTTCCTCTAAGTAGCTCCAAAGGAAAAAATCGCAAGTAGACAACTCTGGGGAACGTGCAGGCCATCTTCCTCTGTTTAAAAGTTCGTTGTATGTCTCCTTCAGTTATAACACGAGACGGTTTCAATTTTAATTCATGAAGAATTTTACAAGATGTGTATATAATACCAGATTTTTGGGATAACTTGCGTTGTGATTTTTTTTGACTGGCAGTAATTCTCCTTTTAACCCACCGGGTTGGTCTAGTGGTAAACGCGTCTTCCCAAATCAGCTGATTTGGAAGTCGAGAGTTCCAGCGTTCAAGTCCTAGTAAAGCCAGTTATCTTTACACGGATTTGAATATTAGATCGTGGATACCGGTGTTCTTTGGTGGTTGTGAAACCCAACCACCAAAGAACACCAAGAACACCGGTATCCACGATCTAATATTCAAATCCGTGTAAAGATAACTGGCTTTACTAGGACTTGAACGCTGGAACTCTCGACTTCCAAATCAGCTGATTTGGGAAGACGCGTTCATCCCTAGACCAACCCGGTGGGTTTACACAAACATAACTGTACTGCAACAAAACACGTACGGCAATGACAAGTAACCACCTGAGAAACGGCAGTAACATCCTCTAGTCGCGCTAGTTGTGTGAGAGTATTTCATAAATAGTGTTGGGTAGCGGTTTCATTATGGGTTCAGTTTTATTTTGATCACCTGTATAATGCCTTAAAAATTCAATATGACCTCGTTTCACTGGGTAAACTGAAATCTGAACCAAATTTTTCGTTTCCCGTAACTCTATAACAAAGTATTTTCGGCTATATGTTTGTTGAACCTTTCCTTATTTCAAGCTCTAGAATCGGTTCCCAAATATTTATTTTCCTTCATAATCGCTCTGTGCCATCCAATATTTTTCTTTTTTATCCTTTTTAACTTTTATAAGTCCCTATATATTGTCATATTAATTAAACTTGGAAGTCTTAATACAAGCACATGACCCGTACAATTAGTATTTTTCTTTAAAATACTGCACAAATCTTTTCTTTTTTTCAATTCGTGGTAAGACCTGTTCATTCTATATTTTATAACAGTCTAATTTTATAGTTTTCATACAGTAAAAAAATAACGTAACAAATACCTAAAACATATGTACAATTAATAATTTTATAGGCATTTCAGTTGATTTTTTCATTTATTATTTATCTTTTTTTTTGTATTTCCGACAGTTTTTTCTTCTTTTTTTTCATAGTCTTTCAGACCACTGTTAGGTATTGATTCAGAAGATAAAATGAAATGACAATTTTTAGCGTTTGAAAATGCCATTCCTGACTGAGATTCAAACCTGGGACCTCCGGCTGAAAGGCCGAGATGCTACCACTCGTGCCACTGTGGCCGGCATTTCAGACAATATCACTTAACTTTTTCTTCAAATAAGTTACAAATCAAAAATAATTTTATTTTGTAATTGTAACAATAATTATAAAAGAAATTAAAATTAGATTAAAAAAATGTATATATATGTCTTTTTTAAAAAAATTTAACACTGTATTTAAAAGAAATAACAATCTTATTAATCATAAAAAAAACATATTCAATTTATTAATTTATTTTTAATTAATCAATTTATTAATTAATTGTAATATACAACAACAAAAAATTACTAAACAATTACATAATGATGACGAAATAAGAAGGTAATCAATCAATTTCACTATTATTACTGTACAAAAAAAAGATGGTCAGGAAGAAAAAAAGGAATAGATAAGTACTCTATTTTAATGGAAAGTAAGTATAACAAATTCTAAAATAATATTGTATATAAAAGAAACTGGATAAGAAAAAATATTGCAGAATAATGTTTAGTGTGGGTGTTATAAAACATAGTATAAAGAAAATGTAATAAAAAATTATAAAGTAGCATCTATTCCAGTATATATATATTATTCTTTAACAATACTGTAAAATCATTTGCTTATACCGTTCAGTACATATTATCAACATAAAAAGTGTGGTTTTATGTATAACGTAACATGTATATTTTAAACATTTTTTATAGTTGTGAAAAATAACAACTTCATGTTGTTGTAAGTTCTTTATATTTTATTTTCCAGGCATTATAGCTCTTGAGCTATATGCTGTAAGAAGGAAAGTACAATAATCAGTCAAAAAAATTACAAAAATATATTTGATTACATTTTTTTTTTTGTCTTCAGTCATTTGACTGGTTTGATGCAGCTCTCCAAGATTCCCTATCTAGTGCTAGTCGTTTCATTTCAGTATACCCTCTACATCCTACATCCCTAACAATTTGTTTTGATTACATATAAAAAATTATTTTTTAAATAAGCTTTTATTTAACTAATATTAATATTAACATTAATAAAAAAAGGAAACAAATTAGAAAAACCCTATACTTTGGAATCCTTCTGTCCTTTTCACTTTCCTTGGAAACTCTTTTTTTTGTTATTTTATCCTTTTTTATGTTATTTCTTTCTAGATCTTTTTTGATTTATTGGATCCAGCTTGTTGTTAACGTATTTTCCCAAAGGATGCTTATCCATTTTGTGAATAAGTCCCCAAAGAAAATCTGTTTTTTTTTCATTGTTTCGAAAATGTTGTTTACGTTTTTATTTACATTACCATTATTTCTTACTTTCCAGTCTTCATTGGTTTTTAGTGAACTCAATATTTTTCTAATAATTCTCTCTAACAATTTTAATTTATCTAATTTAATTAATGATGGGCATTCGCAAGCATATAAACATTCTCTTTTAATTAGTGTTATTTTGGCATTAGTCATTTTTACATTAGATATTTTTATTAAATATTTTATATTCTTAGGATTTGAATACTAAATCTTAGATACCGGTGTTCTTTGATGGTTGGGTTTCAATTAACCACACATCTCAGGAATGGTCGATCTGAGACAGTACAAGACTACACTTCATTTGCACTCATACATATCCTCATTCATGTTCTGAAGTAATAGCTTACGGTGGTTCCAGAGGCTAAACAAACAAAGAAAGAGAGGTATTCTTAGTGAGACCGTACGCTCTTTGATTTCTATAAATTTATAGTGGATTTCTCTAATCCATTACTTTTTTTTGGATTGTCTCTTCTACATATTTAAATTTTTTAACCTTTTCTATGTGTCCGATATTTGTCAACAAAAATGTAGTGGATTCTTAACGTAGGACAAGAATTTAGTTTTTTCTACAGAAATTTGTAAACCTGTTTTACTAGCTATTTTTTCTTACTAACTAAAATACTTATTTGTGTTGCCGCGTTTGTTAGATTTTCTGAAATATTTTTTTTTTTTTGCAAGGTTCAGTGATTTTTTTCAGTATTTATTGTTCTTTATCAGATGACATTGAAGTTTTGACGCTTCCCGTAGTCATTAGTGAGTGACTAAAGGTTGCTATGTATTTATATAGACTTAAATATGTTATATTTACCATTATTATTTATACATAAAAATAATTTTTTATGTATATAAAATCACTGAAGGAATGTGAATTCAATAATATTGTTCATTGTTTTATTTAAAAAAAAATTAGACTAGCATTACTGTACCCACCGGGTTGGCCTAGTGGTGAACGCGTTTTCGCAAATCAGCTGATTTCGAAGTCGAGAGTTCCAGCGTTCAAGTCCTAGTAAAGGCAGTTACTTTTATATGGATTTGAGTACTAGATCGTGGATACCGGTGTTCTTTGGTGGTTGGGTTTCAATTAACCACGCATCTCAGGAATGGTCGAACTGAGAATGTACAAGACTACACTACATTTACACTCATACATATCATCCTCATTCATCCTCTGAAGTAATATCTTCTTTGAGATTAAACAGGAAAAAAATAATATTATTGTACCGTTGTCGTTGTCCCCATGTGAATTCATTCACGAAGAAGCAATTATTTATAAAAAAATAAATATAAAATAAATTATTATTATAACTGAAGAATGAGAATAAAGATAGATAAATAATAAAAGAACCTTTATAATTAATTATTTTTAAATTGTTTTTATTTTTTTTAAAATATGCAGTAAAATTCAAGAATTCAAAGAAATATTTATTTATATAATTTATCCATTTTTTTTCTTTATTATATTGTCTAAACAATGAGATAAAAAATTTAATTACTTAATTATCAGGTTGTCATGTCCCATTAATGTAATTTATTTTTAAGTCAAATCTTCGATATTTTTTACTGGTAGGTAATAAATTCCTTGATTTAATTTTTAAATTATTTGTTTAAAGCACTAAAGAATAAAGTCAAAACAAAGGAGAATCATTTTTAGTTTTCTTTTACAAAGAATAAAAAAAAAAAATGCGATGAAGAAGTCCTTGAAGCTTGTTGTAAAGAAATATATATACGAGTATATTTGTGTGTGTGTGTGTGTGTGTTTTCTTGACAGGAAATTCACACGTATTAAATTCAGTATACCTCTCTATTTCTTTCTTAATTTAATGCAAAAACCGCTTTACTCTGTTTTATCGGGGTCTGATATTAATAATATGGTGATAGTTTTTGTACTTATTCAGCATTGAATAGCTAGAAATTAATTATGTATTAAATTACATCCTGTTTTTGAAGTGGACTTATTATTTTTTAAATGTAATTTAATGTACATTTACTACTTCTATCTAAAGATAGGATGACTGTTTTCATTATTATTTTTTTTCTTATTTCTATCTTTTGAACGCGGTTTATTGAGAATAAATTATTAGCCGGTCTCGGATTCGATTCCTGGCAAGGGTTTGGGATTTTCATTTACCATCCTATCCTCTTCATTTTTTCTTTTTTTGGTTGATGATATCGTTGAAGCTTGTGCGTGGGATATGGAAATGAAATTTTGTTGCGTATGAAAAATAGCTATATCTGACTGAGATTTGAACCCAGGACCTTTGGATTTTTTAAATAAATATATGTGTAGCAGTATTATGTATCCTAGATTTTAATAATATAATGACCGATTTGATTAATGAAATAATGGTACAATGTCAAAATATAATTCTAACTTTCGGTTGATTATATTTTAGGTAGATTTCATAAGAAAGCTACCTATTGTAATGGGTACCATGGTTCTACTTCCAGAAAATTCCGACATATCTTCGCGTTTCACATCCCCCAGACTCCAAAACCACCGTCATTTCAAAAGTTTATATATACATTTATATAAATATATATAGTAGCTGACCGGGCAATGCTTCGCTATTGCTAGATTTGAGTGTGTGTATATGTATATATATATATATATATATATATATATATAGATTAAGTAAACACAATTGAAAGTTTGATAAAACATTAACAAAATGAACATTACGGAACTTCACAAAATTTAACCTTTTCCTTTTTACCTTTCTCCCTTTCGTTTTCCCCCATTCATTTCCCCCTTTTCCCCATTTTACCTTTCCCCATTTTAATTTTTATCACATTCCCGTTCCCGTTTTCCCCTTTCCTTTCTCCATTTCTCTTTCCCTTATTTTCCTTTCCTCTTTTTATTTCTTATTCCCGTTTTTTTCTTTTCCCCGTTTTCTCCTTTTTTTATTTTTCCATTTTCCTCTTCTTCCCTTTTACCTTTTTCGATTTTTCACTATTTCCCTTTCTCTCCTTTTCCTCGCGCGTAAATCGGTCCAGTAGTTTTCTATTCCATAGCGGACAAACATATAGGACGCATTGAAACGAAATCACAAAATGTTTAGTATAGCGTGTGTTGTTTTTACGTCCAACAGATGCGCTGTTTTTTTAAAAAAAAGTGTGTTTTTACCTGTCACAGGTGTGACATCTTACGTATATAAAAACACGTGTATCCGAATGCACGTTGTGCATTCACAAAGCATTTCAAAGCATTGGTGAAGAACTTAACGAGATTTAAGATTTTGAACAAACGACATTTACAATTTATTTATATATATATATATATATATATATATATATATATATATATATTGTAATTGCAAAGATTTCGGATTAAAGATTTCAACGGAAATCTCCATTTTGACCATCCCGGAATCTATTTTGACTAGTTTTGGCATGACGTCTGTATGTACATATGTATCTCGCATAACTCAAAAACGATTAGCCGTAGGATGTTGAAATTTTGGATTTAGGTATGTTGTAACATCTAGTTGTGCACCTTCTCTTTTGATTGCAATCAATTGGACCAAAAGTATCCAAAAATGCCCAAAATCAAAAAAAGTAGATGTTGGACGTTTTCTTAACTGCAGTAATAAGCCTTCATCGAGAGCTTTTCAACGATATATCATAAGTGGTACTTATTTTCATTGCTTCCAGTTATAGCCAGCCAAATGAAATTTAAATTAATAAAATATTTGTATTTTACAAGAGGAAGGTACATCGGTTTGAATCCGACTTCATCTCCTTTTTTTAATTTAAATACATTCATTTATTTATAATTATTAACCTCTGATAGTAAAAAGAATTTTAAAATAAATAACAGTTCAGTAATAAGAATAAAAAAAAATATCAGAATTTATTAATGAAATATAATGTTATGTACTTTTCATTTAATAGGCGTACAAGGAAGTTACGTCATGTCCACATCAGATTTAAAAAAAATATATATATATTTATTGAAACATCTGGATTCCAATTATTTTTTTCAGAAAATCAGTACTTCAACTTCGCAATATATTAGTTGCAGTTTGTGGGGGGGGGGGGCTGTCCTTCGCGTTGTTTATCAGTCCACTTGGCTTCAAATTAGAAGGTTACGTACAGAATTACTTTTTTTCATCGATATTACTTTATAAATAATTAACGAAAACTTTATTTTTTTTATTATCAAACTAAGGTAATATAGTTCAAATAAAGGTTGAATTGATATTAAACCTTTATTTGAACTATACTATTGTGATCAGAATCCTCTGATCACAATTTTCTTCGTATAACCCAAGAGAAATAAATATAAAAATGAAGGAAGTAGTTGCCTTTAATTTAAAGGGTAGAATTGTATTTCAACCCCTAAGGGTAGATTGAAAATAGATCCGCTATAGTATAGTATACAAGGAAGTATTTGAAAAATAAGGGTTTGGTTGGTTTAAATATAGACGTGGTAGATTGGTTTCGATTTCGGTTATCCTGTTTCTTCTATTATACTGTATACTTTATAACAATACCCTTATGTCATACCATGTCCCAAGATAGATCATTCAGTTTTTATAGTTATTACTCCGTATCCTGTGGTTTCATCTTCAAATTTCCGGGTTTTTTTCGTATAATGTTTTCATACTAGTTGTTAATCATCGTATTTTTTTTTTATTTTTTTTGAAATATCTAAGTGTAATTTAATAAAATAAATATAATCCCGACCGGAGTAGGTATTTTTCTTAGGTTATAAAACTACCATATCGTATTTCTACGTACACTTTTAATACCAAAGGAAGTTTTATGAGCACTACACTAAAATGAAACTGTTTTTTTGTTACATAATTTTTTTAATATCACGATTCGTATTGTTATTAATAAGTAACTGAATTATTTCTTTATTTACTATTTAAATATTCTTCTGATTTACTTGAACTTAATGTTAAATCTCAAAATATGCTACACTAAAACAAACAAAAAATTAAAATGGTTTTTTTATAGAATAGTAAAACAATATAATATACGAGTAGAATTGTATAATAAAAATGTGTACTGCATGGCTGCAATTTTAGACTGATGCTCGTATAACGTGCCACCGACAATCATTTCCTTTATTGAAGTTACTAAACATAAATATTTCTTACACCAAGTATTTGATCAAATTATTATTTACATGCGAGTATATTACTTAAATCAGTGACATAATATTGTTTTTTAATTTTTTTTTTAGTAACTATTCATTGACAAGTTAGTACTTTAAAGAAATTACTTGTTAGTGTGTTGTATCCTTGACGAACAACTTATATCAATTTTTATTTTTTTTGGCATCAATCTCCTAGAGCTATGCTACAAGAAGAAGGTCATCAGTCAAAAAATGGGTATGGGTTTTTTTGTCAAACTTTAAATATTATAAAAATTTAGTAACCGTTTCGTGACCCAGGACCTAATAAAAAAAATCCCTTTCGGCACACCGGAAAGCGAAGGTAGATTTCACTGGTTTAAAGTAGGAGATAAAGATTTGCACCTTAAAACTTTGGAAAAATTTCAAAATTTACTCAATACGACAATGGTTACATATAAAAAAAGGTTTCTTATGTTTAGCATATGACAAGCCCATATTCTTACAATTCCAGCAAAAGTTTGGTCATCCCTTGCCGTAAGGGTTGGTCATATCAAAAGTTGTTTCAAACAAAAGTTTTAGTAATATTTAGAGGACTAACAACCACTTTAAACCGATTTGATACTGTGCCTATTAAGGGAGGTATGATTCTTTCTTCCCCATTTCAGTCTTCAAAACCCCATTTTTCCAGCCCTCTGGGCCATAGGGTGGTGATATCAAAAAACTTTACTTAGGTAAGTTTTAAGACCTTATCCAAAAAAAATATTAGGAACTTTAAACGAATTCGATATTTTACTTAATAAGAAAGGTATAGCGATATTTTGTTTTTTCGAAAAAGCCCCCCATTTCCGTTTCCATGGTTCGATTTTGGCTGTTAACGAACTCGACTGAGATTTTCTGACGAGTTATTTTTAAGGAACAATTTGAAAGTGACTGGCGCAAAATTACCGCAGTTATCGTGTCCAAAAGAAAGTGAATATATATATATATATAAACTCCATTTTTCCAACCCCCTGGGGCATATGTTGGTGATATCAAAAACTTTATTTAGATACGTTTTAGGCCCTTATCCAAAGTAGGAACTTGAAAGGAAGTTGATATTTTACTTAATAATGTTATAACGATTTTTTTTTAAATTTAAATCTTGCCATAAGGGTTTGTCATATCAAAACTTTTTTCAGTCAAACGTTTTAGTTAAGAGAACTAACGACCACTTTAAATCGATTCGATACTGTTCCTATTAAGGTAGGTCTAATTCCTTTTTGTCTTCGAAACCCGAATTTTTAAACCCCCTGGGCCAATGGTTGATGATATATATATAAACGTTTGAGCTGATGGTGGTTTTGGGGTCTGCAGGATGTGAAATGCGAAAATATGTCGAAATTTTCCTGAAGTCGAATCATGGTACCCATTACAATAGGTAGCTTTCTTATGAAATTTACCTAAAAGGTGGTAGGCTTGAACCGATATGGCAGCCATCTTGTCTTTTTATTATCGTGACTCACTTGATAACTCTATCAAATTTTCTGAAAATTGCTAAAATTAGCAATCTTAATCAGAAACCACGATAATAAATAAAAATAAGATGGCTGTCGTAGGGGTTTACGGTTTACTTTTTGGAATAACTCTGTTGTTTGACGTCGGATTTTTATGAATAAGGTGTCGTTTTGTTCACAAAAAAACTTTTCATAATTTTTATAATACAGGTGATTTTTTTTAGTCCTGTTACCCAATTGTTAATGTGTAGTAATTTTTTTCTAAGAAAGGGAAATCTTGTTTTGTGACACGAAGTTGGTACGCTACTCAACCGGTATAGATACGGCAGTGTGAGTTGATTCTCCTTGAGCTGTGTAAACTTTTGTGCCGTTTCCGGTCGTGTTGCGAATATAATTTCTTTTACCGTAGAACAACGAGTTTTCATTCTTGAACAATATTTTGCTACGAAATCGTACGCGAGTGTAAAAGAATCATTTCAAATTAAATTTGTTGGTGTTCCTCCGCCAGAAAATATGTCAATTTCTAGGCTAGCAAACCGATTTCGAGACAGGGAGTGTTTGCGACAGAAAACGTAGCGGTCGACCAACTCGCTTGACAGATGACGTTTTAGAGAATGTGAAAACAAGATTGCTCAATTCTCCACGGAAAAGTTTACGAAAACTTTCCACGCAAGTCGTGTGGTTTGTCATATTCGAGTGTTCAGAAAGCTGCTAAAATATTGAAATTGTATCCGTATCGCGTACGATTAATGCAAGAGCTTCAGCCTCCAGATTTAAACAAGCGATTGCAATATTGCCGTCGGTTTAGGTCTCGTAAACGATAACGGAATCGAATTTTTAAACGCAGTGTTCTTTAGCGATGAAGCTTGGATCCATCTCGATGGTTATGTGAACAATCAAAACTGTCGAATTTGGGCGGTTGAAAATCCTAACGCTTTACAAGACAAATCTTTGCATCCTGAAAAAATTGGTGTGTGGTGCGCGATATCTCGTCATCGTATAGTCGGACCCGTATTCTTCGAACAGACAGTAAATGGTGAAGTATACTGGAATATTGTGCGCCAATTTGTGTCCCTGGAACCTCAAGAACGGTATTGTTGGTTTCAGCAAGACGCCGCTACATGCCACACGTCTCAAGAAACAATGGATTTTCTGCAAGAATTCTTTGGTGATCGAATAATAAGCAAGGGCTTATGGCCTCCAAGGTCCCCAGACCTCGCATCTCGTGACTACTTTTTGTGGGTTATATTAAGTCCGCGGCCTTCAAAAACAATCCTCACACTATTGATGAACTTAAAGTCAATATTACAGACTTAATTACGAATATTTCCAATACAATTCTTAAAAAGGTTTCTGCTAATATGCTGAAAAGAATCCGTGCGTGTATAAACACAAGGGGTGGGCATTTTGAGCATATTCTTTAACAATTATGTAAGTAATAGCTTTTTATTAAATCTCTTTTGTATGTACCAAATACATTTTTTTTATTCCACCTTTCTTAAATTACATTTAAAATTGGGTAACAGGACTAAAAAATCACTCTGTATAATACAGTTTGATTAATCGAATAATTGTTAAAATATATAAGATTAGACAATTGAAACGACCGCCATTTTTAAATTTGTCAACGAAATGTATCGTTATTTTTGTCCTATTAAGAAACGTTAGTTAAAAAAAAAAAATACAAAATTTTGTTGCGTTATTTCCAACCGTTCTTGAAAAATACTTCTTTTCTTAAAAAATACATAATGGCGGACAGACAGAATAATATTCATTTTTGGAACTATGTTTACTGGAAATTTTTTCTTCAGTATGTTCCGTAGAATCACTTCCTAGAGTTTGGCCTCACCTTTGAAGGACAGTCTTTATATGAATCAAAATTTATGACTGAAAAAATTGAAACAAAAAAGGCATTCTTTAATTTTTTTTTACTATTATGTCTCTAAATCTATTTATCGTGTCACTGATAGTATGATAACATTATTTATATTTATTTATACATTTTATTCTTCTATAATAATACCAGGAACAATGGAATGCAAAGAAAAAAAAATCATAATTTTTATTAGTTCAGTAATATCAAAACTAGCAGTCATCATTACCATTTATATATACGTGCCTATTTCCAGGGCCAAGCTTCTTTTGAGCGTTGAAAAATACTTTTTTTCGTAATATAATTATAAAACTAACTAATCTGGGTAGAATAGAACGGTATCAGGGTTAAATTGTATAAATGATATTGCCTGAAGGAGTATAAACTCCATAACAATCACCTTTCACTGCTTAAATAATAAGTAAAGACATCATTTACTTCCCGAAGCGTGATATTAAGGTCACACCCAGGTCAAAATCTAAAAATATATTTCAAAATTATTTATTAATTACAATATTAAAGAAGATACAACTTTTTCATCTTTACTTTACTTTCTTTATCATCATCATTATTATTATTTTTAGTTTCATATTTACGTACACGATTTCTAATAATCGGAAAAAAGAAAGAGTAGAAATAACTTATATTAGAACATTTTAATAAATGTATCGGTTAATAACTAGTTTTGGCATGCTCCTTTATACACCAGAGTACTTCCTTAAAACAGAATGAGCACTGTTTATAAAAGATGTTTCAGGAGGAAAGAGAAATAATTTGGGAACTGATTCTAGAGTTTAAAATAAGCAAAAAAGTTCATACAAATATACGTCCAAAAATGCTTTGTTCTCGAATTACGACTAGCGAATTATTTCGCTCGCATTGCATTTCCATCGGTGAAATGTGGTCATACTGAAATTTTTAAGTCTAAAAAAGGGATAAACGTGATGATTTCTTACGTTTTTGACCTGGGAAATCGAAAAGCAGAAAAATTCGGTGATGAAAAAAAACCGTTTTTTTTTTCTTCGGTTTAAAATACAATAACTTTGTTAAATGATTATTAAATGTGTAAATGTTATTATAGAAACATGTAGAGAACTTAATTCTGAGAAAATTGATGTAATAAAGTTTATAAATGGACAAAAAAAAACGTAACAGAAAAATGTTATGAATTTTTAGAAATTAAAAACAGCTGGTTTTAGTGCAGTAAATTTAGACCTATGAAAATTTAGGTTGGCATCCTGACCCCTGTAGGGAAGAAACCCGTTTTGTGACAATCCCGGTCGCTACACTGGACTAAATCGCCCGAAGGCCGTTTAGCTGGATTTCCCTTAATCGGCATATAACACAGTTTCTTTCTGGACATAGTGCTTTTCGAGATAATTTGGCCAGATTTTGTTTGATTAATTCAGGCTTGTTTCCAGAGTGTAAAACCACTGATGCCTTATCTTATATGTCTGTCCCAGGTACGAAGCTGATTATACGGATTTGAATACTAGATCGTGGATATCGGTGTTCTTTGGGTTTGGATTAACCACACATCTCAGAAATGATCGAACAGAGACTGTACAAGACTACACTTCATTTACATTCATACATATCATCCTCATTCATCCTCTGAAGTAATATCTGAACTGTAATTCCTGGAGGCTAAACAAGAAAAAAAAGAAAGGTACGAAGCTGAACGTACTAACGTACCAGAAAACTATTGTAGCTGTACAATCAGTTCCCCAATTATTTTATTTTCCTCCTGAATTACACTGTATTGTAATGTATTTGTATTGTATATTTTTGAATATCATTAGTTAAACAAAAAAAAAAAAATACTGTTAATTTAACAAAAGATACAAAAATAATGATGATGTGGAAAATTTAAAAACCGCTTTAAAAATAGAATAACTGTAATTAAAGTAGATTAGAATCAATCTTTGTAAAATATAGTAAAACATAAAAATCTAATTTTTGTTTATTTTGTAATGATAGGATGTGTAGCTCTCTACTACATATCCTTTAAAAGTTGTAAAAGGATAATTAAAATTGGATTATATAAGCTCGGAATGAAATAGTGCACTAAGGTTTACAAACATTTCATTTGTTATATCCAAATAATACTTACAGGAATAATGCTTACTGCAATGAATTTTTAATTAGAGGAGATGCTCAATATGGCCAGAATTTTCCAGCAGGCGTAAATAGCAGGAACCCGATGAGTTCAAGGCGTAGGGCCAACATTGGGGGTGGTGTTGCAGAAAAAACACATGAAGTGCTGTGATAAACCCGTAACGTTGGTCCGTTTCCCATATTGTTGAGTAGTGGTTGGCGGGGTTATAATGGGTATTCCCGCTGGGGAGAGTCCCACACTACCATGGGGTTCTAGATCATATGGTGCCTATTAATGGTCTTCTCTCCGACGACGAAAAGGCATTCCTCAACACGTTTCATTATGTTTGAAAATAGATTTTTCAATTCATTCATGGTTCATAGTTTTTGTAAGCGAATTCTTTTATTGTTCCACATAAATAAAAATCTGTAGGTTTAATATCTGGAGATCTCGGTGGCCAGTTGTGTTTTTAAATGAGTTTACCTTGAAAAATGCACTTGAAAATTTAGCAAAACATTGGAGAAATATATCCCATCTTGTTTGAAATACGATCCAACAATTTCTTCTTTATTTAGTCGGTCAATGAAATGATAAATGATATTTCATTTTAATAACGATCGTAGGTTACTGTGTTTTAGAAAATTGAATGATTATCCGTTTCCGTGAAATAATATTTCAAACTAAAATTTTTTAGTCGTGCTATGGTTGTTCCAGATCTCAAGAGGATTATTCACAGAACGCACCCGTACAGTTCTGAATTTTGACACAGTCTGATAAAAGAAAAATCATGTTTCATCTGAAAAAAGTTACATTTTTTCTCAAAAATTACAAGAAAATATTTTCTCCTTTTCTTACTACTTTACTACTTTATAAAGAAATGTATTTTTTGTTTGTTCCGATAACCGGGAAAACTACTGAATCAATCATTAAAAATTTTTAACTGTAGCTTTCTTATCACCCCGGAACAAACGAATCAAATCTCACTATTGTGTAAATTTTTTTTTTTGTCTTCAGTCATTTGACTGGTTTGTTGCAGCTCTCCAAGATTCCCTATCTAGTGCTAGTCGTTTCATTTCAGTATACCCTCTACATCCTACTTCCCTAACAATTTGTTTTACATATTCCAAACGTGGCCTGCCTACACAATTTTTCCCTTCTACCTATCCTTCCGATATTAAAGCGACTATTCCAGGATGCCTTAGTATGTGGCCTATAAGTCTGTCTCTTCTTTTAACTATATTTTTCCAAATGCTTCTTTCTTCATCTATTTGCCGCTATACCTCTTCATTTGTCACTTTATCCACCCGTCTGATTTTTAACATTCTCCTATAGCACCGCATTTTAAAAGTTTCTAATCTTTTCTTCTCAGATACTCCGATCGTCCAAGTTTCACTTCCATATAAAGCGACACTCCAAACATACACTTTCAACAATCTTTTCCCGACATTTAAATTAATTTTTGATGTAAACAAATTATATTTATTACTGAAGGCTCGTTTAGCTTGTGCTATTCGGCATTTTATATCGCTCCTGCTTCGTCCATCTTTAGTAATTCTACTTCCCAAATAACAAAATTCTTCTATCTCCATAATCTTTTCTCCTCCTATTTTCATATTCAGTGGTCCATCTTTGTTATTTCTACTACATTTCATTCATTACTTTGGTTTTGTTCTTGTTTATTTTCATGCGATAGTTCTTGCGTAGGACTTCATCTATGCCGTTCATTGTTTCTTCTAAATCCTTTTTACTCTCGGCTAGAATTACTATATCATCAGCAAATCGTAGCATCTTTATCTTTTCACCTTGTACTGTTACTCCGAATCTAAATTGTTCTTTAACCTCATTAACTGCTAGTTCCATGTAAAGATTAAAAA
Organism: Lycorma delicatula; assembly: GCF_047948215.1. NCBI lineage: Eukaryota > Metazoa > Arthropoda > Insecta > Hemiptera > Fulgoridae > Lycorma > Lycorma delicatula. The sequence continues at coordinate 28,401,226 of NC_134465.1, read as the reverse complement.
GTAACGGAGATAGGGAACATCCTTGTCGGACTCCCTTTCTTATTACGGCTTCTTTCTTATGTTCTTCAATTGTTACTGTTGCTGTTTGGTTCCTGTACATGTTAGCAATTGTTCTTCTATCTCTGTATTTGAACCCTAATTTTGTTAAAATGTTGAACATTTTATTTCAGTCTACGTTATCGAATGCCTTTTCTAGGTCTATAAACGCCAAGTATGTTGGTTTGTTTTTCTTTAATCTTCCTTCTACTATTAATCTGAGGCCTAAAATTGCTTCCCTTGTCCCTATACTTTTCCTGAAACCAAATTGGTCTTCTCCTAACACTTCCTCCACTCTCCTCTCAATTCTTCTGTATAGAATTCTAGTTAAGATTTTTGATGCATGACTAGTTAAACTAATTGTTCTGTATTCTACACATTTATCTGCCCCTGCTTTCTTTGGTATCATTACTATAACACTTTTTTTGAAGTCTGACGGAAATTCCCCTTTTTCATAAATATTACACACCAGTTTGTATAATCTATCAATCGCTTCCTCACCTGCACTGCGCAGTAATTCTACAGGTATTCCGTCTATTCCAGGAGCCTTTCTGCCATTTAAATCTTTTAATGCTCTCCTAAATTCAGATCTCAGTATTGTTTCTCCCATTTCATCCTCCTCAACTTCCTCTTCTTCCTCTATAACACCATTTTCTAATTCATTTCCTCCGTATAACTCTTCAATATATTCCACCCATCTATCGACTTTACCTTTCGTATTATATATTGGTGTACCGTCTTTGTTTAACACATTATTAGATTTTAATTTATGTACCCCAAAATTTTCCTTAACTTTCCTGTATGCTCCGGCTATTTTACCAATGTTCATTTCTCTTTCCACTTCTGAACACTTTTCTTTAATCCACTATTCTTTCGCCAGTTTGCACTTCCTGCTTATAGCATTTCTTAATTGCCGATAGTTCCTTTTACTTTCTTCATCACTAGCATTCTTATATTTTCTACGTTCATCCATCAGCTGCAATATATCGTCTGAAACCCAAGGTTTTCTATCAGTTTTCTTTATTCCGCCTAAGTTTGCTTCTGCTGATTTAAGAATTTCCTTTTTAACATTCTCCCATTCTTCTTCTACCTTATCTTTTTTACTCAGACCTCTTGCGATGTCCTCCTCAAAAATCTTCTTTACCTCCTCTTCCTCAAGCTTCTCTAAATTCCACCGATTCATCTGACACCTTTTCTTCAGGTTTTTAAACCCCAATCTACATTTCATTATCACCAAATTATGATCGCTATCAATGTCTGCTCCAGGGTCAGTTCTGCAGTCAACGAGTTCATTTCTAAATCTTTGCTTAACCATGATATAATCTATCTGATACCTTGCAGTATCGCCTGGCTTTTTCCAAGTGTATATTCTTCTATTATGATTTTTAAATTGGGTTTTGGCAATTACTAAATTATACTTCGTGCAAAACTCTATAAGTCGGTCCCCTCTTTCATTCCTTTTGCCCAGCCCGTATTCACCCACTATATTTCCTTCCTTGCCTTTTCCAATGCTTGCATTCCAATCTCCAACTATTATTAAATTTTCATCTCCTTTTACGTGTTTAATTGCTTCATCAATCTCTCCGTATACACATTCTACCTCATCATCATCTTGGGCGCTTGTAGGCATATAGACGTTAACAATCGTTGTCGGTTTAGGTTTTGATTTTATCCTTATTATAATGACTCTATCGCTATGCGTCTTGAAATACTCCACTCTCCTCCCTTTAGATTTATACAAATAAAATTTTCTTTGTATTTGTTTAATCATTCTATCATTTTATGTAAATCCTGACGTTATTGACCTAGTTTTTTTTTGTAGCTGAATAAAATGACAGTGTGAAATTTTTTCTCATATGTGCGGTTTAAATCTGTTGAGGTCATTTTATTTGTTAAAAAAAAGTAAATAAGTAAATAAAGGTTTTATATATATATATATATAGTGGGAAATTTTTAGTAATGTTAAACAATCGTTTATTTTATTATCGCATCGTGCCGTTTATACGCTTTTAAAATTCGGAATCACTACGGTTACAGGTAACGCCAATCGAATAATAACAATGAACGTTTCGTATTATTTAGTTACGTCGTGTTGCGTCGACCGACTCTATTATTATCTATTGTCGGGAATCGTACATTCTCTTAGTATCTTTTTGTTGGCTATTTATTTCTTTTTATCTCTCTCTTTTACCTTTTCCTTCTCACCACTTCCTCATTTTCTCTTTATCTCAAATAATCATTCTATCTTTCTACACCCGTTTCAGTTAGATTATAATGTTATGTTCTGTTATACAATTATTTATCTCCTTTCTTCCGTTTAGTTGGTATCTTTAACTTTTAACAAAAGAATTGTGAATGCTGCCTTGGGTCACACAAAATGGAAGGTCATAGCCTGCAGTTATACTTTTATTTTTATATGTTATAGATTCTCGATTATCCGGATTAACTTAAACAACGATAGTATAATTTAATATAAAATAACCAGATTTAAGGATGTGTTTTTAGATTGTTTACTAAATATTCTAAAACTAACGTAATTAAAGAAAAGTCTTTTAAGAGTGGCACAGCTGGTATATAATATTATTTATCTGTATAAATAAAAATGTAAATATTCGTTTGTTCAAAATCTTAAATCTCCGAAAGTTCTTCACCGATTGCTTTGAAATTTTGACACAACGTTGCATTCGAATACGCTCGTGTTTTTATATACCTACTATTTATATACTTAAGATGTCACATCTGTAACAGGTGAAAATGTGCTTTTTTTTTAAAACAGCGCTGTCTGTTGGACGTAAAACAACACACGCTATACTAAATATTTTACGATTCCATTTCAGTGTTTCCTATATATGTGTCTGCTATAGACTAAAAACTGCTGGACCGATTTACGCGCGGGGAAAATGGGAGAAAGGGAAAAATCGGAAAAGGGAAATAGGGAAAAATCGAAAAAATAAAAGGGAAGAAAGTAAAAAAAGAAAAAGGGGAAAATAGAAAAAAGGGAAAATGGTAAAAGGAAATGGAAAGGAGAAAGGGGAAAGGTAACAATGGAAAGATAAATGGGGGAAATGGAAAAGGGGGAAAGGGAATATGGTAAAATGAAAAGGGGGAAAGGAAAGGGTAAATGGGAAAAAGGGAAAAGTTAAATTTTGTGAAGTTCCATAATATTTATTTTTGTTAATGTTTTATCAAACTTTCAATTGTGTTTGTTAATCTTTTTATATATATACTCAAATCTAGCAACAACGACGCATTGCCGGGTCTGCTAGTATATAAATAATATGAAATTCAACCTTACCGAAAATTCGTTCACGTTCTCTTTTCTAGCACTTTCGGTCATTCGACCATCCTCAGAAACAATTTTTGTTAATAAATTATTTTAATTTTAATGATCTCAAATTGAAGAATAATTTATCCTGAGGATGGTCGAATGACCGAAAGTGCTAGAAAAGAGAATGTGAACGAATTTTTGTTAAGGTTGAATTTCATTTTATTTATATATAAGTAATTAGAGAATGTAAAATATAAACCTGTTAATCTAGATATTTTCAGACTAATTGTATAAAAACTTTTAACAGGTTTTAAGAAAATTAATGAAATAAAACAAAATAATGAATCCCTTGTGAATGCTGTAATCAGTAACACGTTAAATTTCTGTTTAATTTTTTATTCTTTACTTTGAAACTAAATTAATCTAATGCAAAATTATAAAATTTGAACAAAATTTCTCATAAATAGGCGGTTTAGTTATCTTATGAAATTATAAGTTCAATTTTAAATTAAATTTTATTAATTAATTATCCAAAATAACTTTGGGATCCCTGAAATTTGGATACACGTAATAAAAGTGTACACGTGTAAATCATACGTTTATTTTTATAATATGAAAATTTTTTATTAAAAAATTACGTGGTTTAACTTATGTTTTTATAGTATTATAAAATTTTTATCTGGTTTTTTGCTGTCTTCAGAATGTTGAATCCACATTTTGTACAATCTATACCGCCTGTCTAAAAAAGTGAGAAAAATTCAAATATAACAAAATGAAATTAATAGAAAATTTTTAAACTGTTTTGTTTTATACCTTATAAATTAAAAGATATTCTTCGAACGATTTCGGTCGATCCAATGATTTTGTCCGTTTGTTTAATAAAAAAAAAAACATCTTTTAGTTTTTATAATCACATAGCAATGGCTATATTGATGATTATACTTTAATTAACTTATCTGTATCTGATTAAAGCCAGGTCTTTTTTAAATCGAATAAATCTTTATATATATATATATATATATATATAAAGATTTATATATATATATATTAAAGAAATTTAATTACATATATTAAAGAAATTATATATATATATATATATATATATATATATAATTTCTTGTGTGCGTGTGTATGAGATTGAACTCCTCCTAAACGGCTAGACCGATTTTGATGAAATTTTTTTTGTGTGTTCAAGGGGATTCGAGAATGGTTCACAATTCACAACTTGGTCCACTGGAAAAATGTTTTTTTAATTAATTTTTTTTTTATTAGTAGTTGTTGATTTTGGAATGTTTTACATTGAATCCGGCAGACTGCGCTATACACAAATACATAAAAAACACAAAGTTACAAATGTAAACAAATAAATGAACAGCTGAAACTGTTATTAAACGTGTCTTAGCAACCGAAGACACGAGGCCGGGCCTGCTTTTTTTTCGGCACCTGAAAAGTTTTCTCAAACATGTTTTTTTTTTAATGTATTTTTGTGTTTTTACCTTGAGTTATTGGTGTTGTGTCAGACATTTTCCAGTTTGTACTTGTGACACGTTAAATATTAAACGTGTCTTAATATTTAACCATCGCACTATCGAATAATTCAATAATATTCTATTTTAATTTTAGTTTGTCTCGACAGTTGGTGCTGCGATCAAATTGAGAAAAATATTTCGTAATTTTGTGTTACAAAAAATCGTGTGCTAATTAAAATATTACATCAAAATGTAATTAGTTTTGAAGAGTTTTGAAGTGTGCATAAAAAAACGATACATTTTGCGAATTTAGTGCGGAATCAAAGCGAGTATATTTCATATAATTTTTTATCAAATTTACACGTGCGTTGATTAACAACCACCCTAACCTACAAATTTCTTTGTGTAGCTAATTGATTTCATAGGAATTTTTTCAATTGTTTTTATTAAAAATTATTCCTTTTTGGAAATATTAAATAAAAAAAAGCAAAAAAATAAAATTACACGTTTTTTATCTAAAATTTGGTACAATAAATTTGGCCCACAAGCATTCGCTTGAAGCTCTCGACAGGTCTCTAAAAGATATCAAAAATAATACTAGGCTTTTCGGTGGTGTTCTGCTGCTGCTGTCTGGTGATTTCAGACAAACATTACCAGTCATTCCACGTGCGACATATGCGGACGAAATAAACGCATGTTTATGGCGAAGTGTGAGTAAATTATGCCTTACTATTAATATGCGCGTTCAACTTCAAAACAATCCATTAGCGTCAGGATTCTCTGAACAATTGTTAGACATTGGCGATGGTAAAATTCAATTGTATGAAGATACACAATATATTCGACTTCCAAAGAATTTTTGCAACATGGTGGCTACCAAAGATGAGTTAATAAAAAGTATCTTTCCAGATTTGAGACATAATTATACTACTAATCATGGATGGCTACGAGAGCGAGCTATTTTAGCCGCAAAAAATTTAGATGTTGACGCCATCAATTTAAAAATACAACAGTCATTGCCTGGTAATGAAATTACATTCAAATCGATCGACACTGTTGTTGAACCTGACGAAGTCGTCAACTATCCTGTAGAGTTTTTAAATTCACTACATTTACCTTGAATGCCACCACATAATTTGCGATTGAAGATTGGCCCACCTATAATTTTTCTTCGAAATTTAAATACCCCGAAATTGTGTAATGGCACGCGATTAGTTATAAAAAAATCACGGGCAACATTCTTGAAGCCACTATTTTGAGTGGAGAAGTTGTACTTCTACCACGGATCCCGATGATTCCTTCAGATTCACCTATACCATTCAAACGTTTGCAATTTCCAATCCGCTTGGCATTTGCTATGACTATAAATAAGTCACAAGGCCAAACAATGACAATTTGTGGATTAAGTTTAGAAAATCCGTGTTTTTCTCACGGCCAATTATATGTTGCGCGTTCCAGAGTTGGAAAACCATCGAATTTGTTCGTTTATACTCCTCAAGCATTAACGAAAAATATTGTACATCCGATGGCATTACGATGAATTAAGTTTTTGTAAATTAAAAAATATATGTTATAAAATAGTTTGAGTGTAAACTTTTTCACCTTTAATTAAAACAAGTTTACGGTTTTATTTAACACAGCTTCTACATTTCACTTCACTCATACAGTATACACATACTCACACGCTATCGATTGGTCGAATTGTGATAAATGAACATGTAATGACGTTAGATATTGTAATAACTTTTTAATAATAATTTTCATCAAAACGGTCCAGATTGTTACAGCTTATTCAAAAAAGTTTGAAATTTTCGAATTAAAGACGTGTGTACAGGACAACGTCTGTCGGCTCCGCTAATGTATTTATAAAAATCTGTCTCCAAAATAAATACGAATGATAATATTTTGTTCTAGCCAAAAATCAATAGGAAAAATTTACTTAGATCTAAATATCTAGCGCGGTTCCGCAGTTTTTTTTTTTTAATTTATTGAATTAATTAATTTTTAAAGTTAAATTTAGTACTAAGATAAAGGAATACTATGTGCTAGAAATGGTGGCTAGAAATGATAAAATAAAAAACAGTTGAAGTAATGCTGGATTCACAAGCAAATTGAGAAAAGCAAAAAGAACTTTTATATTATGTTGTTTTCTCCAACCAGTATTCCCGCTACTTCGAGTCACTCCCCCTTCACCGTCAGTTTTACTCACACACACACACACACACACACACACACACACACACACACACACACACACACACACACACACACACACACACACACACACACACACACTCTCTCTCTCTCTCTCACTCTCTCTCTCTCACTCTTTCTCTCTCTCTCTCTCTCCCTCTCGATCACTCTCTCTCTCACTCCTCCCCTCCCACCATCCCTGTAAATAAGGATAAGGATTTGAATGTATGAAATATGTAATTTAGAATGTAGGTTGTAAAAATAATTTTGAGATTAGCGTAGAGCAGGGATCTCATGGGGTTTTGTAAACCACCATTATAAATATATAAAATGAAATATAAATGGAGAACTTTAAGAATAAATTTATCTTAATCATGTTATAATTATAATCTAACCATACTTAACCTACGCTCGCTAACTTTGATTGTTGTCCGTTGGTTATGTTTGGTTAGATTATATTTATAGTTTCGGGTCTTATGGGTTATACAACCACTACTTGGAATTTACTTAATACCAAAATTATAAATATAATCTAACCTAACTTAACCAACGCTTGTTTCGCTCGCTAGTCAAGATTAGCGAGAGTAGGTTAAATTTAGTTTATAATCTTTATAATGATAACTTGTGCAAGGTTAATTTATTCTTTAATTAGTCCATTTATATTTTATTTTATATATTTATAGGAAGAGTAAAAGAGAATTAGAAGAAAAAATGAACGGCATGGATGAAGTCCTACGCAGGAATTACCGCATGAAAATAAACAAGAATAAAACGAAAGTAATGAAATGCAGTAGAAATAACGAAGATGGAGCACTGAATGATTATGGAGGTAGAAGAATTTTGTTATTTAGGAAGTAGAATTACTAAAGATGGACGAAGCAGGAGCGATATAAAATTCCTAATAACACAGGGAAAACGAGCCTTTAGTCAAAAATATAATTTATTTACATAAAAAATTAATTTAAAGGTCAGGAAAAGATTTTTGAAAGTATGTATTTGGAGCGTAGCTTTATATGGAATTGAAAGTTGGATGATCGGAGTACCTGAGAAGAAAAGATTAGAACCTTTTGAAAAATGGTGCTACAGGAGAATGTTAAAAATCAGATGGGTGGATAAAGCGACAAATGAAGAGGCGTTGCGACAATTTGATCGAGAAAGAAGCATTTTGACAAATATAGTTAAAAGAAGAGACAGACTTATAGGCCACATATTAAGGTATCTTGGAATAGTCGCTTTAATATTGGAGGGACAGGTAGAAGGAAAAAATTTTACTTGCATGCAACGTTTGGAGTATGTAAAACAAATTGTTAGGGATGTAGGATGTAGGGGGTATACCGAAATGAAACGACTAACACTAGATAGGGAATCTTTGAGAGCTGCATTAAACCAGTCAAATGACTGAAGTGCGGAACGTACTCGCAGTTTTTTTTTTGGTTTCACGATTTGCAGTGAGAAACTGCAGTTCAACGAAATTTTTGTAGTGTTTTGTACGGAGCCTCCTAAATACAATTTACTCTTGGCACCAAACTTTCATTGAGACATGTTCTTCTTCAAGACAGAACGGCGCATTTTTCTTTCAGGAGGTAACTGTAAATGGTATAGTTTATCTGGACATGCTTCAAAGTCTTCTAATACTTCTTTTAGACGATGATAACTAAGATGGTCTTACTATTAGCAAAACGGGGTATCACCTCATTATCGCCTAGAATTCCGAGATTTTCTTGAAACTTGATTCCCAGGTCGGTGAACTAATCGTAAATATCCAATTGTATGGCCACCTCGTTCTCCAGATTTGACCCCGCTAGATTTTATCTTGTGGGATTTCGTTAATGATCGGTTTAATGTACCACCTTTGCCTGCTGATCTTGTTGAGCTAACTCTTCGAATTAAAGCCGCAGCTGCAGAAGTAACGCTAAATTACTGGCTTCAGTCTGGAATGAGGTTGACTTCAGGTAGGATGTATGTCGCATTTCAAATGGAAGGGATATCGAACTAAAGTGAATGTTGATTTTAAACAAACTTGATTTTTTTGTTTTTTTTTTCAATGAGACCTTAACCTCGGAATCTGTTAGGTATCTAAATATGTGTTTGTATGCTTTTAAATTTGTGAAGTTATCTTTGATTCACCCGGTATTATTACTATAAACAGAACTCTATCTGTAACACCAAAGATTTATGTCTGCGGAAAGACACATAGCTTTGTTTCCGCTTGCGAAAAATGAATCAAACCACATATTTATTGCAGTAATGTTCAGTTCATGTTTCATTATTTTACCACGATTTAACAGGGTTCATGGTTTGTTTCTTTATCACCATTTAACAGAATGTTCTGGAAAATGGGCGTGTGTAGGATTTAAGATTATTTTATTGGTAGTTATTGTGGGTGGGTCATGTTGACATGGCAATCGGTTTATATTCAATAACGAATCGGATTTTACTTTTGGAATATCTCGCATAATTAATCAATATGGATAACTGTTTCAGAAAGAATTATATAATTTTTTATTGTGCTTAATTATATTTTTTAAATCTATAATGATCCTTTATGTATTTTTTTATTTTGTTTTCAGATCGTGGGATGTTATTATGTTTAATGAGTGGGAGGTACATCACGTGATCTTATTGGATTTTAAGCTGCAGCTGGTAAATATACCTTTTTTTATGTGTATCAATAATTTTATAATTAATTTTATATACAGGTTGTTTCTAAAATTGTGGGTTGGCTATACTTTTTTAGATTCTACTTATAAAACTAAATAAAAAGTATCCTTAGGAAAAATGGCAATTTCTCCTTTGTTCTCCCCCGTCTGCCATTTTGTTATTTTTATATAAACAATTTATATCACAAGTTCGGATGGAGGAATCACATTAATATTTTGTTAGCTTCTTGGTAATAAAGTTTCAAAATTAGCAAAAAATCAGGAATTAAAAACCTTTGAAAAAACAAAATGGCGGCCATGTTTATTTTTCAATCTGGTTATATCTCTAAAAATATTAGTTTTATCAAAATTTATGTTATTTAATAAAATATTAAGCCTTTTATTTTCAACAAAATAACATTTTATTTTTTAATTCAGTTAAAAAATATTCGATTTATGGGAGAAAATTGATGTAATTCTGTGTCATAATTATTAGGTCTATTATTGTGAGAAAATTATTACTTAATTTCAAACTAAATTACTATATTATAATTAACAATAAATAAAAAAAAATTAATATTTAATCGAATTGAACGTAAAGTGAAGGACATGAAAAGAGATACATAATTACATTAATTTTCTGCCATAACTCGGCTATTTGTTAATGGATTTTCAAAAATAAAATGTCATTTTTTTAAAAAATAAAAGGCATAATATTTTAGCAAATAACATAAATTTTGATAGAACTAATATTTATGGAGAAATAATGGACTGGAAAAAACATGGCCGCCATTTTTTAATTTTTGAAGGTATTTAAGTCCTGATTTTTTTCTAATTTTAAAACTTTATTACCAAGATGCTTACCAAATATTAATGTGATTCCTTTATCCGAACTTGAGATATAAATTTTTATATAAAAATAACAAAATGGGCAGGGGAAGAACCAAGGAGAAATTGTCATTTTCCCTAAGGATACTTTTTATTTAGTTTTATAAGTAGAATCCGAAAAAGTATAGCCAGCCCACCATTTTAGAAACTCTTTGTATATCAAATTATATTTAAAAATTTGATTATTAAATAAAATTCAATTAATTTTAAAAGGAACTTCCTGTTAATCGTAGCAATAATTAAGTTGATTATAGTACCAAACAGTTATTCAAAATTGTTTTCCGTATTGGAAATTTTGAATTAAAATTATTTATCCGTTAATCTATTTTATTAATATCTTTTTCCCCCGTTAATTTAACAGTGAAAGTTTTCACGGAAATGATTTTGTTTTTATAGCAACAATATCTTTTAATTTATTTCGATATGATTCAATTATGTATGTACATAATGAGGTTAAATCTATATAAAGTCAAATAATTGTCTCCAACACGGTAGATATTAATTATTTATACCAGCAGCAAACTGAAGAGGTTTCCGTAGATTTATATTTCAATTCACTATTTTTTACATGTTAGGAACACATTATTATTTGTAGTGATATACTGAATGCATCTTTACGCTAAATTGATGTATAAAATATACCACTGTTATATAAAGAAGCATCTCTTTTTCGTTTTATTTCCGATATCCGCAAAAACTACTAAACCAATGATTACAAAATTTTAACTGTATCTTTCTTACTCCTCCCGGAATGTTTACTCTTCAAATTTCACCAATTTCTTTCACTATATAGATCATAAATAAACAAAAATAAAAAATAAAAAAAATAAATAAATAAATAAATAACCTAGAATTTGATTTGCCAAATTTTATCGTTGTCTATGCCGATTGTAATTGTCTAAATCGATTGTTGTCTCTGTCCAAATCGACTTCTTCAGAAAGGTATTATCTGATTTATTAAATCATTGTTTAAAACAGATCAGTTTGTATTATTATCGTAATATAACTAAAAATAAATTAGTTTGTTAATAAAATTAGTGGGAATGACGTCTATTTATGTATTTAAATATTTAGCTAGGGTTTGATGGTTTGAGGAATATTGAATTTCGATATCGATTTCTTCAGAAAGTTAATGTGATTTACTAAATTTAATGTCAATGTGTAATCTAGCGGTGATCCTTTTCTTTATCCTGTTTAGCCTCCGGTAATTACCTTTCAGATAATACTTCAGAGGATGATATGTATGAGTGTAAGTGAAGGGTAGTCTTGTACAGTCTCAGTTCGACCATTCCTGAGATGTGTGGTTAATTGAAACCCAACCACCAAAGAACCCCGGTATCCACGTCTAGTATTCAAATCCATATAAAATAACTAGGACTTGAACGCTGGAACTGTCGACTTCCAAATCTGCTGATCTGGGAAGACGCATTCACCACTAGACCAACCCGGTGGGTTAATCTTGCGGTGCCCTGCGAGCACTAATCCTGACGCAAGGAATTTAGTACTGTAGAATTTTATATCCTGAACTAAAAAGTCCCATCGGAGTAATCCGATGGGACTTTTCGGAGTATTCCGTCTATTCCAGGAGCCTTTCTGCCATTTAAATCTTTTAATGCTCTCCTAAATTCAGATCTCAGTATTGTTTCTCCCATTTCATCCTCCTCAACTTCCTCTTCTTCCTCTATAACACCATTTTCTAATTCATTTCCTCCGTATACCTCTTCAATATATTCCACCCATCTATCGACTTTACCTTTCGTATTATATATTGGTGTACCGTCTTTGTTTAACACATTATTAGATTTTAATTTATGTACCCCAAAATTTTCCTTAACTTTCCTGTATGCTCCGGCTATTTTACCAATGTTCATTTCTCTTTCCACTTCTGAACACTTTTCTTTAATCCACTCTTCTTTCGCCAGTTTGCACTTCCTGCTTATAGCATTTCTTAATTGCCGATAGTTCCTTTTAGCTTTTGATTATCGCTCTGAATTTGAAAGATATTCAAACAGGTAACAACACGATTAAAACTTCGAATCATTGCAGTGCGAAAAAATGGTGTGATGAAACTCCTTGACTGACTTAGCTGTGCCGGGGCAAAATAGTTTTTAATTAACTTCAATATCCTTTTTACTTTGATTTTCAGAACACATCCTTTATCTAAAAAACTTTATTTTATCTTGTAACTTGTGAATAGAGATAACTCTTAGAGCAACAGCTCACATATGATTACTAAGTATTATTTCCTATATTTGAAGTTTTATTAGAATTAAGCGCGAGTGAAACCGGCGGGGAAGCTTTATTTTTGTCTATGGTTAATAGCTTAAATCTATTAATATATAAACATAATAATGGCTTTTCAATCCGGAGTCATGAATATTACAACTTCTCTTCCTTTTAAATAACATTTTAGCATATTATTGGTACTTAAAAACATAAACAGGAAGTATTTATTTAAAGATAATTAAACAATAGTTTAAAATGTCCTGGATGAAAAAGGAAAAAAAGAATAAGCGAGTTCACAGGGTGAAGGTCATTGTTCTGAGGGGTAATCGATAAAAGGCGGTAACTGCAGTTCGGCACTAGCAGCTGCTCCTGGTTGCTATAGCAACCTTATCACGTTCAAGGTCGTTCGTTACCCTTGTCTACATACAATTGTTAATACAGTAAGTTTTTTTATCGTTTGCTTGTCTGACATTGTACTAGTCTTATTAAAAACATGGGTAAAACGCGACCGTAACTTGATATTTATCCAGTTGTATGAGAATTACGCGCGTGCGTGCGACCGTCCACCACACACGATTATGTAGAATGGAATAGAATGTTTAAAATTGTCTGAAAATTTTGCTGGACATAGGGAAAAAAGACTTATACCTGCTATAATTAATAGTAAAAAATGATGAAAAACAAGCTTTGATTCTAGAACGAGTAAAGATATAGATGTATCCTGTCCTCAACATTGTTTTTCTACTTGTAAATAGAAAAAGAAATCCAGAAACTGATAAATTTTGTAACTGATTCAAGAAGAAAGAATAAAAATTGTAAGATTCATTAAATTTTTGATAGGTAACAATAATGAATGCATAAATAAGTAATCAGTGGCGTGACTTTAATGGAAAGAAAGAGAAATCGATTTAAAAAAAATTAAAAATTAATAAATGTATGTGAATTATTATACAAAAGAGGATAATGAGGAAATTAGGATTCTGGATATAATATTCCAGAAGTAAGAGAATTTTTTTTTTTAACAAAATAACAAACAAATTGACACAAGGAGTATAGATTCCTTCTTGCAAAAGAGAAGTTTGTTTTTATCAAACATGTATTGCTAAAAATTTAAACGAAATTCTTGAAAATAAACAATTTATAGCTGCAAAATATGGTTAATGGTAACGGAAAAGAAAAGAAAAAGTCTGATGTGAACGCCACATGACTTCCTTGTACGCCTATTAAATTATATATACACATTTTTTTGCTGCACTTCATTTAAACTAATTTGATTTTAAAGTGAGATACGATCCTTCAATTCTTTAATAAGCCGGCCTCCGTGGCGCGAGTGGTAGCATCTCGGCCTTTAGGCCGAGATGCTACCCGAGGACCCGAGTTCGAATTCCGGTCAGGCATGACATTTTCACACACGCTAAAAATCATTCATCTCATCCTCTGAAGCAATACGTAACGGTATCCCCGGAGGTTAAACATAAAAAAAAAAAATTAATAAAGTGATCAGTTACACTATTGCATTGTGGTGGACACCACATGCATCACATCTTAATGTGGTGTCGGTATCAGCATTTTATATTAGTTAAATATTAATTTTATTTCACGTCGCTCAAGTAGTTATGTGGTGTAAGTGAGAACATGTCGGATCCGTATCCATCCACACATGGGTTCGAATCCGACTTCATAAACATATTTAAATTTTTTTTTTTAAATTTAATTGTTTTGATTTAATTAATTATTAACCTCTATAAATATTTTTGAATTAAAATGAAAAGTACATAAAATTTTATTTCACTATAACTTCTAATTTTTTTTTCATTTTTTATTTTTTATTGTTATTATTGAATTATTGTTTATCGTAAAAAGTTTTTTTTCCATCAGAGGTTAATAATGATTAATAAATCAATATATTTAAATTTAAAAAAAAAAGGTAAAAAAAAAAAATATATGTATATGAAGTCGGATTCGAACTGATGTACCTTTCCTTTGTAAGATCCAAATATTTCATTAATTAAAATTTTATTAGGCTATTACTCGAACTAGTGAATATATGTACCACGTATGATATATCGTTGAAAAGCTCTCAAAGAGAGCTTATTACTGCAGTTAAGTAAAAGTCCAAAATCCACTTTTGGTCCAGCCGATTGCAATCAAAAGGGGCGGTACACAACTGGATGTCACAACAGTCCTAAATCCAAAATTTAAACATCCTACAGCTAACATGAAGTCCTACGCAAGAACTACGGCATGAAAATAAACAAGAACAGAACGAAAGTAATGAAGTATAGTAGAAATAACGAAGATGGACCACTGAATGTAAAAATAGGAAGAAAAAAGATTATGGCGGTAGAAGAATTTTGTTGTTTGGGAAGTAGAATTACTAAAGATGCCGAATAGCACAGGCGAAACGAGCCTTCAGTCAGAAATATAATTTGTTTACATCAAAAATTGATTCAAACGTTAGGAAAACATTTTTGAAACTATGTATTTTGAGCGTAGCTTTATATGGAAGTGAAACTTGGACGATCGGAGTATCTGAGAAGAAAAGATTAGAAGCTTTTGAAAAGTGGTGCTACAGGAGAATGTTAAAAATCAGATGGGTGGATAAAGCGACAGATGAAGAGCTGTTGCGGCAAATTGATGAGGAAAGAAGCAATTGGAAAATTATATAGTTAAAAGAAGAAACAGACTTATAGGTCACATATTAAGGCATCCTTGAATAGTCGCTTTAATATTGGAAGGACAGGTAGAAGCAAAAAATTGTGTAGGCAGGCCACGTTTGGAATATATAAATCAAATTGTTAGGGATGTAGGATGTAGAGGGTATACCGAAATGAAACAACTAGCACTAGATAGGGAATCTTGTAGAGCTGCATCAAACCAGTCAAATGACTGAAGACAAAAAAAAAACAGCTAACCGTTTTTGAGTTACGCGAGATACATACGTACGTACAAACGTCACACCGAAACTAGTCAACCAGTCAAGATGGATTCAGGGATGGCCAAAATGAATATTTCCGTTAAAATCTGAAAATTTTTCGCGATCTCAATATTTCCTTTATTTTGTATAAGAAGTAAAAACATTGTTTAACAAAGTATTTGATCTATAAAAAAATTTTTCAGAGTTGTGGGCATATAACGGATTTTGACCTAGTCCTCTTTTATAATTGTACAACATTTCTAAGAAGTGATAAATAGTTATATAAGCAAGTCGGACAAACTGAATAACTTAGATTGACGCATGATAGAAATTTATTTCCCCAGTTCTTTACTATTTTGTCTATATTATCGGGTAATAATATGTAGATCTAGCTACGTAAAAAATTATTCTACTCAGATTAAATACCTCTAGCTAATCCTGAAGTTATCAAAGTTATTAAAAGAGGATAATTTGTTATGTATAAAAAAAATTGCTGAAACGTTTCATCGTTTCTCTTTTCGCAGGTTCTTTGAAAATCTAATATTAAAATAAAACATAAATTATATTTGTATAAAGAGAATTTATCAATTTTATTGTGAGTGTATTCATGTATAATAAACGTATAAACAAATACATTTATAATCATTATACGTGTATAATCACCACCAAGTTATACTACGAATTATTAAACTAATTTAATATAATTCTTGAATTCTGTATAATATGTTCAGTATTTTATTGTGTTTTATATTTATATACTAATTTTGCAATGTTAACACTAATTGGTGAAAGAAATCTGACATTTTTTCTAGTTTAATACTACACTTTACGTAATATACATGTGGGCCAGAACATACATACATACATACATACATACATACGCGCGCATAAATTACTAGAAAGTACTTCCGGAAATATTTTCCGTTGCTTATGTAATTATTATTCTTTCTTTGTAAATATATTACAATTGCTTATAAAAACTTATTTTTTTCCGGAAGTATTTTTAAGTCCCCGGCATGGTACCCCGTGCCGGGGACGTCGCCCGTCGCCCGGAAGGCCCTACGACCGAGTGTGCTTCTGCGGCGGGTCCGGTCCTAGGGGATGGGATTAAAAAAAAAAAAAAAAAAAAATCGTGCTCTTTTTGTACACAGGTCGTATTGTGTTTTGTTTTCAAGATTTGTCAGTAACTGCAGTTCATCGTAAGTTTCGTAGAGAATACGGTAGGGAGCCTCCTAGTAGGCATACAATTTAATCGTGGCATCAAACCTTCGTTGAAACCGGTTGTTTTTCCAGTCAGAACGGCCCGTTTTTCTTCCAGGAGGCAACCGTTAATAGTAACATTTATCTGGACATGCTTAAAAATTTTCTAATTCCTCAGTCACACCATAATGTCTGAGATGATCTTACTATCCGCAGGACGGGGCACCACCTAACTACCGCCTAGAAGTCCGAGATTTTCTTTGTACTCGATTCCTAGGTCGGTGGAGCGGTCGTGAAAGTCCAGTTGCATGGCTACTTCGCTCCCCCAGATTTGACCTCGCTAGATTTATTAATGTGGAGTTTCATTAAAGATCGGGTTTATGTGTACCACCTTTGCCTGCTTATTTTTTAAGCTAAGACTTCAAATTAACGCTGCAACTGCAGTGGTAAAGTCCGATTTGATGGCTACAGTCTGGAATGAATTAGACTTCAGGTGGGATGTGTATCGCATTAGAAATGGAAAACATATCGAATCTAAGTGAATGTTAGGTGACAAAATTGTTATTAATATAATATGTCTTTCTATGAAATGAAACCTCAACCGAATCTGTAAGTTATTTCAATAAATCTTTACATGCTTTTAAAGTTGTGAAGTCCTTTCTGAATCACTCGGTATATTTCATTTACATGTAATTAGATTTATTATCTAGATCTTAAAATACATATATATACTTGGTGTTTAATAAAATTTATACTTATTTTGAACTGTCAAAGAAGATTTATTATTCTGCCTACAAGGCTAAATTTCTGAGCAAACTAAGGCTACAGTCTACTTTCAAAAATAAGTGTACTTTCTGGTCAAACTGATTGTTCCAAATGGTGGCCTTCACACGTCTACGAGACAAATTAGAGGTTCATGGAACAGTGTGTGATTTGCAGAAAGGTCGATCAGGGCGGCCTCGCCCAGCTACAAGTGATAAATTCTCAGGTGCGGTGCTGTAACTGTTTCAGCGTTCACTACAAAAATCTGTAAGGCAAGGGTCATGGAGTGGTGCATGTGCTAATAGTGGGTGACGTTTTCTGAAGAAGGTAAGTTGCGTATGTACATTCCAGGGCTGGTGCAACAGCTAAATGACAACGACCCAGATCGCAGAGTACAATATTTTGATCGGGTTCAGGTGATGGTTACATGTGAACCAGGATTTACGGGTAGAATTTTTGGGTCGGATGAAGCACAATTCAAACATAATGAAACTGTCAATAGGCATAATTGTGTGTACTGGGCTGAAGATAATCCCCAAATTACTGTTAAAAAGGTTGTGAGTTTGTGCTGCGGTTTATTTCCAAGGGTACTCATTCAGCCTTTTCGTTTTAAAGGTACTATAACTGGAGACTTCGCGATCACATCCGAAATGAGGATATCCGCCATCGCTGCGATCAACAGCCAACGATCGAGGAACAGATTCAAAAACGAAGACTGCGATGGTTTGGCTATTCCTGCAAAATGAATGGAAACAGACTACCATATAAACCGTTCTGGCATGAACGATCCGTGCTTTAGAGTCCAACGAAAACATGGATCAAGTAGATCGATGATTATATAAAAAACCGCAGGCTAAACCTTAAGCCAGGTAACGGCCATGGATCGCCATGCATGGAAGTAATGAAATCGGATAACTATTGGGACCCATAGCAAAGTACGGGCTTCGAAGTCGATCCAATCCAAACACCAGCTAGGGATCAAGAAGAAGTACCTAATAATGCTTTGCTGATTTCATTTTCTCTTCCATTCGTGCAATTTATGGTAAAGATATTTGTTATTACCAATAAGATGGCGGCCTGCTGCATTATTACAGAAATATTAAGTATTACAGGAATGTGCGGGTATACTTGGATTAAAATGTACGAGGCCAGTGTATAGGACGCAGGAGACCGATCGAGTTTTTCCTATTCACTCTCCAGACCTTACACCGCACAATTTTATTTTAAGGGGCACAGTAAAAGATGAAGTGTACCGTCGTAAATCACGTAACGTGGAGACACTTTGGGATAAGATTCAAGCGGTGTGGGTAGAAATCCCACTGGACACTTTGGTGTGAACTACGCAATCAGTTGTGACTCGTACTGAGAAATGTATCGATGCTGAAAGGCCACCAGTTTTGAGTATTTACTTACTACTATTTGCAACATTCAGTTTGACCAGAAAGTACACTTATTTTTCAAATTGGACTGTAGCCTTACTTTTCCCAGAAATTTAACCTTGTTGGAAAATAAATTTTCTAAGACAGTTGAAAAAGTAGATATATATATTTTTGAAACATTCTATATATATATATATATATATATATATATATATATATATATAACCTGATCTGTTTGTTTCTCATTGTGTAAAGAAAAAAATAAACGTTTTTTTTAAATATCACTTAATTTTGTTTTTGTTCTTTACAAAAAATCTAATGTAAATAAAATTTGGCAAACTTTTTAAAATTATGAATTCATTTGATTTTGAATTTTTTTTTTTTAATGATAATATTTATTATACATAATGGTTAGGTATTGAATAAATCCTAATTTAATATTGCAGTAATATATTAAGTATCCAGATTTTATATAGTAAAGGCCGGTATATTTTTTCCAGTCTTATTTTACGATTGTACCTAGTATATTACCGTTTATAATTGGAATATCTCAATAGCATGCCTTTTTAGAAGTTATTAAAATAATAATATTTATTATTAAATAATTAACTACTATTATTATTTTATTAGTACATTTATTATCTTACTTTTTATTTTGCTAGGCAATCATTTTGTTTTATTTTTTAAATTCATATTTCAATAATATTTTAAAATTTTATTTTAAATATTTTACGTTATATTTTCTTTTTTAATTTAAAATTTATGTTATAAATGAAATTAAATTACATAAATTAAACAAAGTTTGTAAGATATAACGTATTTTTAATTTTTTTTTAAATATGAATTTTTATTAATGCTTAAAACAAAAACAGACAATATTTTTATATACGAAAAATATAATGAAAAATAAAGTTTATAATAATCTGCGATAATCGCTCTACTCCATGAAATAATTTATGTTATTGATTTTAAAACGTACACTGTACCTGTATATGCCTTGATCGAATACTATCTATTACTACATCACTACTTTTATTTATTATTTGGATTCCTCTAACAAACTAAATATATTTTATTACTAAAATATATCTAAAAATTATCAACAGAAATAAATTATCGATTTATTCTTTTTTATAATACTGTTCAGTTATGCAATACTATACTAATATCAAAATTTCGATGTAAGTATAAAAAAAAATTTATTTATTTATATAAATCATCGAATTAAAAAAAAATTAATTGTAGTGATTTTTCATATAATCTTGTATACCCTTAAAGTTGAATCAATTTTTTTTTAAACATGTTAGGTTTAAAACCCGCGAAAATTAATTGATAATGCTTGATGTACAATCTAGAGAATGTCTAATGACACGTTTATCTTTCCCGTAAAAAAGGATGATGACGTGTGTTTGCTTGATGTATGTTCTCACATTTTTAATTTAGCTGCTATTGGCGCAGAGCGGACCACGTGGTGCCCCGGGTAGCTGCGCGCAGCGTACTAACGATTCATTTGTTTGAACGATTGGTACTTTTTTTTACGACCGATGTTTTTCTCTTTATGTTTATCCTCCGGAACCACCGTAAGGTATTACTTCAGAGTATGATATGTATGAATGCAAATGAAGTGTAGTCTTGTACAGTTTCAGGTCGTCCATGTCTTAGATGTATGGTTAATTGAAACCCAACCACCAAAGAAGTACCACAATCTAGTATTCAAATCTGTATAAAAGTAACTGTGTTCACTAGGATTTGAACCAGAACTCTATACTTCGAAATCATCTGATTTGCGATGACGAGTTTAACCAGTAGACCACTAGGTGGGTATATCGAACGATTTATCTAAAATTATATTTGTGTTTTAGGGTTAAAAAACGAAAATATTGTGGTTAGAACTGTGTTGAAACATCACAACTCATAAAATAGTTAATGATTTTCAGGATTTAGAAGCTTTTCGTTGTAAATATTTTTGTTGTTTGTACCCTAAATTCATGAACGTATTTAGTTAAAATTAGCATTTATACGGATTTGAATACTAGATCGTGGATACCGATGCTCTTTGGTGGTTATTTAATTTTTTTCTTCCCGGGCCGGATACTGCAGTTAAGTATTACACAGCCCGGGGGGTGTCCTTTAACCCACCGGGTTGGTCTAGTGGTGAACGCGTCTTCCCAAATCAGTTGATTTCGAAGTCGAGAGTTCCAACATTCAAATCCCAGTAAAGGCATTTACTTTTATTTGGATTTGAATAATAGATCGTGGATACCGGTGTTCTTTGGTGATTTGGTTTCAATTAACCACACATCTCAGGAATGGTCGAACTGAGACTGTACAAGACTACACTTCATTTACGCTCATACATATCATCCTCATTCATACTCTGAAGTATTATTTGAAAGATAATTACCGGAGGCTAAACAGGAAAAAGAAAGGGGAATGTTCTTTACTCTGTCGGACCTCCACGTCTCGGTCCGGCGGTTGGATTTCCTCAAACCCCCAGAGTAGGATCCACCAGGCCCGGCTATACCGTCCCTGGGTCCCCACTTCGGGAGCCGGAACTCGGTCTTTATGTCAATGCCTCTAACGGGAATACCCTTATTGGGGCATTCCCGTCGGGATTCTCTCTACTTTTGGTGGTTGGGTTTCAGTTAACCACAGACCTTAGGAATGGTCGAACTAAGACTGTAGAAGACTACACTTTATTTACACAATACATATCATCCTCTGAAGTAATACCTGAACGGTAATTCCCGGAGGCTAAACAGGAAAAAGAAAGAAAATTTACAATTACAAAAACATTTAACAAAATCATATGTAATGAAAAATAAACCACGTAACATTTTCGAAGCGGGACATAGTTCCTCCTTTTTTCTAGTTCATTATTATTTTTTCTCTTCTAAACAGAACATATTTTTAGTAAGAGTTGTATACTTTTAATTTAAAATGAACCGATTTTGCGGGATAAGATTTGCGAGGTTAATGTAATGTATTGATATTAGCATCATTTAACAGGATATATTGTGTTATATAATTTAAAGGGAAATCTAGTAAAAGAAATTTCCCGAACTATTTCCACACTTGAGTTTGTAATTAACTAATTAAATAAAAGATTTATTCTTTAATATTATTATTATTTTTTTTTTTTTCAGTTTTTGCTTTATCGTTCGTCTCATTAGGTTTTTTAATTCTCGATTAAACCGTTTTAATTATGTTTTATACCAGCGTAGCGATTGATAATATTAAAGCTTACTATTCTCCCGTGTTGGGAAGAAAAAAGAAAGTGATTGGATATGAAGCTGCTATCTTTAACTGCATTAGATTACCCTAATAGTCTTGCCATCATGTGAAATATGCACGCGTACTTCGTGTTTGTTATATATATCTTTTTTTACTGAGTATTACTTTATGTAAATTTTATTATATAAATATAATGAAAGTTTTGCAATGATATAAAACTAATATTTATGTAACAATCGCTGGTTAAGTCGTTCGGTAGACAGGAAGCCTGTCAAATTATTATCGTGAGCTCGGCAGTAATACTATTGGAAAGAGGATTATAATTTAATTCACTATACTTTGTAGCCGAAGTTTATAATTACGTTTAGTATATAATAATTATCTTACATCATTACTGGGCAAAGAGAGAGAGAGAGAGAGAGAGAGAGAGAGAGAGAGAGAGAGAGAGAGAGTGAGAGAGTGAGAGAGAGAGTGAGAGAGTGAGAGAGAGAGAGAGAGAGTGAGAGAGAGAGAGTGAGAGTGAGAGAGAGAGAGTGAGAGAGAGAGAGAGTGAGAGAGAGAGTGAGAGAGAGAGAGAGAGAGAGAGAGAGAGAGAGAGAAAGAAGACGACTTGGCAACATTGTACGAGAAAATGTAAGATTACGCTTTGTCAGTCTCTTCTATTATCAATCTGCACTGCTTCTGGAACATATAATGGTAAGATAGTAACATTTGTACCTGTGGCATAAAGTCGAATTTCAAATCGATTCCAAAAGTTGATGGTTGTTGAGAATCGCTGGAAATCATTTTCACCGTGTACTTTTATTCTTGTATTCCAAAATATTTCGTTAATTATTTTCCATTTATCGGATAAAACTATGCATACAAACCAGTTACCTGTGAATGTCCATCGTTATTACGATTTTTAACGTCCATGAACTTATCCCTGCCCAATTGTTATAGAAACAGCAACGTCAGTTGCCTTACTAATTTTGAAACTTCTTTGTAAATTTCATTATAAAACTACGGAAGATGGTAGAACATAGCAATAATTATCAACAAAGCGTTTGATAAGTTCCGTACTTGTTCTTTTATCTAAAAGAGAAGTTAATGAATATACTTATTAAATTAACCTTGGTGTAATTTTGTAGTTTTCGTAACTATACTATTTAGAAAAATGATTAATGTTAAAAAGAGTGTGATTTAATGGAAATAACAGTTTAAAAAACTACCGGGTTGGTCTAATTGTAAAACTAACTCGTCATCGTTAATTAGCTCATTTTATTAGCTCACTTTTATTCGGATTTGAATACTTAGTATATCTTAGATACCGGTGTTTTTTAGTGGGTAACAACAACAGTAAAGTAAATGTTGGCAATCACCTCCTGGAGATTCGCACCTTGTTGACCAAATTTAAACGGGTAGTTCTCTTTAATATGTGTCCCAAATGAAATACTAGAGGAGGACCTAATACGCTTTGCCATCCACCTTGGGTTGGCTATAACGTTCTTGCGTGTCGTACTGGATAATCTCTCGGCTGATGCCGTGTTCTGCTTTCTCTGTAAACAACCGAGAAATAGCGAAAAATTGTAATCTACATGAAGGAAAAACCCCTGCAGCCTAGAATCGTCTTCAAATATTACAGACCATCGGGATTCAGAGACCGTTTTTCCTAGTCACTACCAATCTTCGGATACGCCGAGTAAAGTCCAGAGGACGTTGTGCACAACGCCCTGTGGATTGTTGCGGCAATCTCGTAAACGCAAGCCGATGAGGTGAACACGCCAAATGGCTTCCGATTGGAATTAATTTGTTGGAGCGACTTCATGAAGACAGTCCGTATTAAACTACATACTCAATGCAATAAGTTCTGGCTGCTGAGTCCTCCCACAGCCTTAAATGCCATCCGGGAGAACGACTTCGAGAAACATTTTATCCCAAACAACAGAAGAAACCCTAACTTAAATGAGGATTAGGCATACAAAGCTAACCCATGTCCATCACCAGAATTGTGAGGCGTGCAGTGTAAAATGGTCCGTAAGCCACTTACTCGTGGATTGCCCTTTGTTCGGGTCTATTCTTCGATTATTAAAGTTGGGTTCATATGTGAAGGGTTTATTTAGCCGGAAGAAATATTTCTACCGGTTTCTCTGTGATAGTGAGGTGAAGAATCTAATTTAGCGGTTGTGCTTACGTGAGATCACTTACTGTATGCGCAGTGAAAATAGTCTAACGGTTATGTTCCGATCTTCGTTATTCGTTTTCCGGTTTGTTATCCAATGTTGAGTTTTATTGTCTAATTATTTATTACCACTTAGTTTTATTTAAGTTATATTCGTCTGTTATGTTGTGATGTCACAGGGGAATGGTAGAATTAAATAAATTAATAATATTTGTAGTGTAAAAAAAGTAACTCGTTTGCCGGGTCTCCAACTCGATTCGTCTGGGCGTTCTAATGGACAAATCGGGCTGATTTTTTTTCTTTTTCATTCTGTTCGAAATGATCCACAGAAATTTCATCAAGCGTCACCGGTCCACAAACTTGAGTCTGAGAATCCTTTTGCGACATTATTACTAACAGGAAAATCACTTAGAAATACTGTCGATGCTTAATGACATTTTTACAGTCCATTCCGAGCAGAATAAAAAAGAAAATCAGTTCGATCCGTCCTTTAGAACGTCTGAACTGACTGGAAATAGGTTATGAGCATCAATTTTATCTGTGGTAGGAAAGAAAATTGAAAAACAAAGAGGTTGGAAGTGAGAAATATTGTAAATGGAATATCTTTTTAGCCAATTTTTTAAAATATATAACATTACTTTGTAATAATATAATGCAGCAGGGGTTCACTAGTTATAATTAATTGAATAAATTTCTGTTATAATTAATTGTAATGTTATTATTACATTTCCATTTAGTTTAAGTTGTAATTGTTATTAAGTTAATTCTATACAATATACAGGCTAATCCGTTCAAACTTTAACATTATCAACTTTATAGTCTGGTTAGACATTGACAAAGATTCTATGTATATCTTGGTACAAGTTAAAAAATTATGTATAAATTAAAAGACTTAAATTTAAGTCTTTATAAAAATAAATTTATTTTTATAAATTTATGATGTAATAACGTATACTTTTTTGAATAAAACATATTTAATTATAACAACCGGTCGAGATAAAATTTTTATTTATTAAATTTTTGACGTATATATTCTTTTAAAAAGTAAAATGTCTTTAACCAGTAATAATTTAGAAGTCGTTTTTGTCAGTAATGATTAATTTCAAGTTGACAGATTTATATTAACGTGATTGGGTGGTTTAGATGGAAGCGCATTGACCTCAGTTAAGAGGTAGGCCTGTAAACTATTAGTAGACTTGGGATGGAGAGGTCACATTCACTAAGATATTGTATTTTAAATCCATCATTGCAGTTAATTTTCTATTTTATTTAATATTAATTTTAATAACGTAAATTATATGCATAAATAGTAAATAATTTGTTACGCTAAATTAAGTTACATACTGTATGCTTTTATATTATTATATAATTTTTTTTTTCTTTTACAGGTGGAGTGATATGGCTGTGTCAGGTGGCGCGGGCAGTGGAAGTTTAAAATTAATGTCATGTGTCAGAGAAACATCAACGCAAGATGTAGTTGATGCGGAAGAAACACGACATGGTGAGTAATAAAATTCCACTATCGTAAATAATTACGATTTGTTTTATGGTTATTTGCCAAGATATTTATGGTTCGCACGCGCACGCGCACACACCCACAGAGAGAGAGAGAGAGTGAGTGAGTAACCGCGTGCGCGCCATTAAATTTTGTGAAGGTGTTATTTGGATATATATAAAGTAACTTACGATTGACAGTTTTATGTAACTAAACGACCGGGTTGGTCTAATGGTGATCTCATCATCGAAAATCAGCTGTTTTTGTAGTCGAGAGTTCTAAGATTTTTTTTTTGTCTTCAGTCATTTGACTGGTTTGATGCAGCTCTCCAAGATTCCCTATCTAGTGCTAGTCGTTTCATTTCAGTATACCCTCTACATCCTACATCCCTAACAATTTGTTTTACATATTCCAAACGTGGCCTGCCTTCACAATTTTTTCCTTCTACCTGTCCTTCCAATAATAAAGCGACTATTCCAGGATGCCTTAGTATGTGGCCTATAAGTCTGTCTCTTCTTTTAACTATATTTTTCCAAATGCTTCTTTCTTCATCTATTTGCCGCAATACCTCTTCATTTGTCACTTTATCCACCCATCTGATTTTTAACATTCTCCTATAGCACCGCATTTCAAAAGCTTCTAATCTTTTCTTCTCAGATACTCCGATTGTCTAACATTTATATGGATAAAAGGTTCTACTTTAATACGGATTTGAATACTAGATCGTAGACATCGCCGGTGTTCTTTGGTGGTTGGGTCTCAATTAACTACACACCTCAGGAATGGTCGATCTGAGTCTGTACAAGGCTACACTTCATTTACATTAATACATATCATCCTCATTTATCCTCTCTAAAGTAATACCTTAAGGTGGTTGCGGTGGCTAAACAATAAAAGAAGTTTTATTTGACTGAATTTAATTTAACGTTTTTCTTGCAGCCCCCACAGATTTTAGTTTAAAATTTCATGTACTTTAAATAAATATCGTAGTCCACCCGGTTGCTCTAGTGGTTAACTCGTCGTCTCAGATATTTAACAGCTATTTTTGAAGTCGAAGATTCTGAGGTTAAACCCTAATTAAAGTTAGTTGCTTTTATACGGATTTGAATACTAGGCGATGGATACCGGTGATCTGGGTTCAAATAACTGGACGTCTCAGGAATGGTCAGCCTGAATCTGTGGAAGACTACACCTAATACATAAAATACATATTATTGTGACGTGGAGGGGTTTATTATTGTTATTGTTCATTACTTGAATATATTGAAATGTACACATTAGGGTGGGAAAAATATGTATACTAGGTCTGTCCAGAAAGTAACTTACTTTTTGAAATAAAAAACCAACCGAATAAAAAAAATAAATTTTATTATAGACATTTGAAAGAGACAAATTTAAACTGTTTTTCTACATAGTCGCCATTTAAATTAAAACATTATCATAACGATGCACAAGCTTTTCAGTTACATCTACGTAGAAATCTGCCGCCTTAATTTTTGGCGGCAAAACTTGTGATAACCAAGCTTCCCTGATTTAATTTCATGTATTAAACTTCATGAAGTGAAGCGAGAGTTTTGTAATCGTAATACGCAGATTTTCACGAATTTTATCGTTGATTTTCGTCGTCAGTTCATCGGTCACAAGGCTAGGCTGACACTGTGGTCCTCATCATGAACAGTGGTACGGTCATTTTTAAACTGTACCACTACACCTCATTATACTTTCACTCATTATTCCATCTCCGTACACCTCCAAAGTTGCCGATGAATTTCAATTGTTTTGAGGTTTTTTGCCAGTAAAGATCTAATCACTGAACGCATCTCACAACTCGCAGGATTTTCTATTGAAGCGCACATTTCAATAATTCACAACGTACAAAGTAGAAAATCACAATCCACACGCTACGACAGCTTGATGCATACTGAATGTAGAAACGTTTAGACGCCAACATGGCGGCACTATTATCCCCACCCTTCTCCACGCTAGGCACAAACGTAACTTTCTGGACCGCACACGTATATATAATATGTACTGCGTGTATATATATATATATATATATATATATATATTTCACGTTCTTTTGGATATGATCTGCCGTAATTTTGCGCCAGTCACTTTCAAATTGATACATAGAATATTACGACCAAAAATCTTGGGCGATTTCGTTAATTGGTAAAATCGGACCATGGTAGTGGAAATGGAGAGTTTTTCGAAAAAATAACAAAATATCGCTATAACTTTACTATTAAATAAAATATCGAATTCGTTTAAAGTTCCTACTATTCTTTGGATAAGGGCCTAAAATTTTTCTACGTAAAGTCTTTTGATATCACCAACCATTGGTCCAGGGGGTGAAAAAAATGCGGTTTCGAAGACAATAAAACATAAGTTCCTTAATACGAAAAGTATCGAATTGGTTTAAAGTGGTCGTTAGTCCTCTTAACATAATCTAAAACTTTTATCTGAAACATTATTTAATATGACCAACCCTTACGGCAGGGGATGATAAAAATGTTGTTGGAATTGTAAGAATATGGGGTTTGTCGTATGGTAAACATTTGAAACTTTTTTCACACGCAACCATCGTCGTATTGAGTAAATTTGAAGTTTTTCTTAACTTTAAGGTGGAAATATTATTTATCCTCTAATTAGCACCGGTGAAATCTACCTCCGCGTTCCGATGTGCGGAAAGGGATTTTTTTAAAATCAATTCGTGTTTTAAAAATTGAATATTTTGGATTTTTTTTATATTAAACAATTAAGATAATGTAATTTTCTATTTAAAAGTACCTATTTCTCAGAAATTATAAAATTACAGTCGATGGAAATAGCACTTCAAAAGAAAAAAATCGAATTATGGGAAACTTACAGATATAAAGCGAAGTTACTTTTATTGACTTGGAAGAAAAGTACGGTATACTGGGAGTGGGGGTGAAAATGAATTTTCTTTTTGTTTTGTGCTATGAGGAATGCGGAAATACCATTCACTTAAAAATGGATATACATTTATTTAATATATATATATATATATCTAGAGAGAGAGAGAGAGAGAGAGAGAGCCTGTGTAAAAATCTTCCGCTCAAAAATCTCCAACACTATTAGATCAGTTTCATTTAAATTTAGTTTGCCGTAGAAGTGTATCTGAAGTTGTGCATGTTAAAATTTGATGAAAATTGGTTTAGTAGTTATTGAGTTATACTCCGTACAAGTTCAAAAAAAAAATTGAGGTTATTTTTTTTTTTGCTCATGCAGTCTTGGCGGCTTTGCCCTATCGGATTTACACTTGCTTATCTTCTCTCTGTAGGGATGCTACGTGATAAGAACTTAGGTGACAATGACGACGTCAAATAAAATATGCTAAATTTGCTCCGACAACATAATAAAGATTTTTTTGCAACAGGCATAAATAAGTTGATTGATTAAATAAAACGATTTAGATCCAGAACAGTTATGTATTTAATTAATTAATGACCCTCTTACATTCCTTTGCATAAATTTGATTAACATTTGTCTTCAGATGAATAAAAATATTTAACATGATCCATATGAAATCCAAAATATACTTCTACTACTAGCTATTATATAATAATAAAACATACACTTTTGTAATTAATTTAAGTAATTATTTATAAATAATAACTATGTATTAACTGATTGATCTTCATTTAACCAATTCTTTATTTTAAATTGAGCGGTCAACAATTGCTGCCCGTGTATTTTTACTGAATAAAATGACATGTACATTCACCATCAATATGGTTTTAAATAAATAAATAAATATATATATATATATATATATATATATAGTTATAATTTTTATATGGACAATTCAATTAACTTCTCTTCTATTCATATACACCTTTTTTCTCTTTGTTTGTTGTCTGTTATTTAACGTAGAATGACTGTTTTAAAAATAACCATTAATTTAATAAATAGATTGACATCAATTTATAATACTGTCAACTGTTTTAATATTCAATCATTTTTTTGTTAATTTTAATGAAATTTGTTGTATGTATGTGTGTGCGCGTATGTTTATTGTATAACTTCATTTATCTTAACTGAAAAAAATTAACTACAATAAAAAATATTAAGAAAAAGTTTTTTATATAATGAATTATAGTAAGCAAAATATATCCATTCGAATGACTTTAACCTGTTATTTTATCGTTAAATAGTTTTAATACAGAATGATTCACGAAGAATGTTATAAACTTTCAGGACATAATCTACTGGTGAAATAAAAATCTGATCTTAACACCACATGACTTCCTTGTACGCCTATTAATAAATTACATATACACATTTTTTTTTTTTTTTTTTTAATGAAAAGTACATAAAAATTTTATTTCATTAACTTCTGATATTTCTTCTTTTTTTTATTATTGAAATATTATTTATCGTAAAAAGTTTTTTTTTAAAAAAAGGAGATAGATTTGAACCGATGTGCCTTCCTCTTGTAAGATCCAAATATTTCATTAATTAAAATTTCATTTGGCTATAACTCTAGAACAAATGAAAATATGATATATCGTTGAAAAGCTGTCGATGAGGGTTACTGCAGTTAAGAAAAAGTTCAAAATCCAACATTTTGAGCTTTTTTGGACACTTTTGATCCAGTCGATTGCAATCAAAATGCGAGGCAATTTTTTGGTAAAACTTTGGGGTCAGTATTTGCATGGGGTGCGGGGTTTTTTGGATTCAGTTTTTTCAACATTTTTCAAACATAAACCTATATTAAATTATTCATGATCCTGAATTGATGTACCACTACGATTACATTAAAAAATCTGATGCGGACACCACATGACTTCCTTCTACGCCTATTACATAAACACATTTTTTTTAAAATGAAAAATTTTATTTCATTTATAACTTCTGATATTCATCTTTTTTTGTTATTGAATTATTATAAAAGTTTTTATAATCAGAGGTTAATAATTATTAATAAATCAATATATTAAATAAAAAAATTAAAAAAGTTAAAAAAAGGAGATGATGTGCCTTCTCCTTGTAAGATCTAAATATTTCATTAATTAAAATTTTATTTGACTTTAACTCTGGAACGAATTAAAATAAGTATCACTATGATATATCGTTGAAAAGCCCTCAATGAGGGCTTATTACTGTAGTTAAGAAAAAGTCCAAAATCCAAATGTTTTGGATTTTGGGCTTTTTTTTGGATAGTTTTGGTCCAGTCGATTAGAACAGTTAACTAGATTAGTCAACTAGATTAGAACAGTTCTAAATTCAAAATTTCAAATCCTACCGCTTGCTAATCGTTTTTGAGGTAAAAGTACATAAACATTTTTTTTCATAAATAACTTCTGATTTTTTTTGTTATTTAATTATTATCGTAAATTTTTTTAAATTAGAGGTTAACAATCATCAATAAATCAATATATTTAAATTAAATAAAGGTTAAAAAAAGGAAATAAAATCTGATTCGAACCGATGTGCCTTCCTCTTGTAAAATCCAAATATTTCATTAATTAAATTTTATATGTCTATAACTCAGGAACCAATGCAAATACCACTTATGATATATCGTTGCGAATCTCTCAATGAGGGAATTTGATTTGGACGTTTTTTTGGACATTTTTGGTTCATTCTATTGCAACAGTCCTAAATCCAAAATTTCAACATCCTACGGCTAATAGTTTTTCAGTTATGCGAGATACATACATTACGTATATACAGACGTAACACCGAAACTAGTCAAAATGGATTGAGGGATGGTCAAAATGGATATTTCCGTTGAAATCTGAAAACCGAAATTTTTCGCGATTACAATACTTCCTTGTATGAAATTTTTTATATATTTTCTAATTAAGAATACGCTCACATCATTTTTGTTTATTCGTTTTGTAGTGGAAACGCACGAACTACACAGTGAGAATATAATCATAGATTTTTGAACAATAGGATTCCCGGCCATTAAACCATCAGTTTAAATAAATAAATATATATATATATATATATAAATTATTATTAAATTAATTTTTTTACAAACAGTTTAATGAAAAGCAATTATGTTTTTATAAACAGATTTGAAAAACAATTTTAAGTGAAAATAAACTTTACCGGTTTCTAATTATAGTATATTAAAAAACAAAACTTTCTACTTTTTTTTTTAATTTGGATTTAGATATATTTTATTTATCGACCGATTTAGGTAAAATTTTGTAATGATATAAAAACATACTATAAAATATTCTTTCTAAGATTATATAAACTTACTTCTAAACAAGAAACCTTATTGGTTTGTTCGTCTTGTGATATAAAGCGTAAACATGCGCTGAATTTATTATAGGTTTTCCCTAGTAAACCCATGTAAGCGAATTTACAATGAAAAAAGAGAAAATGAATATGATACAATAACTATTATGGTTTTAGTAAAGAAAATAATGAAAACGTGGTAAGAAAGGTGATTCGCTACTTATCTTGATGGTTTACGCATCGTCTTCTTTTACCTATTTCTCATTAATTATTTTAAAGGTGGAAAATAATGTACCATTTGTTAACACACGGGTTGAGAGTTGATAGAGTATGAGAAATTTAATCATCGGTTTTGTTGATAATTCACTTAGAGAGACATTAATTTTTTTGTTACTAGCGAGATATTAAATATTTTATCTGATTTCATAAATCAATTGTGGAAGCGGTGGGCATTATCTCCGGATAGAATGTTTAACCGATGATTTTGGGTTTATTGCACAGTATTAAGATCTATAATTACCCTATTAGCTAATTAGAAAGTAGTTGTGGGCGTAATATAATTAACAAGACGTAGAATAGATTTAATATTCTGTGTCTTTCACAAACAGATGATTTTTTATTTTTTATAATAGTTGGAACTTTTTATAATGTTATAGACCTTGAAAAGATATTTGCTAACGTAGACTGGAATAAAATGTTCCAACATTTAAAAAAAAAATTAGGGTTCAAATATAGAGATAGAAGAACGATTGCTAACATTTACACGAACCAAACAGCAACAGTAATAATTGAAGAACATAAGAAAGAAGCCTTAATAAAAAAGGTAGTCCGACAAGGATGTTCCCTATCGCCGTTAATTTTAATCTTTACATAGAACTAGCAGCTGATGATATTAAAGAGCAATTTTGATCCGGAGTAACAATGCAAGGTGAAAAGATAAAGATGCTTCGATTTTCTGATGATATAGTAGTAATTTTAGCTGAGAGTACAAAAAAATTAAGAAGAAACAATGAAAGGCATGGATGAAGTCCTACGCAAGAACTACCGCATGAAAATAAACAAGAACAAAACGAAAGTAATGAAATGTAGCAGAAATAACAAAGATTGACTACTGAATGTGAAAATAGGAGGAGAAAAGATTACGGAGGTAAAAGAATTTTGTTATTTGGGAAGTAGAATTACTAAAGATGGACGAAACAGGAGTGATATAAAATGCCGAATAGCACAGACCAAACGTGCCTTCAGTCAGAAATATAATTTATTTACATCAAAAATAAATTTAAACGTCAGGAAAAGATTTTTGGAAGTATATGTTTGGAGCGTAGCTTTGTATGGAAGTGAAACTTGGACGATCGGAGTATCTGAGAAGAAAAGATTAGAAGCTTTCGAAATGTGGTGCTATAGGAGAATGTTAAAAATCAGACGGGTGGATAAAATGACAAATGAAGAGGTGTTGAGGCAAATAGATGAAGAAAGAAGCATTTTATAAAATATAGTTAAAAGAAGAGACAGACTTATAGGCCACATATTAAGGCATCCTAGAATAGTCGCTTTAATATTGGTGGGACAGGTAGAAAGAAAAAATTGTGCAGGCAGGCAACGTTTGAAATATGTAAAACAAATTTTTAGGGGTGTAGGATGTAGAGGGTATACTGAAATGAAACGACTAGCACTAGATAGGGAATCTTGGAGAGCTGCATCAAACCAGTTAAATGACTGAAGACAAAAAAAAAAAATAGGTTGAAAAAAATTAAACATTTGCTTCTAGTTTTTTTTTAAAGTGTTTTCTTATGAATCAACTGAAGACAATGTTATTGTTTGGAAATTTTATAAATTATGAAATTTAAATTTAATCATCAAATCATTGTTAGGTATATTTGGTGAAGATTGTTAGTGGTTGGATAGAAATTGTTCGGTATATTATTCTTCTAAAAGAATTATCATTTATGTTTTGGACAAGAAACAATTAAACTTTCATTATAAACTTCGCTAAAAAAAAAACTTCATTATTGTAACATATCGTAACTAGTGATGGATGGATACGACATCGAAACATCGCTGTCTTCTTATAAAGTGAAAGAAATACGTTTTAATTTAAACAAAATATTATAAGTTTTTATTTATTATTTTTTATTTCTTGTATTAGTTTTTGTTTTTCATGAATGTTTATTTCAAGATCATTTTTTTAAGCATTCTATTGTAATAAATTCAAATCAGTAAAGAAGATGACTTAAAGATCAATGCAAAAGTAAAAAGGTTAATTCTTTAAAATTAACATGTTATATTGTATTTCCTTTGTTTGAGAAATTTTAGCCAAAAATAACATCGTATTGATAACAAACATTTTCTATAAAAAACCTCGTTTTATTTTTTTTTATTCTTTCTGAGCGTAACAGGAAAAGGAAAAGGAAACTTCTTTTATCTTTAAAAATAAAAAATTTAAAGAACTTTAAAATAAAAATTACAGAAAAAACTTAAGTCTATTGCAGAAATTGTATTCCAGACTTATCTCAAATATCGGAAAAAGTTAGAATAGATGTGTTTTTACACAACTGCCTAAAAAGGAGTGTAATGTATTTAGGGTGTATGTGTGTATGTACACATACTAAGGCATCCTGGAATAGTCTCTTTAATATTGGAAGGACAGGTAGAAGGGAAAAATTGTGTAGGCAAGCCACGTTTGGAATATGTAAAACAAATTGTTAGGGATGTAGGATGTAGGGGATATAACGAAATAAAACGACTAGCACTAGATAGGGAATCATGGAGAGCTGCATTAAACCAGTCAAATGACTGAAGACAAAAAAAAGTGTGTATGTATGTATGTATGTTTGTTCCACTGTAGCAGCTCTACGGCTAAACTGATTTAGATGTATGATCCCAACACACCGTGTTGGTCTAGTGGTGAACGCGTCTTCCCAAATCAGCTGATTTGGAAGGCGAGAGTTCCAGCGTTCAATTCCTAATAAAGACAGTTATTTTTATACGGATTTGACGGTGTTCTTTGGTAGTTTGGTTTCAATTAACCACACATCTCAGGAATGATCGAACTAAGAATGTACAAAACTACACTTCATTTGCACTCATACATATCATCCTCTGAATTATTATCTGAAAGGTAATTACCGGAAGCTAAACAGGAAAAAGAAAAGAAAAAGATTATGACCCCGCGTTGGAAACCTCACCGTACCGGGAGTATCATGGGAATATAAATATGTATACAGAGTGTTTCTGAAATTGCGGACTGGTTATACTTTTTCGGATTCTACTTGTAAAACTAGACAAAAAAATATTCTTAGGAAAAATTACAATTTCTCCTTCGTTCTCCCCCGTCCACCATTTTGTTATTTTTATATAAAAATTTATATCTCGAGTTCGGATAAACGAACACATTAATATTTGGTAAGCGTCTTGGTAATAAAGTTTTAAAATTAGTAAAAAATAAGGACTTAAATATCTTCTCAAACTACAAAATGGCGGCCATGTTTATTTTTAAATCCGTTATATCTCTATAAATATTAGTTATATAAAAATGTATGTTTTTGCTAAAATTTTATTCCTTTTTTTTTTTTTAACAAAATGGCATTTTTTTAAAAGTAGGTTAAAAAGTAGTCGATTGGTGGCAGAAAATTGATGTAATTATGTGTTTGTTTTCATGTCCTCCACATTACGTTCATTTCGATTAAATATTATTTTTTTATTTATTGTTAATTCTTGTATTGTAAATTAGTATCAAATTAAGTAATAATTTTCTCAAAAAATTTAATTTTAAATAATAAATAAACAAATTTAAGTTAATAACATAAGTAAAGTTAATTATTTAAAATAAATAATTTGATACTTATTTACAACACTAGAATTAACAATAATTAGAAACAAGCCATGGTCAGATTACTTCTGTATATTGGTATACTATTAAATTTTCAATTTAAAACCTCAAAGGAGTGAGGTTGAAGGACGGTCTTCCTCAGTATCTCCAAATTTCGCCTAATTTAGATCTTATTTTTCTTAGGCACATTTGTTAACAATTGAAACATAACAATATTTGCAAAAAGATTTTTCTCAAAATGGAACCCCACCCCAAAAAATTCTGTAAATAGCCTAGCGGCTAAGTGGTTTTAATGCGTTAATAGTACCTCCTGTCAACACAAGGAGTGCTAGTGCAGCATTGACGTACAGCTGTACAAATTATGGTATATTTAAACAAAATGATAAATATTTTAAATTAAGGTGGTGTGTGTGTGCTGCGCGCGCGCGTAAACCGTGCATCAGAAAAAAGCCTCGTGACGGGAAAGTCCTGCAACTGTTTCCAGTTTTTTTTCTTTCAAATAAAAGTAATTTCTTCTAAAATGGTTATTTAGACCTTTGTTTATAAATACTGATAACTTTTAAATGCATTATCTATTTATAAATAACAAATGAAATAAAAGCCGTTGGCATTATAAATAATTAGAAAGAATCCTATTATTATTATTATTATTATTATTATTCAATAAACGTACGTTATAACACCTGCAGGTGATGTAGGAGTATATAGTAAAGTGAATGTCAAGAGAGATTTGTCTGTTAGACTTTTAATACAATCATATTGTTACCCGGTGTTGATTGTACGTGAAGGTGTTTACGGTGGAAGGATTTGGCGAGGTCATCCCGCTAGGAATGCAATATTAAGCAACCAAGTACATATAATGTGTTGTATTATTATTAGAATGGAAGATAATATGAAGGAATTATGACATTATAAATACAAATACATATACTCATGTGTGTATATATGTATGTACGCGCATGTACGCACACAAATTGCAGTCCGTTCGAATTAGGGATGATAATAATAATAGTGAAACTAAGTAGTTAGTCGTTTGATGACT
This sequence comes from Lycorma delicatula, assembly GCF_047948215.1. Classification (NCBI taxonomy): domain Eukaryota; kingdom Metazoa; phylum Arthropoda; class Insecta; order Hemiptera; family Fulgoridae; genus Lycorma; species Lycorma delicatula. The sequence goes on along the minus strand of NC_134465.1, from coordinate 28,364,269 downwards.
GGTCGCCCGGCTATCCAATAATTGCTGAAGTCTCGCCAGACTGATATTTAAATTTTTAATTTTAGTAATGTATTATCTTTTATTATTAAGGATAGAACATATAAGGAAGATTACTGGAGATAGATTGTAATGCTATACAAGATACAATTTCTTTTCTTTTATTTTTGTTCAGTTTTATTGTTTTAGCATAGAATTTATCATGTAAAAGCACAACATAAAGAAGCAATATTTAGGAAATGCTACAGCAAGAATTCTGTTGACTGAGAATAGTGAAAAAAAAGATGTTTTCCTATGTTCATAATAAAACCCCTATTTATATACAAAAAAATATGATGTGAACACCACATGACTTCCTTGTACGCCTCTTAAATTACATAAACACATTTTTTTTATTGTTATTATTGAATTATTATTTATTGTAAAACGTTTGAAATATGTAAAACAAATTGTTAGGGATGTAGGGGGTATACCGAAATGAAACGACTAGCACTAGATAGGGAATCTTGGAGAGCTGCATCAAACCAGTCAAATGACTGAAAACAAAAAAAAAAGGTCTTTTGTTCGTATTATGTTGTATTTAAGGCATTTTTAGTTACATAGAATTTTATTACAAAGTGGAATTTGTTAGATTTTTTAATTTATTTTTTTTCATATCAAAACTTTATTATGACAGTTTTTTTATTTTATATTTAAGAGTGAATGATTTTTAAATTTTACTTAGCGCTTCAAAAGTAAAAATTATTCCCAGTTTTATTATTGGTAAAGGAATTTACGCTTAATAGAAATTCCAGAAAAATTGATCAAAACCATTACCTGCTATTTTATTTTTATTTTCATTTTGTTTTGTCATCACTCGAATACCAGAATCATTGCGCTTCTCAAGGTCCTTTTTTCTTTTTCTTTTTTCTTCATCACTCACTAGCTTTCTGTCTCTCTCTTCTATGTTTGATGTACGTGTGTTCTGTATATGAAGAACTGACAACTATAATTAACCGTGTCTCTCCCTACGATATCTTCTTTTTTATTGGTGAATGATTTATTCTTTTCGTAATATAACGGGAAATATAGGAAGAAAACTGATTTTCCGCACACTTTTCTTTCTTTCATTTATTCATTCAAGGTGATGCAATGTGATGGTCAATTTATTATATATTGTATATGGTTATACCGTTTGAAAATTGTAGTTTAAGAAACAGTTAACAGCGTTCAAGTTTAACAATATTAAAAAGAAAAAAAAAATGTTAATAGTTATTTTTCAACTCTCTTATTTTTAATTATAAATCTTGTTGCTGTTTAAATTAAAATTAAAATTTTAATATAAAAGAAAGAAAGTTGTAAGTTCTTAAGTCAACCTATATTTTTCACTCATTTTTAATCTAATCAGTACCAGTGTTTGTTGGCTTTATGTTTCTTATTATCTAGATAAAACCCTGTGTTAAACTTAATGTAAAACTAATTTACTCATTTTTAAACAGTTACCCGCTCGTTTTAAATAAAAATTTTTCTTTCGTTTTTAAAACGTTTTTCTACATTATTGTCTTATGAAACTATATAATCATAGACATATTATTTAAATGTAAAAAAAAATATATTCCAGAGCTTTTTTTAATGGCTAAAAATATCTAAAACTACAGATAAAACATTGTTATTTAATATATTTATACTATTTTAAAAATATATTTAGGGTGTTTCTAAAATGGTAAGCTGGCTATACTTTTTCAAATTCCACTTGTAAAACTAAACAAAAAATATGCTTGGGAAAAATGGCGGTTTTCCTTCGTTCTCCCCCTGTCCACCATTTTGTTATTTTTATATACAAATTTATATCTCAAGTTCGGATAGAAGAATCGCATTAATATTTGGTAAGCGTCTTGGTAATAAAGTTTTAAAATTAGCAAAAAATCAGGAATTAAATACCTTCGCAAATTACAAAATGGCCGCCATGTTTATTTTTCAATCCGTTATATTTTCATAAATATTAGTTTTATCAAAATTTATGTCATTTGGTAAAACATTAAGCTTTTATTTTAAACAAAATGACATTTTATTTTTTAAAATCGGTTAAAAAAAGTTGAGTTATGGCAGAAAATTGATGTAATTTTGTATCTGTTTTCATGTTGTCCACTTTACGTTCAATTTGATTAAATATTAATTGTTAATTTTAGTATTGTAAATTAGTATCAAATTAAGAAATAATTTTCTGACAATAAGATTTAATATTAAATTATAATAAAAAAATAATAAATAATGTATGAATAAAAATAATAATATAAATAAATAATAATAATTAACGTGATTCCTCTATCCGAACTTGAGATATAAATTTTTATATAAAAATAACAAAATGGCGGATAGTGGGAGAATGAAGGAGAAATCGGCAATTTTCCTAAGGATACTTTTTGTTTAATTTTACAAGTAGATTCCGAAAACGTATAGCCAGCCCACCATTTTAGAAACACTCTGTATATATTATTAAATGTAAAAATGATTAAATTATATTAACACAAAAAAACCATCGATAAACGGCGTATTATTTTGCTTAATTTCTTTAATTCCTCCACGTTTTTTGTTTAAATATATTGAAATTTAACATTGTTATACTTTTTCATTCCAGTTCATAAGGTACTACCGGTCGCCCCTTGTGTTTAAAAAGGATCCTTTTTTTCAAATTTTTTTAAAAGGATTGAATTTAAAACCATAATAAATCACTTAATTTTGATCTTTAATTACCGTCCAAGATGCTGTTATTGATGAAATAATTATCGATGCAGTCCAGGCATCAATACACGGCGTCTTTCTAAGCGATTTGGTAAAGGAAACTTAATCCTCTACAACCTTAAATCCTGTTTTTTACTTCCTTGTACGAAGTAAAGCAAGTATTGAGATCGCGAAAAATTTCGGTTTTTAGATTTCAAGGGAAATATCCATTTTGACCATCCCCGAATCCATTTTGAGTAGTTTCAGCGTGACGTCTGTGTACGTACGTACGTATGTATCTCGCTTAAGTGAAAAAAGATTAGCTGAAAAATGTTGAAATTTTGTATTTAGAACTGTTGTAACATCTAGTAGTACACCTCCCTTTTTTGATTGTAATCGACTGAACCAAAAGTGTCCGAAAAGTCCAAAATCCAAAACAAAAATAGGATTTTTGACTTTTCTTAACTACAATAGTAAGCCCTCATTGAGAGCTTTTCCAGGACTTATTTCATTGGTTCCAGAGTTATAGCCAAATAAATTTTTAATTAATGAAATATTTTGATCTTACTAGGGGGAGAAGGCACATCGGTTCGAATCAGACTTCATCTCCTTTTTTTAATTTAAATATATTGATTTATTAATAATTAATTATTAATCTCTATTGTAAAAAATTTACGATAAATAATAATTCGGTAATAAAAAAAAAAGAAAAAATTATCAGAAGTTATTAAATGAAATAAAATTTTATGTACTTTTCATTTTTTTTAAATGTATATTTTTAATTTAATAGACATATAAGGAATTCATGTGGTGTTCACATCAGATTTTTTTTTTTATGAAAATGTAATAATCAATAGTTTACGAATTTTGTAATCTTAATAATCAGATAATATTTTACGCTTGATTGAGTCTCGGTTAAATAAAATTTTTATTTATTTTGGGTTTTATTTAATAAAAACTATTCGGTTAAAAGTTTCTTTCTTTAAAACTTTATTTTTAAATATTGTTTTCAGTTGCGTTTTTCTATTATTATTTTTTTATATAGCTTTAAGCTATGTACGAAACTTATTTCCATTCATTTCAACAACAAAAAGAGTCGGCAGTAAAAACAGAATATCTTTAACTTTCTTAATAACATGAAATAAGATTGGTTATCTGCACGAAATTGTTTATTTTCTTGCATGCTTTTTATTCCAATTTTATACTGTACAGTATCGTACTATTAGACAATACTTGTAGTAGAATAGAGAGCGTTTATGTCAGCTATATTGGAGTATATAAATTTATATATACTCAGGGCTATGGAAAATACTAACACATGCATGGTTAATAAGGGAGTATTGCGTAATATTATGTAATCTTATCTGTTATAATTTTCTCTATTTCGTATATTAACTGTAAATAAGTAATGACAACCAATTTTCTGTGAATGCGTATAATTTTTCAGGTTTTTTTTATCGTTCATTCTTTATTATCCATGATATGTTTGCTTAATATAGATTATGTAAACATTGGGTTTAAGGACGTTCATTTTTTTCTGTTTTTTTAGTTTATTACCAGTTATTTGCTAATAGGTATTTTCTATATAGAATTATATTTCAAACAAAAATAGAAAAATAATAACAGATACAAGAAGGATTCATTCCTAACATCTAGCACGATGGAATATTCATCTAATTATTGTTTGATTGTTCATCTTTTTCTGGTTGCAGAATTTCCTCATTATTAAAGTAGCGTACATTTAAGGATGCATGTTCTTAAAAGTATTTTCTAGTGGATATTTTTTTTGTATTTCGAACTTCCTGGAAAAATTTCAGTTTTCTAAAATATTTTTTTCGAAAAATAAAATTTATATTTTATTCAAAAGTTTTTAGCTTTAGAAATAATGTACAGATTTGGATTTGAATCTCGTTTCGAATCTTCAGAACTAATTTTGTAGCTGTGCGTTTATTATAAATACCCTACAAAATTAAATTGTGCTAAATTTTATCAAGATAAAAAACGGGGAAAATATAATTTTCCCGATTTTGCCCGTGGTAGATTTTTATTTCAAATTGACCACAGGGTTTTTTTAAAAAATATTATTACTAAATTTGCAAAAAAGATCAAAATGTTTAGTAAAAAGATTTTGGTCCTATTTAACCTCGTTGATTAAATGGCGTTTTACCTTAAATATTAAAATTACAATAGAGGAAACAAAAATCAAATTCTTAATAGGATATTTTGAGTCCATTTCAGAAAAGAAATCTCAAATCTTCTATTTTAATACTAGATTTTTCTTCCTGGGAGGAGAACGAAGTGTCGTTATCAGCGCCCGAACACAATATTACTATCATAAGCAGTTAAAAATTAACTTATAAATTAGCCAGCCTCTGTGGCGCGAGTGGTAGCGTCTCGGCCTTTCATCCGGAGGTCTCGGGTTCGAATCCCGGTCAGGCATGGCATTATCACACACGCTACAAATCATTCATCTCATCCTCTGAAGCAATACCTAACGGTGGACCCGGAGGTTAAACAAAACAAAAAAAAAACGTATAAATTAGACTGATGTAGTGTAACCCCTATTCCGTAATCTAAAAGCATAATAAATTGTATAAATAGCCTAACATACTATAGTAAAAATCAAATATTTGAATATAAATGTATGACCCTAAAAAACGTAAAAAGTTTGATAACGTCATCTTATTGTTTCTTAACATATTTCGTCCAGTTTAAATTTTCGACGCAATGGCACATAACAGACACAATTCATAATGATGTGGTGTACAATTAGTTGGTCTGAATCATGAGATACCCATCAGTGAGCCTAATGTGCCGTATATGCAAACGGCAAACAATAATCTCCTCTCTACAGTTATTCCTCCGTGAGGAGTTCCATGGCGATACAGTATTCTTAAAAGGACAAAGTTTATTGTTGATGGTAGCTTTCCATTTACTTTGCTACTCATCACCAATCATCCTCTTCAGATAACAGAAAAGATTATCAGAAACAACACGATTAGTGAAAGGAGGCTGGAAACAAACCTCTTTTATCACACTATCAGCTGCATTGCCTGGAATTCCAGTATGGGTGGGGATCCAGCAGATGCTCACAATTGTGTTATGCTGAGTCATTTCAGAGATAATAGTTGTATGTCACATATGACAGGGTGTCTGGAGTACATGTCTCTAATTGCCTATAAGGCACTTTTGGGAACTGAACAGACAAGTACAAATAAAATATTGGTACCGCGATGCCCCCTATCCAATGGGGTTGAAAATCAGGCTAAAACTCCAGTATCTGATGATAATCTTCTTTGTCTTCTTTACTTGATGTAAACCTAACAGATTTCTTAGATGGTTGATGTTTTCTAGTCGTGTTATGAATTAATTCTATAATGTGTCAGACATTTGAATTCTGCTAAGTACAAATCCCTGCCTGTAGATTATGTGTGTGTGTGTGTGTGTGTGTGTGTGTGTGTATATATATATATAAAATAATATACAGCTAAATTTCAACTTTTTTGGTCAACAATTTTCTTTATGTGAAACAAAAACTTGACGTATAATTTTGGAATTTTAAATAACTTAAAATTACTATAACTTTAAATAACTTTTACTAATAAAACAACTACTTTTAAATAACTGAGGTTTACTTTCATTGTAAAGCTCAGTTTTCTACAATCCCTGTACAAAAAGTTAAAAAATTTATAGCTGTGATGTTGCAAAAACTACAGAGATAAAGCCAGATAAAATAAATATTATATATGTACGTGCTGCATTTTCTTGAAAGGTTGAATATATTTTTAACATCCAGTTCATAAAAAATTCTGCGATGTACATTGTACTGATAATTAATAGCATCAAATTTCTTATTTTTTGTTTTGAGTTATTTGAATAATAGGAAAATTAACAGGTGAGGGTCATTCAATATGGATTAACTGTTCAGATAATACTCAGAGAATGAATGAGGATAATATGTATGAGTGTAAATGAAGTGTAGTCTTGTACAATCTCAGTTGGACCATTCCTGAGATGTGTGGTTAATTGAAACCCAACCACCAAAGAACACCGGCATCCCCGATCTAGTATTCAAATCTGTGTAAAAATAACTGACTTTACTAGGACTTGAACGCTGAAACTCTCAACTTCCAAAACTTAATGTGAACTGATAAACATTTTTTCACTGTTGTATTTTTACATTAAATTCTTTGAAAACTTTTCAAAATGAAACTGGAGCTTCTTTGTTGATTTGATTTTCTTTCTCATTCACTAAATTGTTTGTGGTTATGTGAAAAATTTGCAATCCAGTTGCTAATAAGATCTTTTAGAATTAGAAAAAAATTCATTTTTTTCAATATTTGAATTAGTTTCTTAATTGTTTAGTTATATTACGATATATTATTTGGGTTACTGCCCTCTTCTATTACATGAGGATTTTTAATGGAGGTCACAGATATGCCACCTAACATATATCCTATTTTTTGGATTTGTAAGGATTATGTTTATTAGGTTTTTCTAATAAGCATCAAAGAAGATATTTTGGTTCTTTTTTGACTGCTAGATAGGATTAGTTCACGGATAATTTCACTAGCAGAGTTTTCTGTCTATTGAATTCTGATAAAAAAGTGTTTGCCTCATTGGCTACCAAATGTGTCAAAAAATGGATCAAAGGATGTGTACTGACCTACCTCTTCACAGATAACGAATGAAGGAATTAGGGTGGATAAGGTTAGAGACAATCAATAAAAATAGATTCTGATTATTCAAGTTTACCTACAAGTTAGGATTAAATCTCGCACACAGAAGATCTGAAATAAAAATATGCTGTACCTAGCCTATCACGCATCACTGATGTTTATATATTGCCAATGGTATAGGTTTTCCTAAGTTTGTGGCTTAGTGTATCTTAATTGGATGATCAACTGTTTTTTTCTGTACCGGTTTATAGAAACCACATCTCCCTAGAACTGTTAGATCAGGAAGAATTTAGAAAGGTCTAAATTCTTAATTAAGGCATTAATGTTCAGGTTTTATGTAATGAATTTTAGGAGAATGTATGACTGAAGTTTCTACATTCAGTCAATGTAGCATAGAGAATGTATAAATCTATTTTAAAATCAAAACTTGCCTCTTTCAACAATATTAATGGATGACATTAAAACGACGTGTACATATAGCAACCTTGTCAGGCAGATGTAGAATCTATTTTAGGTAATTACAGCAACTTAAACAGGGATAATATCCCTCTAGCTTTTTTCATTTCATGACTTCTTTGCCATTTTACTACCCACCCTTTCCCTTGATCCATTCTTCTCCATATTAGTTATGTGGATGCAGTTCTGACTCTGCTAGGTTCTCCACGTTGAGAATATTCTGAACAACCTGTTTACTCTCTTGTGACTGTTCAGTAAGTCTAATCGCTGAAGTACTTATTGTGTTAAGTTTCCTAATAAATGAAGTAATAAGGGTTATGATGAGAAAGTGGTAGAATGTACATTGAATTCTATCCAGCTATATGATTAACTTTAAATGTAATTTTTTTAAATAATTTTTTACATTTATTTAAAATTAGAAATAAACTATTAATAACTAATTATAATTCTTCAGGAGAAATTCAGATTATGACAAAAGACTCATGTAGAGAGGTGGTCAGAGAAATGCTAGCAAACTAATTAATACTAGTTCTGATTTATAAACACTAAATTTATTTTTTTTAATAAACAATTTTAAACAGTTTATGCTATTTATTTACTAAGTATATAACAGGAACATAATTTACTTTTTAAATGTAGTTTCCTTATTTCTTATATATCAGATGCAGTCGAGGAAAAATAAAGTTTTTACTTGGACTATTTATATACAACAGGATAAATAGTATTGCAAATGATAGAACTAAGATTATCGTGTTTTTATAACAGTACACAACAACCAGGAGTGCACTGGTGCCAGAACACTGTTTCGGTACTGCTTTTTGGTAGAAATAAAAAATTAATAAGTTTTATTTTAACGTTAAACATTCATTGTTATATATCTTAATGAAAGATATTATCACTTCCTTAAATGGTGAATAATGAATGTTCACAAATTAAATGTTTTTGTGGATATAAAAATGGTTTGGTTTGAATCACCTTCACTTGAGTTTTTTTTTTTTTTATCGATATGTTAACAAATTTTAAGTCAATAAAAAATATAACCTAAATAATGAAAATTACGCCACACGAAAATGGGTTCTTGGATAACCATAGGCAAACTATGACAAAATAAGTTGTTAAAAATCTACTTTATGAAAAAAGTTGATGTAGATAGCTATCTCTGGCTGTGGACCATATTCTTGTGATCTACTATTATACAAAATCTGGTACTGGAAAATTATTGCATCCATGTATACATATTACTTTGTTAATTATGATATATGTAAATATATGTATATATTTGTTATATATTCACCACTTTTCTCATATTTAGTCTTTTTTTGTATTTCCAGGTCATATTCATACTTGCCAAATAATAGTGTATAAAAATTATTTTCAAAAAAAAAATGTATGATTATATTGTTATATAATGTAAAATTCTATTGTCTGTTGTTTTAGAACCTAAAAAGCGTCGGTTTCATCCATTACGTGGTTTACGTCGTATGTTCCGACGTAAATCGAGAACAGCCGAAGTTGAATCATTGGGTACTAATGATGCCCAAAGTCTTGAATCAAGAAGCCAGTCTGCCAGTCAGCTATTAGATGACGATATTAATCGACGAAGGTATTGAAATTATTATTTTTAAATTTCTTATAATGTTTTATTTTATATTGTGCTTCTTTTCAAAAATATCTTAAAAGGTTGAAGTTAATCATGAAACCCTTTGATTTTTGATTTGTGTGTGTGTATATATATATATATATATATATATATATATGTATAGTGTATTTTATAGTGTTGTATTTACAAAGTGAGTTCAAAATACACGTAATATAAAATATTGAAAATGATCAGAATGTAGATATTATATTTAAGATGATGATATAGTTTCTAAATATCTTCTTTTTTTTGTTTTCCCAATAATTAAATGATAAATTGTGTATTTAATTAAATTAAAACATTATTTATGGAGAGTATAGGATATTTAAATCATAAGAATAATTTGCAACTGGGACATCGTGGCATTTATTAAAAATGATAAAACCACTCATTAACCAATATTGGTTAATAAGTGGTTTTATCTTACTGCATGGTGATGTTTCATATAACTGCTATGTGACAGATTACCTGATTTTTTAATTTTTTTATTACAAAAAATTTCAAAACACCTAGAATTGTTGTAGGTATTCTAGATAATGTGTGAAAAATAGATAAACAGTGTAAATTTTTCAAAGGTTTGTACTAAGCCATCTAAATTGTTCTAAGTTTACAGTACTTATTTTTGTCCGTTCAGGTGGGAGTTTTCTATACTCCTGTCTACATTATTTTTAGTTATCAGTATTAATGAATGAACCATCTAATTCAGTAATAAAACAGGTCACCAGTTGAGAAATGGTTTGACAGTTCCTCTCAGTTGGTAACCTTTGTTTTATTCTTGTATCGTTGGTGATTTATATCATTTTTAATTAAAAACTTTTTTAAAAGTGGTATAAGTTGCTATGCCCATAAGTGATTAAAAAATGAAAACTGCGTAACGTGAATGGTGCTTTAACATTCTTTACTTTGGTGATGTACAGGAACCAGTTTATTGAATGTATGCTTTGACCATTGGCATTATACTTTTCTTTGTAATCTATAATATCCAGGATGCTACTTACTGAGACATTTCAGATGTATAACTGTTATGCTACAAGAAATACATTTTATTGCCTTATTCACTCTAAAACAACTTATCAATAAATGAATGAAAAGCTAGAAAGGTTGCAAATAGAAACAGATACTTCAAAATAGTGCGCAAATTTATGTGGGTTGATGAAATTTAAATTACAAATTTATTTTATTAATTCTTCATTTATGTTCCTAAAATAAAATTAATTGGAATAGAGAAATGTCTACAGAATCTTCAAGAATGAATCTAGGATAATGGCTCTCATGTCTTATGGCATAGTTAATTTTTTTTAATATAGAAGTAATAGAAGGTAAAAATCATTAATAAAAACTGTACTGGAGACAAAAATGTGTCTCAGAAAAATTCTGGTCAAATTTGACATTTTTTCATGCCACAAAGTTAATCTATTGCTTTAGGTAATAGCAGTTATGTTTTAGTACATTTTGTAATCTTAACTAAATGAATAAATAAATTATTCTGGTGGTAAAAAAAGTACAACAAATCCGGTCTAAGAACAAAAAAAAATTCTAACTGGTTGCAAGAAGTTTTAACATTTTTATTTCTTAATTGAAAATAAAATTATTTAAAACTATCCACTTTTCAAATGACAAACCAAAATAGATTTATAGAATATTGAATTTTTAGTTGGTATCAAGATGCTTTCAGTTCTCTTGCAACCATTTTTAGTTACTGACACTGAATTTCTCACCCTGTTGTCAGCAGGATAGTTTGTTTATATTAGGTCTATTTAGAATGTGGTCAAAGAGTGTGTTGGGTTTAAATACATCATTTATTACTATGTGTATATTCATTTACTCGATTGTTGTACGTTTGTATATTTCATATTGTTAAAGTGCATTAAGATGTGGGCTTTTTTTATATTTAACAAGTTTATTGTTAATGTGGATGGATTTATAACTTGTATATGTGTAATGATTGGGAAGTGTTTAGTTACTACTGAGATTTTTTTTTAAAGAGTTCATTGTGTCCTTGTTTAAAGCAGTATCCTGATAGATCAATGTAGAACATTTTGCTGCTCAAACTGTTCAAATTTATCTAGCAAAAGTAATATTTCAGTAAAATAACAATATTTTATCAAGTCTGAATCCCATTTTGGAATTAATATTTATTCATCTGTAACTTTTTTCATATTTCATCCCTGACAATTGCTTAGAAATTCAAGAATTCTGTTCTCAGAAAAGTAGTTGTTTGATCAGTTTGATGCTATTCTACAACAACCAAATTAACTAAACCTGGATGTTTTAAGTTATGACCCACCAACCCAATTTGTGTTCTTTCCTATTGATTTTAAGTGCTTTCATTAAGATTCTCATGTAATGCTACATTTCACAGGCTTTTATTTTTTCTTCTCTGTTTTTCTTATCTATATTTTGTTATAGTAAAGTTCTTAATAAACTGTTTCTAAGATCTACGTTAGATACTAGCTGTACATTAGATAATATTTCTATTTTACTGTAATTCACCCTTTGTATTCATGTTTTCTGAAGTAATATGCTTGATTTCGTAGTAATTTAGTACCAAATAACTTGTTAATATTTTTGAAAGATTTAAAAATGTTTTTAAATAATTCATACTTGTTACATTACTGAAATCTATGTAGTTGCAAGTTATCATAATCTTCACATAACTAAGTGATATAGTGGTAGTGACTTCTTTCTCAGAAAGTTTCAGGTTGGAATCTTAATAATGCTTTTTTCACAGGTTCTAATTTCCATAATCTGTTCTTTGTCTCAGTTTGATAACAATTTTCCCAAATCTCACTCACATAACTCCTGACAAATGAGAAAAACAGTTTCTGAAGGAAAAAACCAAAAATATATATTTTTTTAAATTATAAAAAATATTTTATTTCAAGATAATGTTGAGAAGTTTGTTTTTAATTTCATCCTACATAAAGGTTAGTATTATGAAGTTTTTAGTATCATACAAAAGTTAATCGTATTTGCAAATTTTTTATATAGCTTTATGGTTTTGTTTATTCTTATAACAACACATTTATGTTCAGTTAATATATTGTCTGATTGTGTCAACAAAGTATGTAAAGTACAGGTGTAGATTATGATACGATGCAACATGTTTTTGCAACATTATTGTTTACATTAAGTAAATGTTTGTACCAATATTAAGATCTAAAATATAGTTAATTACATAAATACAATTTGACTGATAAATGTAACTATAAAACTAAACAAAAATGCATTTTCTTGGCTTTTTAAATTTTGTTCACTTTCCTTACTGAATACGTCAAGATAGATTACGTTATTTAATAGTCTGTGTATTAATATATGTATATGTTAAATTTATTATGTTCTATTACATCAGTATCTGCTTGTTTTCATAAAATTTATGTTAGAATGATTTTATAGATGTGTAGAAATAGGCTATAGATTTTTAATTTTTCATTTACTACTACAATTTAAATTGTAACTTGTTTACAATTATTTAGTTTGGCCTAGTAGAATTATATATCAATCAAATGGACTTCAAATGTACTATACGTTTTGTGTAATTTATAAATAAAATGTCATTGAATGAGATCATACCTTATGTCAACACGTTTTCCAAGTCGTAATCATTTATTAACTAGAAGGAAAAAGTATTTCATTTATTAGATTGCTAATATCAGTGTTTGTATTTCTGATAAAAACATCATAACTATTTGAAAAAGTTACTAGAATTTAATTTATATTATTTGCACAAGATAGTAATATCATGAAAAAGGAAGGTCAAATGTTAGTTTACATTGAGATAAAGGAAAAAATCTGGAGAGTATGAGAGGGCACATATAACATGGTAGAACCTGTTACCTTTTGTTTATACTATTATATATTGTACAGCAGAATGACCTTGAACAGATATAATATCAATCGGTTTTATTTCTCATTTTATAAAGGTAAATTAATTGTGTTTGTGTGTTTACTGAGTTAAGTTATGAAGTTCCATTATCATTAGACCTTCTTTATTGTAATTATATTTTATTTAGGGCATTAAAATGTTTTTTGAGTTTATTCTAAACTAACTGACAAAAAAACTTGTTTTTCTTTTGCCTAAAACTGCCATAAATGCAAAAATTGGTAGCAATGCCTATGGGCATACAAATAAAATCATAATTTAAACGTAAAAGAGAATACCTTTCAACTATAGAATGACATGATAGTACCTAAAATCAGCCACTTCAATGCAACAGGTCAGTTAATAATTTTGTAAATGCTTTTTTTATTTTGTAAAAAATCATGACACGATAAGATTTCTGAAAAATGAAATTAAAGTGTTAGAGAAATCAGAATTGAAAAAATAATTAGGTAAAATCAAAATTAGACTGGTTTACAAATTTCCATTAACAAGAGATACAATTATATGGATGGTTTCTAACTTGATAAATTGTTGAAGGATTCACAATGATGAAACATTTACAAAAAATTTGTTACTATATAGGTTTGATTTTACCGTTGAAGTTACTGTTTATAAATGTATAAGAAAGAATGGTGATCAAGGAAATACTGTTTTTATTGTTTAGTAACTCTGAAGGAATTAGATATTTTATTCATATTATTACTCTTTTTGGATATAAAATGTATAGATTTATATAACTACGATCAATACAACAAACAATCAATACAACAAACGCAATCCTACCTTATTGTTTATCATAGAAACAACTGTAATACCATTTTTGAATTATTACCGATAGACAGGTTTTGTCCCGGTGTGAACACATTGAGCAACATCCACTGTACTACATTTAGATACATGTTTTATGAAAATCTGATGATAATATTTTTATGAATAAATAACACTTTTAAGTATATTATCAATCGTGACTATAAAAATTAAATAAGTAAAACTTTATTGTACTAATGTAAATATCCTGTTTGTTAGTTATATGTTTATTATTAATGTTTATAATAAATATAGTTGTAATATTTACTTTTTTATCCTAATTATGCAAAGGACATATCTTATTAGAATAGAAAGTTAAAGGTTAGTGTAAAATATAAATATGTTTTTAAAAAACTTAATGTTTTGCATTATTACAGAACACTTGAATACAATATTAATTCAGTGCTTCACAGTAATAATAATGGAAGGTTAACAAGTTTGTATAATGAGTGAATGTTGTCTATAACGTACAAGTGCAATACAAATATACATATATATAACTGTAACATTTGTAACTGATGTATTTGTGTACGCTTATGTGTCCTTGTAAAATTTTAATTACACTTCAAAGATCCTGTCGGCAGTTATGGTTATATGATTTTAATTTTAATTTATATATTTGTAAACCAATAATCTTGTTGGAAATTACCATGTAAAATGGAATTTCGTTGTACTATATTATATAAAGTAATAACATATATAGTTATTAACTTACTAACGTATATGTTTATGTTTAAAATATGTTATTAACAGGTATTTTCTTAGTATATTTTTGTATAAGTACCTTTGCCATAATTGGTTAATTGTTCATTTTAAGTATTCATTTATTTGCTAACATTTTACTTGTCTTTTGTTGTAGGTTTTTAGTTCATAATAAACTTATTTTTAATACCTATTATTAAAATACTCATCTTTTGTTCATATTTGCTAATTTAGTGAATTGAATATTGTGATACCAACATTTCCATATTTATAGTATTTGTGGTAAAGAATTTTTTATATTGTTAGGGGAATACCTGAAGTTTTGGGTTTTTTAAAAGTATTATTTAGGCAGTATCACCAATTCCAAATTTTATAAGTAACTCATGAACTTAGAAAAATAAAGATATACCATTTCAAGGTGTTCAGTAACTTATGTTCTGTAGGGCTATTTTTTATTAAAATTTTTTTTTTAGTGGAATAATATGTAAAGTGGTGGTTAAAAATTATAATCTAATTTTATATGTGAGGATTGAGCCTTCATTGGCAAAAATTTAATATAAAATGAATGACCTCCTCATGTTGGTTATTTGAGGGCACATTGTAATTTCTGTACGTTCTAGTTTCCATCTCTTCATATTTTATTACAATATATATAAAATAGTCAGAAAATATTCTTGTGTAAAATTAAACTCATTATTATTCTTATAATAAAGCTTCTTAAATTATGCATTAACGTTTGGGCGATAATAATTAGCTTGAATTCTAAGTCACAAAAATTTGAATTTTAAATTTTATCAGCTTTTTTAATTAGGAGCTAAAACAGATTTATTAAATATGAAGTTTTTTTAAAATACAAATCTACAGTTTTAATTTGTCTAACAATTATCTTGATTGATTAGCACTGCTGTTCTCATATGATATCATCTCATTTTTTTTAATGAGCAAAACGCATTTTGTGGTCAAAAAGTGTGTGTGTGAATATGAATTGTGTCTATTTAGTATATATCCTTGTTATTTGTATATTATATATTTTATTATATTCAAATGTGGTAAGATATAATTCTTTTTTTTTGTTTATGTTTAGAATTTCAAGATTATTTTATTAATATTAGTTAATTTATGACGTGGTTGGTAAAAATTGACAAACGCTATATTGTTTTGGATTACTTATAAAAAGTGTTCGCTACATCTTTGTTTGAATCTGTATTCTATTTGACCAATTTAGAACATTGTCTAACTGTTCAGTTTGTATAACAGAAATATTTCAGTAAAATATTATTCCATTCAATATGTGCATAGTTTGAAAACTAGTTTGGAATTAATATTCCTTATCTGTGAAGTACCGTACATGTCAGTTTAAATATTCCATGGATATTCAGTTTGTTTAGGATTGTGTATTTTTTTTTTATAACAGTTTCTTTTTATTCTTAAAGCTATTGTTATTTCCATTGTTTTAAAATGTATGACCTATTTTCTCCAAGTCTGTATACATATACATATATTAATATGTTATGTGATCCTGGACAATGTGGTATGCTACCTAAATCATAGGCAGTCCTCTGTGGGTTGATGTTCTCTCCTTTCCTTATCTTTTATGCCTTCTCTTACTTTTAAGGGCTGTGGGTTTGAATCGGACATTCTAGTTCAATCTGTGGGATCAAGGTAGGACTTATTGATAGCCAGCAATATAACTGTAGCAATATTGGAGTAGCTCTCTTTACTGGTGATGATTATGCTATTTTGTACCTACGGAACTGTGCAAGGATTCTTTTTCCTATCCAAAGATCTCAATAAAAACAAATCTGTGGCTGAATTGCCTATAGGGGAATTACCTAATTCTAATTTATCTTGTAAGTCAGTCAATGATTGTATTGTTAGATTAGATTGCCGGCTAACTATTTTAAAGCCATTAAATTTGAGTGATCTTTAGGTGATATGGATCTGTGGATTACGCTTCTAAATACAGTTTGTGTGAGGTTGGATGAAAAAATTTTTTTATTGTTTATTTAAGTATAAAATTCTAATTTGTGTTATATTCTGTTTATGAATATCAGTTGTACACATTATCATGTTTTCCTTGCTTCAGTAAGATTATCAACGTCATATCCATTGCATTATAGACATGTTCGTTGTGTATGAGTGTGTGTTTGTGTGTTTACTCTGTTTTTAATATTAATATTTTATGAAATTTGTATCAGATTTTTCTTCTGCTAATATATAGAGGATCTTATGAAAGAGCATTGAGTAATGAGGCATTGTATGTTGTAAGATTATTTATTTTATGTTTTATTATTGAATTTTAGCATTGACGTTTAAATAATTCTTTATAAAAGATTTATGAAGTAAAATTTAATGATTTCATCATTTTATAATTCATTGATCTGTTACTCATATATCAAGAGAGTTTCTATTTCTATTTATGATGATGTAATCCAGTTTTAGTACTTTGTACAGCTAAAGTTCTGTTACTTTAATAACTATTATGTCACTGTAATGTATATTATCCATGAACATTATTAGAAATAGTATTGTTGTTTTATTTTTAGTAATCCTAATTATTAGATATCCTGAAAAGAAATCCTTAATTAAATCTTATAAATTTTATATTTTTCATCTTTATTAAATCTTACCTTAATTAAGCATACTTCTATGTACAAAAATATTGAGATCTTTTTCTATCTTCTTAAATAAATGTTTAAATTCTATAATACTTATATTTTTAAAAATAATAGTTTTGACTTTGTTATAAATTAATCGATTTTTATTGAGATTTTTTGTTGTTTTTTTTTGGTCTTCAGTCATTTGACTGGTTTGATGCAGCTCTCCAAGATTCCCTATCTAGTGCTAGTCGTTTCATTTCGGTATACCCCCTACAACCTACATCCCTAACAATTTGTTTTACATATTCCAAACGTGGCCTGCCTACACAATTTTTTCCTTCTACCTGTCCTTCCAATATTAAAGGGACTATTCCAAGATGTCTTAGTATGTGGCCTGTAAGTCTGTCTCTTCTTTTAACTATATTTTTCCAAATGCTTCTTTCTTCATCTATTTGCCGCTATATCTCTTCATTTGTCACTTTATCCACCCGTCTGATTTTTAACATTCTCCTATAGCACCGCATTTCAAAAGCTTCTAATCTTTTCTTCTCAGATACTCCGATCGTCCAAGTTTCACTTCCATATAAAGCGACACTCCAAACATACACTTTCAACAATCTTTTCCCGACATTTAAATTAATTTTTGATGTAAACAAATTATATTTATTACTGAAGGCTCGTTTAGCTTGTGCTATTCGGCATTTTATATCGCTCCTGCTTCGTCCATCTTTAGTAATTCTACTTCCCAAATAACAAAATTCTTCTACCTCCATAATCTTTTCTCCTCCTATTTTCATATTCAGTGGTCCATCTTTGTTATTTCTACTACATTTCATTCATTACTTTGGTTTTGTTCTTGTTTATTTTCATGCGATAGTTCTTGCGTAGGACTTCATCTATGCCGTTCATTGTTTCTTCTAAATCCTTTTTACTCTCGGCTAGAATTACTATATCATCAGCAAATCGTAGCATCTTTATCTTTTCACCTTGTACTGTTACTCCGAATCTAAATTGTTCTTTAACCTCATTAACTGCTAGTTCCATGTAAAGATTAAAAAGTAACGGAGATAGGGAACATCGTTGTCGGACTCCCTTTCTTATTACGGCTTCTTTCTTATGTTCTTCAATTG
Source organism: Lycorma delicatula (assembly GCF_047948215.1). Lineage (NCBI taxonomy): Eukaryota > Metazoa > Arthropoda > Insecta > Hemiptera > Fulgoridae > Lycorma > Lycorma delicatula. The sequence goes on along the minus strand of NC_134465.1, from coordinate 28,345,676 downwards.
TTACTGTTGCTGTTTGGTTCCTGTACATGTTAGCAATTGTTCTTCTATCTCTGTATTTGAACCCTAATTTTTTTAAAATGCTGAACATTTTATTTCAGTCTACGTTATCGAATGCCTTTTCTAGGTCTATAAACGACAAGTATGTCGGTTTGTTTTTCTTAATCTTCCTTCTACTATTAATCTGAGGCCTAAAATTGCTTCCCTTGTCCCTATACTTTTCCTGAAACCAAATTGGTCTTCTCCTAACACTTCCTCCACTCTCCTCTCAATTCTTCTGTATAGAATTCTTGTTAAGATTTTTGATGCATGACTAGTTAAACTAATTGTTCTGTATTCTTCACATTTATCTGCCCCTGCTTTCTTTGGTATCATTACTATAACACTTTTTTTGAAGTCTGACGGAAATTCCCCTTTTTCATAAATATTACACACCAGTTTGTATAATCTATCAATCGCTTCCTCACCTGCACTGCGCAGTAATTCTACAGGTATTCCGTCTATTCCAGGAGCCTTTCTGCCATTTAAATCTTTTAATGCTCTCCTAAATTCAGATCTCAGTATTGTTTCTCCCATTTCATCCTCCTCAACTTCCTCTTCTTCCTCTATAACACCATTTTCTAATTCATTTCCTCCGTATAACTCTTCAATATATTCCACCCATCTATCGACTTTACCTTTCGTATTATAAATCGGTATACCAATTGAGATCAGTACATAATTATTATACATAAATAGATTGACCTGCTGTATTTTAATGGTAATGGCTTCTTGATACTGTCCCTGGCTACCATTTTGTTATAGGTGTGATTTATAGGTCCAGCTTCAGGTACACTAATTACATGAATAAACTGCCTATGGGTCCCAAGTCAAGGAAGATACACTAGTTATTTTATTTGGAGATCAATATATTGTGCAAAACTGCAAAAAAGGTTGATGTATAATCCAACGAATAACAAAAGGATTTGGCTTTAAAGTATTAAGAAAAACAATCAGAAAATTACCTTAATCAAAGTAATATCACAAAAATATAAAAAATAAATTAATAGGAAAAGGAATTAGATAAAATTCATTTTAATACACTAAAATAATAATTATATGAAATAATGCTAATGAAGTTATGTGAAGATGTTAATGTAACTGAAATCAACAAAAATTAAAAAAAACAATTTTGTTGGTGTTAGTTGGTGTTTGTGTGGATATTATTTATAACTACATATTAAAAATATGCATTCAAAAATTCAGATTTATTCTAGTGTTTTTCTGTTATTGTTTATAAATCATAAAAAACCATTGTTTTTATTGAAGAAAAAATGTAATTTACCTGGTAACTTTAGATTAGTTGGAAATGTTTTTAATGATAAGATAATATATTAAACTTAGCTGTAAGATTCTTTCTCATTGTCCAACATATAATGAAATATTGAATAAAAGTAGTTTTGTTATTTAGTTTGATAGAAATGTATAAATGTAATTTTTTTATTATGTAGGTGTGTGTGTGTGTGTGTGTATTTATATATATATATATATATACACCTATATACTGAAAACTGAAACATTATGGTTTGATTTTATTGCTAATGAAATCAATTTGGGTTTATCATCTAACATACATTCATTATTTTTACACTGTGGCAACAAAAATACTGCTATTATAATGGGAATATTTTCCACAAAAATATAGATTTGCGATTATTAGACATTACATTTACAATGCATTAAATAAATAGTTCTTCTGAACTACCAGTGTAGAATTTTCTTATCTTCTTAAATCAATGGATGAAGATACAGTGAATAATTACATTTTTTCCTACATATTTTTTTATCCTTTATTAGTTATTGTGGTCTTCTTTTTTTGTAGGAGTGTTGGCGGCAATTTACAGTCATCTGGTCTTAGTGTATCTCATGATAGTATTTTCTCTCCAGAACAACAGTCAGCTGATTCTGGATCAGAACTTGAAAGCACATCATCGTTATCAATACAGCGTCTACTTTCTGTTCAAACGGGGATACGAGTAAGTTTATATTTAAGTTTTATTTGTTTTATTAGTTACTATAAAAAAAATTTCATTATATTAAACATCAATATTTAAAATTAGCCCGCCAGAGAGTTTCGCCCCCCCCCCAAATCCCCTTTATGTTCACTATCGTCATGCTTGTAAGAATAACATTGATGAATAGCAATCAAAGCCTATACATTTTATAAACATTATCAGTGTATTGTAATTTCTTCAGAGCATCAGTTTGGTTAGCACAGGACTCAAAATCCTGAGTGATTGAAGTTTGGAGGTTTCAGAATAGTTGGAACCAATCTTAAGAATAGTTGTCGGTTAACTAGGGGTAGCTGCAGCCAGTTGCAGCATGTCATGCCGCACACATAATAACAGTGGCTGTTTTTGTTGAGGTACTGCGCTGACACCATCTTTAAAGCAACTTTCCTCGATAACTGAAAGAATTATCTAAAAAAAATAAATAAACCTTGTTTGTAGAAAATAAATTTAATTTCAAATTACTAAAAATTTGTTTCCAAATTCAAATTTACTAACGGGGTTTGGTCATAGTCAAGTTAATATCAACAAGGAATGTTATCTGATTGTTACACAAGCCATTAAAACAGCCACCATCTTGAAACAATGAAACATTTCATAATGACAATAGTCTATCCTATGGGTTTTACTAATTACTAATTAAAAACTATGTTCATGCAAAATTTCAGCATAATCAGTTGAGTAGTTTTGTGTGAGAGTTATAAGTTACGCCAATAGATTTTTTTTTAATTTCTAAATAATATTAGATAATATTATTAATCTTCTTCCTGTGTGTCATAAAATTGAAAGCAATGATTCTCTTGCATTGTGGTTTGTGTTCTTATCGTACCTTTTGAAATCTTAAGAATTTTATGGCTGGCTACTTAGTTTAATCAAATGTACTCTCCATGTACTGCGTTGTTTTTCTTGCGCTGCCCAGTTAGTTATTTTTATATGGCTTTGAATACTAGATCATGGATACCAGTTTCTTTGGTGGTTGGGTTTCAATTAACCACATATTTGAGGAATGGTCGACCTGAGACTACAATACTACACTTCATTTACATTCATATATATCATCATCATCATTCATCCTCTGAAGTAATACCTTATGGTGGTTCCAGAGGCTAAACAGAAAAAAGAGGGGAAATGTACTACATTAACAAAGTGAAAGATAGATCTAAAATTCTGACATTAGAATCAAGGTGTTTTGTTTAAAAAAATATTCAAGAATTAACATTATCGATTTGAGGTTCTTAAAAAAAATTACTCCTCTTCAACATTTCCTAATCCATGTTTCAAGTTCCATTTGAGAAAATTCTTTTAGGTTCAAGATAAATATGTAATCTCATTCTCAATCTTATGAAATGCACTTATTTTTTTTCCTTTGAATAGCTCTTTTAGAGGCTATGATGAATCAACTTTGCTTCCTCTGTGCCTGTACTTCTTTCATCCTTTGAGAGTGTTGTTACTTCTCTTCTTATGTCCACTTTCTTCCACTGGTTGACCTTTCCTGAATTACCTGTTTAAAAAATGTTCTGTCATTTATTGTGTCTGTTGATTCTAATGTTGTTCATGCCTTTTTCTATTTCCCAAAACCATCTGTCAGTTTTTCAACTTTCAAATGTAGTTGTTCTGTATTAGGGTCATAATTTAAATTCCAATTCACTGTTACATTTAGGTCCTAGTATTTTTCTTGGTTCTTCTTTTGGTTTTTTCCAATTTTTCAAGATTTCCAATTCAAGGAAGTTTAAGAATTTCTGCCGCGTAAAATATTTTAGGTACTTATTTGTTTACATAGGTATATCAAATAATTTTCATTTATTTTTTATTTTGCTTTTAATTAATTTTAAGGAATTTAAATCCAGATGTTAAGTTATTACACCTAAACTTGTTGAATTACTCTCGCTTACTTTAGCTATGCAAATTTTGAATGTTTTTTTTGCCTAATTTTTAAACATTTTAAATTAACTTTGATACTGGATTATTTTAATTGTTTCTCCTTAAAGCTATCCTTGATAATATTTCAATTTCAGTTCTGTACTAAGGTACTGGGGCACTGAGTTACTTAAATTTACAGGTATAAAATTCTTAACATTCAAGAATTGTATTTGGGAGAGGTGCATATATATATGTAATGTTAATGGGTATATAGTGAGAACTTTCTTTAATTTATCTAATTTAGTTATCTATATATATATTTTACTTATCTAATTGTCGGCTGTTTTGTTTTAATAAATTTTAAATATATCTGGTAAAAATCAAATGAATTGATAAATTGGGAAATTAAAGCATCTTGTAACTTTGTAAATGGACTGCAATACTAGTTACAAATGAAAAAAATATTGGTATTTTTTAAAGCCGTTCGATAATTTATTTATGATTATTTTGTATAAAGTACCTGTAACTATCATTTTGTAATTTGTAATAAACGTTCAAATATTTTGTTTTTTATATGGTATGTGAAATCACAAATCCTGAATATATGTTGGGGTGAGCTATGTTTTTAGGAAATGTTGGGTACCACTACATAATCAACTTATATAAATAAAAAAAAAAAGAAAACTATCTGCATCATTTTATAAATGTGAAGGTTAGTGTGTTCTGATTTTGTTGAAAGGGATTGTAAAATTATTGTGTAAGCATCTTAGCTGTTGAGGGTCTTTTCTGATAAGGGACAGTGGCGATCCAGTTGCTTTTAAAAAGTAGAAAATAAGATCGACAAGAGTGTATTTTCAATTTACCAATGTAATATATATATATATATATATATATATATATATATATATATATATATATATCTTAATAATATAAATTATTTCATTATGTCAAGAAGATTCTAGATTTGTTTCACAAGCATTTGTTTATTGCAATACTCTAGGAAAATATTTTAAAAATTTCCAAGAAGATTGTTGCAGTTCAGGGTAATATTAAAAGCTCCTGTAATTATCTATTAAAATTAAACTGCATCTAATTTTTTAAGTATTATTTTTGATAACTATTAATTCCGAAAAGTATACATAGGCCTCTTGTTATCTATGTTCCAGCATCTGATTAAAAAAATATTGCATAAGAAAATGGAACGACTGGTTGTTTGTAAACTATTTATATTTTGACTTTCGGTTATGGAACTGTAGATTCAGGCACACCAAATACATAGCATTCTGTTTAATCAATAAATTTTAATCTTTAGTGAAATAAAAATAGTAACTAAATGTGGAAATCTTACTACATAAGATTTATGAAAACTTGGAGTACTAATTTTAATTATATTTACTTACAATGAAAGGAAAAGGGAGTAAAATCACCAGGAAAAAGTTATTTTTCAGTTAAAGAAATGTAGTTAGAATCAATATGAAAAAAAGAACATATATGCATTTTTTGTGTAAAAAATAACTTAATCTCTAATTCCACATTTCACATTTTATACACTAATATATTTTTCCACATTTCACATTTTATACACTAATATATTCTTCTTTCAACAGTCAGTGTTTTAATTTCAAAATTTGTCTAGGTACTATATAAATACTAAGTAGTCCTAAAACTTTTATGTCTATATTTGATATAATGTTCAATAGTGAAAAATTCAGAGTTATTTTCAAAATATAGACCATAAGTGGACAAACAGGAGACAGCTGTAAAATATAAAATAAATAACATTTTAATAGTGGGCAAAGTTTCAGTACAAAATTTTCTACTTCTGTTTGTAAATTTTTACCAATTTCGTGGGTAATTTCTATAAAAAATTTCCTTGGAATCATAGTATTAAATGAGATTTAATCTGTGCCATGAAAATTCATTCAAATTTTCCATAGTCACATGACTGGAGTCTGATGATTTTTTTCTATGAATTCTTTAACAATTACATCTCAGTTTATATTAGGAGAAAAATGATAATTTACAAAGTGGCAATGTTCCAGTAAATGGAATATTTTTACACTATATACATTTAGTTGGGGGTTTTTAAATCACGTTAACAACAAACAGTGACCATTACACAATTATTAAAGTAAAATCACTAATTAATCTATATTAAAAATTTGTAAGTTACACTATTTTCAATAATTAATGGATAATGTTTAGGTAGTAAAATCTATAGATTTAAGAAATATAAAAATTATAATACATTGAAAGTAATTCCACAAAAAAAGAGACAAACTCTATACAACATACAGTCGTTGTTAGTGGCTGGGTGTAGTGGGAATGCTGACATTAACTAGTTCAGTAACATCAGTGTGGTAAGCGATTTAAAACGAACGATTTTAATTATTGACATTTTGGTATATCATAATGCAAAGTAAAACGTTTGAAGGAGTAATCTACTTACTGAAATTTAAAAGTGCAGGTGCTTTAATTTTTATTTTCCAGAAACTTTAATGCATTTGTTGTCATCTTATTTTTGTTGAAAAAAATCTTATTAAATAATAAACAATCTGCTGGGAACTTGATATTTTTCCTGGATTTGTGGGATATCCATTTGTAATTAAATATTCATTTATATCAGCCATATGAGATGATGAGTTTTGGATGTTCCATAGAGGATATATGCCCTGTGAATAATGGCAACTAAAAAAGGTGATAAATTATATTTCCTTAATCTGACGATTTCACAAAATATGAATTGACCAAGCAGTAGGAAATTTAAAAAAAAAGAGTGAATTAAGGCCAAAATAGTAACAGTTAAAGCAATTTTTTTTTTTAATAAACTGGTTTTATGTTAGATTAAGATAATGACTATAGTGTAAACACTTGTAGTTGTTCTTTTATATACGTATATATGTACATGTACGTAAACTGCATTTGCTGATTAAAGAAAAACCTGTTCTACATAGTTGCTCTTTGTAATTTACCATTAAAATAAACTTAATTAGTTTACACTTGTAAGTCATATATCTTACGCAAAGTGTTGTTATCAATATAAAAAAAGAAAATAGTAAAAAAAAGAAGAAAAAACAGGATATTTTGTAATTCTCCCATTATTTTCTAATCCAAAGCAAAATTAGAGTACTTAAAAAGTAGAGTCTTAAAAGAGTCTTAAAAAGTATGCTGTCTTACCATAACGAGCAGGACATCCGTTCACATTCATAAACCTTTTTGGGATTAATGAAGAAAAAACATTTTTTTTATCAATATATATATATATATAATAAATTATTTGTATTATATCCAAATATTTGTCTGATGAACTTTATTTACATTAATGTATAATTTATTATATTATAGTTTGTTATATATCATGCGTATTAAAAAAAAGATTGCAAAAATTATTTTTATGATATATATTTTATTTTTAGCATAGGTAGTCTGTGGACTGATATATCAATTATTGACAGTAAATTTATTTTATTTTATTTATTTTTATAAAACTGGTTTTTATGTTTAATCAGGTCAGGTTGGTATTTCTATATAAAATTGCTAGAATGGTTCTTGTCGATATTAATTTACATCGTATTGCATCTATAGTGTGTATTGGTGAAATAATCATTTCAATATAAGCAATAAATAAATAAATAATTAAAAATATAAATTGGTAACTATAAAATGCTCAAAATATGTTAAAAAAGTTACTTCAAACTCAACATAGATGGCCATTTTGATAGTTGAAAAATCATTATCACTAGTTACTGAAGAATTAATAAATAAATGATACTTACGAAACAATATAAAAAGAGGATTTTTACCTGTGTTACAAAATAACACTGAATATTGATTTTTAAAAATTTAATCACTAAAATTTCCAACTTAGGTTGCCCATCATAACCTAATTCATGCTCCTTGTGTAGGGTTGGTTAAGCTAAAAAGTATTTCAAGAATAATGGAGCATGAACTTTGAAAGAAATAAATATTTTGGTATAAAATTAGAGAGGGAGATGAGAATTTTTAATGTACTTAGGATAAAAAGTTTCACAAAAAAATTGTTTTTAAATTCAAAATGTTTTTCATTACTCAACAATGAAATTTTTACATATTGTTAATAAAATAGCTGGTTTAACAACTACTTTATAATTTTTGTTTATTATGGACACTTTTTAAAAACTTGGTTTCTAATAAATTCATTTTGTAGGTAGTTGGTTATCCTAACTAAACTTTTATAAAAAATGTATATTAAATTATGGTGAATAAACTGAATTAGAAATGTCAGTAGTTCAGACTATTTTTAAACCTTTGCTTGAGAGTATTGAAAACAATATTATATAGTTTAAAACCAAGAGTTGGCTTTTATTTTATTTTATTGATACAAGTGATACCAATAGTTTTTTTTAATTTCATGAGTATTGATAAATTATTATTACATAATTGTTCAAAAAGGAATGTAATGTATTAAGGATGTATGTTTGTATGTGTGCATGCATGTTTGTTCCACCTTAGCAGATCATCATTTTAGATGTTTCACCCTGTGTTAAAATCTTTGCGTTACTGGGAGTGTCATAGGCTATACAAATATGCATGAATATATATATATATGTTTAAATAAATTTAAAAAATTGTACTATATAAAAAGTACTATAAACAAAATTGTTGCATGCTCTTTAATTATTCTATATTAGTAATTATCTTATATTAAAGCGCAATGTTTGTCAGCAAAGTTTTTTTTTGACAGTTGTTTTAAATTTTTAATATGTATATCTTGTTTATTATTTTTTAGTGCTTTCCTTTTCTTTATTTTTACAATACTTCAGTTGTATTTTTATACTAATGAATATTTATTTATTGATGATTATTGTTAAAAATAAAAATGGCCATCTAGTTTTAAATTTTAAATCCATCTTTTTGTTACTAATTTTTCAAAGCTTTGTAGTTTTATTTCAATATTTTTCTTTAATTCTTGTTGTGATTATGTGAGCAACACACAATTTTTGAAAATTTTTAAGAATTAAAAGAAAAATAATATGTATTTGACTAATATAATCACAAAATTAAGTAAGTTCGTTAATGTGTTTAGGGTTAGACATTTTTAAGTTTGTTTTTTATTGATAAATGATGAAAATAAGTTAATAACTCTAGATTACTACTTTCAATGATAATGATTACTACTTTCAGTGATAATAGATTAATGTTAACATGTAGTAGCTGTTTATATGTATATTATACATATTTTGTTAGAGTTTCATTTAATTTATTTGGGTGTTTGTGTAGACATGGCTTTTTTTATTTCAATTTAGTTAATTATTTATTTTTTCTTGTGTATAGAATTTTATATATTTCTAAAAAAATTCATTATTGGATTCAATATGTGTGCCGTGTGAGCACCTTTTGTTTTCGGATTTTGATTTTGGTTTGTTTATTTTTGATGTTGAAGCATCTTTCAGGATTACAAAAATACATGAATGGCCTCTACAGCTGTCATGTTCACCTCAAAATGGCTGCCAAAATTAAAATTTATTAATATTCACATTACTATAACAGTGTAAGCTATCAAGTAGATTCAAACACTTACATAAGGTTTACTGAAATGCATAAAATATATAAATATCAATTTTGTAAATAAAGTTTAAGACCCCAAAATGACAGAAATTTTATTTAAAATTGACACAAATGTTTCAAGAGACTTTTTGTACATTCTAATGTCAGTCTGGGGATTTCACTGGTGTTGACTGCAAACAGCTTTTAAGTACATGTTTTATAGTTAGTATATTTCTTCACGTGGATGAAGTATTCTCCTTTCTACTTCTCAATTTTATTTGTGGTAGTTTTGTAAGAATGGGAAATATAGAAACAAAATTCAGTAGTATATGAAAAATAACAATCAGGGATGTTTTGGATGAAAGCCTGATATACTGTCATTTGCCATGGTAGTATTCATGTCTTCATTAATTTTGGAATGATTCAATAATTCCTAAGTTCAGAGCTGAGTTGTAGAATATTTATCTTGATTTTTAAAAATTTCATCAAAAGGTTTCATTATAATTGCAACTGTGACAATGGTTCCAGCATGATTTAAATATAATTTATACATTAAATTGAAGCCGTGTTAATTTTTTAATCTTCAATATCTTTGTAATTATTTGTTTGATCAGATTTTTTTCTTATTACAGAATTTATTAAGAATTTTATTTTGAACAAAATGACATCTCATTTGTAAAAACCCATTGACACAACAGACTTGCAGACATTTAACATGGCAGTACGCTTGCACACCGTTATGCAAGGTGATCATTTTTATTACATTTAGTGGAGGAAATAAAACAGCAAAAAAATGATCAGCTTGCATTACAGTGTGCAAACATACTGCTGGGTTAATTGCAATAAATTGATCCTTAAAGTTCAGTTTAAGTCCCTTATTAAATTCTGGCTTAGAGTAATAACTTATGTCTGCAATAAATGTGGTTACAGATTTGTGTAACTTCTTCCCTTTTTCTTGTAGTAATCAGTCATCCTAGGATTGGTTTGCAGCATTCTTCCTTCAGGCAGATCTATCTTATGCTAATCCCTTTATTTCCATGTGTGTTTTACACCCAACATCCTGTATGATTTTGTTCAATATACCCTAGTCTTGGTCTTCCTCTTGCATTGTTTCGTTTAACTGTGCCCTCTTATTATGTTGTGCAACAAATTGTTATGCTGTAATACATATCCTGTCCATGTGTCTAGATGTTTCTTTAATAAGCTTCGTAAACATGGCACCTCATCAATCCTTCGTACACTTCATGCGTTATTTTCTCCCCCCCTTGTAATCTTCAACATCCGTTGGTAGCACCACTACAAATGTATCTATTCTCCTTTTCTCTTCTCCGCCTATGGTCCATGCTTCACTGCCATGTAGGAAAACATAGCATACGAATGTCTGAAATTGTTTCATCAATTTTTTGTTTATATTGTTTTAGATGAATATCATTAACTTCTTTAAATTAGATTTATTTTAAATTGAAGTTTATTTTTAAAAAAATTACTGCTGCATATAAAAATTCTGATTTTAACTTTATAGGTTGTTACCCAAGTTGGATGCGTAGCATGTGTTAAGAACATGCATATTTTAATTATTTTCAATTTAGTTTTTTTAACATATGCATCATCATATAATCAAGGGTATTAGAGCACGTCTAATATTAACTCATTTTATTATTTACATGCCCGTAAGAATTTATTCAATTTTTTATGGTAGAGATTATCCTTTTCTATTAATTCAAAAAGATACTGAAAATTAGATTGTGTAGCAAGTCTCCTACATACAATTTTACCAGAGCATGTTACATAATTTTTAGTATACAAATATCATGGTATAACTTAATTTTTAATAAGTTAAATTTATATAATAAATATGATCTATTGAATAAATATGAGCTGGATTATAAATAATTAAGCTGAAGAATTTAGTTCATATAATTTGTTTTAACAACAACCATCAATATGAATGATAGACTGAGTCAGGTACTGAGAGTTGAAAGTTCTAAGGTTCAAATCCTAGTTAAGGCAATTACTTTTATACGGATATGAATACTAGATCATGGAAATTGGTGTTCTTTAGCGGTTGGGTTTCGGTTAACTACACATCTGAAATGTGTAGTTAACCGAAACCCAACCGCTGGTTGATGTGAGATTGTACAAGACTACAGTTCATTTATATTCATACTTATCATTCTCATTCATCCTCTGAAGTAAAATACCTTACGGTGGTTCTGGAAGATAAACAGAAAAAGAGAGAGAGAAGTACTGGGAATTCAAACCCACTAGGTTGGTCTAGTGACGAACTCACAAATCAGCTGATTTAGAAGTGGAGAGTTCTGAGGTTCAGATCCTAGCAAAGACTGTAATTAATTCATGTAATTCATACTTTTGTATGAATTTGAATACTAGGTCGTGGATACTGGTGTTTGGTTTTCAATTAACCACACATCTCAGGAATGGTTGATCTAAGACTATAGAAAACTACAATTCATTTACGTTCATACCCAATCATCCTCATTCATCAGCCGAAGCTGATGAACATCAGCCACCTTATGGTGGTTCTGAAGACTAAACAGTAAAAGAGAGAGGTACTAGGAATTCATGATTTTTTAATGTTATAAATTATTTTGCTCGTTGGCCAGTTATTTATTTATATGATGTTGATATATATTAAAGAATAAAACTATTAACTAAGTTTTCAATCAGATGATTTATATACAAGTAGAATTTTTTGAACCATTTTTACCATTTCGTACCATTTTCTTGAACATTTCTCTTTTCTTCAGGTTTTGATATTTTTGATTTCTAGTTTATATCCTTTTTACAGCTTAAAAACTTATTAAAAAAAATGAAACAAATTAATATTGCTTTAGATAGTGTAATTTTGTTTGTGTTGGGTTTTTTAAATATATAAATTTGACATTTAATAAATATCAAATATTTTCGTTAAAAAAAAAAAAAAAAACATTAAGTAGATGTTATTTAATAATGATTAAAATATTGTCATCTTGGGAAGTAATATACTATATAACTTTTAAAAGCTGAATGTCCAGTTCTTGTTTCAAGGTAATGAAATCCCTCAGGGAGAATACCTTATAAATGTTGAACTATAAATGGATAAACTGGTTTCCATTTTATATATGTATTTATTTTGCAGTTGTAATTAAGTTTAATCAGTATTGTTTATTAAATTCTGTTACCATAATAACATTTACAGTTCTGTTATCCCAATTTCTGTTACTTATTATGATTTAGTATTATTAAATAATTATAATAGATGAAATATTCAATAGAAAATTTAATTATATAAATTAATTTTACTGTTCATGTAATTTAATTACTCGTTAAAACATAAGTGTAATAAAATTTGCTATAACTACAAGTAACTCGTGTTGGGATATCAAGCTAAACTCTCGTTTACTATTATTTTTTTCTTAATTAAATTTCTGTAGTTGATTTTATACCATTAAACAAAAGTGTTTATTTTTTAAGAAAAATATGATTAGATTTACAGTCATGTTTATAAAATGTAAGTTGTAATGTTGTCACTTTATAGGGGCCACCTTCTATAACATTAGTACTGCTGTTTTCTCTTTATTGTAACGTCAATTGATATTATGATAACTTAACTTTTTCATCAATCCAAATTACCAGTGAAAGACTTTTAATACATAAAAAACTAAATTTTAGTTCCAACATTACTTTTAGAAATCTTATTTTCAAAAAAGATGAGAAATCTATTTTAGCCCAAAAAATTTACAATAATTAAAACAAAACAAAAATGTAGTACTTAAAAAAAATTTACAAAATTATTATTACAACAAGAATAAAGCCATTGTATGAAAAAACACAATGGTTCTAGAAAATTTTTCTTGCTAATTTCTGTCATTAAAATGCAAGATGTGGAAGTGAGTGCAGAATTATAATCTTCACTGGTAAAGGTATATAGATCTCTTTCAGGTGTTTCTATACTTTTTTTATGGTTTAATTTTTTTAATTATCTTTCTGGGTTTTTTATCACAGGTTTTAAAGTATTTTTTTTTAAATTTAATTATTTCTTTGGATCATTTATATTTTATGGTTCTTTACATATTTGTCATATTTATTGAAAAATTTCTCAATATACATTGCTTTTACTAAAGATTCTGTATAGATTTCTGTGGAAGTAAATGGAATGTAATGAATGAACTGTATTATTTGATTCCTGAGCAATCATTGGCTTGCTTGGATGAATTTGAACCTTGGAATTGAGGAAGATTGATTGATTGTGCGGAGTAGATGCATATATTTTGTTTATGAATATGTGGAACATAGAATAAATGCACGTACTTCAAAATTTATTAGATTTAAATGAAATTTTTTCATCCTTTTCTTTGTGATTTGACTTTAGTTTGTAGCCATAGAATTACATTTTACTTCAAACTGCATCTTTGAATAGATTCTGTTCCATGTAACTTTATTTGTTACTAGCATCCCAGTCCCGGCTTCGCCCGCGCTATATGGTTACAGATGAATTAATTTTATGTCGACCAAAATGTTGTCGTTTTCGACAAATATGAGCCAAATTGGACCATAAATACAATTTTTCAAAATATCTCAATTCCAGCATGCGTACAACTCAAAAACTTTTAATAAAATCTTATTGTCTTATTAGTTATGCAACCATATGCAAGTTTGTTAAACACTTTTTTATTTATTTTTATCTTTTACACTTTATTCACAAACACACTTTTTCACAGTCCTTTTTCTGATCGCTTATGAAGAAGCGTTAGAGATTATATACTTTTGCCTGCGAGATTTTCGGGTTCTTTGTTTTTGCTTAGGTTGTCAAAATGGAAAAAAGTAACTTAAAGTTATTGGAATGCCGATAACTCGCAACTGTTATGTAGGAGGTCCAAAAAAATTAGCCTATGTTCACCGCAGGGCTTCTGAGTGTTGGTGTGCAAAATTTTGGACAAATCTGTCTGGTAGATTTTGAGTTAAGTTGGAACAGATAGACAAGCAAACATTGATTTTTATATATATATATATATATATATATATATATATATATATATATATATATATATATATATATATATATATGCTGTGACCTAAAATATGTTTAATTACAGTTTATATAATAAATTGTCAATATTTTTCAGAGTGATGAATTTAGAATGATTATTTATAATATTACTAATGACAATCATATTAACATGTTATTAATTTACTTTCAAAACAGCAGATATAATAACAAAAGCAAATATAAATTCAAAATGCAGAAGATATAATAACAAAAGACATTTGTAAACAAAACATAATTTATATAAACACAAAATGATACACAGACAAAACTGCAGTACCTATGAAAAAATTAAATTTTTCATACGAGTTAAAAGAAGAGACAGACTTATAGGCCACATACTAAGACATCCTGGAATAGTCGCTTTAATATTGGAAGGACAGGTAGAAGGAAACAATTGTGTAGGCAGGCCACGTTTGGAATATGTAAAACAAATTGTTAGGGATGTAGGATGTAGAGGATATACTGAAATGAAACGACTAGCACTAGATAGGGAATCTTGGAGTGCTGGATCAAACTAGTCAAATGACTGAGGACAAAAAAAAAACATACGAGTATAATCGCAAATGCAGATTAAAACATCCAGGCATAACATACAAAACAAGATAATCAATATTTTCAAATTATCTCATAAAAATTGGACACAAGAGGAAAATGATATTTATGCCCATATGGAAAACTTTACACATGAACAAAACAAGCCATGAACTCAGTTTACTGTAACAATGTAAAATTTAACAAAAAATATAATAACCCATTCAGTGCTGTGGAAAATTATAAAACATTCTGTTTATTCCAAACACTATCAGTTATATAAAAATATTAATTTTTGATGCAATAATAAATCAAATCTATTTTAACGTAACATTACACTTGAGTCATTCTTTCAGCCATCTTATGTTATTAGATTAGGTGTTTTTTTTGTTTTTTTTAATGAATTTATTTTAAGTACGGCAGATTGTTTTTAATTATGAAATCTATAATCAAATAACGTTTAATTGTTAAAGGTAAGAAGCAGTACAGTTATGTTCATGATGTCACACTGTATAAATTCTTTACCTAGTTTAATACATTTTTACCATATTAAACAAATTCTGCTTTATAAAGTTATTTTAATTAAATTGTTAATAATTTTTTCAGAAAGGTATCTCAAAACCATTTACAGAATAGAAAGTTGACATCTGTGAAATGCTTTAGTTAAAATTGTGATAAGTGAAAAAAAAAAAAAATTAATTTGTTAAATAAACTGTTAAATCTTGATGGAATGATGTGTAGATTGTTTATTGTTATTACAAATCTATGTCGAGTTATATATTTATTAAAATTATTTTAAAAATATACTTTTGAAATAAATTTCATTAATAAAATATTTTTAATAATTTCTCACCCTGACTTCAGTTGGTATTACTGGCAGTTTTCTTTAAAATAAACACACATAAATTTTAAATGTGGTCAACAAATTTGTTGGATTTCAATTTTGTCTGTTCAATTTAGTACACTGTTCTTTGTGTGCATATATTTCATAATGTGCAACTATGTTTAAATTTGATCTATTTTTATGTCGATGTATATTATCAAAGTTGTTATCGATGTAGGTGGGTTGTGTCTGTGAGACTGTCGCCAAATGTTTAATTTTACATTGCTTAAAGGTTTTTTCAAAGATTCGTTGTATCTTTGTATCTTTGTTTGAAGCTGCAAATTATTTGACCAATGTAGAATATTGTGCAGCCAGAACAATTTTGTATTCTGGAGCTGCTGTGTCTAGTGTTCAATTATTTGTTTTGTTTGTTAACCTGAAGACCCACATTGTGTCAAACATATTTTAATTTTTGAGTTATTTTCTCACAGTGCTTCTATGTATCCCTTTTATTTATTTTGTGTAGTAATGTCTGAATGAGTTTAGTTTTATGTCATTTAAGTGTGCTAGGTATTTTATGATGTAGATTATTGGATTCTTCATTTGGTCCTAAGATTACAAAGGCTTTCAGTAGTTTATGGATCACACTTCTGAAAGCAGTTAATTTATGCAAGATTGGGTGGTCTGAGGTAGTGTTTGAGAGTATCTGTTAATTTTGATTTTTTGTGTATTTTCAAAGTGTTTTTATTTCATTGTTTATTATGAAGACAACATCAAGGAACTGTATTATTGTAATAATTTACAATGAACTCCACAATTGTATATCGGTCAGATGGTTTACTTAAAACAAAAATTGGTTACAAAAAAAAAATTAAAAAATCCAGAACAAAAGAGAAAAGACTTAAGTTTCAATTAATAAACGAAGAAAACAACGAATTAAAGAACCGAAACAATGAGCAAAAAATATAAAACCCAATTGTCTCAAAATAGAAAAAGCATTAATTTTCCTTAAATAATTTTCTACACAAGCAGCAAACCCTGATAAAGTTATAGTAATCAAAGAAACAACTCTCAAATAATAAGTATTATAAAAATAAATAAAATAGTTAAATAGGATAATTTAATTAATATCAGATGTAACTAAAGTTGAAGAATGAACCAGTGCTTTCAAATAAACATTTTAAAGCCCTCCATACAAATTATCTTAATCTTCTTGGAAATTATAAATTATAAATACACAATAATGTACAGACACTTTTCAACTCATTTAAAGCATGTATCTGCCTAATTAGAAAATACTGTCAGCAACAATATCACCTGAGTGAAAACAGCAGCATTACTCTCTGATGAGGATGAATAAAAACTTTTGAAGTAATTAAAAATGTTCTATTTGTATAATTTGCTTTGATTTTCTTGTCAAAAGTTTATAACATAATCATTTTCATTACCAATTTTGAAACATTTACAGCAAACGTAAACTATGTTTCAATGAATCAGTTTAAAGATCAAATTATTATTAATATTTTTTTTTTTTTTTTTTTTTTTTCAGTGAGCATATCAAGAAATTTATATTTAAATTAATAAAAGATATATTTGGTTCACTTAATTAGGTTAGGTTAGAAAATAAAATTACATTTTATTTATTGAATGGAAAATGTTACAGCACATGATAGCATTCTTTTAACTTTTTAATTGAATCTTATTTAATCATGTGTATGCATTACTTAATAAAAAAACTGAACTCTGTGTTTGAAAGCTTTCTCATAATGGTTGTAATTTGGTTAGAATAGAATGGTGGTAAAGTTCTGAAATTCATCAGAACTAACCTAACTAAAGGATATGCTCCTCTCAAAATTTTTATTTATTTATTTTTAATAATGTGTATTATCCTGAAATCATTTTCATTTTTATTTACTTTTAATGCTTTCATTATTTCATTAGCTTATATTTTCAAAATATCTATTCTTCTACAGATGGAATAAATGAAATAAATTCTCGATTATCATTCTACCTTTAACGCTCATTATAATTAACTAGCTTTTATACAAAATGTACAACAGATTTCATTAACATAGATCCAATTATTTAATGATTGTCAAATTATTAATAAATCATCAAACTCAGGTTACCTTTCTTATGAATATTTATTCACATTGATTAATATCAAATTTTAGATTAATTTTGAATATCAGTTTTCAAATGTATGGTTGATTTGTGTAACATCTACTACTGATAAAGTAATGTTACTATTTGGTCTATATATTTAGTAGTCTACATTTTGCATCTCTTCTCTAGTTCGTAATCTTCTTCTCTAGTTCGTAATGTTTATGCTTGTTTTTTAGGGGCTATTATTTTGTTGTAATTTATGTTTTAATTAGCTTAATGTTCAAATCCCTAGTAAATATATTTCTGAAATTTATGAACCATTGAAAATAAGGAATCTCTTTTTGTTAAAATAATTCTTTTTTTACCAATCATTAGCCCAGTAAAACTAAATTATAAAGAGAATGTGGTAAGGAAATAATTAGGTTTTTGAATTTTTTGTTTGACATCTTTAAATTTATTCATGTTTTAATACTCGGGAGTGCTGTATAGAGTAGGTTTGGTATAAATAAGTGGTTGGAAAAGGGAAGCAAGGCAAAATGAGTTATTTTTTGGCAAATATATAACAAATTAATTAATTTATAGAAATGTTGTTGTAACCAGATACTTTTTTTACTCTGTATGATAACTATGATTATTTCATTTTTAAAAAAATTTTTGAATCTCTATGAATGAGTGCTTTTTTTATTTACTTATTAAACCACAATTACAAGTGACACTCGATCACAATTATATTGGTTTTAAATGAGAAGTGAATTTGGTAGCATATGAAAGAAAAGGCAAATCTTTCCAGGAAATCTAGAACTTTCCAGTTGAAAGATATAGATACTATTCTGTCGTTTTAAGTCAGCAAAGTGGTGAACCTTCTTACAACAGACTTTAGGGATAAACTAAAAATCTGGGGAAAATTCTTTAAATAAGTTTCAGAGACATTTTTTCCCTATAATCTTAGTTTTCTTTTTTTTTTATTTTGTCTTCAAAATTTACAGAATTTTGGTTAAAAATATCTAAGAGAAAGTAACCTCTGAAAAATGTATTTTTTAAGAATAATTTGGTAGTATGAATTTAGAATAATATGTTACATTGTTTTACATTTTCTAACTAAACAAGAACATAGTGTACTTATTTTTTAATTAATTTTTTTTTTAAGAGGATAAAAAGAATTTTAGGAAAAAAGAAATCATAAATGTTTTCTAACATTAAAATTAGATGAAACTAATAAAGTACTATTTCTATTATGTTTCAGTTTTTTAGTGAATTTATTTTTTGTAGTTAATTTATTTATCAATCAATTTCATTTTTTGTTCTTCAGTTCTTCAATGTGACAAAAAATACTTTTTCAAAAATCCCTACATAAATCATTTGGTGGAATGAAATCAGGACTCCTGCGAGGGCTGTAATCATTTTAAAATTACATGGTCATAAAAATATTATTTTAAAAGATTTATGGGGCTCAGAGCAATAAATTTAATTGTCATATCTTGGCAAGAATTTTTTTTTTTGATTTTCACCTGGTACTATTTTTTGTTACCTGTTACTTTTTGTTGGATCGACATTTAATAATTTCTGGTTGGTCTCCTACTCTTCTTGGTAAGAATGTTTTTTTTTTTTTTTATATAAATGGCCAACTTAGGATCATGCAAATAACACTTAATAGCTTTTCATCTCTTCTGCCATGCTTTTTCCAATTTTTCAGTATGGTTTTGTTTTTGCTCATTTGTCCATTTTCTTCATATCCTTCTTTTTATGCCACAAAAACTTTTATATAGGAACTTATTCTTCAGAAGTTATCTGTTATCACAACAGCCTTCTTCTTTCAAGCCTATCTTTTTGGAGACCCTCTTTCATCTTTTTCGGTAATTTGATTTGCTTTTCATGTTGTACTACTTATTAAATGTTGTACTGCTTTGATTAAATTTGCTTATTTAGTCTCTTGTGGTCCATTTTGATCATATGCCTCAAGAAATTTAAACTTCTCTTTTTATTTCTATTTCTAGATCATGATTTTGGTAGATCTCCTTGTTAGATTCTCCTTGTTTGTATTTTTTCTCTGTTTCCTTTAATCCATGGATTTTCCTTGGTAACCTTTTGATCATGAGCAGTTTTTCAAGGTTGGTTAGTTGTAATGTTTCATTACCATATTACTGGTCTCACTACAGTTGTATAATGTATTAATTTCATGACCTTGCAGAAATTCTTATTGTAGATGTCTTTGTTTATAAATTCAAGCTTCTCCAGTTTTAATATTCTGTTAACACTTTATCTATTCTGTTCTGTTTTGAGGTACTTAAAGTAGTTGGTGACATTTATATTTCTGCACTTAGTCCCTTTTGTTTTTTGTGTAAATAGTTTGATGTTCATCGTGACATTTTGGTAAAGGATACTTGTAGGCATGCTTTTTGAGCTATTCCTGTAAACTCTTCTATTTGTGCTACTATGTCTGCCTTCAGTAAGAATGTTTATTTATAGTTTTTAAAAAAAATTGGCCCAATAATTTTCTGTGAAATTGCATACTAAATATTAAATCTTTTTATTTACTATTTAAAAGCAGTGATTAACCTCCCGAATTCAATTACTCTGTACATTATTATGGCATACGAAATCGTTTAGATGGAACCATACTTCTTCAATGAAATTAACATTTAATACTGTGTGTGTAAATTTAATAAATAATTGGAACCTCTTGCAGTAATTAATCTGTTTGGCTTTGCCTGGTTCAGTAAGTTCAACAATTTACCAGTAGTAGTTTATTTTTAGTCTCAAACCTCTTTAAACAATAACTTTAAGTGATGTCTATCTCCTACCCCATCATTATTATGAAAGCGTTTGAGCGAATGTTTTTTTTTATGTTTGATTCCTTTGACACAATTCAAAGTAATTCTTGTACCTATTTGTAAGAATTCATTTGCAATTAATGTAGTAAAAATAAGAACTTAGACTAGTGAAAAATTTGTTTTACACCTTTATATAATGAATATTTTACAAAAACAAATATGGCACAATTTTTTATTAAAGGAACACAAGTTGTAAAAAAAAAAAAATAACATTCACTGTGATCATTGGCACAGCAATATTCCTGATGCAAATTCATTGTTGCATGCCTTTTGGACCATCTAAAAAATTATAGATATAAAAAATTTCATAAATAAATAAATTATACTTTTACGTTAAAAATTATTGATGCCACTTGAGTTGGCTTTGATAACAAGTTGTTATATCTCTCAGTAGTGTATGAGCTTGAGATTACAAAAAAATGTTTTTTCTTTTTATTTAACTTAATTCTATTTACACGTGTAATTGACCTTGAGCCTTGAGTATCTGTAATTTTACAATTCTTTTATATACTGTGTTTGTATTTAAACACACATACTCTTACACACACACACACACACACACACACACACACACACACACATATATATATATATATATATATATATATATATATATATATATATATATATATACAGAGAGATAGAGAGTAGAGAGAGAGAGAGGCAAAATTATTATTAAAAATCACATAATGAACACACAAAAATAACAAATTTATAAGTTCACCAGTTTATGTAAAAAGCTTTTCAAACCCATGAATTTATTATCATCAATTATAAAATACTATATGACAATTTGAATCAGTTTTTACATCTAACAATTGTAATACATTACCTGATCGAGTATTTATGATCAAATGAGATTTTATCAACTTAAATAAATTATGATATTGATAAACTACTTGGTCGTTTATCATTTTATGTTAGAATTTAAATTTATAAATATTTTTAAATTGTTCTATTCTCTTATTTCTTGTTGTTTATTTTTATTTCCTTAAATTTTGACAATTTAATTTTTTACTTGTTAACAATGAGATTTTCTGAAGTATTAGATAATTTTGAATATTTATTTTTTTTAATTTCTGTTTTGTTTGGAGTAATGTTATTTCAAAGATTGATTTTTTTAATAATAATTCAGTTGTAAAATTTAAGAAGTAAACAAGTTGTTTAGTACAAGTAAACAAGCATTTTTCAATAATAATAAATACCGTGCCAATCTTACTAGCATACATAAGAAATGAATTGGTTTCCATTACATCACTTGAGTAGAATATACTGTTACACATAAGCTAAGTGTATTAAAATCAGGTTATTTTGAAAATTCTTTAAGCAATACCTTCACTCTGTTCACAATGGGATATTTATTTTGTTGAATAAAATGTATTATTATCAAATAAAATAGCTTAACTGGTTCAGCTTTTTTTTGTCTCTTTTGTTTTAAATGTGTCAGCCGTAAGACTAAGACATATAGAGTGAAGGAATAAATTAATATATTCAGTACTCACTCCTTAATATCACAGAATGTACTTTATAAACAGGGTGATTCACAAATAATGTAACAAACTTTCAGAGAATGTCCTTAAATAAAGAAGAAAACCCATATAAAAATAAATTACAAATTGCTTTCTTAGCTGGTGAAAGATTTAATCTTGATTTCTACGCCTTCAGTAAAATTAAATCAGAATGTAATTGTAGTGATCCCAATTGTAGTGATCCCATCACTTTGTTAAATGGGTAATAAACAAATAAAGGTTTTAAACAAAAAATTTTATAGAATTTGACTGAGTAAAATAAGTCTCTGAATAATAGTCCATAAAGTGCACGGAAACAAAGTATAAACATAAGAATTTCAATGTATAATAAAAAGAAAACATCAAAATGGGGCAGATTTAACTTTGTATTATTCCTGCAAAAATAGTTTACTTCATTTTTTATCTGTTAATGATAACAAGAAGTATAAAATTGAGATTGATTGATTGAGTTTTAGTTTTATATTATATATTTCATTAATACCCAAAGGTCCATAGGTAAAGTGTATTATTATAAACAATCAATAATTACTTTTTTTTTACTTTCCTAAATTGTCATTTTAAAAATTGATAAAATGATAAACAAAAGGAGATGGTAGTTAAAGATCATTTCTGGGAGAGTGCCCTAAAGTCTTATTACTTCCTTGTATGAAGTAAAGGATTTTTGTGATCACAAAAATTTAGGTTTTCAGATTTCAATGGAAATATACATTTTGACCATTCCTGAATCCATTTTGACTAGTTTCAGCGTGATGTCTGTATGTACGTACTTTTGTATATATCTCGCATAACTAAAAAACTATTAAACGTAGGATGTTGAAATTTTGGATTTAGAACTGTTGTAGCATCTCGTTGTTCACTTACCCTTTTCATTGGAATTGACTGGGCCAAAAGTGTTCAAAAAAGCCCAAAATCCAAAAATGTTAGATTTTGGAGTTTTTCGTAACTGCTGTAATAAGCTCTCATTGAGAGCTTTTCAATGATGTATTGAAAGTGATACATATTTTCATTGGTTCCAGAGTTATAGCCAAATAAAATTTTAATTAATGAAATATTTGAATCTTACAAGGGTAAGGTAAGGTACATCGGTTCAAATTTGACTTCATTTCCCTTTTTTTTTAAATTTAAATGTATTGATTTATTAATAATTATTAATCACTGATTGTAAAAAAAAAGTACAATAAATAATAATTCAATAATAAAAAAAAAATAAAAAAATATCAGAAGTTATAAATGAAATAAAATTTTATGTAATTTTTATTTTAAAAAAAAATGTTTATATGTAATTTAATAGGTGTACAAGGAAGTCAAGAAATTTTAAGGTTTAATTTGATGCTAAGACACAATACACAACAGATGATGTCTTATGGAGGCAGACTTTTTACTTTGGCTACTGATGTCCTCTTATACTGTTTTATTCCCACTATAAATCGTCACTAATACATGACAGTCAGTTCATGATATATTTGCAAGCTATCATAGCATATACTGAAGTTGACTCTTGGTTGATCACAGATAAGACCAGTGATGCCTCATCAACCTTATAGTGTAGTTGTTTATAATTTGTATCTGTGTAACAGTATTTATCAGTACTATATATTTTTTTTTTAAAACTGTATTTATCAGTAATATATTTCCTTTTAAAAATTTTTGTCTGAACTAATTATTCAGCTTTTTAATCATTTTTAATTTCTAACATGTACATATGTTCAAGCCTGACTTTTCAGCAAAGGGACCTATTTCATTTGTTGGATTTTTATTTGTTCGAAGTTCTTCTGATCATGTTACTTTTTCTGGTAGTTTAAATGAATTTTTTTTAATAATAGGTTTCTTGTCTAGTTGCATTATTTAAAGTATATTTTGACATCATCATTTCTAAGTAATGGATTGATGTAATTTATTTATATAGCCTTATGTCATTCTGATATTCACAATTTCTTTGTGAAAATTCAAGAAAAGTAATTTAGTGGAAATATAATATGTTTTTAAGAGATCTTTAGTTTGTGCTTAAATTTTATTAAGATTCATGTTTCTCATCTGTGTGTTTCTTTTCACCAGTTTTTTTACCATATTTAAACTAATGTAAAATAAATTAAAAATTAAAAAAATACTATTTTGTAGTTATTTGTAATTAGGTGTGACTTCTTAAATTCAAAATTTAAAAAATAACAGAAAATCTTTATTTTTTTCAGTATGTTTTTGTTTTTTAATTGATTTTATTATTTTAATCTTTTATTTAATGTAATTAATAAATTATGTTTAATCTGCAAGACTTTTTTTACACACATACTTTGCTAAATGACTATGAATGCATTTGCTGACATGCGATTAATATTCAAGTCAACTAGTCTGCATCATTGTTGTTTTACTATCTATATCAAATCATGCACTAAAGACATTCATTATGTCTGTTTCATACTGCATGTTATGAATATTTATTATACATAATTTAAAATGTGTTATTTATTTCTGTTAAGGTGAAATATTTCCTAAATTATCTATTGTAGTTTAACACAAGGCTGAATCTAATGTTTCAGATGTATCATGTAAGTATTCCGTAATATGTTGTTGTTCCTCACCTGTATTTATAATATTCATCAATATTACTTGTTATTTGATGTATGCCACATCAAATGTAGGTTATTGACAAATTATTAAAACAGTTTTTTGAAATTTAAATTGTTTAGATTAATTTTTGTTTCATTCTAATAACCATCTGCTACAAAAATCTTATTCATAGTTAGAGGATGTTGACAATGCTTTTAGCTGCTGCTTGCAATTGTGGAATTGTTTGCTAAATATAGATCAATAAGTTTATCAACAATTATTATAGACATTTTTTATTTAGTTAATATAGTTTATGCTATATCTGGGATGACCCATCCAAACTAATAAAAAATTATATAATAATTATATTATAATGCCTTTTTAAGGACAATAAAAGGAATTAAGTGATATCAAAATTACGGGGTTAAATCAAGTTTTAAATGTTTGACTTGAATTGAAAGTCTTAGCTGATAATATGATCATTTTAGCCTAAAGCGAGACAGTGATCGTACACTTTGATTGGGCTGGTTAATCAGAATTCAGTAACAACCTGTTTAATAAAGTATGCTAATCAGTTAAGTAAGATAGCCACATAGTCAACAAGGTTTGTTTGTTTATGTTAAGTTGAGATAACCACATAGTCAAAAGAGGTTTGAATGTTTATTTTTGGTACATAAAATGATCAGGAAACATCCAAGAAAGAATTTATCAAAGTTATCTCAAAAAATTGGTCTGAAAATTTTTTAATTGAAATTAGGGACAATAATACAATGCAATTTTGCTTGGTCTTCCATTTATTCTCTTTTGGAACAAACTGCAACCCCTTCCATTACATTATACAAAAAACCTAGTTTAGAAAACTAGTTTACTTATCTCATATTTATAGATATGTTACTACTTAACATTAATTAAATAATAACAATTAAAAGTTAATATAATTAAAATTTGAATGGGTTCTATGAATACTTATTTATGTCTTATCAGATTTGCTGTATGTGTCATTGTCTAAATAGTTGTTACATTCTTCACTTAACAATAGGTGCTAGGGTTAAACGAATGCAAAGCAATTAAATATAAACTTTCAGTAACACAATCCCTTTTTTCCACAGAGAGAATATGTAAGTTCAGCTCCACCACACTGCTTTAACCTGATAAATTCTCTTAAAGAATCAACAAAATTAATCCATTTGATTTGGTAAATGGTGGTGAGGCTTGAGTGTATAGTATATATACGGATATATTATTTATCTACTGGTAAATATATATATATATATATACATATATATACATATATATATATATATATATATATATATTTGTGTGTGTGTGTGTGTGTGTGTGTGTGTGTGTGTGTGTGTGTGTGAAGATTTAAGAATCTTCTCCTTTTTTTAAAGTTCATTAAAAAAATAATTTTGTATGAATTGACATATTTTTGTGGTTAAATATTTAAAAAAAAAATTGATTGTGTACTGTTATTTTATTATTTTCATACAGTTATCGTAGCACGATAACTGTACTAATTGAAGCAGACGGTTGTAATTTTGTGGTTTAAATAATGTCTATTGAATCTGTCTGTAGACATCTGAAAGTGAATGTTTGACATTTAATCAGATATTATTATTTAACTGACAGAGAAGTGAGTAAATAATATGTATGTATTTTATATTATCATAAATTATAATTTATAATTTATGTAACATTACTTCTAGCATAATTAATAATAATTCTATATATTACCTGTTTGTAATCATTGAATGAATTTTCATACCGAGGTCACAGATCTCAACATGCATAGTCTACTAAATACCATAATATAATAATAGTAATAATAACTGTTACTTAAATAATAATAAAAATGACAATAATATATTTTTTTGTCATATTTGGTGTTATTCGTTCGCGTATGTACTTGTAAACATGTATGTATTTTGTTTCATATATAATGATTAGTAATGTTGATCAGTCCTGCATTTGCTATGATTTATTTTTTATAATTCTTTTATGTATGATGAGTTAACAAAAAAGTTTTGATTGTTGTAATTGCAATTAATTATTCTAGGATATTAAATCAAGGATATTTTATTGTTAATTTTAAATATAATGTGTTGCTTACTAATTACTCAACAAAAATAACTTTCATACATATTATTATTATGATTATTATTATGTACTTTAATTTTTTTTTTGTTAATTGTTTATTACTATCTTTTTATAAGGTAAAAAGATATTATAATTTAAAAAATATATAACAATCAGATGCTGACTTTTTGAATATGTTTATCTATTTTTAGCATCCTTGTTTATATTTAAATTATTCAGGATTTGAATACATCCTATAGTTGTATTTAAGTCCATACTTAATATTATATAATCATGAAAAGTTTTATCCAGATTTTCATTCGTATTATTATTTTGTAATATCATTTTCACACTGATTTTCACTTTTATATCTTTTTACGATTTTTTAACAAAAGTGCTGTTCTGTCTTTATTGTTATAGTCTGCCCTAGTATGTGTATTTATTATTTTTTTCTGATTGCTACAGATTTTAGCTACTGCCGAATGTAAAACCACTGAAATAGATTTCATAAATAAATAAGTGCTATTTCATAAGTAACAAAAAGGAATTAATTAATTTTCAAAATTGAAGGTTCTGAGGTTTTAATCCTAGTAAAGTTGTTACTTTTATGGGGATTTGAATAGTTGACATTGAATACCAGTGTACTTCAGTAGTTGGGGTTCAGTTAATTACATAACTACGGCCTGAAATGATTGAATGATTGACCTGAGTCTGTAAAAAACTGCACCTTCTTTACATGTCAATAGATAACCTCATTTCACTGGGGCATGGGTTTACTTACTGTTCACAAAGTTGAACAAATTGCAATGTACTTATTAGTTATATAAAATAATAATTAGTTATTATAATTATGATATTCTGAAACATTTGGCATTCCACAGGGCCATTAGCATTTTCAGAAGTATTTGAGCCAACCTAAAGCATATAAAATATTTGAGTATACTCTTTATAGGTGTATTTAATGACTACTTTCAATTGCCTTCACTGTAAACACATAGATAAGCAATTGCATAAAGATAATTTTTCTTTAGTTTTTTCAATAAAATCCATTTTATACAAGGATTTAGTGGACTAAAAAATTTTATATTAATGCTTAGTAAAATTTTTATTTAAAACTTAAGTTATGAAAATAATTATCACCATTAAAATTCACTAATATTTATATTAAATTCAAATAATAAATAAACAAGGAAAATAAATATTTAAAAGTTTACAAAGATATAATAATTTCTCAAACGTGGTACTGTTGATATGTTAAGTGAATAAACTAACAATTAATATAATCCACCTTACCAGCATGAAGATATGTACTCTAGTTCTATCGGTTTATTTGGAAGCTGTCATCAGGAGTTAAAATAAATGCATTTAAATTTTAAAATATAAAAAATCATAGTTAAAATGTAAAAACCGTCATGGTTGTCCAGGATCTACTAGTATACTTAAATTTTTAAATTTTAACTATGATTTTAAAAAAAATTTGACTTTAAATGTATTTTTAACTCCTGATGATGGCTTCCAAGTAAGCTGAAAGATCTAGAGTATATATCAACGTGCTGGTAAGGTGGATTATATTAATTTTTAATTTATTCATAAAAATAAAATATGTTTGCTTCTTGTTGCTCCTACACATAATCCATTTAAGTAAAAAGTATTAACTGGTTGATTCTCAGATTTCTCTTGTATTACTCATTGCTTCGCTTGCGTTGTCCCAGTAGGTGAAATTCAGTTTGATTACATGTAAATTTCCCCCAAATAGAAGAATTTTTTTTATTTTGCTTTCCCTAACGAAGTAAACAGTATTGTGGAAATAATTTAGATATAATTATGTTAACCCACTGTGTTGGTCTAGTGTTGAACGCATCTTCCCAGCTGATTTGGAAGTCGAGAGTTCTAGCGTTCAAGTCCTAGTAAAGTCAGTTATTTTTACACGGATTTGAATACTAGATCGTGGATACAGGTGTTCTTTGGTGGTTGGGTTTCAATTAACCTCTTAACAATTAACATCTCAGGAATAGTCAAACTGAGACTAACACTCTATAATAGTTGAAGTGACACTTCATTTGCACTCATACATATCATCCTCATTCATCCTCTCAAGTATTATCTAAACGGTAATTACCAGAGGCTAAACAGGAAAAAAAGGTATATATTTCCAAAAGAAAGTTTCAGACATAACTATCGTTGTTATTAATTATTTTCAATTAATGTTTAATTATTTGTAAGTTGGAAGTTATTAATTTTGAGTACATTTATGGTTAAACGGTTAGTAAAATCTACAAGTAACCAATCCAGTTTGCCTTACTACTATACTTTTTGTTTAGATTAACAGGATTTTGTTGAATAGTGGATTATTAATTATGTAGGAAGTATACGAATCATATCATATACCCTCTTTTTCCTTAGGTTGCCATCGAATAAAAAGAAAATGTAAATATTTCTCTAATTAAATTTATTTGAGGGGGATGAAACTCATTATATTTTTTGTTCAAATATTTAGATTGTTAAAAGTAAAAATTTTTTTAATTGCTGTAGGTTAAAATTAATTAATTGGAAAAATCCAAGTAATAAATAAACAAATCGTTTACAGATTTAAAAGTAGATATGTGTGGGTATGCTAAAAAAACTTTTAATGATTAAGAAGGTGTATTTTATTACGTGCAATGTCATTGTACGTGATGTGTGACAAATTAATCTAAGATCCTACGCTTGGTCTACTTTCTTTTAAATATAAGTCCATTTTGTAAAAGTTGTTTCCTAATTTATTTTTTATAACTTATTCTAGAATCGCCTTATTGATTGAATTAATGTATAGCAGTTTGTAGTTACTAAACATGTAACATAATTGGGGTTTGATCTCTAAAGTTTATGGATTTTTCCAAGGCATACTATTAAACAAAATTTCTTGTCTTATTGATTAAGTTGTGTTATGAATATTAAAGAATAGTCTTTTTACTTTTTTACATATTAATAGTCACGATTTCTAAGAAAGGGAAACTTTTGATATAAATAAAAAAAAAAAGTTGATCCTATCCGGATTTTTGTATTTTTTTAAACATTTTAGGTCTTTGAATTCGAAAATACAAAATTTGATTATAAAATTATATATATGTCTTGTGTCATCTATTTTTTTTACTAAAAAAGGTCTCTTTGTTTCCTTCGATATCTCTTTTGAGAAGCTTTTAAAAGTGCTGTAGTGTACTGTATACAACCTTTTATTTGCTCTTCATTTTCAAGCATTCCTCAGCTTCCACTTAAAATTACTTTTTTCAATGAAAATAAAAGTCACAGGGGCAGACACTTCAAGTGGCAGGTTTCCACTTGATAAGTCAGTGTTTCTCGAATGGGCAACTGTATGTGCCTTCTTTCAGAATCTCCTGCAGGAACATTCTATATATATATATACTATATTATATTTTGGCCTAACGACGAAAAACATGTATAAAAGGTTAAAGTTTTCTGTAAAATAAAAGAACCCCCAAAAAAAATGAATCAGTTAGAATAGCTGAAAACAGGATAATAATGTAATTCTACACTTTATCACATTCAAGAATATGATACACGGTTTTTAAGCACAACACACACGGAGTAAAAAAAAAAACTACCTTCCACCAGGACGCCAGGGTCGGCACTGCGGGAGCGACAGTGCTATCCCTCCCTCGTAGTCTCAAGTGCAGCTTCCTATGTGCGCATGCTCACAACATCCAATGACCACGCCGCTGGAACTGTGAAGCGCACAGTTCCATACAAAGATTTTTGAATGTTTTTTAAAAACTGAGGATGGCTACTGACATTAAGCTTAAGGATTATATATTGTACAAGTATAAAGAAAGAATTAAAGAAAAAAGGACTCATTATTATTATTAAACGTCTTCGATAATATCAAGTGAAAATAGAGGGGGTGCTATACGCGAGGCGCCAGTGAGGGTAACCAGCTATTTTAAGGTGGAAGTCGACTATTTTGAAACAGGCATATTTCAGATGATTCGGTTTGAAGTCCTGTCCTCACCAAATTGTTGCTCTGAAGAAATTACAATTTGTTGATAGTTTTTTTGTAAATTGTACTTTAGTCTTCAGTATTCTTACAAGCATGAGAATAATCAATACAGTGGAATCCAGAGGGCGGAACCTCCTGAATTGATGGAAAGGGTGAGCGAAGCAAACTCTGACCGACTTGTAATATTTATAAATAAATAACTTTCTCTTGTTGATAACATTTTAAATTATCAGTTGTCAGTTAGAATTATTGTTAAAACGGCTCTTGGTATAAATGTAAGTCAAATTTATGTTACGTACAAGTACAGCACCTACGGGATACTTTTGAACCAAATAAAATTTTATTCACCTACTTTTCGTGATCTCTGGATTATAAATAAAAACAACGGATAGAAGTTGTATCCAAAAATGTTAAATAGAAGCATAAATTATTATCACGTTTGTATTATCATATTATTTGCCGTTTCTAAAATTTATTTCGGTTAGAGATCTTCGTAGACAATGAGGTCATAAAATAAGGAACAAAGTTTATGATACGGAGTATTTAATTTGTAATACCGTATGTTGTATCACAATAATTGTTGTTGCTCCATCTGGTTCTGTCTACAGACAACAATACGATGCTTTCATCATTCTCTGTCGTACTGTGTTTATCCCCACTACATATTTTTTAACCCTAGTCTCATTAACCGGTAGGTACATTTCCCTGTATCCTTTATACAGGTTTTACAGTAATGTTTTGCTTTGCACTCTTGCTCTTTAGTAATGATCAACACCATCTCCGTTTGGTTATATTAGTTCCTCAATCTTAGTTTCCATAGCAACCTAACTGAATGTCGGTGTTTTCAGCATCAGTTTCACCAACCGTTTTGTTTTATATCTATTTTATTCTTAAGTGTGATATGACTGTGTACACCGTATTAATGCGTTATTTTAATTTTTTTAAGTTTTTTTTTGTTGGTATAAATTTAATCGGTTTCAATTTTAAAATAAATACATCTACATTATGAGTCTTATAAAATTACGTGAATTTAAAAAAAAATATATTTAAATAATAATAATTAAAAAAATTAATTTTAATTCTTAAAAATTTTTCTTCCTATTTTGAAATGATTTTAAATTTATAATGAATTTTTTTTTTAATTTAATATAAATTTAAACTAAGTTTTTCGTTAAAAAAATAATTAAATAATACTTATAAAATATTTTAAACATTTTTTTCATTGATTTACTTTAAAAACAGTTAATAATAATATTAAACATTCAGATATTAATAACTCTTTTAAATATTTTTTTTTTTTTTTTTAGTAAAATTATTTAATTTTATAAAAATAATTAAAAAAATTATTAATCTTTTTTTTTTTATAATTTTTAACCTAAAAATAAATTTTATTAATTTTGTGTTGTGTGTTTATTCTGTACTGCATACTTTTTTTTTTATCTTATTTATTTTAGGAAAAAAGTAGCTGTTTTATTTTAATAATAATATTGTTTATTTCTATTATGAAATAAGTGTTTTGTGCTTTAGTGATTGGTTTTTTATTTTGTTGTAAATAGTGTTTTTTATTTTTTTTTCATTTAAGTAAAAAAAAATCAATGCGAGGTTTTTTAAGTGATAATTTTTACTTATTTATACACATAAAATAAAAAAAAAAATATATATATATATATATATATATATATATATAAACAAAAAATGAAACTTCGTATAACTTGGACACCGGAACATCATTCAACATCCGTTCCACCTTCTCTAAATACTAATAATAATAATAATACTACTCAACAACAACAGTATTCTCCTGGTGGATGTTACAGATTTTGGGTGAGTTTATTTAAAAGTGTTTAGTTTTGGGCGCTTTAACAACTTTTTGTTTTCGATATATGTAATATATTTAAATATTTATTTATTTTAAAATAAATATACATTTATTTATATGTACGGTGTAATATTGCATATACATTTTTTCCTATTTAAGGAAAATTTTAAACTAAAAAAAAAAAAAAAAAATAATAAATAAAAACTTCGTTCAAAAATTACGCTAAAAACTTCAAAATATATATTCATTTTAATAGATTTTTGTTGCGGCCGGTCAAATTTTATGGGGTACTGTCGGAGGGACGGGGCCCGTAAACTATTTTCTTTTCTTTCTCCTGAATACGATTCTGCAATGTTTATATGCATATGTATATATGTACAAGATTTTTGCGTCCATTCTATCGAACGCAAATCTTAACAGTTTTTGACAAAAACACTTGAGGTGATGTAAATCTATTGGAAATACAGCCCTATTGATTTTCAAGCGAATCTGTTTACACAAACCGGAGTTAAAGGCAAGAAATATTTTTTTGGGTGCATTTTAATTTTTTTTTAGTTTTACTGGGCGCAATTTTTAACCGATTATGATGAAACTTTGTAAGATAATATAAACCTAGTAGAAATAGTACCCTAATGATTTTCAAGCGAATTTGTTCACAGGAACCGGAGTTATAAAAAAAAGGGATTTTTGGGATCAAGATAAACTATTCGTCCCTTTGACGCACTTACTGCGGATAGTCTTTTTTTTTTCATTAATTTCAATATTTAAAAGTGATACTTAATTAACAAACAACTATCAAACCATATAATTTGTGAATATTCTCCTTCTAAGTTTACGTAATATATATATATATATAAAACGCATTGTTGCCATCCTTTTTTTAATGGTTATGACATACATACATATATATAATATATATATATATATAAAACATATGTGGCTTGTTGGATGAATTATTTATCATAAGCTCGAAGTTTATAACCCACCGGGTTGGTCTAGTGGTGAACGCGTCTTCCCAAATCAGCTGATTTGGAAGTTGAGAGTTCCAGCGTCCTAGTAAAGCCAGTTATTTTTACACAGATTTGAATACTAGGTCGTGGATACCGGTGTTCTTTGGTGGTTGGGTTTTCAATTAACCACACATCTCAGGAATGGTCGAACTGAGAATGTACAAGACTACACTCATACATATCATCCTCCTTCATCCTCTGAAGAATTATCTAAACTGTAGTTACTGGAGGCTAAACAGGAAAAAGAAAAAAAAGCTCGAAGTTTATGCATATTAATATGGAATTAAAATTTTTTAGTATATGAAAAATGCCATGTCTAACCGGTATTTGAACCAGAG
The DNA here is from genome assembly GCF_047948215.1 of Lycorma delicatula. Taxonomy (NCBI): domain Eukaryota; kingdom Metazoa; phylum Arthropoda; class Insecta; order Hemiptera; family Fulgoridae; genus Lycorma; species Lycorma delicatula. Next base: position 28,311,591 of record NC_134465.1, on the reverse strand, counting down.
ACCTTCAGGATAAAAAACTGAGATTCTACGGAAGTATAAGCAGTATTATTATTTATATAAAAAGTAATGTTATTTATTCGATATACAAATTGTTGTGGTGATTAACAAAATAAAGGTGTCCATGTAAGGCTAAATAATACGTATATTTTGGTGAGCTGGTACGATGTTATATACATATATTTGACTGCATGGAAAAAGCAACGGTAAACCACTTCATTCCTCAATTCACCCAGATAGCTTGGCATGGAAAGTTTATTATATTTGTAAATGGCTACGTCATTTTTGGGTGTAAAATTTGACTCCACTGTAGTTCGCCAACAATCATTATGGTTATGGTACATAAATATTTAATTTAATAAAGAATTCGAACTCTCAAATTATGTCCGCAGTTCATCAATATGTTTCTTCTTCGTTAAAACGTTTTACTATTAAATTATCTATTTGAATTAGATTTATTTAAAGAAAAAAATGATCAGTCAAAAAATGTACTTGTTCATTGTAATTTAATACTCGTAGTTATATGACTATTATGTGAAACGTCGCATATTTGTGATAATTTCGCTTACATCAGATTTTAATTTAACCAGATATGAAAAAGATAAGATATTTCTATATTTTTTATAATAAACGTTGTAAAAATAATGTAAATTAAAAAGATATACAGAGTGTTTCTAAAATGGTGGGCTAACATATTTTTTCGGATTCTACTTGTAAAACTAAACAAACAAAAGAAATTGTAATTTCTCCTTCGTTCTCGCCCTTGTCCGCCAATTTTTTTAGTTTTTATAAAATTTTATCTTAAGTTCGGATTGAGGAATCACATTAATATTTGGTAATCGTCAGGGTAATAAAGTTTTAGAAGTAGTAAAAAATCAGGACTTAAATACTTTGGCAAATTACAAAATGGCGGCCGTGTTTATTTTTCAATTCGTTATATCTCCATAAATATTAGTGTTATCAAAATTTATGTTGTTTGTTAAAATATTAAGCCTTTTATTTTGAACAAAATGGTATTTTATTTTTTTAAATCGATTAACAAATAGTCGAGTAGACGCTTATAATAAATTATAAAATGAAAAACAAGTTTAAATATAATATTATATTATAATACAATTCGAATAGGATAGGGCAGCTTACACTTTAATATCAACGCATCACTTTGTATTTAAATGAGTGGAAAATAATGACGTGATATTTAATAGTTAAAGTTCCGATTGTTTACGCTTATATAAATGAGGTTATAGTTTTAAATAGACTTGAAAATCAGAAAAATATCTTTATTAATTAAAAATAATATATTGTTTTTATTTTTATGTAAAATATCTATTTTTCAAACCGAATGAATTATCTAATTTTAAGGGGTTGTAAATGGGTAAAACCCCCAATTTACAAAATATTTATTTTATTATATTTTTGGACAATCTTATGTTTTAGGTCGATTTCATAAGAAAGCTATCTATTGTAAAGGGTACCATGATTCAACTTCCGGAAAATTTCGATATATCTTTGCGTTTCACATCCCCCAGATCCCAAAACCACCGGCACCTCAAAAGTTTATATATATATATATATTTCACTTTCTTGTGGACACGATAACTGCGGTAATTTTGCGCCAGTCATTTTCAAATTGTTCCTTAAAAATAACTCGTCAGAAAATCTCGTTCGAGTTCGTTAACAGCCAAAATCGGTCCATGGAAACGGAAATGGCGGGGGGGGGGGCTTTTTCGAAAAAAACAAAATATCGTTATAACTTCCTTATTAAGTAAAATATTGAATTCGTTTAAAGTTCCTAATATATTTTTTGGATAAGGTATTAAAACTTATGTAAGTAAAGTTTTTTAATATTACCAACCATTAGCTCAGAGGGTGGGAAAATGGTGTCTTGAAGACAAAAATCATCATACCTCCCTTAATAGGCACAGTATAGAATCGGTTTAAAGTTGTCATTAATTGGTTAGTCCTCTAAACATTACCTAAAATGTTTGTCTGAAACAAGTTTTGATATGACCAACCCTTACGGCAAGGGATGACCGAAAAAAACAGTAAAAAAAAAAAAAATCGGCATAACTTTCTTAATATGTAAAATATCGAATTTGTTTTAAGTTTCTTCTATACTTTGGATAAGGGCCTAAAACGGATTTCAGTAAAGTTTTTGATATCACCAATCACTGGCCCACGGGGTGGAAAAAATGGGGTTTTGAAGACAAAAAACATCATACCTCATGGTCCGAACTTTGGACGTTACCGAACTCTACCGAGATTTTGGGTCGAGTTATTTTTAGGAAACAATTTGAAAGTGATTGCGGAAAATTGAACTGACAGTGGTTTTTGGATCTGGGGGGATGTGAAACCCGAAGATATGTCGAAATTTTCCGGAAGTTGAATCATGGTACCCTTTACAATAGATAGCATTCTTATGAGAAATCTACCTAAAACAAATAGAACTTTATTCTTTATTGTTTGTTTATATTCAATAGTTTGTGGTTTTTTATTTTTATATCTTTGTAACTTGTTTCTCTGTTTTCTTAAATTCATTTTCAATTCTTCAGCGTTTTTTTTTTTGTTTTTAATAAAAATGTTAAATTCGGACGTAAAATATGATTTTTTGGTGAAATAAAATTTAAACTCTAAGTAAATGCATAGAAAGATTAAAAATAACATTTTCCAGCATTTTTTTATATATTACATTGTTTTATTTCCACTTCAAAAGTGTTACATGATTTTTGTATACAATATTACTTTACAAAATCGACTAGCGTGGAATTCATTGCATCATATCATTCATATATATGTATGTCGGATTCCAGTAATTTTGTTTTTTAATAAAAGGAGGAGTTATCATTCAGTGTTTGACATTAAAATGCACATCATTGTAACACAGCGAATATCCTGTTTCACGTTATATAAAGCATTGGTCCATAACAGGCAATGTCCTTCCTGTAGGAAATGTCAAGGACATTTCTGGCATACGTAAAATAGATACAATTGTGTATCTTCGTATGCGTCCATATATAATATAGAAATTATCAAATAGTTTTTTATTCTATTTTTATTAAAATTCTATAATACGGTATTATGTAATTTAAATAAATCCTTAAATTTACTTTTGTACTTAACCGGTATGTAATATTTGTAATTAGCTTGTCTATAGATACATTCAAAACCTTTATAATTCCAAATTTGGTATTTTTCTCTTGATAAAACTCTGTATAATAGAAAATAGAATATAATAATTATGTAAATTTTTTTTTAGAGCTCTTATTGTGTGATATTATTCGGTAAAATTTTAATTTTCAAGGAATTTATCTGTAAATATAAATTTTATTAAAAATTGGATATGATTAAAATTATGTTACTGTTTTATTAGCTCTCAGGTCCTTTATGTATATAAGGACTTCATGTACTCTTTTGTATACATATATGTATTTTTTAAAGTGAATTTTTGGACTCATATTCCGCTGTACTATTATACAAATATAAATAAATAACATATCCACCTAGTACAGATTAAAATTAAATTAGATAGGATGATGACACCTTATATCATTTTATATATATATATATATATATATATATATATATATATATACACAAGAGTATTTTCACAATTTTCTCGCATCTTCAGTTGATCCAGTCTTTTAATTCACGTAAAATTGCATATTATAAATACACAACATTAAATCTTGAAAAATACAATAAAATAAAATTTGTTAAAACTTTGGATGTATACTTTAAAATCAAATCAAAATGAAATTAATTTTTTTCCTTTTAAATTTTAAAAGAAATTTTAGTTAAAAATTCCATATATAAAAATATGTGGTCAATTAATAAAAATATTAATTAAAAGTTAAAATGATAAATATGTTAAAAACGAATGAGTATATGTGTGTATATATGGAATTTTTAACTTTAACTTTTAATCTGATTTTAAATCTTAAATTTAAAAGGAAAAAAAATTAATTCATTTTTGATTTAAATTGATTTTGAAGTTTTAACAAATTTTGTCTTATTGTATTTATCAAGTTTTTATTTTGTTAATGTAGGGTATTTATAATATGTAATTTTACGTGAACGATTAAAAGATTGAATTAACTGAAGATGCGAGAAAATCATGAAAGTATTCTTGTGTATATATAATGATATAAGGTGTTATCCTATCTAATTTAATTTTATTCTGTACTTAGTGGATCAGATTATTTATATATTTAATATTTATTTATAAAAAGACGTAAAATTTTAAATAACTTAAAAATTAAAAAATAATAATGATTTTTTCAATGTCATCATTTAATAATATACAGAATGATTCAAAAAGTAATTACAACTTTAAAAGCGTATAAGCATTTACTGAGATAACTGACAGATTCGGTTGAAGTCTCATTTCATAGAAAAACACATCAAGTTTGTCACCCACCATTCACTTTGTATCGAAATGGCTTCCATTTGTAATGCGGCATACATCCCACCTGAAGTCGATTTCATTCCAGACTGTAGCCAGCAAGTCGAGTATTACCTCTACAGCTGCGGCGTTGTTTTAGATAGGCATTCTTCCTACTGAACCACCATTGCTCAAAGTACGGCGTTAATTTGAAGTCATAGCTAAATAAGATCAGCAGGCAAAGGTGGTACAGAAAACTCAATCTTTAATGAAACAGCACAAGAAAAAATCTAGCGGGGTCAAACCTAGGAAGCGATGTCGCTTTCCTTTCCTTTTTTCTGTTTAGCCTCCAGTAATTACCGTTCAGATATTACTTCAGAGGATGAATGAGAATGATATGTATTAGTGTAAATGAAGGTGTAGTCTTGTACAGTCTCAGTTCGACCGTTCCTGAGATGTGTGGTTAATTGAAACCCAACCACCAAAGAACATCGGTATCCACGATCTAGTATACAAATCCGGGTAAAAATAACTAACTTTACTAGGATTTGAACGCTGGAACAATCGACTTCCAAATCAGCTGATTTGGTAAGACCAACGCAGTACTAGACCCACCACTAGACCAACCCGGTGGGTCAGGAAGCGATGTGGTTACGCGATTAAACCTTCACGACCAATCCACCGATCTGGGGGAATCGAACATCAAGAAATCTCGGACTTTTAGACGGTAGTGAGGTGGTGCCCCGTATTGCTGATAATAATGGCGTCCATTTTGGTCATCATCGTCTAATTGGGGAATTAACAAATTTTTGAACCATTTTAACGGGCTAAAACCTTTTTTTAAAGTAAAATATCGAATTCGTTTAAAGTTCTTACTGTTCTTTCATAAGGGCCTAAAACTTATCTAAGTAAAGGTTTTTGATATAACCAACCATTGGCCCAGTGGGTGGAAAAATAGGGTTTCGAAGACAAAAAAAACCATAATTACCTTAATAGGCACAGTATTAATCGGTTTAAGGTGGTCGTTTGTCCTCTAAACATTACTTAAAACCTTTGTCTGAAACAATTTTTGATATGACTAACCCTTACGGCAAGGGATGACCAAAATTTTACTGGAATTTTAAGATGGGGCTTGTCGTATGCTAAAAATGTAAAACGTTTTTCACATACAACCATTGTCGAATTGAGTAAATTTGAAGTTGTTCTTTACTTAAAGGTGGAAATTTTTTTATCCCCTACCTAGTACTTGTGAAATCTACCTCCGCCTTCCTGTTTGCCGAAAGGGATTTTTTGTTAATTATGTCGGATTCTTAGGAAGAAATTTCCTTAACACCGATCGATATTAAAGAAAAATCAGAACGTATGACTAAGTAACCTATTAGTACAGAAATGTATGAGGTCATTAATTAAATTTATAATGAGTAAGAAGAACTAGACAGTTCTTATTTTATAGTTTTATTTTATTTTTATAACATAAAAGGAGGAACAGAAGTATAAATTTTAACATTCGTATAGAACTTAAAAATTGGAAATAATTTTTTTTAGTAATTATTTGTGGACTGTTCCAGAGTTACCCCTATTCACAATCTACCTTTTCTTTTTATTTTGTTCCAAGTGATGTCATTTGAAGTAGGATATTGTATTATCTAGAATTAATTAAGAAATTTTTCGATAAAATATTTGTTTTCAAAATAAAATTTTCAATGAAATAAGGAGATTATTTTGCTCCCGGCACAGCAAAGTCCAGAAGTTTTCATCATTCCGTTTTTGATATACAGTTCTGTGAACTATTTTCTTTTTCAATTTTTCAGATATTTCTTTTAAAATCACTAAATTTACTTTTTAGTTTGGATCCCATGAATTAAACAGTCTGGTTTAATTTTTCCGAAGGCGCAGAAATCAGGGCGAAATTTTTCGCCAGCCGTCTCTCGTTAACAAAGCGTTTCCAAAGCGTTAAGCGAATGAACTTTTTTATATATTTTCACCAGTATGTTCTGAAAGTTTGTTACATTCTTCGTGAATCACTCTGTATTTCATTATTAATTGTAAATTTAAATGTGTCCTTATCCTAATATTTTTCTAATTGTTTTCCTTAACTCCTTTTTTTATATTTTTGTTTATATTTAATGGCTCGCATCCATATAACTCTTAGGTTTTATAATTACATTATAATATCTTGATATTCAGGTATTTCGTAGACATTTTTTATTGTATGTATTTTATTTAATAATTCCGTAATATTTTTTATTTTTTGAACCTGTATTATTTTGTATTGCAAATTATTCTAACCCATTTTTCTTTATAAGTTCATCGAGATGTCTAAATTCTTGGCTATGTCTAGTTTTTCCTATTCCTGTTTTTAATGTTTTTTCCTTTTAATGTTTTTAATGACTTTATTTCTCTTTTAATATATTTATTTTTTCTATATTATAATGATTGTTTAATAATGTTTTTGGATATATATATATATATATATATATATATATATATATATATGTGTGTGTGTGTGTGTGTGTGTGTGTGTGTGTGTGCGCGCGTGCGCGCTCTCTCTCCATCTCTTAGATTTTTTTTTGTAGAATTCTGGAAGATATATAAATGTACAATGCACATGTTTTATATATTCTACAATATATATATATATTTATATATATCATTAAGTTCCTCTGGGATTTTCATAACGACCTCTGCTCGAGAAAATAATGAAAAAAGCACACATATACATATGTTCTAAAATGTTTCGTTAGCGAGTTTTGGCTAATGAAAGAATCCGTTAGGATTTCAGCTATCCTGTTGAAATGAGGTTATACTGAAATTTTTAGAACATTAATTAAGGAGCAAAATTATTGATTTATTAGGTTTTTGACCTGAAAAGTCGAATAAAATAGATTCCAGAACCGTATCTGCAGTAGTTTTTGAGAAATCTGGAGTGAAATCAAATGAATTATGGTTAAAAACCCCTGTTTTTTTTATGTTTGACGCACAATATCTTTGTTAAATGGGAAATAAACATATAAACCTTTTAAAAAACTTTTAGGAAATAATACAAGAAAAATGTTATTGTACGTCAAACATAAAAAAACAGGGGTGTTTACTCCAATTTATTAGTTTTCACCACAGATTTCTCAAAAACTACTGCAGATACGGTTCTAGCACCTACTTTATTCGATTTTCTTAATTAATGTTATAAAAATTTCAGTATAACCTCATTTCAACAGGATAGCAAAAATTCTAGCGAAGAAGCGTTTTAGGACATATGTATATGTGTGCTTTTTCCATTATTTTCACGAGTAGGTTATGAAAATCCAGGGAAAACTTCGTGATTCACTCTGTATATTCAATTATACAATGTATATATTTATATAAATTTATGTTTATGAAAAACATTCAAAGCGTACAGTTTTAATATTACACAGAAGTATTTGTTATTGTTTTATTTATGTGTTTATGTGTGTGTATGTGTATAAGATTACCATTCTAACAGCAAACTTTTATAAGGAATTAACTACTTTTACAGTTCACACTTTGTTAGTAAATTATTGCTTAACTCTTTTAATGAAAAAACAGAAGACGGAAAAAACACTTTCTCATGTTGCAATAGCTACAGGCTGCCTGAATCACTGAATATTAGTTACAGTACAGTCTCTAAATGTCGGATTGTTAAATATAAAAGTGAACTCTTTTGTACAATCCAATTATTCCAGCTTTTTTTTAACCTCACTTCACCTCTTTTTTATACGTTTATATTTCACTCCTCCTCCACCATTCTCTTTTTCGTTCATTATTCTTTCACTTTTTTCCAACACATTATTATGTAGCTACTGTATTTTTATATATAGTGGTGTTGTAGATTTTCCATGTTGTCTTAATGTTTCAGTTAAAAAAAGAAAACTGTTAAATTATTTATTAAACTGTTAAATAGCTACTAGATTATATATATATATATATATATATATATATATATATATAGCGTGTACAAATACTAATAAAGCTCTTTTTAAATTTTTTATATCTTGTTTGTTTGTTTATAACTAGTACTGTCAAATTATCTTTTATTTACATCTTACTCTTTTTATTTATTTACATTTCTTCTTTCTATCTTGTTCCTTTCCAAATATTTATTAATTATGTATTCTTATTGTAATTTGTTGGATTATTTATTAATAACATAAGATCTCTTTAAAAAAAATAAAAAAAACAAAGATTTTCGTTCTTCTCAAAAAAAAGGGAAAGTATGTTTGTTGAGTAATTCCAGAAAATAATGAACCAGTGCTTTCTTTTTAACAAAAATACCATTGGCTAGTAGTAGTAATTGTTTAAAATTTCCATCTGATTTCATTTGTTAACATTTTTATAAATATATAAACAGAGAGTCCATATATTATTATTGAGGAAATAATAAATTATATATATATAAATAAATTTATTATGATCGGTAAATAAAAATTAATAAACTATACAGAGTGTACCACGACGTTCTTCCGGGACTTTCATAACCTATTCTACTCGTAAAAATAATGAAAAAAATTCATATAAACATATTTCCTAAAATGCTTTGTCTGCGAGTTACGTACGACTAGTGAAATTGAAATTTTTAGGAGTTAATTAATGGACAGAATTCGTGATTTTTTTATGGTTTTTGACTTGAAAACCCGAGTAAAATAGGTCCCAGAACTGTGTTTGTGGCAGTTTTTGAGAAATCTGGGTTGAAAACCAATAAATTAGGGTAAAAAACTCGGATTTTTATGTTTAATATACAATAAATTTGTTAAATGGTTAATTAACACATAAAACGTTTCATAAAACTTATAGAAAATATAATTCTGAACAAAATCTTGTGAGATAAGTTGAACGAAACAAAAAAAGGTTAGAATAATTTGTATTTTATTTATAAACAGAAAACTAGACCAAATGGTACATTCATTATTCATAACCATTATAAAATAAATGTTCAAAAATGAGCCCGCCATTTTTTCTACACATTTCTTGACACGTTTCTATACTGCTTTTGTTGTTCTTTTTAGTTTTTCAGTGGTGTTCTTAAATTGATCAACAACATCCATAATACGGACAATTAATTCCTCACTAGAATGTATTTTTATTTTGAATACAATATCTTTCGTTCATCCCAAACGAAAAAATCTGAAGGTGTTAGATCAGGCGTTCTTGGTGTCCAGGAATATCGACCTCGACGACCGATCCATTTCTCGGGAAAATTATGATTTAAAATATACATGTTTTAAGATTTTCGCTTCTTCTGCTTTTTATAAATTTATTATTTCTAGAGTTCTTTTCCTTTTTTTGTTTATAATTGCATCAACGGATAAGAGTCATTAGCGAACTAAATGTCCATAAATAATCAGGCAATAAACACCAAACATTAAAGATATCCAAACAGGAACATGAACGGTAAACTATTTTCACTGCGCAACACAATACTCCGTAAGAGATCTCACGTAAGCAAAACCGCCAAAGTTCTACATTCCACTATCACAGAGAAACCGCAACAATCTTTTGATGTATCTTTTCCGGTTGAGTAAACTCTTCACAGTTGAACTCAGGTTTAATTAACGATGAATAGACCCGGTGGTTTATTGATTATTTTACATTGCACGCCTCGCAGTTCTGCTGAGGAGGGCGCGTAATAGGTGGGCGTGGGTTAGCTTTGTATTCCCAATCCTCAGCGAAGTTAGGATGACTTAGTTTCTTCTGTTGTTTGGGATAAAAGGTTTCTCGAAGACGTTCTCTCGGATGCTATGTAAAAAGCCATGGGAGGGATTCAGCAGTCAGAACTTATTCCATTGTATGTTATAAAATTAACAAATAAATTTTAGATTAAAAATTGAAAACTAAAAATTTATATAAAATTACAATGAAATATTACATAAATAATTTAAATTAAAACAATACAATTACCATCTGCCACACTCGAAAGGGTATAAATAGCTAAAGGTTACTATTGACTACTCTCGAATATTTGAATATATAAAGCCTTGATAAATCGTAAGAGATCAGGTAACATTGTTCCCCAGCGTACTTCGCGTGTCAGTCCTTTGTTTAAACATGCAACGCAATACCACATAACAGATTCAATCCATAAGGATGTGGTGCACAGGTAGTTGGCAGTGGTAGGTAGCACAAACGGGTTCATCTGTTTGTCTCCTCAGATATCTATGAATGAGCTTAGTGTGCCCTACTCGCAAACGGAAAATAATAACCTCCACTCGACGGTTATTTCTCCATAAGGATTTCCACGTTTACACAGTTTCTTAATTTAACGACGTTTATTGTTGATAGTAGCATTCCATTCACTTTACCGGTCATAAAGAACTACCCTCATCAGAAAATAGATAAGATCGTTCGCGACAAGGCGATTGGTGCCGCACTATCAGCGCGCTCATTGCCTTAAATTCCAATTTGGCTGAGGATCCAGCAGAAGCTCACAGTTTTATTACTTTGAGTCATTTGAAAAATAACACTCTGAATTTTATATGCAATAGGATGTCTGGAGTTCATGTCACTAATCGCCTGTGAGGCACTCGTGTAATCTGAGCAGACAGATACGTATATAAATGTTGGGGTAATTATATTTCAGACCCACCGGGTTGGTCTAGTGGTTAACGCGTCTTCCCAAATCAGGTGATTTGGAAGTCGAGAGTTACAGCGTTCAAGTCCTAGTAAAGCCAGTTATTTTTACATGAATTTGAATACTAGATCGTGGATACCGGTGTTCTTTGGTGGTTGGGTTTCAATTAACCACACATCTCAGGAACGGTCGAACTGAGAATGTACAAGACTACACTTCATTTACACTCGTACATATCATCCTCATTCATCCTCTGAAGAATTATCTAAACGGTAGTTACCGGAGGGTAAACAGAAAAAAGAAAAAATATATATATTTCAGGCCTTATTTATAGCAAATAGCTTCTCAACGAAAATACTGATGATACTGGGTAGGTTAAACATGTATGTTTTGTCCAAAATTGAATGTTAAATCCTTTTTTCCCTCTTTTTTACTTCCTTTTATGAAGTAAAAGAAGTATTTTGATCGCGAAGAATTTCGGTTTTCAGATTTCAACGGAAATATCCATTTTGACCATCCCTGAATCCATTTTGACTAGTTTCGGCGTGACGTATGTGTCTCGTATAACTCAAAAACGATTAGCCGTAATTTAAAATAGGATTTTGAAATATTGGATTTAGCACTGTTGTAACATCTAGTTGTGCACTTCCCATTTTGATTGCAATCGACTGGATCAAAAGTGTCCAAAAAAGCCGAAAATCCAAAAACAATTTGGATTTTGGACTTTTTGTTAACTGCAGTAATAAACCCTCATTGAGAGCTTTTCAATGATATATTGTAAGTGTTACTTATTTTCATTGGTTCCAGAGTTATAGCCAAAGAAAAGTTTAATTAATAAAATATTTGGATCTTACAACGGGAAGGTACATCGGTTCGAATCCAACTTCATCTCCTTTTTTTTAGCTTTTTTTTAATTTAAATATATTGATTTATTAATAATTAATAACCTCTGACTGTAACAAATTTACAATAAATAATAATTCAATAACAACAATAAAAAAAATAATAAATGAAAAAATATCGGAACTTATTAATGAAATATAATTTTATGTACTTTTCCATTAAAAAAAAAAAAAAATTGTATATGTAATTTAATAGGCGTACTAGGAAGTCATGTGGTGTCCACGTCAGATTTTTATTTTATCTAATCCTTTTTTTCCTTTATCTAATCCTTGGTATCCTAGAATCCAATATGATTTGATATTATTTTTTCCAGAAAAGATAGGCTCTTTAACATCATACATCAGTCATTTATATTCTATTGGATATTTTTGATATAGGATATGATTGTATTGTGCTAGTTTCATTTATTTATTATTGGAAATTACAAATAAATAAATTAAGTTAAATTTCAATAAATTCTAAATTTAATTTATGAATATATATCATAAATATTAAGCCGTAACATATACTCTTTTGTATAACAATTTAAAAAAAAAATTCTAGTATTGAATTAATTACGTAACGTTGAAGTAAAATAAAATAGTAATGTAAAATGTTTGTATATAGATTGTTGAAATTCTTATTATATAATTATTTTATTATTACATTATTAAGAATTTTTTGTTCTGAGTCTGTAAATTCAATGGGAATTACAATAACTGTTAGGTAATTTAGAGAGGTTAAGCTTAGCTGAGCTCGGGTCGGATGTGTTACATTGTTGTATTAATGGTATATTCTGTGTAATGCGGAACTGTGCACTCTCTCACACTGAACATTTAGTTAAAAAAAAAAGTTAGATATCTCTACTAGTAATTATTGTACAACTACTTTGTTACTTGTTACTCTACTCATCCGTAACTGTTTTTTTAAGACCTAATTCAATTTATTGCATTGTGCAGTGTAATCATTATTTCATATATATTTGTTCTGTAATTACGAAGATTATTTTATATAATATTTGTTTCCGGAAATAAAGATTGTATTTCATGAGAATATTAAAGAATGAGAACGGAATACTGATACAAGAGGGGGAGAGAATTTTTTAGAAAAGTTTCAATTATTTCTGTACATCGATTTTTAAGCACGAGTATTTTTTTTTATAAATAATGAGACATTTAATAAGTAAATATCAGGCTAAACAAAAAGTTTTACTTTTTCATTCAGTTATTTAATTGTACGCATTTTAAGCTAAATTTGTCATCATTATTAAATATTTATTAGTTTTTTTTTTTAAATATATTCCCGTCTTAAATAAAATTTCATCTCTTGGGACTCCCTTAAAATGTCACAAAGAATTTTTAGGACAAAAAAATTCCGGCCTTCGTAGCGCGAGTGGTAGCGTCTCGACCTTTCATCCGGAGGTCCCGGGTTCGAATTCCGGTCAGGTATGGTATTTTCTACTTATCATTTTATCCTCTGAAGCAATACCTAACGGTGGTCCCGGAGGTTAAAAAGAAAAAGGATAAAAAAATAGAATTTTTGTTCGTTTGGCGTCCATAAATATTTATTGTTAAATGATATTTTCTCTTTGCTAAAAAAAAAATTAAATAACCATTTTTACTTCCTTGTACAAAGAAAAGGAAGTATTGTGAATCGCGAAAAATCTCGGTTTTCAGATTTCAACGGAAGTATCCGTTTTGACCATCTCTGAATTCATTTTGATTAGTTTCGGCGTGACGACTGTTTGTACGTATATATCTCGCAAAACTCAAAAACTATTAGCCGGAGGATGTGGAAATTTTTGATTTAGGACTTTTGTAGCATCTAGTCAAGTTTTAACTTTTTTTCGATTTATTAATAATTATTATTAACCTCTGATGGTAAAAAAAAGTTTTACAATAAATTCAATAATAATAAACAAATAATAAAAAAATCAGAAGTTATTAGTGAAATAAAATTTTATGTACTTTTAAAAATGTTAATATGCTATTTAGTAGACGTACAAGGAAATCATGTGGTGTCCACAACAGATTTGGTGACACATCTGATTATTTAAAATTAATTGAAAACTATAATTTAGAATGATATTAAAATTTATGTACTTTTTATTTTGAAAAAATGTACATATGTAATTTAATAGGCGTCAAATAGGCGTTTAATAGGCGTAGAAGGAAGTCATGTAGTGTCCAATCAGATTTTTTCTTTAAAAAAAAAAATTATATCCAATTTCTACCAAATCAGAAAACACAACTGGTTACTTTTTCGATGAATGCCACCCAAATCATCCAAAAAAGAATTTTTTTTATTTATAAAAAAAAAAAATTTTTAACAAGAAATGCAATAAGCAATTATTGCTTATAATTATAGATTAACAAAACTTAGCCTGATAAATAATTGCAGTAATTACTGAATTTATATTTTAAATACTGAAAACATTACCGTGCTAATTAGTCAAGGTTAGCGAGCGTAGTTAAGTTATGTTAATTTATACATAAAAACTTTTATAAACTTTATAAATTAACAAAATTTAACCAACGCTTGCTTCGCTCGCTAACCTCGACCAATTAACAGTAATGTTTTGATTATTTAAATAATCAGTAATGCAATAATTGCTGAATTTATTATTTAACTCCTCAAAACATTACTGTTGATCAATAAAGTTTTTTAAAAATTGAAAAAAGTTTTTACTTTTTTCTCGCCTAAAAATTTTTTTTCAAAATAATTATTTTTGAGTGAATTTGAGTTGATTTGGTCAAGAATTTTTGGGTGGAATAAAACGAAAAAGTACCCACAACTGTTCTCGTATAATTCAACATAATACTTCGGATTACAAGAAAGGGTTTTATTAAGATTTATTAAATCTACTTCTGTCTGTAACAAAATGTTACAAAGTCTCGGCTTTCATCTGGGGGGTCCCAGGTTCGAATCCCGGATTAGGATAGCATATTTCATAGGCTACAAAATTCCATTTCTATATTTCCATGTACAACCTTCTGTGGTGGATTAAAAAATTAATTCATCAAGCTAGAAAATAAATGCCGAATTCTTTTTAAAAAAATCTTCCCACCAAGTTATTTAAAATACAATTAAAGTGTTTTCTTTTATTCATATATTATTCCGTCGGTGAATTTTTAAATAAATGCTAAAAATGTTAAAAAAATAATCTGAGTTTCTGCATTCCGTTCAAGATGTACATAAGTACGTGCTCAAAGAATTTTCAATAAATCATGAAAATTTATTCTTGTGTTTATTAAAATTTATATAATAAATGTGAGTTTTTTATTAATCATATCTATTTTCGTTTAATGAACCAACAGTTTGTTATTAAATTAAAATATGTATGCGTATGTGTGTGAACTTACTTTTTATTTAAAATTTTGATTTTGAATTTCGGATTAAGGTCGTTAGAAGATTACGAAAATTCACGAATGGCCGGTCGAGTTCACCTCAATGGTCGCCAAAATTAAAATTTAATTATGATCATTATGCAGTAACGGTGTAAGGTTGGTTGAAAAGCACGAATTTAAGATTTACTAAAATGCAAATATATATGTATATAAATATCAATTTTGTAAATAAAGTGTGTAAGACCCCCCAAAAATGGTGGAAAAATTAATTTTTTAACAATTGAAAAAAAATATGCCATAGAACCGCCAAAATCCGAGATAAATAAATTAAATTAACGTAGCGTAAGTAGAAGTTAGAGATAATAACTTTGTTAGAGATGAATTAATAATTGAGAGAACATAATAATAATAATAGAATGGTTTTTTTCTCTCTACCTCCCGGAACCAGACCCCCAATTAAGAATGAGCACGGTTCCGGGAGGTGCCCTTTTTTGTATAGTTTTGGTTCAATCGATTGCAATCAAAACGGGAGGTGCACAACTAGATTTTACAACAGTCCTAAATCCAAAATTTCCACATTCTACGGCTAATTATTTTTGAGTCGTGCGAGATACATCCGTACGTACTATAGACGTCACTCCGTAACTAGTCAGATTGGATTCAGGGATGGGCAAAATGGATATTTCCGTTGAAATCTGAAAACCGAAATTTTTCGCGATTTCAATACTTCCTTTACTTCGTACAAGAAAGTAAAAAAAAAATTAAACATGTTGGGGAAAAATAGCATTGGAATTTTTTTAGGAAAAAACGTCCTTCATAAAAAAGAGATTATAATAAAGTTGTCTTACTTTTTTCTATTTAAACTTTCAGAATACACATAACTTATTTTGCTATAGAAAAATCTTAGGGTAAAATCAAATTTATAAATTGAAAATGTTTTACATTTTAATTTCTATGCATTTTAATAACATGATAAATTAAGTAACAATATTTGGCAGTTTTTAATTTTATTAAACCTTATAATTTAACGGTTAAATTCTCTTACCCGTATAGTTTTCTTTATATTAGTGTAATGTTGGCGATGTTAGTTGTACGTCAATGTAGTGAAGTCTTTAAAGGCCACCTCTACAGAAACCACTTTCCGTTAAGTAGTACTTACACTAAGTCGTTAACGTGGATCACCTGAACTTTCTACCTCCATTGTAACCTTTATTGACCTTTGTATATATATATATATATGGTTAGGTTTATATTATGTATTATTGCAGTTAATAAGTTACAAACTAAGATGTTTGTATCAGTTTTTATGCTTCAACCATTATAAATAATAATAAAACTGGTTTTTCTTGGTTCTTACGACATTTCATTTTTTTTTTTTTTACAATTTAAATATTATCATTTTGAATAAAATTTTTAAATAAATTTTTTTTACAAACATCTTTACTGTTTTTATTTCACTTGATATTACGTACTGGATATTTCATCACGGGATACAAAAATATTACTTTTAATTTTATTTATTTAAAATATTCTAATCCGTTAATTCACTTTCTTTTTTCACATTTAATTTTTTTTCTTTACCTAAAATTTTTCTGTTATTTTTATTATTCATACATATATATTTTTTATATTCTTTTTGTTTTCTTAATTTCCTTCTTTTTCCCCTCCTTTATCTATTGTCGCTTTTCAAGATTTTTTTTCTTTTTCTTCATTATTTTTTTCCACTTTTTGTCTTTTTGTTTTTCTCTTACCTTAATTTTTCATTTTTATATTTTACTTGTTATCTTCTCCTCCTCATTCTATACCTTATTTTTCTTACTTTTAATTATTGTACTTTAATTTTTCTTATCTGTGATGATTATACCGGTTGTGTTTTACTGTTGCTATTAGCTGAAAATAACTATAAATGATGAAAAAACTGAGAATTACTCGGATGCTTAGCGAATGCAATCGATAGATCAAAGTTTGAGGCCAAGCGTAAAAAATATACACTGACCTTGAACACTCAGAGAAGTTGTTAAAACATGAACCAATATTTAATGTAAACAAAATTGTACAGAAGTTGTGGCTTTAGTCAACACATTTAAATCATTTTCAGTTGATCCAGTTGATCAGAAAATTGGCTCAAAAATTTATATTAAAATGCCACGACTAGATCGGAATTTAAAATGCTAGATTGGAATTTAAAATGCCACGGCTAGATTTATATAAATTACCACGACCAGATTGGAATGTATCAGAAGGAATTAGTAATTTTTTTTTTATGGATTGCATGCAGTATGTTACGGATAATTCATATGATTGAGGAATAAACGGCAAAAACATAATCTATTTAAGATCTTGCCGAGGTTCTATAAAATTTAAGCATTCGTTTTAAATATAAATTTGAAGTATAGCAGGTTCCATTGAAGTATAGCAGAATCCAAAATATTCCATGAATATTTACTTCATAATGGTCCGTAATTGTTTGTATTTTATACGTTATTACGTAGATTTTTTTTATTTCCTTCTACGAAGTAAAGGAAGTATTGTGATCGCGGAAAATATCGGTTTTAAATTTCAACGGAAATATATCCTTGTTGACCATCCCTGAATTCATTTTGACCATTTCGGCGTGACGTCTGTACGTACATATCTCGTATAACTAAAAAACGATTAGCCGTAGTATGTTGAAATTTCGGATTTAGGACTGTTGTAACATCTAGTTGTGCACCTCCCCTTTTAATTGCAATCGACTTGACCAAAAATGTAAAAAAAAACTCAAAAATCTAAAAACTCTAAATGTTTGACTTTTTCTAAACTAGTAATAAGCTCTGATTGAGAACTTTTCAATGATGTATCATTAGTGGTACTCATTTTTATTGGTTTCAGAGTTATAGCCAAATAAAATTTTAATAAATGAAACATTTGAATCTTATTAGGGGAAGACACATCGGTTCGAATCCGACTTCATTTCCTTTTATTTGTTTTTAACTTTTTTTTTTTTTTAATTTTAATATATTGCTTTATTAATAACTAGCAGAACCGGCAATGCTTTGAGTATATATAGGTTAAATGAACGCAATTGAAAGTTTGATAAAACATTAACAAATTAAACATTACAGAACTTCACAAAATAAATTTAAACTTTTCCTTTTACCCTTTCTTCATTTTCCTCTTCGCCCTTTTCTCCATTTCCCATTTTCATTTTTACCATATTCACTTTCTCCTTTTTCCCTTTTCCCCATTTTCCTACTTTCCTATCCCTTTTCCTTTCCTTCTTCCATTTATCATTTTCTTATTTCCCCTTTTTCTCCTTTTCCATTTCCCGTTTCTCCCTTTTTTATTTTTCTATTTTTCCCTTCTTCCCTTTTATTTTTTAGTTTTTTATTTTTATTATTTTTCCTTTTCTCCCTTTCCCCGCGCGTAAACCGGTCCTACAGTCTATAGCGGAAACACATATCGGAAACATTGAAATGGAATCGTAAAATATTTAGTATAGCGTGTGTTGCTTTTACGTCCAACAGATAACACTCTTTTTCGAAAAAAGCATGTTTTTACCTGTCACAGATGGGACATATTAGTTATATAAATAGTAGGTATATAAAAACACACGCGTATTCGAATGCAACGTTGTATCAAAATTTCAAAGTAATCGGCGAAGAATATTTGGAGATTTAGGATTTTGAACAAACGATCATTTACATTTTTATTTATATAGATTATTAACGTCTGATTGAAAAAAAAATTTCCAATAAATAATAATTCAATAATAACAAGAAAAATAACAAAAAAAAATTAAAAAATATCAGAAGTTATTAATGAAGTTATTATTATTTGGGAAGTAGAATTACTAAAGATGGACGAAGCAGGAGCGATATAAAATGCCGAATAGCACAAGCGAAACGAGCCTTCAGTAAGAAATATAATTTTTCTACATCAAAAATTAATTTAAATGTCAGGAAAAGATTTTTGAAAGTATATGTCTGGAGTGTCGCTTTATATGGAAGTGAAACTTGGACGATCGGAGTATCTGAGAAGAAAAGATTAGAAGCTTTTCAAATGCGGTGCTATAGGAGAATGTTAAAAATCAGACGGGTGGATAAAGCGACAAATGAAGAGCTGTTGCGGCAAATTGATGAGAAAAGAAGTAATTGGAAAAATATAGTTAAAAGAAGAAACAGACTTATAGGCCACATACTAAGGCATCCTGGAATGGTCGCTTTAATATTGGAAGGACAGGTAGAGGGAAAAAATTGTGTAGCCAGGCCACGTTTGGAATATGTAAAACAAATTGTTAGGGATGTAGGATGTACAGGGTATACTGAAATGAAACGACTGGCACTAGATAGGGAATCTTGGAGAGCTGCATCAAACCAGTCAAATGACTGAAGACAAAAAAAAAATTAATGAAATAAAATTTTATATATTTTTTGTTTTTAAAAATGTGGTGTCCCGTGAGATTCTTTTTTTAATTTTACTTATTTCTTCTACTATACAGACTCAAAAATGTCAATTTTTTACTTTATACTTTTTTATTAATGTTTATTATTTTTCATTATTTTAAACGTTTCAGGATGGGAATAATTTAAAAAAAACTTATTCATGGAAATACGAATACTTTTTACTATTTTATTTTATCTTTTATTATTGTTCAATGATTCTTCTGATCTCATTAACACTATCATTTTTTTTTTATAAAACAATAACTTTTTTTTTTCATTTTTCATCACCTCAAACTTAATATTTTAATTATAAAAATTATTATTATAATTTTTCTTTAATTTCAGGCGGAATTAGTAGATGCAGTTCGTCGACGTAGAAGAGAAGATGAACAGAGTGACGATGAAGATCTTGGTTTACCAAGAAGTCCTTGTAGCAATTCGCCTACAACCGCTGATGTATTATTCGAAAAAGTTATTAAGGTATGTAATAAATTAATTGTAAATTTTTATTTAATGTTTTCAATTAACCATAGTTTTTAAAAATTTTCATGGAGGTTAATCTTTGATTAACATCAAACTGTAAATTCCTAATGACTCGTAAAGGACAATAGAATATAAACATAGATTTATGTACGTTTTTAAAATAACATTTACTTTTACAGTAGTCTGATTAACATTCAGATTGAATTATGAAAAAATAATTTTTATAAAAAACCTTATATTTAAATAATTAAATATTTAAATAATTGAAAACAAAAAAAAAATACCCTGCATAAAATAAAGTAAAAAGACCATAACAATTGTAATCAGTAAGCCACCTGATAGGTTTGGTGGTAAATTCGTCGTTGTAATTCAACTGATTTCTAAGTGGACGTTCTCAGATTCAAATCCTTATAAAGGCAGTTACTTTTAACCGGATTTGAATGTTAGATCGGTGGATGTCGGTGTTCTTAGGTTTTTTTTAACTTCCGGGACCACCGTTAAGTATTGCATCAGAGGATGAGTTGAATGATTTGTATTGTGTGTGAAGATGCCATGCCTGACCAAGATCTTAGGTAGGTTGGGTTTTATTAAGCAAACGTCTCAGGAATGGTCGGCCTGAGTTTGTTCAATGCTACACATTTACCGGTATAGTTACATTACACTTAAATTGTTGCGACTATAAATAAAAGCATTAAAAAAATTGTAATCAATAAAGGAATACAAAAACAGGTGAATAATGATTATTAAAATAATTTTTAAACAGTAAAAACGTTCAAAAACAGTTTTGGAAAAATTTTACGTAAGATCTAACTAGATAAGCATTTCTGTTAAACAGGCATTTTAATAGGCATTTTTGTTTTGTTTTTTTGTTAAACTGCAGTAGTTATTGCTAAGTAAAAAATATTGAAAAAAAAAATAAATAAATATTAATTGACAAAACTATATTTACAAAACAGTAAAAAACGGTTTAATTCTAAGAATGTAAAATGTATTTACTTTAATTTTCCTTGCATCATAACTCTAAAACTATCCTGCTAGAAGGAAAATATGGTAATTAGTAAAAGAATGGGGTATGGGTTTTTTTTATTTTTCGATGTTTCATGATCCTACGGCTCCCCCAAAACAAAACATGTGGGGCTAATTTTCGTATGTACATATGTTGGCGTGTTTGAAGCTTGATAACTTTTGACTGGATTAAACCGATTTTGATGAAATTTTGTACAGAAATTCATATATGCGAGGCATTTTTTTGGTAAAATTTTGGGGTCAGTATTTGCAGGGGGTGCGGGGTTTTTTTGGATTCAGTTTTTCAAGATTTTTGAAACATAAACCTATATTAAATTATTCATGATCCTGAATCGATGCATGACTACAATTAAATTAAAAAATCTGATGTGGACACCACATGACTTCTCGTATGCTTATTTCATATACACATTTTTTTTAAATGAAAAGTACAAAAAATTTTATTTCATTTATAACTTCTGATATTTATCTTTTTTTTTTGTTGAATTATTATAAAAGTTTTTATAATCAGAGGTTAATAATTATTAATTAATCAATATATTAAGTTCAAAAAAAAGTTAAAAAAAGGAGATGATGTCCGATTCGAACCGATGTGCATTCCCCTTGTAAGATCCAAATATTTCATTAATTAAAGTTTTATTTGGCTATAACTCTCGAACGAATGAAAATAAGTACCACTTATGATATATCGTTGAAAAGCGCTCAATGAGGGCTTATTACTGTGGTTAAGAAAAAGTCTAAAATCCAAATGTTTTGGATTTTGGGGTTTTTTGGATAGTTTTGGTCCAGTCGATTACAATCAAAAAGGGGAGGTCCACAACTAAATGTTACAACTCTCCTAAATCCAACATTTTAATATCCTTCGGCTAATCGTTTTTTAGTTAATGCGAGATACATACATACGTACAGACGTCACGCCGAAACTAGTCAAAATGGATTCAGGGATGGTCAAAAAGGATATTTCCGTTGAAACATGGAAATCAAAGTTTTTCTAGATCACAATACTTCCTTTATTTCATACAAGGAAGAAAAAAAACGGTCCACATTTTTATCGAAAACGAAGGAAAAGAATCCAGTTGGGGTTAAACCTTCTAAAAGAAAATAATTTAAAATGGCTTGAACTTAAATTTTATCAATTTTTCAGGAAACATCAAAACTTGCTTGCTTTTTCTCTATAGCTACAAACAAGGAATTAAAATGCCAGCGTCTGAAATTGCGCAGCACGCCAGCTAAAGGATAATATTGACACACATCATTTGGTCATACTTGAACCATCTCTGTATAAAGCCAAGAATTTTCCGAACGATATTGATAATTGATTTTTTTATCTTGGGAGTATTACCTATATAGAATTTGATACCTTCATTATGGGATACCTTCATGATATGGAATACCTTCATGGGGATACCTCCATTATTACAAAAGTTTGTACTTAAAATGTATAAATTATATTGTGTTGGAACTTTCCGCCGTCTTCTGTAGAGTAATATACAATACGACACGAAAGAAAAAGTTTGTTTTTTACAGTATTATATCTTGCGAACCACTTAAAGGAAAAAATGGATTTTATATCTTATTAATGGTTGTTAATCGAGCGAAATGCGGTCTTGTTTTAACTGGAAATTTTGACATTTTTCCGTTTTATTTGTTTTAGATGCACTTATGCTGAAATAAATTTTCTGAAATTATACAGTAATTATGAAATTTTGTTATAAGTTTCCCTGATATTAAGAAAAATCATATTTATATAACGTTTTTTATGACTTTATTATAAAATAGCGTCTGCTATCTTTTTTTTGACAGTAGTGAAGGGGAAAGTTTCCGTTGCTAAACCAGTTACGTATAAATGCTTTTTATTTGTTAATTGGCAGTTATTTTTTTATTAATGAAAGTGTAAACGTGCCTTTTAGGTAAAATTCTTAAAATTATGATTATTCTTATCATTAAGTTCAACAATATTAACAAACGTTTGAGTTACTAACTGTTTTTTTATTTTATTTCATTCGCTTTACTTTCCCGTCTAGATAGAGCTATAGCTCTAGAAGGGTTAATATTATAATCGGTCCAATTTGGGCATATGCGGTTTTCACCGAATTTTGATGACACCCAAGGAATTCAAAAAACCGGATGAAAATGTTCCGGATTTTAATGTATATGTGTGTGTTCGGTTTTGGCCTGTAAATCATCTTATATTTCCAGAACTACTGGGCCGATTTTAACCAACCTTGGTGAGATTACTTGTATATATGAGTCATTGATGCCATTAAACTTGAAACGTCTAGGGGGTGAGGCTGAAGAGCAAAGTCACCCTCAGTATCTCGAGATTTCGGGGGTCATTAAGGTTTATTTTTCTTAGGCACATTTGTTAACAGTTAATAAATAATAAATTGCACCCCCACCCCAAAAAAAGCTGTTGTAGTCGTCTGTTATGTTGTGACGTAACAGGTGAGCGGTAGAATTAAATAAATGAATAACATTTAAAGCGTAAAAATTAACCCGGTCTGGCTGGGTCTCAAACTCTATATATGCTGCGTTAAGCCTCGTGGCTACACCAGTCCTCCGACCGTAGAAGCGAAATTTATTCTATGTAAGTTGAGAAATTAGTTTTGGTAGTGCCGATCATCGCCGCTAGTTTCGCCATATCCGTGCGATTAAATACGGTAAGCGCGCGTTTTAATTAGAATCATTGAATTAAATAAACGAAAAATATTAAATTTACATAATTATAAATATTTGAAATTAAGTTGTGTTATAAGGCGTGCATCAGAAACAACCCAATGTTGTCATTCTTTTTTTATTTTATACAATTATCTTTTTGCATTATATTTTATTTTAGTTTAATTTTTTATTTCACTAATATAAAACTTAATACAAATAAAGAGCTGTATTATTAAACAATTATTGATTATTGAAATAAATTAAACAATTTTACAATGAAAAGTTCATTTGTAAAAAAATCTAAACATAGACGATACTTCAGAAAACATAGTAAACACTTCAGAATAATTATATACATTATAATTTTAAAATAAATAGAAAAAGTTAAAATAAATGAAACAATGCTTATGAAATATCATTAAACTAGTATTTTAGAAAATTAAATAAAAACAGGGGTTTTTAGAAAAATAGTAAAAAATATGAAGTAAAAAGAAGAAATATAATCAACTACTTCCGTTTTTGGCAGTCTTCTACTAGAAAGCGTATATTTACTTTAAAAACTTATTTAAACCTTAAATTGAAGTTGCTTAAAAACGAACTCTAAAAAGGATACCAAAAATACTAGTTTGGTAGTACTGATTATTTTTAGTTATATTTTTTATTATTTAAATCCTTTTTCATTTATATATATGTAGTTTCCGTAGTGTAACCTACTGACGACTGATTAATTTACGAAATGGCCAGATAGGTTGAAATTCTAATTAAAATATTTGTATATAGTTTTCGAATGTAATTTTGGTTTTTACTTTTTGGAAAACTTTTATTTGGTTTTCATTTTAAGTATATTCATTAAAAATTAATTTTAGCGAACATTTTAAGCGATAAATATATTACCGCTTAATTATTATAATTTTAACTTTAAACGACTCTAACGGCTGGTTGAAATAGTATTTTTTTGGGATGAATTCGATTTTAACAAATATATTTTTTTATATTTCGTACGGATTAAATAAAATAGAACATCTGTAGAAAATATAATTAAAATTCTGACGGACACATTTCCTTTCGTCAAGATAAAAATTAATATCTGGAGAAAATTACCGAGTAAATGAGGTTGTCAACTATATTTGTAGTACTGATTCTACCAAAAAATTCAGTTCCATATACAAGAATTATCTTTTATATAGATGAATGTAGTAATTTAACTTATTCATATTTTTTACTTCCTTACACAAACTAAAGGAAGTATTGTGAACGCGAAAAATTTCGGTTTTCAGATTTCAACGAAATTATCCTTTTTGACCATTCCTGAATCCATTTTGACTAGTTTCGGTGTGACGTCTGTACGTATATAAGTATGTATTTCGCATAACTCAAAAACGATTAGCCGTAGGATGTTGAAATTTTAGATTTAGGACTGTTGTAATATCTAGTTGTGCACCTCCTCTTTTCATTGCAATCGACTGGACCAAAAGTGTCGAAAAAGCCTAAAATCTAAAAAAAATTGGATTTTGGACTTTTACTGAATCTTTTTCGGAATTCCCCACCCAAAAAAAAATACCGATTAAAAATATCGATGTATTTTTAATATTCAATAAGTATTAGGTGCAAGTTTTTCACGTGGTTCGAATCTCACATTATTTCCATTAATTTATTAATAATTATTAACCTCTGATTTCAAAAAAAAAACAAAACATGATAATTCAATCACAACAATTAAAAAAAAGAAAAAATATCAGAAGTTATGAAATAAAGTAATGAAATAAAATTTTATGTACTTTTCATTAAAATAAAAATTGTATATATATATATATAATTTAATAGGCGTACAAGAAAGTAATGTGGTGCCCACATCAGATTTCTGTTACCGACGTTTTGAAGAAAATACGGTATTATTTTCGGCCGCATATTGGTATTATTGGGGTGGTGAAAATTATTTTTCTTTACATTTTCAGGTAAAGGAGTACGAAAATATTATTCAATTAAATTATGTTTCCTTATATATTTATTTATAGGCTTATATATAAAATTTTGTGGCTCAAAACTCCCCAAAAATACTAGATCAATTTCATTAAAATTTAGATATCCTATAAGTAGTTTATTTGACGTTGTGCATGTGAAAAATTGATGAAGATTAGGTGAGTCGTTCTTGATTTACGCTCGATTTAAGGTCGAGAAAATTTGATCGGGTTAAGTTAGAAGCATGGTTCGTTATGATGTTACAAGTTGGAACGTTGACGTTTCATCATTTGCGGTATCAATTGTAGTGCTAAACGTGACGTAATTTTCTAAATACTGAAAGTTTATTTTTTAATTTTTTTTTCTTTTAGCCTACGGGAGCAGCCGTTAGGTATTGCTTCAGAAGATGAAACGGAAATTTTATAGAGTGTAAAAATGACATGCCTGACTTGGATTCGAACCCGAGACCTTTAAATAAGCGTTTATTTTTTTATTATTGTTCGTTTTGGACATGTAACTTTTTTTATGGATCAGAGGTTTTTTTTTTACAAAATTGTTGATAGAATGAGTTGATACTGTTTCAAAAGAAAACAATATAACAAAAAATCGGACTTCTTTTGCAGAAATGGGCAAACATTTTTTCTTTATTTAACATAATTTATATTTTTTATATGGGTTAGAAAAAAGAATAGTTAATTATTATTTACTTTACATTTTTTTTTCTGTAAAATAAATTCTGCAAGTTAAATATAGGTGCAGTTATAGACAGAGATGTGACTTTGCTTTCAATACTACGGGGCATCACGATAAATTTCTCACGCTCATTTAGATCTGATTGATTTAATAATGTAATTTTCTGTTAGAAATAATATTTATTTATAGTTTCCGGCTATACATCATTGAAAAGTAGGGCTTTATTTTAGCTACATTACTTTTATATTTTATATAAAGAATTCAACTTATAAATGCGGTTTCACTATAAAATATTAACAGAATTATTAATTAAATATAAATTAATAAAATATTAGTCAAGTTTTCTAGTTTTTTAACTTGTAAAACTATACAGCACCTTTATTCGATATAAATTGAATTATTAGTATAATTTACTCAATAACTACGTACAGTTAGATTCATAAACTTAAAGGAAAACGGTCTAGCTGTCAAAACATTATTTTTTTTTTTACAAAGAATTTTCAATTGTGTTTTTCTATATGTAAATATCTCTTGAAATTATTCTTTAATCTCGTGTAAACAGAATAAATTACAAAGTAGTTTCACCAAAGGTTAGTGGAATTCTCCATTAGTAATATGGCTATATAGCTTCTAGTTCAGATTTATACTTCTGTACATCAAACAGTTCTGACTGGATATTGGCGAGTGTTATTCTTAAGGAACTTATAATTGTTGTCGATTAACTTTTTTTGTAGGATGTATATGAACATATAAACACAAAATCTTTGATCGTTAATATGTTCTTCTTCATCTTGTGAAAATATCTCTGCATAGAATAAGCACTATGAAGAAGCCCTGAAGAACTCCTTTGTATATACTCGTATACTTTATTTCGTGTTCCCTTTATAGGTAGTTCGTTAATTTCTGATTACTCATTCCTTTGCTTTTTTCTTATTTCTTCTACCATGAAATTCTTTGTTGAATTTGGTTAGAGTTTTACTAAACTTGTGTTTAGTTTTGAAAACTATAAATTTGCTTAATTCTTAGTTTAAGGAGGTTGGCTTCGCTTATGTATTTTTCTGTGGTCTGTTTCCTATTCGGTGATTTATTGGGTACAGTCCGTTAATTTTGTTTGATTTTTTAATGTTTTTTCCTATAAAATAATTTCGTTCTGATTATGTTAATTAAACTTTTCTATCATCAAAGTATGGTGTTGTATGGTTATTTCCACATAAACTAGGACGATATTTAAGGCGGAGTATACCTCCAGCTTTAAGTACTCTTTTTTATGGTCCACAAGGATTTTACACGTTTTATTTCTTGTACCATAATTAAGAGAGTATTAAATATCTAAATGCCTTTCTTCTGTAACCTAAAAACTTTTTCGAAATATTTTTTTAGGAAATGATTCCAAAATAGTATTGGGTATTTATTGTATTGATGTATTATTGTTATTATTATCCATCATGTCTTGTTCGCTGTATTTTTTTGTTTTTGTTACTGATGAGGTGGGGAAATCCCAGTTACGGACAACGTGTCGGACTCGCTACAGGTTCCGCAAGTTGTTAATAATGTGCATATGTATACCTGCGTCCTACCGACTAAACCTAACCACTTCATCAGCCCGTCCCCGGAGGGTCGGATCCGCAATTAAGCATTACTCAGCCCCGGGGAGTGCCTTCGAACTCTCGGGGGTCCGAAGTCCCCCTGCATCATCACCGCCGCCCATCCGCGCAAGCACGGACGAACGACGGCTCCGCAGGAGGCTATCTTTCACCCCCTTCGCTCTGCAGTCCTAAGTTCGCTGTATTTACTTTTAACGCTTATAACGTTAAATTTACTTTCGTTGATTATCAGTTTACATGGAAGAAAATACTGTGTCGATGAATGCTAAATATATATACAGAGTGTTTATAAAAACCATTTCTATGATTTAGGGGATGGTCCTCCTCATCAAAATAAAGAGAAAAAAACTTTACATCAACGTATGTCCGGAAACGCTTAGTTTACCGGCTAATCTGCCATTTTGTATTTTTAATACAAAAATTTATTTCTAAGGAATGGTTAATCATATCAAGCTGAAATTACGTACGTAGCTAGGGTACCTAGAGTTTTAATCGTATAAAAATAATGAACCTGATTTCTTAGTCAATTTCAAAATGAAGGCCTTGTGAAGTTTTTAATTGTTAATATCTTTGCAACCGTTTTTTTAAATTAAATGTTATGTATATAAAAAATGTTAAACGTTTTTTGGAAAACAAAACGACACCTTTTTTATTTATATCCATTCATAAATAACAAAGTTACGACAAAATTTCTTGAAGCGAGTCATTGTAGATTAAAAAAACTTTTATTTCCTTCCGAATAAAATTGAATAATTGGACACGATCTCAACTGGAATAATTTTGTCTTTATTTTGATTTGGGGAACTCCCTGAATTCTTGAAAAGGTTTTTTATAAACATTCTTCATTTATAAAATATTTCTATTAAGGCTGGAATTTATAAAATAGATAATAGATGTGATGTTAAACTGAAACGCAATATAATACATTATATATATATATATATGTTGATGTCATAATCTATGCTATTGTATAATTGTATGATCCATTGGAACTAATTAAATACTGTGATAAAATTGAAAATAAGAAAATTAATATATAATCTTCAATTCCATAAAACGTAAATGCTTGATATCCATTTGTCTTTATAGTGGAGGGAGTAAACACGTGCACATTCCCTCCAACAACAATTAATCATACCTCGTGCCCTTATATATTTGAATTTTTTTGCAGAATAATTACGTTATAATAATGATGGTCCCTTTTTTTCAGAATACGAACTTCAAAAATGGTAAAATAAATTTTAAAAAAGCTATTTAAAATTTTTTTGTATAAGTTTTTATATTAGCCCGTAGATGATTATTAATGTTCCTTTTAAAACCAGTTTTTATATATTTTGTACATTGTAAGCTACGTTTAATATTAAAACAGATATATACGATAATCTGGTTCTAACATTAAACGAATATACGTTTAAAATACTATAACGGTAAAAACAGCTTTAATCTTGTCTGATATATTTGTGTACGTTGTGTATGTATATATCCTACACCATACTACGCCACAGTTTAACCTCCCGCTGGATGCATGCGTTCACTTTACCGAATGCTCATAACCCTACTTGCTGTAGGCTTATAAGTTACACTTATTTCTGAACTAAAATTTAGCTAGCTACATTTGCTTCTTGCTCTGAATTGTGATTCAACCAACTAACCTCCTTTATAATACATATATGATAAACAAACTTGTTTTGTCTTTAAAGATACAGGTATCTTTTATATACTGCATTCTGATGTTATGATACTGTTGCTCTCATGTTATTTCGTATAGAAATCTTGTGGTAAACCTCCTACACTGTTATAATCTCGTTGCGTTTAGATACAGTTTTATGTAGTGTGTGTGTGTGTGTGTGTGTATATATATATATATATATATATATATATATGACTTCTTATTCTTTTTTAACCGTAATACTTTCTATAATCTGTGAAATAATTTACAGTAATAATAGTACTAATAAGATTATTATTTATGAATTGATCCTTGAGTTAGTTTTTTATAATTTTAAAAATACGGTTGATTCTCTCTTGTGTTTTATTATTGAAATTACTTTTGTGTATTTCAGCTCATGTGCATAGATGATTTGTATTTAACACGTTGTGTATTTATATTCCACTATGATATATATATTTATTAAGTCACTAACAGACTCGGCAATGCTTCGCTATTGCTAGATTTCAGTGTATATATATATATATATATATATATATAGATTAAATGAACACAATTGAAAGTTTTATGAAAATTAAAAAATTTAACCTTTCACTTTATAAAAGTCAGATTGTATATAAATCCAACTGCCAAAACAGCGCTACCTATCGGATTTAATTAAAGCTACTCTGTAAACACAGTAGTCGGTTCAAAACACCCCTAACTTTCTTTCTACCGGTCAGATCAAGGATTTCAATAGCTTTAAACCTCCTCCGACAACGCGGACCATTTTGCAAAAACCCGCGCGTAAATCGGTCCAGTGTTTTTTTAGTCTATAGCAGACACACGTACAAACATTTTATATATATATATATATATATTATATATATATATATGTGTGTGTGTGTGTGTGTGTGTGTATATAGAAGAATAAATTGTTTGTATATTTTATTTGTTTCGTAAATATCTCGACATCGACGCCACCTAGCGGGTATAGTTTTTGCAAAAATGTTTCTTTTCACGTGACTAATATATATTCTAAATATCTCAACCCCAGTGCCATCTTCTTCTTTTTCCTGTTTAGCCTCCAGTAATTATCTTTCAGATAATACTTCAGAGGATGATATGTATGAGTGCCTAGTAAAGTCAGAGTTATTTTTACACGGATTTGAATACTAGATATCGTGAATACCGGTGTTCTTTGATGATTGGGTTTTAATTAACCATACATCTCAGGAATAGTCGAACTGAGACTGTACAAGACTACACTTCATTTACACTCATACATATCATCCTCTGAAGTATTGACTTGTAAGCTGGAACTCTCGGCTTCCAAATCAGCTGATTTGCGAAGACGCGTTCACGACTAGACCAACCCGGTGGGTAACCCCAGCGCCATCTAGCTGGTCTATTTTTTACAGAAGTATTTCTTTCCATGTATGTAATACATATTCTGAATATGTACAATATTCTGAATATAAGTACAATTATTCAAAATATCTCGTTCCCAGTGCCACCTAACAGGTTAAAATTAATTCAGAAACCCTCGCGGGCGTGCGCACAACTCACCAAAGTTTCATCGCAATCGGATGAATGGTGTAGGAACGCATACGAGAGAAACAAACATTATAAATATATATATAATGTTTTCTATTTAATAAAACTTTAAATGTTCGTTTGTTCAAAATGTTAACTCCGAAAGTTCTTCACCGATTACTTTGAAATTTTGGCACAACGTTGCATTTGAATACGCGCGCGTTTTTATATACAAACTATTTATACACCTAAGATGTCACACCTGTGACAGGTAAAAACATGCTTTTTTTTAAAAAAACAGCGCTATCTGTTGGACGTAAAAGCAACACACACTATACTAAATATTTTACGATTCCATTTCAATGTTTCCAGAATGTGTTTCCGCTATAGGCTAAAAAACTAATGGACCAATTTACGCGCGGGGAAAAAGGGAGAAAGGGAAAAATCGAAAACGGTAAAAGCGAAAAACGGGAAATGGAAAAAAGAACAAACGAAAATGGTTGAAAGGGAGAAATAGAAAAAGGGGGAAAGTGGAATGGGGGATGGGAAGGGAAATGGGGAAAAGAAAAGGTTAAATTTTCTGAAGCTCCGTAATGTTCATTTTGTTAATGTTTTATCAAACTTTCAATTGTGTTGATTATATATACATATATATATATATAAATTAAATCTAGGAATAACGAAGCATTACCGGGTCTGCTAGTCAAAAATAAAACTTAAAAGGTAAATAAATTAATGATAAAATCTCATAAAAAATGGATTAACCATGGATATTCTTACTAACAGAACATATTCCAATGCTGTACGCTAAGTAAATGTGGCGTATATTGTTGTCGGTGTGCATCCGTCCGTTTATAACGGAGTATTCGTTTTTATACATTTTTTTCAACGGAGGAGGGGAAAACTGTCTACTCACTAAAATCCCTGCCCCTCTACAACATGGATCACATCGTCTACATCTATACCTCCATTTCTGGTACCACGCTTCGAACCCATCTGAGTCCTGCGGTATTTTTTTTTTGACCTCGACCTGGGGGCCATTTTTGTCATCATAACATCGTGCTACGATCATTTGGTCTTAATAATATTCCCTGGGGATAAGCATCCCGAATTCCTTCCGGTATGCTATCACATCCAGCAACAATCGATAGCACGGTGTTTTGTAGTATTCTTCTGCTCCTCACAATAATCATATACCGCGGAAGGTCTCAGCGTCCCCTCTCCCAGATATGCCTTAAAATAATCATCACCGGTAAGGAACTGGGTCAATTTGTACCCCACTTTTCGGTAGAGTTATCTCTCTCTAAACTTCAGCGATCAATCTGTATATCCATCTGACTTTTGCTAACTGATCTCTCTTGTCACTGGCAGAAAAACGATGCCTAAGCCATCCGCCTTACCCCTTCCATCCACCGGTACATCTCACCTCTTCCAAACAAGGAAATCCAGGAGCGCAGTCCGACTCTACGCCAGTTTAGTTTTCCTTTTTCTTATGGAAAACGCTATTTCATTAAATTTTCCAGTTTCTTTATATTATTAAAATGGAGTACTTTCTTCTATCGACATGAAACAGCTTATTTAATCCTTTTTTCGTAACAGAAAAGGTACATTCATTTTTTTGTTTTATTTTACATGTGCCATGGGCTTTTTGTGGCATAGCACTTAACGGAAGAAGAAATATCAGATACGAATTGTCTTTGTAGTAGTAATGGTGAAGAAATTAATAGCGTTAATTGTAAGGTTAAGTATAATTTTCAAGAAATTTTACTTGCAGATTTGCAACGATTTATTTGGATTGGAAACACTATATTCCTCTTGTTTTTAAGGAGGAATATTAGGTTATCTAAACCCATCGTTAAGGCTTATAGTATCCAACCAAATATGACACAAATTACGTTTATAAAAAGTTTACTCCCAATTATTTTTTTTAATCATTACAATTATAAAAAAATTGTCGGGTATATTTAATTTATTAATGAAACATATTTATTTTATTTCATGTAATAAAGAAATTTGATGAGGTCTGCTTGTCTTTAAATTATCTCATTTTTGAAGTTATTAACGAAAATTGTTTAGTGTGTTACTATGTTTTAAATACATCTCGGTTACAACTGTAGTTATTAATATAGTGAAATCAAATAGCATGACAGTTCAGGATGCATGAAAAAATTAGCAGCTGTAAAAAGATAACTGGAAAGACAGTGCTGACAACCCATGATTGTAAATATTAGAAATTATGTAGAGTAAAATTTATAATTTTTTAACATAATTTTTACTATCCTGATATCTAGTTTTAGAGCTGTGCTGTAAGAAGGAAACTATGGTAATCGGTCAAAAAATTGGGTATGATTTTTTTCGACGTTTCATAGCCCAAGGAGTTTAAAAAACAAAAAACGCGTTTGAAGCTTAATAAATTTTGACTGGATAAACCGATTTTGATGAATTTGGCACAGAGACGACTGGTGTATACAGGGCAAATTGTTGGTAAACGTTTGGGGTCAATATGTTTCCGGGGAGGGGGTAGATAGTTTTTGTTAAAATTTTACATTCACAGCTCCACTTATATCAATACATGCGTGCATGATTACCATTTTTAAAAAATATTTTCCCCAAAACTTTTCCCCTTCCTCAAAAATCGACAAAATCTTTTTATTTATTACATATTTTTTAAATGTCCCTAGCAAAGTATTAATGCAAATGACCAAAAAAATACTTTAGGGGCAATATTGGAGGTGAAGGAGTCGATCAAGTTTGAAAATATCGATTTTTTTAATTTTTTAAAGCGTTTTTCTTCATTAATTGTTATTTTTCCACTATTTTTTTTTGTCTTCAATCATTTGACTGGTTTGATGCAGCTCTCCAAGATTCCCTATCTAGTGCTAGTCGTTTCATTTCAGTATACCCTCTACATCCTACATCCCTAACGATTTGTTTTACATATTCCAAACGTGGCCTGCCTACACAATTTTTCCCTTCTACCTGTCCTTCCAATATTAAAGCGACTATTCCAGGATGCCTTAGTATGTGGCCTATAAGTCTGTCTCTTCTTTTAACTATATTTTTCCAAATGCTTCTTTCTTCATCTATTTGCCGCAATACCTCTTCATTTGTCACTTTATCCACCCATCTGATTTTTAACATTCTCCTATACCACCGCATTTCAAAAGTTTCTAATCTTTTCTTCTCAAATACTCCGATTGTCCAAGTTTCACTTCAATATAAAGCGACACTCCAAACATATCCTTTCAACAATCTTTTCCTGACATTTAAATTAATTTTTGATGTAAACAAATTATATTTCTTACTGAAGGCTCGTTTAGCTTGTGCTATTCGGCGTTTTATATCGCTCCTGCTTCGTCCATCTTTAGTAATTCTACTTCCCAAATAACAAAATTCTTCTACCTCCATAATCTTTTCTCCTCCTATTTTCAAATTCAGCGGTTCATCTTTGTTATTTCTACTACATTTCATTACCTTTGTTTTGTTCTTGTTTATTTTCATGCGATAGTTCTTGCTTAGGACTTCATCTATGCCGTTCATTGTTTCTTCTAAATCCTTTTTACTCTCGGCTAGAATTACTATATCATCAGCAAATCGTAGCATCTTTATCTTTTCACCTTGTACTGTTACTCCGAATCTAAATTGTTCTTTAAAATCATTAACTGCTAGTTCCATGTAAAGATTAAAAAGTAACGGAGATAGGGAACATCCTTGTCGGACTCCCTTTCTTATTACGGCTTCTTTCTTATGTTCTTCAATTGTTACTGTTGCTGTTTGGTTCCTGTACATGTTAGCAATTGTTCTTCTATCTCTGTATTTGAACCCTAATTTTTTTTTAAATGCTGAACATTTTATTCCAGTCTACGTTATCGTATGCCTTTTCTAGGTTTATAAACCCCAAGTATGTTGGTTTGTTTTTCTTTAATCTTCCTTCTACTATTAATCTGAGGCCTAAAATTGCTTCCCTTGTCCCTATACTTTTCCACTATATAAAAATAAATATCCAACGGTAGGAAAGGATTACAACTTTATTGTCAGGCTTTTCTTCTTACAAATCGCCGAAGATACTGCAGCTAACAATTATGAAACAATGAATCAAATGGCTTGAAATAGATTAAGATGGACTTTCGCCAAATAAGCATTAGATTGATATAAAAGAGAGAAGGATGGTTGATGATTTCATACGAATATAAAAAAACATTTATTTTCTAAGTTTAAAAAAAAATACTTCTCTTTATTACTTTCTCGTCTAGATAGCGCTATATCGGAGCTATAGCTCTGGAAGAGAAACTCTGTTTCGGTCCAGTTTCGGTATATGCGGTTTTCATTGAATTTTGACGTTTTGACACCTAAGGAACCCAAAAAGCCGCATGAAAATTTTCCGGATGTTAAAATGACGTATGTATATTTAGTGCTGGCCTCTAAATCACCTTATATTCCCAGAACTACTGGACCGATTTTAACCAACCTTGGTCAGATTACTTCTATATATAGGTCATTGATGCCATTAAATTATCAACATAGGTCAAGGAGGTGAGGCTGTAAAGCAAGGTCACCATCAGTGTCTCGAGATTTCGCGTAAGGTCATAAATTTTTCCTAGTTATATTTTTTAACGATTAAAAATATCATGAAATTTGCAAAAAAAATTCTTCAAAATCGTGCTCCCACCCAAAAAAAATTCTCTAAACCACTGCTATGTTGTGACGTCACAGGTGAGCGGTAGAATTAAATAAATGAATAATATTTCACGTGTAAAAAAATTAACTCGGTCTGGCTTGGTCTCGAACTCGATAGCCCGGTTCAATCGGTACCTGATGCGTAAAGCCTCGCGGTTACACCAGTCTGTCGGTTGTACAAACGAA
Source organism: Lycorma delicatula (assembly GCF_047948215.1). NCBI lineage: Eukaryota > Metazoa > Arthropoda > Insecta > Hemiptera > Fulgoridae > Lycorma > Lycorma delicatula. The sequence continues at coordinate 28,275,507 of NC_134465.1, read as the reverse complement.
ATTTGTTTTATGCAAGTTGTGAAATTATATTAGTTTATTTAGTGCCCACCGTCGCCGCTAGTACCGCCACAACCGCGTGAATTACATGTGGTTTGCGCGCGCGCGCTTTAGTTAGAATCATTGAATTAAATAAACGAAAAAATATTATATTTGAATAGAAGGATAAATATTTTAAATTTCGTTATGCGGGTGTGTAAGCTTTGCATCAGAAACAACTCATAGTTGTAGGACTTTCTCGGAACTCGGCTTTAGCCGCGTGACTGTATACTCTTACAACTGTGTTGTCAGCTTTTTTTTATGATAAATTTCAAGAATGAAGTAAAATTAGTCAGGATGAAGAGAATCCTTCTTCTTTTTAATCGAGGATTAAAAAATTAAATATTTTTATTTATACAATCTCACCAACAAAGATTTATAACATAACTAATTACGGTTCGATTTTAATGATAAAATACGGATATGATATTGCATTCAAAAAGAATATCTAATGAAGATATTCTATGAAAATTGATTGTCTTATTTCTTAAACATTAAAAACGTGTTTTTGTTGTACTATTAGGTAATAATAATTTTTTTAAAGGATTTGTTTGTAAAAAAAAAAACACTTCACGCCCCCTTAAAAATTGTCTAATAATGGTAGAAGGTTTATGTATGAGGTCGTGGAACTTGAAAAACTCGCCTTCATGTCATATTATGAATTCCAACCTTGACCGTTGTATGCGTTCTAGTCATCATCTGTATGGATAATTCTAATACTGCATATATACGTCTAATATTAGGCTTTAACACCATATGTCCTCCTCGATTAAATTTTATTTACTGCTTGTAAATATTCATATCTGCATTGTAATATTTCATATCTGATCACACACACACACACACACACACACACACACACACATATATATATATATATATATATATATATATATATATATATATATTAGTTCCATGAGATTGAGATTGTAAAAATAATTGTTTTAATTTTACAGAAAAAATGCTAGTATTTGTTGGTATGTTCATGTAGTAATCATAAGGATTATATCGTATTTGAACGAGTTTGTAGGAGAAAGTAAATAATAGTTGCTAAAAGCGTAATTTTTTCATTTTTTGTAACTGTAGAATGTCATAAAAATTATTTTATATTGTGGACTTTCTTTCGTTGAAGAAATATCATCAGGCTGTTTGCCACATCTTAATAAATCTTGAAAATGTATGAAGAAGTTGTTTGAAAATCATTTTATAATTAAAAACGTTTGACCATTTTCTTTCAAAATTAATATTTATTCATTTAATGATGTATTTTGGGTGTCGGAAAATAGAAAATTAGTAAAAATTTACATAGTAATACAAATAACAATGAAAATCGAAAAAAATACTTTTATCATAGTAAAACATTATATTTAAAGGTATAAACATGAAAATAAATTTGAAATTGTTAATCTGAATCAGATTGCGATGATATTTCTGCAATCATCACACACGCGATTTGCCTAATCAATGTGTATTTCACTTATAATTCGCCATAAATGGTGAAATCGTGTTTTATAATCACAATACTTCCTTTTAAATGAAAATTCGGCCATGTGTCCGTGGAAATGGTGTTTGGAATTTCCATAACGCGGCACATAGCTTCTTATTTCCCTCCATTAACGTTCGATGGTCTGCGTATGTGCCCCAGTGTCCGGATCTATAAAATTGTACGTATGATTTACAGTTAACTGTTGGAAGTCTCCTGTTTGTAAACAATCATAAGATTTCCAACAGTCACTAATAATTGTAGTACCTGGGGAGTCCTTTATAATGCGGAGCTAAGTTTCCTTATCACGTGTCAGTACTGGAACCGTGAAAACTTCTTTTGTGTCTCGTTGCATTCCACCAAATATCCAATTTCAATTTATAATTCTGCCGCGATTATATTTTCGTTTACCGATTTTGGCTTCATCGATTTCTACAATTTTACCTACTCCCCAACCTTTTTCGAATTAGTACACAAATATTCAAAACAAATTTCCCGAAAATAATTTCTCTAATCTACCTCAGTACTAGACGATAAATTTAGTTCACTACACAACATATGTTTCCGAGGTGGCTTTATTACACACTATATTATGAAGAAACGTAAAATAACAGGTAATTCTAACCTAGCGGTGGCTAACCATGTATCGGCGTATTGCGAAACGGCTACGTTACACTGTTTACTTTCATATTCCTTATGTTTGTTAATTACACGAAGGCGTCTTCTACAACGGAAAATGTGTCACTCTTCATTCTGCGTCATTTCGTTATTACATGATGGATATTGTCTGTGTTTTGACAAAATGCCATGATTGTAAAAAAATTGTCTCGCATTAGCAACCCACTGAGAGAATTCAGTAAGTGTAATAAATGTAAATTCACAATTTGTACATATACATTTCAGGCCCAGCAGATTTTTTTTTCATCCATTGTATTTCACTCTATTTACTTACTGAATACTGTAAATTCTATGAAGAAAACTCAGAAAATTCTATAAAGGAAACTCAGAAAACATAGACGTCGTGTGAGAATAGCAGACAACAATGTAATATAATCTAATGATTAAGTTATAAATAATAAAAGTAGTGTAGTGAATAAGAAAGAGGTGAGAATCTCCATCATCGAGTTTATGGATATTCAAACATCTACCTTTCCGACACTTCATACCCATCATAAAATACATTTGAAAAGATTTTACAATGATTTGATATGTTTTTTTTTTTTTTTGTAATCTGTGGGTGAAGCACCTCAACTAGATAATTACCAAATCATGAAATGATATTTGTTATTTCACGATTTAATAAAGACACAAGTATATATATATATTTAAAGGTTTTTATAAATTCAAATATTTTTCCTGACCGGGATTTAGATATAAAAAATACAATTTTTTTATTATGTTCCCCATATAAAACTTATAATGTATAAAAATGTATATTTAAATTAACATAAAAATATAATAATGTGTTTAATTTCCAATTAGCTTTTTTTTATTTCTTTTTTATGTAATATCACTCAATTCTGTTTTCAAATAGACGACCGAATATACTCAGGAATTTAAATCTTAAAATAATTATTAATTGATATCTATCAATTTGTAACGTAGTTACTTATGATTTGATGTTAATATATAGATAATATGTAATAGAATGAATAGATCTGTCTTTTAAATAAAATTATTATACGTAAGAACATTATATACGTGCATGTTCATCCGCGCACCTTTGTGTGTGCGCGTGCGCGCGCGCGCGCGTATGTGAATAGAAACAGCATTCTTTACCTCATAAGTATAGTAAACGAACGCAAGCAGGTCGTCTTCGACAGATCGTCCCGCCTGTTGCCCTACTAACACTTCTTTACTTCGCAACTCAAAGAGTTCTCTATCACCCCACCTTTTTTTTTACCATCTATCTATCTTCTGTTATGAATGATAGAATGAGAAAAGATATCTTTCTCCAGTTGTTCTTTATTCTACATATATTCATTACTGTTCTCTGACACTGTTGTCATTATTTTTGTTGTGTTTATTTTTCAGTCGGCGTTCGCGTAATATAGTAAACCGTGGAATATGTTTTTGTAATTTTTTTCTTAATATTCTGAAACATTTTTTATGCTTATAATTTTTGTTTGTGTTGTGTGTGTGTATGTGTGTTTTTTTAATTAAACATTTTCTTTATGTATATATGCTTATTTATATTTAAGTTTTACAGTAAGTAAATTAGATTTTATGAATTATATATAATTAACTATTATTCTATTTTAAATTAAATATTTAAAAAATAATTTTTTTTTAATTCGACAACGGTAAAAATTTATACTGTAATTAATCATTATTAAAAAAATTAAATATTTTTAAATCTTGTATTACGAAATTAAATGAAGATAATATGATATAATTTCTTACGGTAGGATTTTATTTTCCGGATATGTGTAAGAGTTTCACGGATATTTTTAAATCAGTAGAAGGTTTTTCGGAAATTATTTATTTACTGATGTATATAAAATACAAACAACTAATTTAATATGTTATTCATGAAAATTTAAATTTCTTAACAGGTTGACTGCTAAGAGACCCGATTATGGGTCTTAACGTTATATATTCAGTTTGGTTGTGAGACCCATTTTGATGTCCCAGTTAAATAGTTATATATTTCCAACGGTTAAGTGCATTTATTTTCGTTTTTAAAAAAAATATTGCGTTTTTTATTTTTTTTTTATTGTATTTAGGATGAAAACGTGTAACTGTAATAGAAAAAATTACGACTATTCCAACTGTATACTTAACTTCTTTATGCATTGCCTAATTTAGAATTTACTGTACTATTTCTCTTAAAAAAATATAAATTTTACATTATGGGTTATAAAATAACAGCTGATTTTTTTCAAAAAAGTGCCAGAAATGTATTATGCATGTATGGTTGGAATGTAATTGTAAATAATGAGAATATTTTTTTTTAATTTTTTTTTAAATTTGCTTCTTTCATTAAAAATATTTTATTTTTTATTTTTTTAAGTTTCTTTTGAATTATGTTATTACAAGATGACAGATAAAATAAAAATGTAAGAGTTTTAAAGATAAATTGGATGTAAAGTTTTATCCTTGTGCATTTTGAATAGCTCAACGTACATTCTTTGATTTCAGATGATTGAAATATATTTACCTTAGTAGTCGTCTTTGAAATTACAAAGTAATATATTTACTTTAATAAATTTTTCTCTAAACTATCTCTCAATAAAATCGAAATTGGTTTTTCACGGTATTCCCCACTCCCGTAAAGAATTTTGAAAAAATATGGTTAATGCTCCATTTATATAATTATTTGACCCAAATTCAGACATCCGTTATATGTGAGATTCAGTCTACTATTTCGTAAATGACCAGAAGTAATACAACAGGCGATGAGCACGCTGATAATGCGGTGAAAAGAGAGGGTTATTTCCAGCCTGTTTTCACCGATCGCGTCGCTTCAAACGATCTTGTCTTTTACGGAAGAGGGTGGTTCATGATGAGCGGTAAAGTGATTGGAATGCTATCATGAACAATAAATTTCATCCAATTAGGAACACTGTATCACCGTGGAGCTCCTCGTGGAGAAATAACCGTCGAGAGGAGGTTATTATCTGGCGTTTACGAATAGGGTACACCAGGCTCATTCACGGAACCCACCAGGTTGGTCTACTGAACACGTTTTCGCAAATCAAATCAGCTGATTTGCGAAAACGCGTCCTCAATACAAATTTTGAAACATATTTTTTAAATTTTAATCAATATTTAAAGATAATATAAAAAATAATTAAGTAAATTTCATAATCTGTACGAGTGGACTCATAAATCATTCAAAATCTAGCAAACTTAAAAAAGTAAGTTTCAAAGATTTTGTTGTAATACAATTAAAATGATTGTTACTAAACTTATATCATTTTGGTTTATATCGATTGATAGTGTAGAAAAGACAAGAGGGAGAGTAAATGCTACATATGAGAGTTCTGATTTGATTGCATTTACAGTAAACTGCTAGTCCTAAATTACAACCCACTGGGTTAGTCTAGTGGTGAACACGTCATCGCAAATCAGCTGATGTCGACAGTTACAACGATCAAATCTTAGTAAAGGCAGTTACTTCCATACGGATTTGAATACTAGATCGTGGATACCGTTGTTCTTTAGTGATTGAGTTTCAATTAACCACACATCTCAGAAATAGTTGACCTGAGACTGTACAAGACTACATTCCACTTACATTCATACATATCATCCTCTGAAGTAATATCTGACGGTGATTCCCGGAGGCTAAACAAGAAAAAAAAGGCTCATTCATGGATATCTGATGTCGCAAACGGATGAAACCCTCTGTACTCACTGCGACTCCCAGCTAACAGTAAACCACATCCTTGCGGATTGTATGTATTATGCGGCAATGTGTCGCAAGTTTAAACTAGGGCCTAATATACGAACCGTTTTAGGGGATAATGAAGTGTTACTATCTTTAGTTTTTCGGTTTCTTAGGGCGTTTACATTCAGGTATTTACTGTAGTGAGTTTCAGCTGTTCGTGCCAATTACCGTAAATCAGATGGTTATTGTATTACTTTGTGATAAATCTTTATTATAAGTCATATATCGTGTCCGGGCGATGATAACGTGGAACCGTTTTTCGCCTGGGAAAAAATGAAGAAAATAGGTTTGATCATACCTGAAATATAAGGCCAAACGTAGTGCGACACACATACGGAGGCATATACTTAGGCGTATACATAGATATGTTTATATAAACTAGTTTAACTTTAAAACGTAAAGATTTGCAAAAATATCCCATTTTTACATGATTATCGTAGTTTCCCTTTTTTTGTTTGAGGATTTTGAGGTCACAGTGGACCACTTAAGTCAACTCTGGTTCGTCTTTCCTTTTTATTTTTTATTTTTTTTATTGCTTCCTCATTACTTCTTCATTCTGTCAGATCTTGGTTTTTTAAGTTCTTCTGTACAAACCCTCGTTGTTGTTTTCTTTTCTTTTCTTTAATTTTAAACCTGAAGTTTCTTTCTTTTAGTATTTTTATATTGTCAGTTTTGTTTCGTAAATCTTCTATTGTGATTTCTAGTTCTTGCATATCTTGTTTAATTTCGGTTATCCAGATCGGTGTTTTGGACATTTTCCAGTATTCCTCGACCAGTTTCCTGACGAGCCTGTTCGGTTCTTTTCTTATTATGTGTCCATAGAAGGAGTTTCTTTTCTTTCTAAAGTAGTCTAGAGCCGGTTCTTATAAGTCTTTATGTACCTCTTGGTTTGGTACGAGTCTCCATTTTCCCCCATCAGGAAGTTGGCTTCTATTTATGCAGGTTCTTAGAATTCTTCTTTCTATTCTTTTCATCTCGAGTAGAAAATGTTGGATCTTAGTTTGAAGAGTGTTTCGCTTCCGTATGAAATATCATACGGAAGCGAAACACTCTATTATAGGTCTGATTACAGTTTTGTAATGTCTGAGTTTGGTATTTATTGAGATTCACCTTTTGTTAAATGTTGTTTTGATGGTATTTTGTGCGTAGAGTGTTCTTTCTTTTCAGTTTATTTTTTCTCTGAGGTCGCGTGTGATATTTTCTCCTAAATATTTAAACCGTTCAACTAGTTCGACTTTGTGTCCGTTTATGATTACGTGGTTCAATACCAGGGGATTTTTGTACATTATTCTAGTCTTTTCATATGATATTCTTCGGCCTATTTTTCCTACTAGTTTTTCCAATGATGTTACTTGGATATTCTAGCTTCTGCGATGTTATTGTCTAGAAACGCTAGGTCATCTGCAAATCCTTAACAGTTTACTTTGATATGGTTTACATGTTTCCTTGCTTGCGTGTGGTGGGTCTTACTTTTCCTTTAATATATTTTTTCTAGCTATATTCGCCGGGAATGTAAGATTCCTTTTATCAGTTAATACTAGTAATACTGATTGTGATTAAAAAAATATTTCTAGTTTTTTAAGAATTTTTTTATACATAAATACACAAAATTACATAATAATTGCTTGTATTTATTCTGTAATATATTCAATGGAAGTAGGTTAATTAAGTTGGTAATGCATTAGAATGTTGTAATAATATCAGCTGTTAATTAAAAGAAAAAAACATTTTAAAACACTTTTCTTTTAGTAAACATCTTGTTTTTTTAATTATTATTATTTACTTGTCTTTATTAGTTTAATGTTCTTTTATATTACACGATTTTTTTAATGTAATTATATTTACTTAATTTAATGAAAAAGAAAAAAAATATTTCTGGTTCGTATATCATGTTTATAAATAGAAATTAAACAGAGTTTGTGAAATATTCCTTTTATGAAAAATCCGTTATAATTTGATTTCATTTTTTGCTTATTTTTTATTTTTTCTTGTATCTAACTATTCTTTATATTTATTATTATTACTTTTAACGTAATAAAAAAATATGTCGTTAACTACAGAAAGTAGCTTGGGTATAAGAAATAAGATTTAAAGTGGGTTTTTTTTTTTGGGGAGGGGGGAAAGTAAGACGGAGATGAAAAATATTGTAAGCCGTTTTATAGGTTTTCTCCATGTTTTCTTTATCTTCAGGTATATGCATAAAAAATTAATTATGCTTTCCATACAGTATAACCTGCCCCTACTTTACAAGTTAGGAGTAACAAAAAGCTAAACCTTGATGTGTTAAACAGTATATATATGTGCATATACACACGCACACACAGCAGTATAAAAGTTTGTTACCATCACGTGATTGATAATTGTAAAAGGTACAAAACACTTTTTCTTTAATTCAGATAATACTTGATAGTATTTCCTCGTACACACAAGCTTATTCATACATTAGATGATTAATACTGCAATCCACAAAGTTTCACATTTGATTTAATAGTCAAAACCAAATATTTACATGAAATTATTTGCTTTCAAATTGTGAGCTTTTTTTTGGTTGATGAATTAATTCACGATAGAAGCGTTGAAACTTGCACTTTGATATATGGAAATGGAATTTTAATTTTGTAGCTTATGAAAAATACCATGTTATAGTAATGATACCAAAGAAAGCAGGGGCAGATAAATGTGAAGAATACAGAACAATTAGTTAAACAAGTCATGCATCAAAAATCTTAACTAGAATTCTATACCGAAGAATTGAGAGGAGAGTGGAGGAAGTGTTAGGAGAAGACCAATTTGGTTTCAGGAAAAGTATAAGAACAAGGGAAGCAATTTTAGGCCTCAGATTAATAGTAGAAGGAAGATTAAAGAAAAACAAACCAACATACTTGGCGTTTATAGACCTAGAAAAGGTATTCGATAACGTAGACTGGAAATAAAATGTTCAGCATTTTAAAAAAATTAGGGTTCAAATACAGAGATAGAAGAACAATTGCTAACATGTACAGGAACCAAACAGCAACAGTAACAATTGAAGAACATAAGAAAGAAGCCGTAATAAGAAAGGGAGTCCGACAAGGATGTTCCCTGTCTCCGTTACTTTTTAATCTTTACATGGAACTAGCAGTTAATGATTTTAAAGAACAATTTAGATTCGGAGTAACAGTACAAGGTGAAAAGATAAAGATGCTACGATTTGCTGATGATATAGTAATTCTAGCCGAGAGTAAAAAGGATTTAGAAGAAACAATGAACGGCATAGATGAAGTCCTACGCAAAAACTATCGCGTGAAAATAAACAAGAACAAAACAAAAGTAATGAAATGTAGTAGAAATAACAAAGATGAACCGCTGAATGTGAAAATAGGAGGAGAAAATATTATGGAGGTAGAAGAATTTTGTTATTTGGGAAGTATAATTACTAAAGATGGACGAAGCAGGAGCGATATAAAATGCCGAATAGCACAAGCTAAACGAGCCTTCAGTAAGAAATATAATTTGTTTACATCAAAAATTAATTTAAATGTCAGGAAAAGATTGTTGAAAGTGTATGTTTGGAGTGTCGCTTTATATGGAAGTGAAACTTGGACAATCGGAGTATTTGAGAAGAAAAGATTAGAAACTTTTGAAATGCGGTGGTATAGGAGAATGTTAAAAATCAGATGAGTGGATAAAGTGACAAATGAAGAGGTATTGCGGCAAATAGATGAAGAAAGAAGCATTTGGAAAAATATAGTTAAAAGAAGAGACAGACTTATAGGCCACATACTAAGGCATCCTGGAATAGTCGCTTTAATATTGGAAGGACAGGTAGAAGGGAAAAATTGTGTAGGCAGGCCACGTTTGGAATATGTAAAACAGATCGTTAGGGATGTAGGATGTAGAGGGTATACTGAAATGAAACGACTAGCACTAGATAGGGAATCTTGGAGAGCTGCATCAAACCAGTCAAATGACTGAAGACAAAAAAAAAAGAAAAATACCATGCCTAACCGGGATTCGAGATCGGGACCTCCAGATGAAATGCCGAAACGTTACCGCTCCGCAACGGGATCGGATGAATGGATTTTATTATTATTACTATTAAATTTATTTTAAAACTTTTTTTTATATCTTAATACAAATAAACAGTTTTTTACACAAACATGGTTTTTTTAAATATTCTTATTTTAGGTAGTTTCAATAGAAGGCGTAAAAACATCTAAACCCCGCTTAAACTTCCAAATCAGATTGCTTATCACGACTTAATGCACGCCCTCTCTCTGTAGATTGGGTAGACAAAATTAATCTCATGAAAAATAATAAATGCCTGATTCTTAAACCAATCAAAGATGTCCCCACCCATGAATAACATTTAAGAGAGGAATAAATCAGCTATAATTGGTACAAATATATATATTGCGATCCCATATCATTATTGAGCAATGAAATTTCTGCATCTTTAAAGATGTAAGTAAGTTTCTAACTTTCTAATTCATTTTTATTACGTAAATGTTTTAAAATATCGTTACTAATAAACCTAATTTTGCCACTAGTTTCCAGACATTGGTGATGTATAGCAGATATCTCGGATCTTCTATGCTTATAATGAGTTTAACATTCTTTTTCTTAGATTCAATCTTTCTTTTAATTTCCCCTATGTATCTTAAATTAAAATTATTATTTTCTTTAGTCAGTTTATAAATTTCCAATGTTTCTACAGGTCTAATTTTTATCTTCAATGTTTATTAGATAATAAGTCAAAAATCGCTTGATTTTTGACTTGCTTTCTCTGATTTTTCTTTTATGTTATTTTGTTGGTTTTAAAAAAAATATATTTAAAACCATTGAAACTTATTGTATGTTTAATAAAATAAATTTCTCAGTGATCATCCTCCATATCCCGGTTTGCATTGTAAATCATCGCATTAAAAGTTGCCACCTTACGTCCCGATGAATGCAGATTACATACTTATTAGTATGTGACTTTTTTAAATATATAGAAAGTGATTTTTATTTTTACGGGTTAATTTTAATTCCAAATATTTTTTACATATCAATTAAAATAAACAGCTTTCAATTTCATAGGTAAATTTTAACGTATTTCAATGTTTAATTTTAATTTCTTGGTATTATAGCTGTAGAGCTAACCTGCAAGAAGGAACGTTTGCTAATCAGTCCAAAAATGGGGTATGGGTTTTTTTTCATTTTTCGACGATTCATGACCTGTGGACCTGCAAAAACAAAAAAGTGGTAAAGTTCTTACGTTCGTATGTATTATAAGCTTAATAGCTTCTGATTGGATAAACCGATTTCGATGAAATTTTCTGGAATGGAATGGAATGCAAAGTTGGCAGGAGTCTATTACTCCCTACTTTATCGCAGAACCTGGACAGAGTCCCTTGCTGCTGGATCATTCTAATCGGGCTTGTTTTTAAAAGGGTTATTTTTAATCTCGGATCTAATTTTTCAAGTTTTGTCTATTATTATTTTAGTGAATTTAAGACGGATTTAATTGCATTCCAATCCGTTGTTAAACCAGCGTTATCGAACCCATTTCATGGGCCGACCGCGGAAGGCTAGGCTTATAAAGCCTAAAGCCTGTCCTCCCGACGTAATTACCCTTCAGACCGTCCACTGAAGTCCTTTCGGTGCTAACTCTTTAATAGGCTAGCAGGAATACGCCACAACGGGGCACTAGCTATAAGGAGGGAGCAATGCGTCCCCTTTTCCGGAGGAGTCGCAATTGCTGGGATATTTTGTCTTACTGTAAGTTTTTTTAAATTTAGACCGCGTTTTTGTTTTATGCGCGACTTACCGTGTTTGACGTCTTCAAACTATATAACTCGCGAAAAATTTTCACTCGCGACCCCGGAAACGCGTCTGACGCACTATTCCGTTTATGGCTCATGCGATATGGAGGCCCCTAAGCCTGGTTTGTCGATTTTCGGCTACCGCACCGCACCATCACGGTGGTTCGTCCAGTACGGCGTGAGGCCGCTTCCTTACAACTGTCGGAGTTGGGTCCTCTCGGCAGATGTCCCGAAGATGACTGTGTTCGGACACAGCCGCTCTCCCGAACAGTCTGCGCGCCTGCGCCACCCCCACCTCGGACACGGATTGAAATCTCGCATCAGATCGGAGAGTGGCGTTCCTGACGAACCACGGAGCTCCAAAGATCGTCCGCAACGCGATGTTTTGGACGGCCTCGATCTTCTTTTGAAGCGAGGAGCTCAACACTGCCCCCCATGCCGGGTAAGCATATGTTAGAATCGGCAGTACGTACAGCCGAAAAATGAGGAGCTTAGTTGCCAGTGGGTACGGGCTGGCACTGTTCAGCACTGGGTATAGCGAGGCTCTGGCGGCCTTAGCCCTCCGGGTCGCATAATTTACATGTTCGCCGAAGGTAAGCCGCCTGTCCAACACCACCCCCAGGTACTTAACTGTTTTCTCAAAAGGGATTTTCTCCCCTGAGATTTCCAGCTCTCTGGTCGGTTTTCGTGTCTTGCATGTGAACATCACGGCCACCGATTTTTCACCGTTGACCCTAATTCTCCACATGTCGAGCCACGGTTCCACTAAGTCCAGCTGCCTTTGGAGCCTCCGGACCGCGTAATCCACATTTGCGGATTCGTAGAAATATGCCGTGTCGTCTGCGTAAAGGGCCGTTTTGACCCCTTCCGACAGCGGCATATCGTTCACGTACAAAGTGTACAAGAACGGGGAAAGTACTGCTCCTTGGGGAACCCCAGCGGCTATTTCTCTGGTGGAGGAAATCGTTTCCCCTACGCGCACGACAAAATGTCGGTCTAGCAGATATGACCGCATCAGTCTGACATAGCGGTAGGGGATCGCCGATCGCGCTAGCTTATAAAGCAGCCCGCTATGCCAAACTTTGTCAAAGGCCTTGGCCACATCCAGAAAAACGGCTGCAGTCACCCGTTTCCTGTTCAGGCCTCCGACAAGGTCGTCTATTAGAAATTTTCTAAAGAAACTCGTGTATGTAGGGTAATTTGTTGGTAAAACGTTTGGGTCAATATTTCTAAGGGGGGAGATTTTTGGGGATTAATTTTCTGAAAATTTTGCCAATATAACTTCACTTTGTATTAAGCTCAGTATATACATGCATGCTTATCTAACCACTTAATAAAAATTAACCCAAATTCCCTCTTACCAAAAAATCAAGAAAATCTTACTTTTTATTTTATTTTATTTATTGTCATTTGAAAATTACATATGCAATTTTGTTCAACATATTCATCCTTAATCCAGCTAGTATAAGAAGCCTTGAGCGCTAACCGCGAGTTCATATCATTATAATAGGATGATTAATAAAAGAACTAATTAAAAATACAATATTTAACTAAATAAAAACACATGATTTTTGTGGCATGATACATAAAAATAAAAAAAAAAAAACATAAGAAATTTGAATTGAAAAATTAAGTTAATAAAATAGACTAAAAGAAAAAATACATAGAACCAGAATGCAAAATTATTTAAATTTTCATTGAAATCAAATAAAATAAACACAATAAAATCATAATCTAAAAAATGGGAAAAAAATTTCATAATGGAGAAATAAAAAAATACATATGATAAGACAAGAAATACTCATAAGATAAGACTTATGAATAGTATTATGGTATAGTATTACTCTGAATAGTATTATGAATTTATACATCCTTAGCATTCGCTTAAACATTTATAGTTTTATATATGTACATTTTTTAATGTTAACTTGTATATTAGTTTATTTTGTTGTATGTTATTCGTTATAATAATATGTTAAATTTATTGTTATTAGTGCGGATTATTTTTGTATTTCAATTCGGTAATTTAAAATATATATTGTGTTTCACTCATTCATCTGTTTCTCTGATTAAATTACTATTTATCATTTGCACGTTAACATGATTTGGGACTTTGTTACAAAATATACTGGAGTAATACGAAAATTGGCCTTCGCAAACAGTTAATTTTGAAAAGAATGTGGTATAAGTATTAATTTCGACATATCTTCGCTTTTCACATCCCTCAGACCCCAAAACCACCGTCAGTTCAAAATGTTATATATACACTTATATAAAAGTTATATATATATATATATATATACACACACACATTTCACTTTCTTGTCGACACAACTGCCGTAACTTTGCGCCAGTCACTTTCAAATTGATATATAAAATATAACGATCCAAAATCTCGGTCGAGTTCGTTAATGGGAAAAATCAGACCATGCGGGTGGAAATGGGGGCTTTTTCGAAAAAAACAAAAAAATTGCTATTATTTTCTTATTAAGGTAAAATATCGAATTCATTTAAAGATCCTACTGTTCTTTGGATAGGGGTCTAAAACTTATTAAGTAAAGTTTTATATCACCAACCGTTGGTCCAGGGGATGAAAAAAAATAGGGTATCGAAGACAAAAAAAAAATCATACCTCCCTTAATAGGTACAGTATCGAATCTGTTTAAAGTGGTCGTTAGTCCTCTAAATACTACCTAAAACTTTTGTCTGAAACAATTTTTGATTTGATCAACCCTTACGGCAAGGGATGACCAAAATGTTACTGGAATTGTAAGAAGAGGAGGCTTGTCGTATGCTAAACATATGAAAGTTTTTTCACATACAACCGTTGTCGTATTGAGTAAATTTGAAGATTTTCTTAACCTTCAGATGGAAATCTTTTTATCCCCTACTTAGAACCGGTGAAATATATCTCCGCCTTCCGGCGTGCCGAAAGGGATTTTTGATATTTATATTCAATTTATTTATTAGTATTTGAAATTACAATTTTTAATGTGGATAAAATTAATTTTATTTTTATAATTATCGGATATGTTTTGGTATTTTATGAAGAATCAGTAATTCTATCTGTGTGTGTATTTCGATGTATAACTTGATTTTTTTGTTCGGTTTTTTTTGTTGACTAAGAATATTTTCTTAAGGAATTAAAATCCACATTGAATCAGCCCCATTAGATTAATACGTTAGGTTTAATATAAAACGCATTAATTTAAAAAAATATTTATTTTTTTCAATAAGTTTTATGAAATTTTATGATGTAGTATTAACTGCCTATACAAATAAATAACTTTGGCGTTTAGCTTAAACTTAGGTTATTTTATTATGACAGTATATAACTTTTTTTTTTCATTGGATAAATAATAATTGTTAAATAATATATCGGTAAATAAATGTACCACATTACGATTAATCGAGACTTTACTTCGTTAAATCTTAACTGTTTGAGGTTTTATTATTCGTACATTTGTCTATTTGTAACTTTGAAATTAAATAAATTCAGTTTTTAAATAAATTCAGTATTAAATAATTTTATTGTGTTAAACTGTAATTCCAATTGCTATACAATCCAAATAGGGGAGAATATTTTCATTCTTTTTTTTTATAGTATGATTAAAAAAGCTTTTGCCATGGAAATTTTAAATAAAGACCATGCTATTGTAAATGATAATAAGAGAAAAACATGATAACATTGATTTAAGATTGCCATTACTATATGATTATTTATTTATTTATTAAAAAGTTATTATAGACACAAAACGTACTAACGTTTTATAATACTACTATAATTTGTGATTAATATAAATGATTAAATAATTTAAATTAGGTGAGGTTTCTTTCAATTTTTCCTCGTTTCCTCATGCAGCACTGTGCTTTAGAGCTGTGTTATATTTTCTATACTTAGATTATAAACATTACTAATTTCTATAGTTTCTCACTCGTTATTTTTTTTTAAATACGGTTTATTATTCTAAGTACGATTATTCTATTCTTTTCTTATTGATTTTGTTATAACTTTTATTAATAATTATTGGTAAACTTAAGTTAGTTTTCTTAAATAACAATTTTATAAGTAATTAATTAATCAGTGAATGTTATCACATTTAGATAATTGAAAAATAAAAATGCTTTGACATTAATTGGTGTAGTATGTAAGATAATGTTGTTATATAAAGAAAAAGAGGTGTGTGGTTTCTGTTATTGGAAAATCAGTGTTGAATCAGAGTTACTTTTTATAACTGTTATGGGGTTTTTGTAAATAAAATTAATATTGTTTACTTTTAAAATAAAAGTGTTTCGATTGAATTGGTGTTATTAATGATTACTACAATGGTTGTGGCTGATGTTGTTAATCCAGAAGGCATTGATAATCTTCAATGGAGACAACTTATTAAAGAATTTCAGGTATGAATTGATTAGAAACATTGTTTTTTTTCTGAATGAATATTACTACAATTTTCTCTTGTGTTCTCTGTTTATTTATTTCTTTATTGTATTATTAATTAGAACACATTTTCTAATATTGGCAGTTTTATTACACTTTGTGTATTAATATTTCATTTGCAATATTTATAATGAAAATCTTAAAATAACGAAATTAAAAAAAAAACGCTTTAAAAATATATTATTCAATATTTCTTAAAATGTTGACTTTGACGTCGATGTCAAATTAAGAAATTCTAAATTAATCTCTTAAGAATTTAGAATATATGAATTTAATATTTTTTTACTATTTAATTTCTGTGTGCAAGTTTAACTTAGTTTGTTGTTTTTTTTATTATTTAAAAGTATGATTAAACAAATGCAGGTTAAAAAACCACTTACTAAAAATGAAAAAAGCTAGTTTTTGTAAGATTAAGAAAAAGAATAAATGAAACAACGTTAAATAACTACTACGGTGAATGAGTTATGGTTAAAATACGAGAATATATGATATATTTATTTTTTTAAACTTTTAAAATATTTTTTTCTTGAACTTTCATGTGAAAATGTTTTAAATATCGGAATGACTTGAAATTACATATTATTATGAATAAATAATAAATGATAATGATAAACAAGTAAAAATTGAAATAAACTTTGTAGAAAATAATGTAATCAATTTTTTTTTAAGTATCGTTTTGGAAAATATTTATTACGAGATCGCAGAAGAATTTTGCTAGAAAATAATAATCATAGAAATTGTTACATTTGGTGAAGAATAAGGTTGAACTTATTTTTAAAAAAAGGTATAAGATTTGAATTGACATCTCCTTCCTGTTTAAAAATAATAAATTAAAGATTATAATTTTCTTCGAGGATGACGAAAAATAAGTTATTAAGAACTCGATTTATTTTTAAAATGTTTTCTTAACATTCTGTTGAGGTAGTGAAGGAAAGAGTTTACTAAAATAAAGTTGATGTATACACCACATGACTTCCTTGTACGCCTATTAAAATGTATTTTAAAATGTGTACATGTATGTACACATTTTTTGGTGCACTTCATTTGAAAATGCGATACGATCCTTCAATTGTTTAATAAAGTGAACACAGTTACACAATGCTGAAACTAGACAACGTGTACACAAATTAAGATCAGAAGAATTATCAAACCAAAGAGCGATTAAATGATTGGCAACAAAAAATAAACGAAATGATTATCAACTCCGACTTTGGGAGAATATTGTCCGACAATATCAGAGCAGTAATGAACTAAAAGATAAGAATTTTTTTGCAATTTATTAAAGATCGGGCATGTATATGCCTCAGTGTATATGTTGTTCTTGTGAGGGTCTATGTTTCAGTCACTCTGTAGTTACTTAAACGTAGATAAAATTAAAAAGAAATTCCAGAATAATTAAATAAGATTAAACAGAAGCTAAACTAGAGAATCCAAAAATAGTACGATTCTAAATGAACATTTTCAATTAATATTAGTTTTGCCAAATCTAAAATTAGTACATAAAATTTTATTTCACTAATAACTTCTGATTTTATTTTTTATTTTTTGTTATTGAATTACGGGTTAATAATTATTAATAAATCAGTGTATTTAAATAACTTTTTTATAAATTTAAATACATTGATTTATTAATAATTATAAAAGTTAAAAAAAGACGATGAAGTGTGATTCGAGCCGATATGCCTTTCCTTTAAGATCGAAATATATCTAATTAAAATTTTATTTGCCTTTAACTCTGGAACCAATGAAAATAAGTACCTCTTATGATTTATCGTTGAAAAGCTCTTTATGAGGGCTTTTTTGCCCAAAAATCCAAATTTTTGGCTTTTTTAGCTTTTTTTGGAGACTTTTGGTTCAGTCGTCCTAAATCAAAAATTTCAACATTCTACAGCTAATCGTTTTTGAGTTATGCGAGATACGAACGTACGTACAGACGTCACGCTGAAACTAATCAAAATGGATTCAGGGATGATCAAAATAGATATTTCCGTTGACCGAAATTCTTCGCGGTCATAATACTTCGTACAAGGAAGTAAAAAAAAACTTGTCAATCTAAAAATCTCGTTTTTCTGAAAATTAAATTTGCTTTTATTTAATTTGATTTGAAAATTAGTGTAATATAATTAATCCGAAGAAATCATCAGTTTTTAGGATTTGCTTTAATTCTTGATTAATAGTAATGTGTAGTTAATTTTACGGAGACGACATATTTTATTTTGCATCATCCAGACGTACCTACATGTACTATTCCTAGTACACGTTGGTTTTACACCAAATTTTAAATATTTTTTTAAATTTTGACTGGATTTTTTATGTATGTTATAGTGATATCTTAGAAACGGCTAGAATAATAGAGCCGAAATTTTAACTGTAGTTTCTACTAGCAGTGTTAAACAGCTACGTCACAAATAAATGTTCAGTTTAGGTTTAGGGGTCTAACTTTTAATAAAGGTTCGTCTGTATGGACCACAGATTAGTAACTTTAGCGTTACTACGTAAACGGTTGCACTTGAAGCCATACAAACTAATCGTGGTTCAACAAATGACGACAAATTTGCTCGGCTACAGTTTTGTGTGGAAATGATGGATAGAATTGCCGACAACGATTCTTCTTTAGACAATGTAATTTTTAGTGATGAGTCAGCGTTTCACATCACTGGTAAGGTGAACATCCATAACTGCCGAATATGGGATACAAAAACCCTTGTGAACTTTGCAGCACATACGTGATAACCCTAAGGTTAATGTTTTTTGTATCCTAAGGACTGTTCGGCTCATTCATCTTCCAGGAGGCAACCGGAAATGCTATAATTTATCTGGAAATACTTCAACATTTTCTAATTCATCAGTTAGACTGATGACCAAACAGCAATCCAATATTAGTATTCAATAATGATAGGATGCTATTAATATTAGCAAGACGTGGTACCACTTCATTCCCGCCTAGAAGTCCGAGATTTTCTTGATACTCGATTCTCAGGTCGGTGGGTCGATTGTGAAAATCCAGTTGCATCGCCACCTCACTCCCCAGATTTGATCCTGCTAGATTCTTTCTTGTGGGGGTTTCATTAAAGATCGGGCTTATTTTACCACACTTGCTTGCTGATCTTGTTGAACTAAGACTTCAAATTAACGCCACGGCTGCAGAGGTAACATTCGATTTGAGGTTGCAGCCTGGAATGAAATCGACTTTAGGTGGGATGTATGTTGCATTACAATTTGAAGCCATATCGAACCAAAGTGAATGTCGGGGGACAAACGTGATGTGTTTTTCTATGAAATGAGACCTCAACCGAATCTTTAAGTCCTTTTTGAATCATCCGGTATCTATTATGAATTCTTTTTTACAACAGATTTTCTTTTGCTTTGATGAATTCTCTTTCTAGCTGCCTGTTCATATTTATTTTTTATTTTATTCTCTTGTGTGTGTGTGTGTGTGTGTGTGTGTGTGTGTGTGTGTGTGTGTTTTTCGCTAGATAATTGTTTACTTTAAAATATTTGCCTTTTCATATCAAAATGTCGTAATATTGTCTTTTATTTTTCAGGAATTGTTATAAATTTCCATTTAAAAGATTCTTAATTTATAGTTTTATGATTTCTCATTTTATTTTATTAATTAATTAGTGCATAATAGCTAATAATATTTTTTTTAAAAATTAAAAATAGCAATAATAATATTTGCTGTAATGAATAATTGTGTTACGGTAAGCAAGCTATTCTGTTAGTTTGTGGGAGTTGTGCAATGGACACAAAGACGGAATACAAACGATCTCAAGTCATTCGCTTACCCACCGCTCACCACCTTTCTTTCTTGCTTTTCCTTTCCCCTTCCTGGTGAAACTAGGACGATCTTCGTCTTCTTTTTTTTGTTTTCTATATTTAGCTCTCGTATCTCTTAGTTTTTATTATTATTATTTTTATTATATTCAACACAGTTTAGTTTTTTTTCTTATAACAGCTCGGAGTAGTATATAGCATGCACGTTTTCATAACCCAGTATATATTTTAAGGCAACCTTCCTTCATTTGTGTTTTTTTCTTTCACTTTTTGTTTTTTCAATTTATTATTACTCATAATTGTAATTTCCGAATCTTTTTTCTTATTTCTATCATGTGAAATTTTATATTTGAAATATATATATATATATATATATATATATATATATATATATATATTATACCAATAATTGTTAAAAAAAAAAAAAAAGTTTTAGTGTGCAGAAGAGTTTTGATTATGAATTTTTTTTTAAATTTTAAATCTTATTTAAAAATTTATATAAAAAACTTTTAGACTATAACTTATTTTTATTATTGTTATATTATAACTTAAAATTAACCGATTTGATTGAAAATTTGACGGTGGAAAACCTTCATCATCGTAACA
Organism: Lycorma delicatula; assembly: GCF_047948215.1. Lineage (NCBI taxonomy): Eukaryota > Metazoa > Arthropoda > Insecta > Hemiptera > Fulgoridae > Lycorma > Lycorma delicatula. Next base: position 28,254,985 of record NC_134465.1, on the reverse strand, counting down.
CTATAATTTAATATTTCAAATTAAATAACAAAAAAAATAAATAAATAGAAGACTACGCCTCTGGCGTAGAATGGTAGAAAAATGAATTTTCTACCATTTTTTTGATATTTTGTTTACTTTTCTTTACAAATTGGAAGCAGTGTATTTATTGTTATAGTAACAGGTACATTAATTTGCTGTTTTAACCAGTCTGAGACTCACGTATGATGTTTATTATACAGCTAATCCCTGTGGTAGCAGCATGGTATAACTTATCGGGCAGAATATAATTGTATTTTTGTGGGCTTGGCATATTATTAAGCAGTAGTAGTTTGTTTAGCTTTGTATGAAAGATAACCTGAAACTATTTTACTTCTCACATTTTTGTTAATAAAATATTTGTGAATTTTATTATTAATCATGGCCCGTTGGTATTGACATAAATTAATTATATAATAATTTCCACTTACCAATTTTTTTTTTTATTATTATGTCCGAGCACTTTCGGATATTAATCCATCATCAGTAACATTTACGTGTTATGCATTATAATTATTTCCTTCATAAATTAATATATTAAACGAATTTTGAATTTTAAAAACAAAAATTATAAATACAACAATTGATCGTCAAAAGGTAAAAGTAATGTCGACGTTTTCCATCATATCAGTATGAAGTTCTCAATTGTTATTTAATATATTAATTTGTGAAGGAAATAATTATAATGCATAACATATAAATGTTCCTGATAATGGATTAATATCCGAAAGCGCTCAGACATAATAATAAAAATAGTCGGAGTGGAAATAAGTTATTAAGTGGAAATTGTTATATTATAAATATAATTTATACTTTTTTCCATCCCCATGGTCCGACTTTGGCTGTTAACGAACTCGATCGAGATTTTGGGACGAGTTATTTTTAAGGAACAATCTGAAAGTGATTGGCACAAAATTACGGCAGTTATCGTGTACACAAGAAAGTGAAATATATATATTTATAAACGTTTGAGCTGACGGTGGTTTTTGGGGTCTGGGGGATGTGAAAGGCTAAGATATGTCGAAATTTTCCGGAAGTCGAATCATGGTACCCATTACAATTGGTAGCTTTCTTATGAAATCTACCTAAAAGTGGTTAATTTTGGTTAATTAAAAAAAATTTTGCCAACGTAGCCCCATTTTATTTTAAGCTGAAACTATACGTGCATGCTTCTTACCATTCAAAAAAAATTGCCCAAAATTCCCCTTTTTCCAAAAATTGAGAAAAGGTATCTGTTTTTATTTAATTTATATTTTTAACCGAAGTTTTTTTATTTCCTCCTAGGATTAGCAGTAGTGCAAGTTGCCCCCCAAAAAATACTTTGGGGCAATAATGCAGGGTGGGGGAGTCTGTGAAAGTGTAAAATATTGATTTTTTGAAATTTTTAAAATCTTTTTTACTTATTTTTTTTTGTATCTTTTTCCATTATTTTACATATATATATATGTAAAAGAGAGAGAGAGAGAGAGAGAGACATAAATAAGAATATGAGAAAGTAATTTTATTTTTTTATCTTTATTTTATTTATTTGTTTAATAACTTTAGTAATTTTATAGTTGATGAATTTATTCATAAATAATTTATGAATAAATTTACTGTAACAAAGTAACTTGCCATTCCCTGAACCACATCCCTTCCTTTTTTTTCTCTTTGATTTCACTACAGGATAATATTCGCATACAATTATTTGACATATCTAACTAACGTTGTCAACAGTGTCATAACAAAGATTTACTTTAAAAATATAGAACTAGTTATAAATACATGTCATAGAAATTTTGGCTTTCTTTTGAAAAAGAAAAGAAGTATTAATTTCCTGTCTTGTTTTTCTTAGAATTTGTTTTGTTATGTTACTAGACTTCATAAATAATAATGATATATGAAGTATATTTGTATACTTGCGTGCGTGCGGGAGAATAAGCAGTCTGAAGTGGTTATAGAGTTGCAAAACAATATACTTCATTAGTGATATAACTATAAAATTTATATATATATATATATATATATATTTTTTTTTTATTTGAAAAAAATTAAAATATTCTCTGATAAAATAAATTTCTTTCTATTTTACTTTTGATTTCAAAAACTCTAATGTGGACATCACATAACTTCCTTGTACGCCTATTAAATTACATATATACATTTTTTAAAAATGAAAAGTACATAAAATTTTATTTAATTAATAACTTCTGATATGTTATCATTTTTTTTTTTGACTACCATTTTATTAAATATTTAATTTATTATGTTGATCATTACTACTTTTAATTGTGAGGAGTGATTAGTGATTTATTTTTTTAAACGCATAAAAAACATTTGCCTGGCTGAATTTCATCGATAGTCATTTGATATTAATGGGGAAGGTGTAATGAATGAGGCAAATGTGTGGAAATAACGTGCCCTGTTCACTAAGAGATTGTGTCCAACATGATTATGTAACATTTATTCTCACTTGGCTCAAAACACAGCAGAACAGTTGTAAATATTTTAATGGAAGGTACTGGATTATTCTCTGAAAAGTCTAGATTAGATTTTCATGTATACCTGAAATTAAACGAATTTTTTAGCAGACTAATGATGACCTCTGGCGACTGGTTTGAGTAACAGGTGCGATAATTTTTTTAACATAGGGACTGTTAAGTTCATCTGTATATATAAGAAATATTTGGATATCAACAGAGATTATATTGAACATTAGCTATGAAAAAAGGATTCCTACATAAAGTATGACCATTGTACATATTTTTACAATTTTTATTATTTTTTTTGTTTTATTTTTGCTGGATGGATTTTTTTTTAAATCATCAAAACTCATGTTAATGTAATGTAAAGATTATTTTTGATAAATAATAATAAAAAAGAAAAAATATTACATTCATTTAATGTTTTAGAAAATTTAAGGATTCAAAACTTAGATTGTGATCATCTTTATTGGTTGTTGGTGGGGGGGGGGTCCCCCTTTCATTGTGGCAAATGTCAGAGAAATACATTAGGCTGCAGGAGGTTTGCTCTAGTGTAATAGGATTTCTTATAACCTGACCTGTTTGAATTAGTATTACACTATGATCAATAAATTTTTGCAAACACATCTTAATTGTTATTAATTTTGCACATATTATGTCTTTAACAGACATACAGACAGATTTCATTTGAGTGACTGAGGTTCATTAAATCATGAACCTCAGTTCATGATTTAATGAAATATTATTACCTATGTAAATATTCTATGCTCTTAGACCTGAAAAGTACTTTTTCTGTAGAAAAAATAAATTATAAGAACAAAATAAAACATTACTGAAATCTTTTTAATACGTTAAAAATTGAAGGTTAATTTAAAAATTTGTTAATTTTTTTTATGTTGACAGTATAATAAATTCGGCAATAAAGTTAAATATTTAATATTAAAATGTTGGAGAAAATATAATTGTAGCAGTTCTGTAGAAAACATTTTTTTAACTGGTAGTTTTATGAAGTATTTTTGGAAAAACTGTTTTATATTTTAGATTATAGTTATGATAAATTTCAGGAAAATTTTTTTACAGGAAAATTTAAAGAGAAAACAGAATAATCTTGTGAGGTAAACAAACTTCAAATAGTGACATTTAAAAAAATTTCAAACCTTTATTTCATCCACTGACTTTTTATTGTTCTTTATAAAAACATTTAAATGCTTAAGAATCAAATAATAAAAAATAAATAACCGAGATAACGTTGAATAATTTTAATAGTTTTTAATAATTACATTACTTTTGTACTGTCCTTGTTAATAAACTGGTTCATGTAAAATATCGTAGTCAAGTAACATTGAGAATGATTAGTAGTTAGATAGGTGTCAACGCCCAGTTATATAATGTGCTGCTCGCATATGCTCTTACTACAATTTCAAAAAAGAGGCATTTCTAGCCTAAGAATCCTTCAAAATCTAAAAATTGGGGGTGAAATAAATCAAAGTTGATAAAGTAAGCTCTCTTTCTCAGCAATAGAAAGTCAAATTTTGAAGGAAAAATCTACTAAGATGCTATAACAAACTTTATGCTCAATAAATACCTATTATAAATTTATTTTAATTAGTAATTATGAAATTATCACATAAATTATTAAATTTATCACATAAACTTGTGTATATGAGGAAATTTGTTGATAAAAGTTTGGGTCAGTATCTGACCCAGTATCACAGTTCTTTGGGTTCAATTTTCTCAAACTTTTGCCAATATAACTCCACTTTATATTAAGCTCTGTACATGAGAACATGTTTATCCTACCATTTAAAAAAAAAATTACAGCATTACTGTTTCTGTTGTAATGCAGTATGCTCCAATGAATGCAAAACTATAACTAATACGATGTTTAAGTGACAGGTGTAGTGTAGACAAATAACCAACAAACAAGGAAATTATGAAGTCGATAGACTGTTAACTGTTTTGAAAGTTTTACAAGCGTCTACATTTTTATTGTAGTATTAACCTAAGTCAGCAGCTACTAAAAAAAGTACATAGTTTGAACTCGTGTCTAAATAATATTTTTGTCTTATTATTTTTATTATTATGGAATATGGTGGGTGTGTATGTTATATTAACTTGTGGAAGGGAGAGCATTTTTAAATATAGTACAGCAACAGCGTATACTAAGTTACTACTTATGTGCAAAAACATGTTGTAGGCAGACTAAACTAAACTGGTTAGTTCATTCATTTCACAGGTCATGGCCAACTTGATCATAAATGAAGTCTAAGTATTTGTATACAACATATTCATTGGAGTACGATGGCGTATATTTGAATTTTGATCTAGAATTTTTTAAACATAGAAAGAACGTTGTATTGTAGCAATTTCTTATTTTATTATCTTAATAGTTCTCTAAACTTGAACCCTAAATGAATTATTAAACATCTGGGAAATTAAAAATAAATATTAAAATAGGAAAAATAAGTAAAATTCATTAGGATATTGTAAAAATCATTAAGCCGATGAAAATTAAAAAAATAAAACTTACCTTTTTGAAACTTAATTTCCTACCAAAATTTGTTACTTTTTCTTTTTAGAGGGGGGCTTTAGAAAGGAAAAGAGATTTTTTAAATATCACAAAAAAATAGAGTTAAAGAGATATGCCACATACTTTTTTAAAGTGTTTAAACAGAGAAGTACTCTGATTTAGTTTTTTTTTTTTTTAATGTATGATAAAAATTGACCAAGATTGAATTTTTTTATATAGATAATCATAATTCAAACCTACAGTATAGCTTGATTTTTTCCCAAGTTTTTAAATGTTAAAAAGAAATCTTTTTTCTCTCTAAAGTATCTAATATATCTTTCTCGATATTGGCTGTTGCATCTCTTTTTCATGTAATGAGCATAACAGTAACTTATTACATTCATCAATTTCAGACCAGGAGGATATAATTGATAATGAAAAATAAATATTGAACACCTCTGAGAAAATTTCTCCTCGCTTGCAGATTTTAATGAAAAATTATATCATTATTTCTTATTACTGATAGAATCAATCAGAATACAGTTTGACAGTTAACAGCTGTAAATCTTAATTTATAAAACAGTCCTTCCATTAGATACCATGGATAGAGAGCTGACACACCTAAATCCATGAATATAAATAACATTTATTCAAAGAAACGTGTCATTCAAATAAAATCCTTTAAAAAGAGTTTTTCAAAGCTCCTTCCGGTAGTAGTTTTACTACCAATCTTGAATCTTGACCTCAGCCTCATTTGGGTTGACTTTTCAATCAAGTAAATGTTTATTATAACATTTTTGCCCATTGTTCATTAAGTCATTTTGCATTGAAGAAATCGTACGAGTATATTTATTAAAAAAGGAGAAGGTGTGGGATACCTATAGATGTTTAGAAAGGAAGAAAATTAAAAGAAATGAAAGATGATGCTAAAAAAAAAAATGAGGATATTCAGTTAAAATTTTTCAAAAGACAGATTCTCCAGAGAAGATGATGCTTACTACACATATGAGGTGCTACCCAAAAGGTCGGGGAATTTGAATTTTGCGCGCGAACCATTGCTGGTACAACCTGTTCCCGCTAGATGTGGCTAACAGTACTCTTTGTGATTCAGTGTTCCAACAGCTGACGGTGAGAGGCTGCATTGTTGACTTTCGTGCGGTTGTGTAACGTTGTGTTTTACTGCTTCGGTGAAGTTCTAAATGGCAGATTTTAAAGAGAAAAGAACCTGTATCAAATTTTGCTTCATGCTTAAAAAACTGGTGCAGGAACCAATCAGATGCTTGTGGAAGCATTTGGTGACAATGCTATGAGTAAAAGTAAAACTTTTTTGTGGTACAAACGATTCAAAGATGGATGAACCACAGTCGATGATGATGAGCGTTCAGGAAGACCATCAACAAGCGCAACACCAGAAAACATCGCGAAAGTGCGAGAGGCTATTGTAGATCGTAGACAAACAATCCATGATGTTTGTGCAATCGTACAAATGTCATATGGGTCCGTGCAACCCATCTTGTCGGACAATTTGAACATGAGACGCATTGCTGCAAAATTCGTACCGAGAGTGTTGAATAGCGACCAGAAACAAAATCGCGTAGCTGTTTGTAGTGAATTGAAAAATTCAGCAAGAGAAGAACTTTTGGGTAGCACCTCATATACTGCAAAAAAATTGCTTTTTCTTCTAGAAATTAAGAAGCTGTCTACTTTGTCAATTCAATAATGGAGCTGTGTCGGTGTTTCTGATTGAATCATTCCTCTTCTAGACTGTTTTTAGTTTGGTTAAAAGATAGATTTAATTCAGATTTATTATCCAAGTATATTTTAATCTGACTAGTAGATCTCAAGTTTTATAAGTCTACTTCAACCATTGTCAATACTGTAGCCTAATGTGAAGCATTGTATGTAAAAGTAAACGAGGACTTAGGCAAGACAGTAAACTACATTCTGGTAATAGGCAGTTAGATGAAATGATTGTCCTTTCTTTATCCTTATTCCGTTCTTGGAAAAATACTTGTATCATCTGTTCACCATTATCCATCTGTTAGCACCATTGGATCTCAGTAAGAATACTGATTTTCCGTGGTACTGGTCAAGTTTTCTGTTTACTATCCAGCAATTTCTCAAAAACCAAACTAATTGCGGCATCTATCATCAATATTTAGCCCTGATCCTCCTAAAAATTATATTCAAATAAAGAAAACATTATTTTTTTAGAAGTTGGTTCTAATACTTTGATTATCTAGATAAGTTTCTGTTGATAAATATTTATTTGGGATTTAATTGGAATAAATCTTTACAAATAATTTAGAGACAAAGATTTAAAATTACTTTTCATATGCTGATGAAAGCTGATGTATTTTTTTTTTTTTATGAATTTCCTTGCAAGTATGAATAGAGATACTGGTAAATGTAGAAATGTCAGGTATATATCAATTATGTTTGATAACTTAATCTGTTGGATTATTCTAGGTTAAATTTTTTGTAACTGAAATTACTAAAAGGGTTATTTCAGATAACTATTATTATTTGTTTTATGCATTTTTTCATTCTTTTGTTTCAGGAAACTACCAACAAATCTTCTCATAGTACTTGTAGTGATGGATCATTACTTAGTATGGGCAGCTCTGAAATGGATGAGGTAAATTTTTTTTTTATATTTAACTTCTTAAAATTATTTGAAAAACATTGTGATAAAAATTTGAATATATTTTCAGTTTTATTTTAATCTGTTGAATAAATACTGGCTATTTGTGTACCTTCAAATCCTTAATAATTTTGCAAAGCGCTTTGCCATCTAATTTTAATTTATTTCATTAATGCTTTCATGTTACTTTATTTTTTCTGGTAGTTAATAATATGATATGAATTTTTTCTATATAAACACTTATTTCTTCATACTGATAAGGGATTTGTTTTGAATATAGTATGTAACTTTGATTACATAATGTATTTTCTTCAATCTATATAAAAATATGTTTTTAAAATAAAAATGTAAAAAATATTTCGGGAGAAAATTAAAAAAAAAATTTTTAAATCTACTTAAATCTAAACTGTATTGGATTATAAAGTTTTATTTATGTGTTATTCTTATAATATTGTAATATACAATTATCGTTTCTTAGAACTTCAATTCAAGGTTATATCACTGGTTTCAAATTCCAAAGTTTGCGTTTGCTGTGTTGTCAGTCATTGCATAAATCTAAAAATGAATATATCTTTTTATTCCTCTTATACTTCTACTTATTTTGAATAATTATACTGACTAACCAGTTATAGTGGTTAGCATGCTGGTATCTACAATAGCTAGTCTCAGGTTCAATTCTAGACAAGGATCTGATACTTTTTCACGTAACATTTTATCCATGTTATCATTCTTATTGAAATAAATGTTACAATGCTGAGGATGTAATAAGGAAATTAAAAAATCAAATAAATTTTGTATTCTGATCGGTACATAAATAATACATTATAATAGAATTATGTCATTATAAAATAAATTATTAATATAAAAACATAAATTTAAGATAAAAATAGATATAATAATATAAGTCCATATTAATTATTTAAGTATAAATGTATGAAATAGTTTAAGGTACCTAAATACATTAAATATAAAAAATTACTACAAAATAGTTCACAATTCAGATGATGCTATTGAAAATTATCTTGAGTGCATATTTACAATTATTTATACATTGAATGGGATGCAGAAGAAATATCAAGGGTTTTTTAATTAGTATTATTTAAAAATTCATCATTAGAATAATATTGTTTCCATAAAAAAATTTAAATTATATTTTAAATAAATTGGTGGGAAAACTTTTTCAAATGATGTCAATTTCAAATGCCATTTTATATTTTTAATTGTGAATTTTTAACATTTAGTTAAAAATTTAACAAATACATCATGTTTGGGAGATGATAATGCCGAAGTGTTTCACCTGGAAAAAGCCAAGCGAAAAAATAAAAAATAAATTGGTAATTTATTAAAAATGACTACAGAAGCTTAATAAGACCCTACCCATAAGGCTTAACGTATTGTCTTGAGTTATATGAAAAGAGTTTTGTTGTCTGGTTTGATAGAGGGGTGGATATTGTTATTTTTTAGAGTGAGTATTCTTTTTAGCAAAGATTGCATATCCATAATTGCAAACACAAGGGTATGTTGGCATTGTTAATTTTGTAAATATCTGTTTAAACAATTCGTAATCTTAAAAACTCATTCTGACTTTTTGAGGGAGCCCCAAAATATGACATTGTAATGTAGATGGGAATATAATATATTACCTTGTTTACATATTTACATATTATACAAGGATAACAAATAATTTTAAAAAAATGAGATGTCATTGCTGGTTTTTCACATTCTCTCTCTTGTACATTCGACCTGAAACCTCTTGTGATATTCAGCTTTTAATCTTTATTTCCTCTTTTGTGAAGCTGACATTTAAATGATAAGTCAGCGGGGCTTGTTGTTTTTGTGATATGCAAAACAGAAATAGTACTTAATGCTATTGAAATCATCATAGTTGCTACAAAGAAACCTTCATTAGTCTCGCTTGAGGCACCAGGTTAATCTATAAACTTTTCACATAACCTACTGATGCACAGTCACATTTTTCTTAATTGTGTATAGTCATCACATTTTATGAATAATTATTCTTTAATCTAATTTACTAGAAACTGTCTTCATGAATTGTGTTTACTGGTACCGAACAAAAAATCTGAAGTTATTTTTATATTCTGGAAACTTTTTTTTTTTTTAGCAGCCCCAAGATATAATATTGTATTTAAAACTGCAAAATATAAATAAATAAGTATGATAAATATTTTATAATAATGACAAATTTAGCAGTTAATTAAGGCATTTCAAACCAGAACAATATGATTTATCGCCATTCCGTCAAATCTCCATGGAGAAAAGGTAGCATCTCAGCCTTTCATCCGGAGGTCACAGGTTTAAATCCCAGTCAGGCATGTCTTTATGCAGCCGCTACAAATTTCCATTTGATTAAATTACCATAACAGTCAAAGCTAAAATATTATAAAATATTTAAAATATATATATATATATATATATATGATTTAATCTTTTTGTAAATGAAATCAAAATTTCATCACCCCAATGTTCTAATTAAAAACCCATAAATTTGTCTTGTTAGGCAAGAGAAATAATCTATTATTTGACCTTCATGGTGAGTAATAGTACTCTCTACCTTTCATTGAATTTAAATACTGATAAGTTTGCTACTTTTTAGAGATTAGTAAGATTTTATTTCTAAAAAAACTTGCTTAGTTCTACATAAGAAGATTGACTTTCTGTTTCTGATGCTCTTAACTATTTTGCAGTCAGAAAACATTGATTTTTAGAGTGCAATGCCACTACATACAGTCGATTAACGATCAGACTCCACACAAGCATCAAATTTCAACTTGCTCACCGCAGTGACTCACCAGATAAGCCCATATGGAAAATACACTACTACACAGTCAACATATCCTCAAATTGACATTATGTTGCCCGTTTTCAACCTTAAATTGAGCGTAACTCAACAACTTAACCAATCTTCATCAAATTTCACATGTACAACTTCAGATACTACTATAGCATATCTAAATTTCAATCAAATAGATACATAGTAGTTTTTGAAATTTTCAAACCACAAAATTTGATATATGAATGGTATTTTCCTACTCCTCATACCTCAAAGTATATTGAAAATTCATTTTCACTTGCCAATCCCACCATGCAACTGAAAGTAATACCATACTTTTCTTTAAAAAAAAATTACATAGATAAAAACTGTAGGTGTTGGGAGTTAAAAAAATTAATAAAATTGATTTTAAATTAAATAAATTGGTTATACGGGCACAACTTTTCTTTCTTTTTCCTGTTTAGCCTCCGGTAACTACCGTTTAGATAATACTTCAGAGGATGAATGAGGATGATATGTATGAGTGTGAATGAAGTGTAGTCTTGTACATTCTCAGTTCGACCATACCTGAGATGTGTGGTTAATTGAAACCCAAACACCAAAGAACACCGTTATCCACGATCTAGTATTCAAGTCCGTGTAAAAATAGCTGGCTTTACTAGGACTTGAACGCTGTAACTCTCGACTTCCAAATCAGCTGATTTGGGAAGACGTGTTAACCACTAGACCAACCCGGTGGGTTATATATACGGGCACAACTAACTTATAATTAGTTTACTTGAGTAGCATTGCTACTTGTTTGTTTTATCCATATTAAAATTAGGTAATCCAATCGTTAAATTTTTTCATTACTTTAGAATTTCAATGAAAACAGTTTAGTTTTTTATTCTGATTTTATTACTTTTATAAAATGATATTAAAAAATGTAATCAAATAAGTATATTTATTTATAAAAAATATATTAATAATTAATTAGAAATATAATCAATTTTTACATTGTGGTATGGGTAATTAATTTTTTATTTAAGATAAAGTTTATTCTATAATAAATGTAATTATATAATTGATTGATATACAATAATTGATTTTTAAGTACATTATATTAGTACTTTTTAATCTAAAGCGATTTGAATTGTTTGATAAATAACAATAATTAATAACACGTTTGTTTATTAAATGCATTATACTGTACTAAATGTTCTTCTAAATATTACTTTTAAATATTCTAATCTTTGTTACTAGATTGATAATGTATTATCAGCCTATTATTATTAATAATCAGTAATTTTTATGTAAAATTATTACATAATTTTTATAGTTCCTAGTATATTTCTCAAGTTCTGTTTTTATTTTTTTTATATGTTTCATGTTTTATTTGTTTAATAATGTGTAATTCATTATGCCTAATATTTACTACTTTTTATGTTATTGTTTGTATTTAAACATTTTACATAATTAAAATAATAAAATACAAGGCTCTCTCCCTCTACATATAGTTATATTTTATTTATATTATTTTGCATATTTTTAAAAATTCGATTTATGTAAACAATTTATGGTGGTTTATATTACATTAATAGAATTCAGGGGAATAATATGAATCTTAAAACGATTAATTTCAGTAAGTCAGCTAAATGGGAAAGGCGAGCGAAGTGAGCCCTTCCCGTTTAGACAGGGGGCAACACTCTGTGTTCATTAAACTCATGCTTGTATGAATAATAATCATAAATAAAATTTAAAGTCTGTTCAATTTATAAAAACTATCAGTGTATTGTAATCTCTGCAGAGCTACAGTTTGGTCAGTACAGGACTTAAACTTTAAGTGAAGTGCAGAATGCAGGTTACAAAATAGTTGCTCTCCATCTTAAAAATAGTAGTAATTGCTGTTTAGCTGGTTACCTGATCTTCATACTAGTAAAATATTTTACCCAGTTCGTAGCGTTACCCATTAAACACCACTAGAGATGACCATACTTCATTTTTTTAGTTAACTAACCAAAGACAAGTACAGCCAATCGTGTTGGACATATAGTAACAGTGGCAGTGGCTGTGTTGGTTGAGCTGCGATGCTGTACACCATCGCATCCTTAAAACATAAAAATTCAAAAAACCTGAAAATGATTTTTAGATATTTATTGAAGAGTATTTGCAAGCTTAATTCAAGGGAGTATCCTTGTAGTATAGTTGGAAATGAGGAAAATTTGCAATCATTGTTCAAATTTTTTTTACCTTTTGAATTTTGAAAAATTTAGGAACTGGTTTTTAGATTTTTCAAATGAAGATATCACACATCAAAAATCAAGTTGATGTCTTCATTTGGAATCAAGAAATTAAAAAAAAAAAAAAAATAGTAAAATGTAATATTACCCCATTTTTACAGATTTAACTCTGAATTAAAAAAAATAATAATTTCTTAGTGTGCACTTATGCCGTTAAAATAATGGCATCTGTAGTTTTTGCTGGGGGTTGGTTATAAGTCAGGACATTTTGTTTTATAGCTATAAATATATATGGGATGGGCGACGGGAAGTCCCTTTATGCATGTTAGTTATGAAATTACTAGGATAGATGCATTTTACCTTCTATGGATCTAAAACGTCTGTGTGGGTTCCACCATGTTCAAAGCACAGCTGTAGGCACCTCCCAGTTCATCCACAACAGCATATCAGAGGTGATCATTGGAGATGCTGAACAAACAACGTCTTGGAGCTGCTTGTTGTTGGCATATCTACGTTTTCATATCTTTTTTTTTACAAAACCCCAGAATGCATTGTGAGATGTGGCTTCTTGCTGGCCAAGCCTATAGAGCCGCTAACTCTTCTGACACATGTCCCCGATCCAGTGATTTGCTAAAATTTCATTGAGGCGTCTGCGGACAATATAAGCAAAATGTGCCATTTCAACAAGATGGTGCTTCAGTGCATGATGTAATGATGTCAGCAATCCCTTTTGCCATTAATTCTAGAAGCAACCACACGTCGATCATTCTCAGATAACTGTGTTGCTTACTGCGTCATTGAAAAAATAAGTACCAAGAAGATGTTCAACTGTCTCCCAGGCCAAATCATAACATGTGGCAGATTGTGATTTAATTCCTCAATTGATTGTCTGTTGCCCAGAAAAAAACATTTTGGTTACAAGAGCCTCGATAAATCGCACATTCGTCTGAGAACAATAGGTTTTCTTTTTATCCTTTTTTCTTGGATGGTATTCAAGCAATAACTGACACGCATAAATATGTTGATCAAGGTCAACTCAACTTATTAACTGTGGCTGGACAAAAATATTTAACTTTTAAGTCCTACCACATGTGGTCTTGCATTGTTGATCGTGGAATGCCTAACTCTGCAGAATGGTTGCGCATTGATTTCATTGGTGATCGCTGGATCGATGCCTCCACAGCAGCACATGTCTCAGCTCTAGTGATCAGCCTCCCACTGCGTGGCACATCAAGAATATTTTTCATTGCAGAAGCCTTCTTCATCCATGTCAGCAACAATTGTCGTGATGGTGACGATTTTCCAAAATGCTCAAAAAAGTCATTCATAATATTCTACAGTGTTTGGACGTTTGTGAACCCACACACAAACTAACAAATGCTCTTTGACAGTGAATGCACTTGTTCACTGTTTCACATCATTTCACACTCAACTGCGACTACGGTCATCCCATCACAAATGAATTCATCAGACAATCCCCACTGTGACTTATCCTCCTACCTTTTCTAGTGGCAATGAGCAATATCAGCGGTGAGAATTGGCAACAGTAGACCCCAGTTAAGCTGGATTTATTACACTCTAAAGGGACTTCTTATTTACATAGTTTTTATCAGTACAGTGTTTAAATATTTACGGTAGTAAATTATGGGAGTTTTTGATATCTTGTATAAGGGCATTAAAAGTGTTATGTTGGTTGATCGACTAGACTTCATTGATGTACAACCCAAAAGCCTACTGCGCATGTGTACTACTTCTACCTTCTATACTACCTTACTACCTTCTCCACATGTGTACTATGCGTTAACCATGGAATGAAAGTGAGTTAAAGAAAAGCACGTAAAAGATGGGTGAGAAGTTATATAAAACAATCAAAGAAAATTAAACATGGCAGCCAAAAAAAAAAAAATTACGGCAAATATAAAAAAGTATGAAATTTTGTATGATCTGAGAGAAAATTCAATATGATTAATGGCTTAAATGTGATTTAATATAATTAAGTAATAATAATGCTGAAAAGATTACTTATGAAACTGTTTTGCAGGAAAAGACCTGAATCATAGCTTGACTAAGTAGATCATGCATCAGAATAAGGTTAAGTCATGATGCAGCTTCCGACCCAAACAGTTTATTATTAAATTTGGTCATCCTGTTTGTTTATTCACCTGATTTGCATCCTAATAATTTTGGCATTTATCAAAATTTTAAAATGTGCTAAAAGAAGGCGATTTTCTGTTATCATTAATGTTCACCATGATGTGAGAAAGGAATTCATGAGTATGTGGAAAAAAATTCCAGGCCTGTTTCCAGTAATGTTAACATTACCTAAATATAAGTGCATAAGGCGAGTTCCTCACACATGAAAATAAACAGTAAAGTACAGTTGAAACATACGTTTTTTACTGGTATTATATTGTAATTGTAATTGTAATTGTATTATATTTAATGTATGTATTTAATATACATATTAATATAGATGAGTGAACGTTTGTGTACATTAATTTTTATTTGCTTTATAATGTTTTATTTTTCACTTTATGATACTATTCATCATATGATTTTTTTTAGGATTCCTGTGGACAGAGTTCCCGTCATTCATCAAAGTTATCATTACAAGAAAAGAGGAATCTAGTCAACAGTGATTTATTTATTGGAACCCTTGGTATACAAGGTTTGTAAATGCAGTTACTTATTTCTTTATTTTTTTCTTACTTATTATTTATTTATTTTATTCAGGCGTAACTACAAGCAAGTTCATGAAGAATCATTAATTGAGATTATTCTTCTTGTACCAAGCCATTTATTTGTAGTATATATTTGTCATACATTTTATCTGTAAAAATTTGGTTGGTTATGATGAATTGGATGTCTAGTACTGTTAGATTGATTTGTATTGTATTTTGGATGTTTCTTTATGTTTAGTGCAGCTATTTGATCTAGGATTCTTAGGCAGCTTTGTCCATAGTTTTTGTGATTTGTAGTATCTTTATATAGCTTAGATTTGTTAACTCCGGCTAACAGATCATAATTTGTTTTTGATTCAAATGCTTTAACAGAATGGGGGATGGAAAATACTATTGAGGAACTGTTAGAGTTAAAATATAACTTCAATTCCTATATTGCTTCTTTTATATACAAATTGAAAAGCAATTAGAACAGATTTCATCCTTGTCTCCTTCTTTTCTGAATCAGAGCTTGTCTTTCTTCATCTTCTACTTGCATCATTGCAACCTGATGTGTGTACAGGTCTTTCTTGATACTTCAGTTTAATTTCTTTTAAAAGTTTAAAACATTTCAAGATCTGTAAATGACATATTTTAGTGGCCTCTCTCTTTAATCTTGTCTTTTAAGATTAGTCAGAACATAAAAATGGTCTTCCTTATTCCTAGAACAAAAAAAGTCTTATCTAAAAAGAAGGTATTACTTCTATTACACATTCTGCTCATTTGTACACTATCCCAGAAAGTGTTTGTGGTACATGAGAGATAATCTGATGTGTTATCAAATATATTTGCTTCTGGTTTCTTTGGTATGGTAATAGACTCCTTTTAAAATCATATAGGGTATTTCTCTTACTTCATAAATTTGGCTTCTAAATTTTCAGCAGCTTATTCAGTCATATGTTTTTAAGACACTTAACTACTTTAGGTGATATATCATAAATTCCTAGTTCTTGGATAAGTTTTTCAATTCAGATTCAGTTAATAGTGAGTCTCTTTTGAAATCATTATCTTAATTTTCCCTCTTCTGAATGGTTCTGTGGATCAACCGATGTTTCTTTACTATTTTGCCCATTCTATTTGTAAGGTGTTTATACAGTTTGCTTCCTTCATCAACTTTAAAATTTTTATACTTTCTATGTTTATCCTAATATATATTTTTGTTATTCTTAGTATTTTGTAATTTGTGTCTTTCTGTCAGAGTTTCCTCTCCTACCATAATTATTATTTTTTTTTAGTTATCTCTTATTTTTTTTAATCATTTTCATATTAAGTTTGTTTTTAAACTGAATCTGATTTTTTAAAAAATAAAAAACTGATTTTGAACTCTACATTGTTTTCTTTAGGTAGTCTGTATTTCATTGATTTGCTCTCATCATTTTCTTTAGTTTTTTAACTTTAACCTATTGTAATCAGAAACAATTTCTGTTCATAGGTACATTCTACAGTCCATAATTTGGTTTCAAAATCTGCCTTAGTATTATATGATCTATCTGATATCTCCCTTTCTCCTGGTCTAACTCATTTATATATCTTCACCTTTTATTACTTTTAAAAGAGTGTTTGAAATCATGATTTTTTTCTTAGTTCAAAATTTCAAAAGCCTAATTCCTCTTTAATTTTTCTAACTTGGTACTTACTCTTTAGCCTAATACAGACATTTAGCCCGAGTAAATGACGACAGATGGACTAAATGGATAATGGATTTGAGAGCATTTGTTAGATGTCAGGGAAGACCAGAGAGGCATTGGACGGAGAACGTTGTGAGGACAGTGGGAAATAGCTGGATAAGATAGGCTCAAGACAGACTAATTGGTGGAGTTTGGGAGAGGCTTACATCAACTATTTGATGTCATTGGGCTGAAAAAGAAATAGAATTACTTACTATCCAGTTGTGTGATTTAGTAAATAACTATCCTTTATAGTAGATTATAATTGAAAATCAAGATTCAATTCATCTAAGAATTCAGACATCCCTCCAGTTGTGAATTTTGTTCTGTTACCCTTTAATTTTTAATTAATAAAGTTTGCTTTATTACCTGTAATTTAGTTAATTTGTTAATACTTATTAATATTATGTTTGAATTTTTAAAAATATATATCATGGTACTTCAAAAGCTAAATCACTGAGTAAAAACCTGTGTAATTATTATTCTGATTGAGACAATTGTTTTCAATTTTTTATTGTATAAGATGGTTGATTATTTTGTTCTACAAACTATATTGTATTTTAATCTTTAAATTTTCTTAATATTTAAACAAACCAACAAATCTGTGCTATGCATGTATCTTTTAATAGCGTGTATTGTGGCTTTCATCATAATAGTGATAAAAGTTTTTCAAACGTTACAGGTACTACAGAACTGGAACTGGGAATTGGAGAGGTAGTGACAACACCATTGTCACATAGTGCAGCTAAACATAAAATGGCTGTCAAACCTAAAAGAACACATGGAGCACCACGACGTCGACATTTTCACCAGGTATTTAAATATTTACATTATTAACATTGGATCAATATATTCAAATTTATTAATTATTTTCTTACTGTTTGTAATTATATTTGAACAGTTCTAGGAAATTTTAATGTAATCGAATTTATAAAGATTATTTGAAAAACCATGCACTCAAATTAATATTTTCAAGGAGTTAATTAGTTTTTACATATTCCGTTTATTTTTTGTTCTTTTTAATAAATTTTGGAAATGATACTTATAATCTTGTAGCAAATGTTGCAAGTGACCACCATGCACATGAATGCATATTTGAAAATGTTTACAGAAAAATGTATTTTTTTGAATTTGTGGATGTTTATGTTTAATTCATCAATTGTATGGGAGGTTTTTTAACAAACATTTTCTTTCAGAAATGCCTAAAAGTCAGGAAAAGAAATAACTTCTGATGGAGGTGCTGAAAAGAAGCGATGTAATTTGGTGATTTAGCCAATACAAGAAGTAAAACTGGTCACATAATGCCAAATAAAAATTAAATAATTTTTTTCTCATTTGATGAGATACATCATATTATTTACTTTTGTTTGATAGTAAATATTTTTCTTGAGATGATGACAAAAATATATATTCACAAATTAATTCTTGTATATTAATTACAGTTAATTACTTAAAACAGTTAATTATAAATTAAGATAATTTATCAATTAATTAGTAGATAGTAAATAGCTCATTTATCAATTAAATAACACTACTGTGAAATAAAACTGATTTATTTTCACACAGTAATTTATTTTTTGCTCCATCCATAATGAATTTCAAAAAAAATAATGAAATAGCTTATTCATTAGCCATTATTTAATTCTCTAACTAAATTTAGTTCACTGTTAGTAATAGTAGTACTTAGTAGTATTTAGTTCACTATTAGTATTAGTTCACTAAATTTGTAATCTGTACAAATTCATACTAACATTATAATAACACCTGTTTTATATATGGTGTCTCCTTTTTTTTTAAATATTTTTCCTTAGCAGTAACTAAGGCTTAAATTAATATAACCTGAATATTTGGTATTTTGATAAAAATGAAAAATAATGAAAAAAATTGAAATACTTGTTATAACTTCCGAAATAATTCATATATATCATTTTCAATTATTCTTTTGATGAATCTTTTTATTTTAAATTTTATAAAAATGATTAAAATGACAATATATCATATTTTATTGTTTTATATGACAAACATCTCAAGAAATTAATTTTTTTAACATCTTTCATAAATTACAAAAACTAAAATATAGCTTTGAGATTTTTAAATATTATTGATTTTATTTTTATAATTTTTTAATGAATGATGATCAACATGGACAATGCAAAATTTTTAGAGAAACTATACATTGGAATTACAATGGAGTCCTCATATTCTATCTATTTAACAAAAACTTTAAAGAGCTATATGAGCTGCTTTACATTTTTATAATTAGATATTGTTACAAAAATTAAAAGTTAACTATTCAAAATGAAAAAGACTGAATTTCACTGAGAAGATTTACTACTACTTTTACTAAAAGAATACAAATTTTTATGTTGGTTATTAGAAAAAATTGCCAGTTAGTGACTGGGAGCACAGATAGTGTTCCTATCAGATATCAAGGTTGCACTAGCTCTTCATCCTCACCATGGATCAGAACTGTTCTGCAGAATTGGTAATAATGAAGAATTAGTGATAAGGAAAACGAGTGAGGGTTGAGAAAATGTAATCTGTCCATCAGGATAGTTTACCATTCTCACCCCAGGGACCCTTGTTTTTGCTTGCTTTTTTTTGTAATCTGTTTATCTCCAGTCTGTTTTATTATCACCTGGTTTAAAAATTTTTCTCAGTAGAATCTAATGATTTATCTTCAGTTTTCCATTTCTGCTCAGATTGTGAATCCTGTCTATCCTAATTGATAATGTTTTTCTTCATCATCACACCAGATTTATCATTTATTTCATATTTGTCTTTCTCGGTCAGTACAAGGAAATTTTTTCATTGTTATTTCAAGAATTGTACCTCTTTAAAAAAAAAAATCAGTATTACATCAATGAATAATGCACTTTATGCTGTAAGTTGCAAGTGATTCTCACATCCATGAACCCTAATCTTAACTTATGCACTGATTAAAGGATTGAATTCTAATTATTTCTCTTGCTTGTTCATGAATATGTCAGATATAAGGAAGGTAAAATTACCATTATGGGTTTATATTGCATAATTTGAAAAAAATAAATAAAAAGTAAGAAAATTGGTTGCATGATCAGTTACATGGTAACAGATTTGATATTAACTTAAAAAATAACTATGTGGACTATGATTAAAGAAGCTGAATTAACAGAAAATATTTGGGAATATGATATGTGAAGGGAGTTGTTACCAACTTATCCAGTACAGTCAGCAAAACAGTTAATTTCTGTATGGTCTGTATTAACATACGTACAAGTTGGTTAATTAATCTTTTTTATAATTTATTTATTTTATTTTTTATAGATTGGTGGAGGTAGTTTACCTGTAACACCAGAAGTTAATGAAGATGGTTCACACTCTGGTCATAGTATTGCATCTGAAATTGAGACTAGCGATACAGAATTTACAGAAAAGAGTGGTAAGTCTCGTAAATATTATGTCAATAAAGGGAAAAAAAATGAAAAGAAACAAAAAAGAAATAGAAGTAGTAATGATAGTAATTTAAGTTCGAATAGACTATTTCGTTATATACAGTTATGTTGTTATGGAATTTTGCGTAATCGCTCTTAAAAGTTACCGACAAAAAATTATCATTATTTTACTCATATTTTAAGTATTGTAAGTAACATTTTTAGAGTTCAAATTTTGTACTTTTTTAACATAAAAATTAGTTACAATTTATACTTATTAATTAATTAACCATTCTTACTGTTATTATCAAGAGGTTGGATTAAAAATTATGTTAATGGTACCTATTATTGTTCATGTGGAGGCACTATGATGATGATAATAATATTAAACAAATCTGAAATTTTCATGTTATTTTACTCTAATACTAACATATCTATTTTAATTGCCATTGACTGTTATATCTAATACTGTAGTATTTTTTAGTCAGGAGATTCTAGTTGCAATTAAATCTATTGTACATAATGAAATATATTGTTAAAGTACGAGATGAATGAATATCATGATAATTTTTGGCAATCCTCAACAATAGTTATGAAAATTTTATGTAATATAAAATTAGTTTTTTTTGTCTGTGATGATACTTCCTCTCATTAGCCAAAATTATTCTGGTTTATCCACAGAGATTTGTAGAAGTATCTTAACATTTGTTAAGTCATGATTTATCATCCTTTTCATTTTTCAGGAAACTGAAAAAAGATTAAAGGGTATACAGAGTACTATACTATGTTTGCTATGCTCTCTATTGGTGATTTACATTTAAATACATGTTTTATATGTAAAATTCTTCTGAAGCATCTGGAGTTAACTCTTAAAGACTGCTTACCAAGATAACACTAGTAAAACGTAGTAATTTATTAAATTAAAAAATATAAAGATAGAAACATAAGAATATAAATATACCATTATGTTGATCTTTGGTGATGGTAATAATGTCATCATTAACTTATTTTGAAAGTTTTAGGTTCATAGTAAGCTGGACATTTTTTTTTTTATTTCACGAGTTCTTCAGTAATAAATTAATCATTAAATACAAATTAGAGTAATAGCAACAGTGATATAATTAAAAGATATCAAAGTCCTTTCTGCCCATTTTAGTATAAAAGCTATTAAAGAAATTGTCAGTGCAGGATTGGACAAGAGCTTGATAGTTATACGATTTCTCCTGATTTTAATAGTATGATAAAGAGTTAAATTCTATATCATCAATTATAAATTTAAAAATACAATAAAATGTTGATTTTGTTTTCTGTTATTAATACGGTTAGAATGCTTTTCATTATTTGATTAATTCTCCTCATTGGAAAATTGTATATTTTTTTTATATACAGTTTCCTGTAGTATACATACTGTAAAATACCAAAGTTGTAATATCAAGAATGGTATTACAACTTTGGTATGGTTATTCTTTGGAGGTCCATGTGTCTGGGAAGTTTGAGAAGTGTCTGAGAATCATTACATTACAACATTTTGAAAAAAATAATCAAGAGTCTAATGATTCTCTAATATAGCAAGCATAGCAAACTAATGTGATTGTGTGTGTGTGCATGCGCATGCATATGTGTCTGTTTCATGTATGCATGTGGCCAGTTATGTTGTTAATTAATTTTGAATAGTAATGTATATAGAGCAATAGCCTATTTAGTATTAGCTAAAGAGGGAGATCTGTTTTCTATTGGTAAAGAAGTTAGATATTTATAAAATAGCTATGGAAAATTAGATGAGTTTATTTTTGCGAGTAGTAACATGGTGCAAATGTTTTTAAAGGATCCAATTTTTGGTATTTGGGTAATAATAAACAGACACAAAAAAAATGTTTATAATTTAATATAATTTTTAATTCACCCTCTTAATATTTATTTTAAGATTTATTTTATATTATTCTCCTTTCTTTATATTATTGGTAATTTAAAGCCATTATTTCAGTTAAGCATTGTGATATTTTTAAATAGAAGAAATAAGGTATTTTTTTTTTTAATTGAAATTTGAAAAATTAATTGTACAAAATACTAAATTTTACCACATGAAAGAACCTTCCGCCTATTTTTCTATTGTTTACTTAGAATTTACAGAAGATAAACATAAAAAAACACTCCTTTCCTTTCATTATCATGCATGAATTTATTTTTAAATATCATTTTTTCATTCAGCTTTTTCTACTTTCAAGATAATTTATAAATAATAAATATTTTTATAAAATATTGTAGGATAGTATCTAATTTTTTTTATCATTTACTTATGCTTTAAATTGTGGTACTATTTCTTTTCCGTGTGAAAAACTGCTAATCGTAACAACTGCTGCAACAACCTGCAGCAGTTACATATTTTTTATGCAATCTATAATATATTATTTTGTGTGTGATACATGTATTGTATATTTAATGTATCTTTACTTATAAAATATTTCAACTTCTATAGTTTATCTGTTACTTTATTTCTTTATACCATTAATTTATATTTAACTTATTTATTTTGATTTATGAATGGTATAATTATGTTACCATTAATTAAGTAACTACAGATGAATATTCTAGCAAAATAATTTGCTTTGTGTGTTGTTAAATGTTTATAAGCACATGTTTCTTTCAATCTTCCTAATGCTAATTTAAAAAAATAATTTGTGTGTGTGTGTGTGTGTGTGTGTGTGTGTGTGTGTGTGTGTGTGTGTGTGTGTGTGTGCACAAGATTGTAAACATAAGTATTTACTTTGAAGAGTAACTGTGTCTGTTGTGTATATAGTTTATGAATGTATGTATAGAAAACTGCAGTTTATGTTTTTGTAATATATATTACTTTTATTTTCATGTATTAGAATTTTATTATAAATATTTAAATAAAAGGTAAACAAATTTATTTTAGAATGTAATAATTAATTAGATGTCATGCTCAATATAAACTAATCCAGATATATTTTTTATGTATCTGTAGTGTAAAAGATTTTTTTATGATATACATAATCCCTATATATTCATTCTATGTTATAACCTTTTTTTATGCCTCACAATATTTTTGATGAATATTATTTAGATATAACTGGTGTTCAATTTTACCAATAAGAATTATATTTTTATTAGTTAGAATTATATAAGTTGCATTTTTAGAGTGATATTTAGTTACAGAATTAGGTTACAATTTTTTTTAAACTCTTTATATTAATGTCATACATAGTGTATGGACCAGGCACAATATTAAATTTTACTCATTCTACATTTCATTAATATTTAATTCTTAATCTATCACTAGGTAAACACACTAGAATTTGCATGTTCATAAGCACATGTAGTCATTGAACAGAAATGGTTTTGGGTTTCATTTTGAGGGAATAATTTCACCTATGGTTGTATCATGTCCTACATCAACTTGATACTAGCACCGAATATTAATCCTTTTTTAGGTTACCACAGCATTAACATGCAACAGAAATTTTTTTATAGCACTATTTATTTATCTCTGATAATCTGTTTAGAAATAAAACTTTGGGTACTTTTTAACCAACTTCAAAATAGGGATGATTGTCAGTTAATCTGTACTTGTATTTTCTTTTATCCCTGAACCTTTATTATATCCAAGTTTTAATCAAATGAACCAATATTGATGGTTCCTTTTTTAATTTTTTAAAGGTAAATCCTCTGATTTTCCCATTATTAAATCATATCTAATAATTTTACTTATGATTTTATTTTAATTAAAATTTTACAGTTGCATAGAAAATGTGAAGATAATTATATTTTTATATAAAAAAATAATATATTTATTCCTACATTTCGTAAACCTTACTCAGCTCATAGTCTTTTCACGTCATTTCTTAAAAATTTTTTTATTAGTTGCAAGTTTCTAGATTTGTGTTCCTTGGGAACATTGTTTTTTTTTTTATATAAGTTGCATTTTTTGTAGGCCTATATATATATTAAATTCAAACAAAACCAAAAGATGTGAATAAAGTTTTAGAAAATAATAGTAAAATTGCTTCAAAAAATCAAACAAAAAAATGTTTTTAATCATTCTTTAAATTCAAATTTATGAAGTCTGAATCAAATGAATAGTTATTAAGTTGGTTGTTATTTAGTGACAACTTTTAAAAGTCAAAAAGACATATTGGAAAAGTATTATTTTTCAATTAAAAGTTAGTGTTTTGAAAGTAACTTTATATATTTTTAAAATTTATCGTTTTAAATTTAATCAGTGTGGCCATTAATTTCAAGATATCTCCATTGCTTTTTTTTATAGTAATAATGTGGTTTTTTAATACCATCCATGAAGTAATTGTTTAACTGTTTAGTTTTATGTTACAAATTATAATAATAAACATACTCACACATAACAAATCAAAATATTGAGTGGGTTTTCTACGAGGGACATTCAATAATTGAAAAATTCTACAAATTGATGTAGAATTTTACTACTTCTCAACATAATCCCCACCAATATTAATACACTTGCCTCAACGATGAATTAGTTTTTTTATATCTGATGCAAAGAAGTCTTTGTCTTGTTGTTTGAGCCACTTTACCACAAATTCTTTGACCTCCTCGTTCTTGCTGAACTTTTTTCCATGTAATGCCTTATTGAGTGAATAAGGCAAATGAAAATCCGAGGGACCCAAATCTGGACTGTAGGGAGAATGTGGTAGTATCTCTCAACCCACTTTTTTTAATGGTTTCTTGGTGCTGCTGGGTGGTGTGAGGGTTAGCATTGTTGTGTAGCAATATCTTGCCGTTTCTTTGAGATCTGCGATATTTTTCTCTCATTGCTGGCCTTACTTTCTTCATCAGTATGTCTGAATAGAAGACACTGTTTATTGTACGCTGATTTTCCAAATAATCACAAAAAAAGACACCTTGGGCATCCCTAAAGACGGTCAGCATGACTTTTCCTGCTGATGCTCTGAATTTCTTTAAGACAGTTGAGCTGGTTTGCTTTCATTCCATGCTTTGTCTTTTGGACTCTGGTTCAAAATGGTGAACACAAGTTGTTTCACCTTCCCTTTCATAACGTTTTTTCAAGCCTGTACATACTGAAAGGGAAGGTGAAACTTGGTTCACCGTTTTCTTTCAAGTCTGTACACACTTTGAGTCTTGTTTCCTTGTGTTGTTGCGTTAACTCTTTAGGAACCCACCTTGCAATTGTTTTTCTGTACTTGAGCTTGTTACTGATAAAGTTATGAACTGTGCCAATACTTACTGCGACTATTTTTGCTATATGTTGCAGAGTATGTCTATGTATGTATGCGTATTGCTATGTATGAGTATGTCTATGTATGTATGTATGAGTATTGCTATAGTTGCAAGCAGTATGTCGCTCTTCTCAAATAATGTCAATGTGGGTTTCAAGCGAAGGAGTTGACACTTCAACTGGTTGCCCAGGGAATTGCTCATCAGTCACTTAGGTTTGACTGTTTTTGAACTATTCTACCCACTTATAAAAATTTCTGTGGTTCATACAACTTTCACCATACTGTAAAATAATTCAAGAAAAGATTTTAGCTGGTTTTTCACCTTCAAAAAACAGAAAACAGATCACTGAATGTTGTTCAACTAATGTGGGAACTTCAAGCGGACACGCCATCGTTAAATGCAATATTGAGGTTATAAACAAAATAGTTTTTATCTGTAAGCTGTTCTCAGCTCATCCCAGTGATGCCAACCTAAAGTCATGAAAGTACAAAACTTCTACAAACTGTTTCATTTCTACATCAATTTGTCTCTTTTAATTATTGAATGTCACCTGTAATAATATTTAAGATGTTTTTTCATTACCGTTAGTAACAACACCTGCATTATCGCTGATCAAGGAATTGCTAAAAAGATTTTCCATTTATTTATGAAGCAATTTTTTTTTTCAAAGTTTTTTTCTTATTAAGAAGTTTTACTTAGCAATGACATCATTAAAATGGCAATTCTTTTAAATTTGGTGTATACAATTTAAAACGGTGATTAGTGTTTAAATTTCATCAAATCTATTGATATATCATTAAACCTTAATATATTGTAACAGTTTTATAATAAACCTTTTTATTATATGTTAAGATTGTTCTAGAAAATTTCAATAAATCAACTCCTCACACATTTTTTATATGATCTTTCTATTTTGCTTTATGTTTATCTACAACCATATCTAGTCTCTAGCCACATATCTCTTCTGTAAAACACAATTTTCTTCTGGTAATCAACACAATTGGTATAATTGGTTAAATTATAGACTCTTGGTCCAAAGGTTATAAGAATAAAAAACAAAATTGATTCTTTTTTATTTTTTATTAAATACTTGCCATTTTTTTATCATTATTAATTTTGATTACATTGTGATTATTTAGCTTAATGATATTCAAATTATTTTAATGCAAGAATTCTAAATATTACTTGCAAAATTTGAAGAAAAAATAAAAATATTTTTTCTTACATTCCAGAGCCTAAGCCTCACTGTGGTAATTCCTTGAGAGTGGCATTAGTCTCCATTCCTTTATGTATTTTTTCTTGCATTTCTTTTCTTTTTTTGTCAAGATAGAAGTTTTTGATTTGTGTTTTTTGTGAACTTCATTTTTCATAGTTAAATACTGCCGAGTGCAGTAATTAATAGGTACTACACCCCAAACTTATACTCAGTTGATGTGTAGGCTTACCATATTTTTTTGGGTCCAACCCAGAACATATTTTTGAAATTACTTAAAAGTCTTGAACAGTTTACTGAAACATTAAACTTTATTTATTCAGTTGTATTTTGCGCTTGACATGACTTTTTTCAGAAGTGGTTTGTTTTAATTACATCATAAAATTTACAACAAGAAAGTTCTGAATTAGCAGATGTTTAACAGTAGATACTGAAAGTCTACCCCTTTCTGAAGATCAAATGTTCCCCATAATTGAAAAAAACTTTCTTAACTGGAGCAGATGTCCCAGGCAAAGACATCACAAACTCAACCATTTTAGAAATATTGCAACTTGAAATATCAGTCTTTTGAAACACCTTAAAAGTTGTTTTCCACTTCAATAGTATCTGGTACTTTTTCAGAACTTGAACTACAACCTACCCTTTGATTTTGAATTACTTGGTTCAACAATGTATGTTCATCAATATTTATGGAATCTTTTATGATTTCATTAACAACTTGTTGTGCACTCTCTTCTAAATCAGACCAGGCAATTTCAGTTCGTAAATTTATCCACTGAAACTTACTACCTTTAGCAAAACTGATTCTCCACAACTCTTGGATACTACAAATATAAAAATTGTCTACGCTTGAGAAGAATTGAAATGTGTTGCTGAACATCATTATTTTCTTTCAGAGTGCATAGCAATTCTTTGGTAGAAGATGATATAAATTTGTGGGTTTTTCTTTCCTGAAGTTGACAAATTAATTCAGAATGTGTCTGAAATGCTTCTGTTGCTGTGATAGAATTAGCTTCCAATTTCAGAACTGCATTATTAAATAACTGTAGAGTACCATATAAAGATTTCAAAAACAGTTCACTTTCTAGGTTTTAAAAAAAATCAAATAATAATTTTGGGCATTTGTCACAACATAAGAAGTATGATTTTAGGCTATCAAAAATGGAAATAATTATTTCTGCAGGTAACAAACTAAGGAACCTTGTGCTGCTATATGAGATAATACTTTTTTGTAATCTGTTTTCACAAATTCACAAAATTTAACGTTTTGTTACTTTTACTGTATGTATGTGAAAATATTTATAAATTATAAAATAATAACTTCTACGCCCAGGGGTGGAGAATCACATGCTGTTTGTACTGAATTGTGTACAATGTGGGCTGAACAACCAATTCCTAAAATAGATCTATCTAAATGACTTTGAACTTTTCTGAACACATTTTCATTCCCCTTTCTCTTCACACCACCAAAATTACTGTTAGTGTAATGTTATCAGCAGTATAACAAACCAAATTTTCTTCAAGTTTGTATTTTTCATACACTGCAAAAGATACCGAATCAAAATTTGAGAGTTTCATCTGACACTTCATCAGAATTTAAAAGTTTAACTTAAATTCCCTCCTCCAGACTGAAATATCTTATAACAATCGGAACAAATTTTACTTCACTTCTGTTTGAACTATCCATTGTTATTGTTACATGATGTTTTCCTAAGAACACAACACATTATCAAATATAAATGGCAAAATAAAACTAAACAATAATTGCCTCAGTTTTGGTTCTAGCAAATGAAAATTTTGGGTTATATAACTTCTTAACCAGTTTAGGTGTGCAGTCTGATGTTTTGAAACTGAGTTCATGTCTAGCAGTGTTGTATGAAAATGTTGCTTCTTTAGCAAGACACTGCAGATCACTTATTGTTATTCCCATCTTTGGCAAAAAAAATCTCTTATGTTTGCTGAAGCAGTAGCAAATACATTAATAGCACTCCTATGTTTATCTATTTTCATGTGGTCTTCAATATCACCCTTTCCTTTATGTGTAACAGAAAATTCTCCAATACATTTTGTGCAATAAACACATTCATTA
This sequence comes from Lycorma delicatula, assembly GCF_047948215.1. Lineage (NCBI taxonomy): Eukaryota > Metazoa > Arthropoda > Insecta > Hemiptera > Fulgoridae > Lycorma > Lycorma delicatula. The sequence goes on along the minus strand of NC_134465.1, from coordinate 28,226,008 downwards.
TTACTGTCATTACACGATTTCAAAAATTTGCATTCCTGTTGAAGGTTAACATTAAATACACATTTTCTTTTGCCCATTGCTAAACAAGATAAAAAACAAATAGAAATAAAACGATTAAAAAGTGTAGACAAGTTACTTCACACATGAAAATAACATAAACACATTGCCCCTGTTGTGTTGCCAAATGACTAAGTAAAAAGTTGTGGTGAGACCGGTAGCCATGCCTCATCAAAGTCGATGTCAGTGCTTGCTCCAAGGTCGGCTGAGAGATGCATGATTGTAAGAGAATGTTTTAAAATGCAATGTTGTTGAGCATATAGGTCTAAAATTAAAAAATGCTTCCCAATCATAAAATTCTCAAATCCTGGACATTTTTGCAGCCCTGGACGTTACCCCAGACAGACTAAAAAACCAGGACTGTCCGGGCTAATCCCGGATGTGTGGCAAGCTTATTGATGTTGTACTTATCAATGTAATCAAAATTATTTCCTCCATCTGTACAAAAAACCTGGTTCAGTGACTACAAATACTTTTAAAAAAATATTATTTCTGATTTTTAACTTAGAATTTACTATCATAAAAAGTGAAATTCCTAACCCTTTATAAACATTAAATAACTTTTCCCCCTTTTAAAGTTTTTTACTACCTATACAGAATTTTGTTTTTCTTTTTAATGTAGTTTTCTTCTGAAAATTTCTGTTAAATAAATATATATATATATATATCGTTATTAAGCATTCTTCTCTTCTTTATAAACTATGAGATTTTTAGTAGTACAAACTCCACTTTACTTTAAAGGACATCTTTGTATTAGTGACTAAAGATAATATCTGCATTACTGTCCTTAAACAAAACCCATATATTGGACTTATAGCGTGCCAAAGATCATTAACATTACTTCTGACAGTTGGACATTTAATTTTGAAAAAATTAACCTGACTTAGAAAACTGGAATCCTTTTATTCCACGTGTCATCACTTGGATTTCAGAAATAGATTAAGATTTTATAAGTTTCTTTTTGCATATTTTCAAAAATTCTTTCACTTCAATAAATGTTTATGGAGTTTCATAGTTATATAAATTTTAGTTTCTTTATGATATTTGGGAATGTCTTGAAACTCATCTTGTACATTGTTTATATATATTTATATATATATATAATTTTTTTTTAAATGAGTGGACTATATACAATACATTTTTTTAATAATTCTTTCTACTGTAACTCACCTGTCTTCTTGAAGAAGTTTATCGATGCAAGATTCCAGACCCAAAGTTTTGACATCATCTGGTTTTCCTTTTAATGTTATCCTTCACTTATTCTGCCACTTTTAAACATTTTCACAACACAATTCATGTAACTTTTACAATTTTATTTGAGCATCCAATAGTAAATTACTGATAGTTTTAGATATTCTGAAGCAGAAGTTTTTACCAATATTTGTACTTCAGAAGTACATTCAAGAGAAACTCTTGTAGTGTTTAAATTATTGATATATATTAAAATAGTCATTAGTTACTTTAAATTGATAATAGGAATGCCAACTTATGATTTTTAAAATATTATAATTCTTATTTAGATGTTTTCTTTAACTTCAGGGATTTGTTTCTTTACTTTTTGTGTAACATATGTGTATCAGAAATTTTAAATACTTTTAGAAGTATAGAAATAGTCATAGAAATGTTTTACTGATAATCATTCTTTCAGATATTATATTTCATTTCAACATCCTGCAGTGAATGAAAAAGCTATATTTTTTAGTGATGAATTATTTATGAAATAAAAATTTCTTTAGTGGCTTTTTTCAACAGAGTTCAAAGTCTTTATAATTTATTGAAGTTTTTAAAATAGCCCAGCTTAATTATATTAACATTCAAAAGAAATTTATTGAATGCCAAAATTTTTGTATGCTTTGAGAATTTTATTACGTAATTCAAATAACTGGTAAACTTAAATTCATGCAAATGGTAATAGCTGGTAATTTATCACAATGATAAATGTTACTTAAGACAAAAAAGTATGAATGTTATGATTTTGTGGTGCATTTATTGTTAACCCCCAAGTGTTGAATATGAAACATTCTTAATTATATCACTCAGAATATAGACATTATAATTTTTCTTCGTAGCTACTGCTTGCATTTTAGTACATTTTTAACAACATTTGCATTATATTAAAATGTACTTTTAACTCAAAAGTTCAGTGCTGGGATGGTAACAACATTATAGCCAAGATATTAAAAACCCTAAAGTCATGCCTAATTTTTACAATTTACTTCATTTGTATGTTTATTTATTTATATATATATCTTGCTTATAATTACTGTCGCTTACAAATGCTTGAATTGAATATGCAAATTGCATGGCTTGTTTTACAGGTGCAGTTGCTGATGCTACACCTGCTGCTTACAACTCCAGCACGAACACACCTTCTGCAACACAACTGAAATCAGCTTCATTACCTCCTGGCTTAGCACCTACAATGATTAATTGGGACGATTCTTCTTCAATAGCTATCAAATTATCACGTAGTAGATCAAGTGCAACTAATCGTCAGTTAGATCCTACATCCTCATCAATTAATGAAAATGATGAAATTGAATTACAACAAAATAAAAAAGAAGATACATCATTTTTTGGTCGATTATTATCACGTCGTAGCGGTAAGAAGAAAAAGTCTAATGACGATAAAGATGTTAATAATGCTGCTGCTACGGCCCCATTAGAGTTACCGCAAAAGAGAATGGACGAAAAAGGGCGTTACATCCATGAAATATCAAAATTAAGTCGTAATCATCCGGCTGCAAGACAAAGAGTCGAACCTATTAATATACCATCAGAATGCTCATCAGCAGTAACTCGTATGCATGTATCATATTCAACACCAAATCCCCCCTCACCACCTGTGTCGCCAAAAACAGTAAAAACACATATTATTCCAAGTAATAATAATAATGATGATAATAATATTAGGGATGATAATTTAACATTTAAACAACCAAGTAATAAAGTAACAGCATTAAATACTGATGATTTAATGTATCAAAGAAAATCATTAGTTAGAAAATCACACAGTTTTCGATCAACTGATGTAGATGATGCTGTTGTACCATTTTCTGCATTAGATACTAATACAACATTAAGTTTGCCAATAAATTTACAAACCCAGAATCATAATAATGATAGTAATAAAAAACTGGAGGAATTAAATACCGATAAAAGTAGCAGTTTTGTTGCTGATGAGAGTAAAAAAATTCAAGAAGACGTTGAGGAAAATGAAATTGAAGTAGAAAAAGTGTTAGAAGGAAATGATGAACGTATTTTTAGCAGCGTTCTAAATATTAATGAAAATAAAAGTAATATCGGTGTATTGAATAAAAATCTTGTACAAGATGTTACCAATTCAAGTTTAATAGCAGAAACAAATGATTTTTCATTATCAAAAGTAGATAGGCAAGAGAGTTTTAATACTAAAACAACTGGTGTTGGTGTTTACATAAAAGCATCATCATTATCATCAACTACCAGTCATATTATGAATAAAGACATAAATTTAGTATGTGATAGTGATGTACTAATTAAAGAAGCAGATTCTTCATCATTTGTAAGTAATATTGATGAAAATATTTTGGACAGTATTGAAAGTATTTCAAAAAAATCGTCAGAGTCAATTGAAAGTATATCACATCAAATTACTATACCTGTTGGCGCTAGTATCATTAATATTATTAATGACGATGTTGATAATAAGGATGATAATGATGATGATGATAAAGATGTTGCTGATAATACAGAAATGTTATATAAAATTGATGATCATGAAGAGGAAACTAATATGAATGATCATGATAATGATAGTATTGATGTTATATCTTCAATATTTTCAGATGTTCATTCTTTATTAGATAAATCTAGCCATATTTTTAATTCAACTGATAAAACTACTACTATAAATTCTGCTAGTCAAATGACTGTGATAGCATCATCTCAAAATAATAATGATAAAAGATTGGAAGAGACTAAAATCAAACTGCCTGAACCTAAAATTAGAAATTCAAATTTATTTGTAAATGATGAATTATCATCTTTGCCGCCATTTATTCCTGTTCCAGCACCAAGATTATCAAAACGTGATAGTGTACAACAGTCACCACCAATAATTCCAGAATTTTTGAAAGTTCAATTGAATCATATTGAAAACAAGTTGCCTACAAAAAATGTTGTTTTATCTAAAAACTCTCCACCAGAAGTTGATCATGATAAAACTACTGCAGTTGAAAAACAAGAAAGTGACATTACAGTTGGAAGTGATAAAATTGATTATATTACTTCTAAAAGTTTAAAAGATGATGTTACTGTTAATGAATGCGATATAAAAAGTTTTGAAGAAGTTGAAGTAAAACATGAACATATTATTGCACCGCCAGTTTCTGTTGCTGCTACAAATTTTATTAAACCATTAGATAGTGTAGTTAAAGTAACAGAAGCGAAACAAAAAAGTTCTATTCAGTCTCAACAACAACAGCCTGTTCCAAATCCAAGGTATTCAATTGTATCTATTACAGCAAGTGGAAGTAATACATCAATTGATTCATCTTTATCAGGGAAAAATAAAGCTGAAACTCAGATTGTTCGAAAGAAATCAGTTGTAAAAGATGCAAATGGTTCAATTACAGAAAAAAGTCATAGTATAAATAATTCAACTGATAGAATGACAATTTGTAATAGTAAAAGTGAATTAGAAATTTTATCATCAAAATATATTTTAAGAAAAAAATCTTTTAATAAAGATATGTACAGCGATGATAAACTATTACCTACTAATGTTCAAAGTAGTGTAGATGATTTGGTAGAAAATACATCTACATCAACAAAATGTGTTGATGAAATGATTCCAAAAGTTGTGTTACGTCAAAAACAAACGTTAAATGATGTAATTATTGTAGAAACACAACAAAAAAATAGAAAATCTAGTCTAGATACGTTGCAACAGTTGCCAACAAAGAGTTTTATAACAAATAATGAAAAAAATGTATGTAATAGTAAAAATAGTAATGAAAGTATTAAAGAAAAGTATCGTAATTCTTTCGGGAGTTGTGATACTTTATTAACACAAGATGTTAGTTCTAATGTTAGTAATACTTCCGAAGTTGTGTATCGTCGTAAATCATTAACTTCTCGTGAAGTAATTACTAAACAGCATAAAGATAATAAAGATGATGAACCAGAATTATTAAAAGTGTTTGCACGCAGATCTTTAAAAATAAAAGATAATGATATCAATTTAAATCAAAATAGTAATGATATGGATGTAATTAATTCAGATCAATGTAGTTCTAGTATTAAATCGCGTGATAGCGATAAAGAAAATGAATGCGGTGATTCACCTCCTGAAGAAAGAAAAAAAATTAAAGATAATTTTAATGAAATTAAAACCGATATTAGTTCTGAAAGTATCATTCCTAATATTGGTGTTAAAACAAATAATTTATTACGTACCCAAAGAAGTATTTCAGTCCATTCTGATGATACTCATGCGACAAACGTTAATGTATTATCATCAATACATAAAGAAAATAATCAGAATTCATATGAAAAACGACAAAGAAGTAGAACATTTGCTGAGAATCAAAAAATTATCGAACCACCTATTTCTGCAACTGTTATTAATTCAACTAATCAACATCAGAAAACATCAGTAAATAATGTTTTTAAAGAAAAAGAAGTTGAATTGATTACTAAACAAGAAACAGTTTCATTGACAAATACTAATAATGATAATCTAAATGATGAAAATGATATTCCTCGCTTTAAAAAGATACAGCAACGTAAAGAAGAATGGGAGAAACGAGCACAACTTGCAATGATGAAAAGTACTCATCCATGATCAAGAATACATTTTGTATTAAGAAATATTTTACTTTACTTGGTATTTGCGGTTCACTAAATTGCAAATTGATTTTTTATTCACACCAACAAACAACATAAAGAATATTGATTGTTGTATTGTTTTTATTATTACTACTATCAAATACAGCTAACTGAAACATATATTTCATTTTATAATTACACAGTATTAAGTGATACTGGAAATGTTACTGTAATTTTATTGATATTTTATACAGATTTTTCTTATATATATTTTTTTCTGTTATTGTTATTTTTATTCCAATTATATTAAATGATATTAATATTTCTGTTATTAGTTTTAATATTTATATTTTTAATAATTATGTATATGTGTATAGTTTGTATATATATATATATATATATATATATATATATATATATATATTTATATATATTATTGGCCAAACCTGATTTTAGGACAAGTATTTAAAGTAGGTAGGACTAGGCCAACATTTTATTGTTTGCAGGTTAAAAAATTCAATCTAATCCATTATATTGTTATATCTAATATAACGATATATATAATCTATCCATTATATCTTAAAATCATTAATGAATTTATTCGTCATATCATACCATTGATTATTCGTAATCTAAAATCATAATCTACCCCCTGGTCTAGTGGTAAACTCGTCGTAAATCAGCTGATTTTGAAGTTCAGAATTCTGAGGTTCAATCCTAATAAAGGTTGCTTTTATTCGGATTTGGATAATAGATCAGGAATACCAGTGTTCTTTGGTGGTTGGGTTTAATTAACCACATGTCTCAGGAATGGTCAGCCTGTGTATTTTCAGAACTACATATTTACCTAGGTACATTTCACACAGATCTTGATGAGTTGCTAATGACTTTAACTGTTGATGGGATTGTAAATAAATTATTTATTTCAGAGTCATAGAATTACCAGTTTATTTATTCAACAATTTATCAATTTCAAAGACATAGGATTAGCATATTTTTATTATAATAATATGTTTTCTTCTGTTACATATTTGTTCAATTTTATTTTATTTCTTAACGTTTATTTTTAGTCAATGAAAAATCTTACTAACTTCTTATAATAGAGAAGCTGTTTCTTTTTACGGCAAATGTTCTTCCTTCTGACCAATTATCATTTTTTCTGCTCATTTGTAATGAAAAATGTAAATAATGACATTTTAATAATATAATTCAGAGTATGTCGTTTTGACTACAATGTTAATAATTTATTCCTAGAAAACGTTTGTGTAGTAAAGTAAAGTAAAGTAGATGGAATGATATGTTGTAGTAGTATTCAAAATAAATAGTTCAAGGGAAGCCCTACTTTCTTACACAAAAATTTGATTATAAAATTTGTGGATACTCTGATAAATGTAATTATACAAAACATATTTCTTTTGATGAAGTATGAAAGTACGTAGTTATATGTTAGTAATACGTATATTCTTTATTCTATGTGTCTAGAATAAAATATTAATTTATTTGTTTCCTTTTTAAAATAATAAAAACAAAATATTTTTGTTTATGAAATCCATGTTTAACATGATTAATTGAATGCAAAGTAATAAATATATAAAAAATATTTAAAGAGTAGCTTAAATCATATCAGTTTATTTTTCAAATCATAAATTATGCAATACAAACAAGTATATCCTATTGCATTTAGGATTCTGCTTAGTAAAACCAACAATATAAAGTCTGATTTGGCTGGTAATATATATACATAATTTTATATATCTTGCAGTATTTTTTTAATATTCTGTTATAAATAATAATTTTATATTGTTAATATCTATGTATATATTAATTATTGTATTAATTGTTGCTTTATGATTTTTACTTACTTAATAAATGTTGCCTTTCTAAGATTTTTTTTTTTTAATGAAATGATTCACTGCAAATGTTCATTTTTACTCTTTTACTTATAATATATTAATTTTATTAGTGCTATTAAATTTTATATTATGTTAAAAAATGATATGATCTATTATCACTATCGGTAAAACAATTCATAATAATAAAATAACTTTTATTTTTCTCTTAACTGCAATTTGGAGCATCACTATGATGTTTTGTTTTGATATATAAATATTATTTTCAAATATACAATAAAATATTATTTACAATAATGAATACGGTGATTTTGAATATCTTGTAAATCTGTGGAGGCTAAAAAATTCCAAAATGTGGTCCAAAAAATATTATCTATCAGTATTCATTAGGTTATGACAATACAAAAATCAAAAGATTTATTTTTAAATAAATTTTTGTTCTGTTCTTTGGCAGTTTCTCAATATATTTTATTTGTCCATTTTATTAACCCCCACATTCTTTCAAAGATATAAATGTGCATGCTGGTATCCAGGTCAACAAAATTGTTTCAATACTTGACTTTTATGTGTTCAAATGCTCATTTTAATCACTGCTGTTAATATATATATTTAATTTATATTATGATATTGAACCATTAGAATGTCAAATGACTAGTTTACTATTTTTTTAAATAATATTAAATAATAAGTTTCATTTTATTTGGGTAATAGTAAAAAGATGCTATAATAGCATAGTGATGCTCCATTAATAAAAGAAAGTACTAAATTACTAATAGCCTCCATTTATGTGTATTATCATTGTTAAATGCTTTGCTGCTGTAATTTTTTGTAATAGCTGCTACTTCCTCATGACTGTCGCCAACGCTCCATAAAAATATCTTCAGATTTAAATTTTACAGTCTATAAACAATATTTTTTATATTTTGAAGATAAGTTTACGAATAACAAATACCACCTGCACAATTAATTTTTTTTAGCACATATATCGTGGATGTTTTATATAATGGTTTAATTATTGTGCTATTGTCCAAAACTTATGTAAAAAATATAATAAAAATAAATAATGTACCTGGGTCAATGGCAGAACTACAGATGCTTCACTCTGAAGTAAAAGATTTTACTAAGAGTAAATTCGATTAATTTATTAATAAGTAACTTTATTGCATTACCATAAAGCATCTTACATAAACTAATAGCTGATATTCTCTTTGGTATTAATCTATTTTTTAACGAATAAAGATCTTTTTTTTTTTCAAATTTTGTAAATTGAATTTATTCTTTAACATTAAAAAGCTTGAATAAAGTGTTACATGTAATCACTGTTGAATGACGTGTTAGGTTATATAAATAGAGAAGATAAGTAGCTATAATTATTTCTTTTAATGTCTAAATATTCAATTTTTTTAAATGATTTTTTTTATATATCTGTAAGAGTTTGGTTAGCTAGAACATCTTAAACCAGTAAAATAGGTAAGTTTATTGTAATCTATTTTCTTTTATTTTATATGTTTAAAATTATATAATTTAGATTAATACTTTTATCCTAAAATGTTTTATTTTTTTTTAAATTTAATCTCAAAATTAGCTTTTTTAAAACTACAGTTGTATTAAAAAAAAAGGATGTAATAAGTTTATGAATCAAATCCATGAGAAAATATTCAAGAATAAAAATTTAAAGAAATTTTTTCAACATTTGAAATGAAGCTATATATATATATATATATATGACTGCTTCCCAAGAGCAAGTTGCAGTCTATCCTTTTTCAATGGTAATTATATTGAAGTACAAAACAGTAAATATAATAAATTGTAGAAATTTACTTAATTTTAAGTGAAGCTGATATATTAACTACAAAAGCAGAACTTAATGATTTGATTTCTAGTTTAACCATGAATGGCTGTTGTAATTCGTTAGTTCTTTCTTTGAGTTAACTCAGCATATGCATGTTAAAATGGTTTTCTATATTTTGTTCAGTGTAACCCTTTCCAACCAACTGATATGCAATGTGTTAAGACATTTTTCCCAAATATTTATTTTGTGTAACAAAGCCTTCATATCATTTAGTTAAATTTTGAACTCAAAAAAATCAATCTTGTATTTCCCATGATGCAGTTTACTTAAAAAGACAATAATTAAAAATGAAAGTAGAATATAATTGAAAAATGAAATATATGACATTGTAATCATACTCACACTTTAGTGATCATGAATTAGACCTTCAGATTCTCAGGTGTAATTAAAAAATTATAAACTTTTTATCAGCTTCAAATAAAAATTTCCTAATAGCTATTTTTAAATAACATTTTTTGTTTAAAAAAAAGAATAGAGGAAAAGTACTAGGCCAAAAAATAAAAATAGTTTTTTGGTGGAACTAAGTTAATAAGGCTAAGTGAAATAAAATACTGTAGCTGAATTATTTTTTAATACATATGGACTAGAGAGAGAAAGGTAGAGTGAGTTAAATATTCTGATAAGCACATTTTTACAAAACTAGACTCTCATACTTACCAGTAAACCTTATCTTACAACCTGTCTTGTTTGAATATTTAAATAAAATAATAAATTTCAGACCACTATGTTTCATGGATGTTATGTGTTGTTACTCTGTAATAAACTGGCTTTATAGAAATTATATTTGCCTTTGTAAGTAAAGTATTTTTTATTTTTAATTCATCAAAATAATTAATTTAATTCTGAACATATATCTTAAAATATCTTCCTTCATTTAGTTCTCAGTGTTGTATTAGTTTGTGAGTAAGTTAATCTCAGCTTATCATTTATGTCTCCCTGACCACGCATTTTATGTAGAATCACACATATATATTTCCTGTTTGACATTAGATATTAGATTCCCTGTATATATATATATTAGATCGATTTTTCTAATTGAATTTTTAAAAAAAATTAATTATCTGAATTATGAATTGATTACACATACCAATTTTGGTAAGTAGTTTTTTATTTCATGCTGTTTACAGCACCTTAAACAAAAAAAGGAAATTTTTGCTCTTTTATTTTTCTGCTTATAATTTTTTTTGTTTAATAATATAGTTATTTTTTCATGGTTTTTCAAACTTAACAACTTTTTTAGTTCATCTGTACTATGGCATTCCTTTAAGTTTGAAATTGGTTGTAATAAATTTAAAAAAAAAATAATCGAATGATGTGTTTTCAAAAATGCCTTTTGTATGTAGTAATTAAAAAAAGAAAAACACATTACCCATCATCCTGGACCAATTGTAATTTCTTTTTCTCTATTATATCTTGATTTTGTAAACACAGTGTTAATAATTATCTCTTCATTGATTTTAACTTTATACTCCTTCTCTGTTATCAACTTTTTTAACTAATTAGATTAACTCAATATCTTTTATCTTCATAAGTTCATTTTCTGTGGCACAAGAAGTTGTAAGGCCTCAAAGTTTTCCCAGGTTGAGATCAAATAATTTTTCATTAAATACATTGTAAATTTTGCATAGTATATATATCTTCAGGCTGAATTTCAAGATGAAAAACAGAATTCTTTTAATAATTTAATGTAATTCACAAATTATATTAAAAATTATAACTTATAGTTTGATGGAAATATTTTGTAAACTTTTATAATTTCAAGTCTGTTTTGATTGCTAAATTTGGAATAACAAGGTTATACAGTATTTCTTCTTTATTACAACTGATGAATCAAAATTTCCTATGAAAAAATAATGTAAAATTTGCAACTAGTTTTCTACTAAATTCTGTGATTTGCAGGATACCTTAATATGATATGAAATGTCATTAATGATATGAAAAGTTAATGGCCAGTCCTTACATAAGAATGGCATCATTATCAATGAACACGTAAAATACTGTAGTATTAAATTAAGCAAATGGCAAATAAAAATAAAAAAGATAAAAAAGTAATTTAATTCAGTAGCATATACACAATCAGTATTAACGAAACACACTTAGAAGCTTAAATAGAAAGTTTTATTTAAATTTTGTTTACTATATAAGGCCCAAATTTTGAATTCAAGAAATATAGCAAAGAAAAAAAGATCATAAAAATTTATTATATAATTCATTAAAGTTTAAAAATATAAGACTGATTTTATTCATTATATACAGTTAAAAATATAAAATATTTCTCTTTCATCTGATGACATTGATGACATCTATGATTTCTTACATCCCAACTATAAATTAAAGGTATTTTATAAAGTAAACTGTCAAAATTACCGCTATCTGTTGATTGAAGTAGTATTAATATTTTAATCAAATATTTAATTTAGAATCTTAATATCTTTAGTAAATTAAATGCAATGACTGTGGCATAGCTAACACCACACCTGCAGCAAACAGTATATTACCAAGAATCATTCTTGTATTTTGTCTGAAGTATGTTAAAATATCATGATTTAATAAACATTTAATCCTTTACATAGTAACTCTGATTACTCTGATAACTTAACTTGGTCACACACTGTGTGTGGTCACATCACACAACTCTATCACATCACTGACTCCTAATTGAATGTCCTTGTTCAATGCCTAGTAATAGTTTTATTTTCATCGCATAACTTTTAAAAACCTTTTGAAGAATTTAACTGTCATAAGAAGACACTCTTAAAAATGTTTTATAACATATATATGTTATTGCAGATGCCAAAATATTACAGTAGTAAAAAAAATATATGTATAAATAAATTCATTATTATTTTTAAACTTCCTGATGATTTTTTTTTTATAACATATTTCATTTGATTTTTTTTATCATTAATTTTCAATTTAAGTTGTTCTGAAAACAAATTGAATTAAATTAATTAAGATGAATTATTAATGACACTGTTTTTATCTCTGATAATTATATTTTGTTTGGAAGATAAGTGTACAAACTTCTAATATTGACTTTCAACTAATGAATTCTATAAGGATTATAGTTAATATCTGTTCTTATGAAATGAATTATTGCTGTCTTTGCTACAGTTTTCATTTCACATCTGAAGAATCAATACATTTCAATCTCATCTGGAATCTATATAATATAAAATCACGATAATAGTTACTACCATACCTGGAAACTTCCACTTTTAATATGGAGAAAGCCTGGTAAGATGAGTGGTAGAACGGTTTTATACCATATACAGTTTATAAATCAAGACATAGGTAATGTGGCATCCTATTTTACATGTAGAGTTGGAATTCCTCCCTGTTTATTGTTGTGGAGTTTTTATTAAATTGTGGATTGTACTGAGTTTCATTTTGCAGAGCTCAGTAGTGACATTTATCATAATTTACATAAACAAGGCCTTGGTTAAATGAATTTGATTTATACATGGTCTCTAGGGGTAGTTATACTTACTTTTTACCTCAAATATATGTTTATTATTACAGCCTATGTTTTCATTTTATAATATAATAACTTAAAAGAGAAAGCACAAATGTGAATGAAATATCTTGTTAGTTCAAGCTGTGCTTATCAAAAATTTTTAAATATTATGTATGATTTAGTTACACATTCTTTAATTGTAACACTATCTAATTAGGTGGTTCAATCCATATCACTGAATTTTGAAATGAAGGATTAATTCTTTAGAAAAGTCTCAACTATTATAATAAGATTGAATTGCCTTTTAAGATCTCAATATCAACAAAAGATTTTAGTTAAAAAAAATGAGCTGCACTGAAAAATTGCTGTGTAACACTTGAATTAATAAATTTCCAGGTTATTTTAGATAAAGTGCTTTAAAATAAAGCAGAATTATGTAACATACCAAAATAATTTACCTATTGAAATCGCAATAATTTCTCCTGTTAAGAGTTGGCAAACCTATATAACTCAAGGTCAAACAGTTTATTACAGTTTTCTGTGTACCAGTTACAAGGGTGAATCAAATATAAACCAGAATTTTTATTTTATAATTTATTGAAGGATAATAAAAACACATACAATATTATTTTTCTACATAATTTCTTCTTTTTGGAAACATATTTTTCCCAGCGGATAGGTAGCATTTTGATCCCACTATTGTAAAATGAAGGTGGGCATGATGTCAACCAATTGTGCATGAATGCTTCAACAGCAGCATTATCTTCAAATTTATGTTCTCCAAGTGCTTCTTTTAGTGGCCCAAACAAATGATAATCACAGGGCGATACGTCTAGACTGTTTGGAGGGTGCTCCAGTGTAGTCCAAAATAAGATGCAATTTTTTTCTTGAATTTGAGCCGTGGTACCAGGCCAAGCATTGTCATGAAGCAGAATGACATCTCGGATTGGAAATTTACATCTTTTTTGACAATATGTGAATTTTGCTTCATTTAAAAATTGGCATTACTACACACAATTCACTGTGCGACATTCATGAAGAAAATTCAACATGCAAAACTCCTTTAAAATCAAGAAATACTGTGATCAGAACCTTTCCAGCTGACAGTTGACAGTTGAGTTTTGGCTTTAATGGATGCAGTTTCTCCCATTTTTGCCACTCCATACTTGACTGTTTAGATTTTAGGGTCTAATGCTGCACCCAAGTTTCATTGCAGGTCATGATTCGATGCAAAAAATATTCTCCTTCAGCTTGGTAACAACTCAACAACCGCTGGCACACCTCTCTAGTCAATAGAGCTTCTGACCTTCGGTAAAAATACAAGGGACCCACCCATCTTGCTGCCACTTTTTTAAATAGAGAGATCGCCAGTAATGATTGCCTCAACACTGGCATAGCTTATTCCAGTCTCAGAAGCAATTTCTTCAATTGTTAATCGACGTCGTCCTCGATGACAACGAACCATGAGAATACTTTCAGCAGTAGCACTTGTCCTGGGTGACTGTGACCTTCATCTTCAACTAGTTCTCGTCCTTCTGAAAACTGCTTATGCCAATTATACAATTGAATCTTTTTAAGTGTGTTGTTGCCAAACTGTGCCTGAAGTCTTCTCAAAATTTCATATGGTTTCACACCCTCCGTGTGAGAAATTTAATAATACGTTGCGCAGTGCGCAATGATACCTACTGCTTTGACGTAGTGATACTGACTAGAAAAGAGTAGTGAGATGGCTTTCTAACGTGAGATTCCCTTCACACAAGCCACGCCCCTCTCCATTAGCCATGCGTCAATGACAACAAAATTTCTGGTTTATATTTGATTCACCCTTGTACTTGTTATAGTCTACGAATTACTTTGCCTCCCTATGATCATTTACTTGTGAGTTTTTAGGTTTTAAAATGAATAGGAAGATAAATTTGCTGCCAACAATGAAATTCAAACAATTATATATTTCTTTGTTAAAATATGTGATGACAACAGGTATAGCAAATTAACTGGTTTTTAACAGTTGCAGAATTCTACTTCTGTTGGCTTACCAAAAAGTATTGCATTGTTGCATGATAACGTATATTCATAGTTTATAGACATATTTTGTTTGCTTTGCATATTTGGATTGGATTTGTCCGATTGGATTTGTTCCGACTTTCAGTTTGACTCAGACTTAACTCGAAGTCTTTCTATCTGTTTAGAAAATTGAAGGAATTTTTTGATGGTATGCGATTCATGAGTAAAAATGAACTGAAAGAAGCATTGGTTAATTGGATGGCAACAAAATTGTAGGAGAAGGTATTCCTAAAGCTGTTTTATTGGATTTTAAATGTCTCTCTGTTGATAGCAACAATATTTAGCAGGTGGCTGAGGTGTGCAGTTTTAGTAAAAAAAGCATTTAATTGTAACATTTTTATATTAAAAATTGTAATTCATATTAGTTATTTTATAATTGTGTATAGTCTTTACAGTCAAATCTTTATATAATTAGTACTTATACTTCTTTTTTTTTGTTATAAAAATTTAGAAATTTTTTTTGTAAATTAAATTACTGTATATAATATAATTATTAGTGCCTTTTAGTATATGTTTTCTTGTAAGTATTATTCTGACTTCTACTAACATAAAATAAATATTCACATATATGCATATTTATTTATACTTAATTGTTCTTTATCTGTATCCTGTAACAACGGGATTATTAGTTGGTGTAATAAATTTCATTATATTTACACACATTTAAGATGGTTAAAATTTAAACCATTCTTACTTTCAGGCTTAAAATTTATTTTTGTTAAAATTGTATATAATCAGTTAAAAAATTTATTTAAAATATGATAATAATATGCTACAATTTATACTAATATTTTGAAAAAAGATTAACATTAGAAAACAATTTTATGTTTTATCTTTTGGTTCAATTTCACGATTTTAAAAGTGGATCATGTTGTCTAATGTTTATTGTAAATAAATGTGTTTCTTTCTGAAAAAATGCTGGTAATTTACATTTATCCAAAGGCTCTAACTAGTTCATGACATTTAACAGTTACAGAACCTTAACTGAGTTACAAATTAACACCAAGATATTTTTTTGTGTGACAACTTGTTATTTTAATTACTTATCTTCATCCCCAATTTTTATCAAATAAAAAAGAATAAATAATATGTAAATTGTTTTATAAAAAAAGAGTTACTTATTGTAAATTTAGCTTGTGTATATAATGTAATGTACAATTTTTTTTACATAATACAGTATTTTAATTTTATTATATAGGACTACAATATTTTGTGTAAATTTTTTTTTTAGTTAATTTTTTATAAGTTCTTTTTAATAAAAGGATTGTGCTGAATAAAAGAAAATTATTTACAATTATTATTATTCTTTTAATCTAACGAAATTGATAATTTTATCTATGTTGTTTGATAATGTACTAAAAAGTTTATCATTTAGCTAAAAAATTTATATTTTAATTTATGCAATCTCTATAAATATTATTTTCAAAAATATTTTACTACATTGTTTTTCTAATTCAAATTTTAATAATATAAAAATTATATTTTATCAAAAGTTTATTTTTTTTTTTAAGTGAATCAATGACAGTATTAATTTTCAGTTTTGTAAGAGTTCATCAAGTTGTTAGTTTTTTTTTTTTTTAATGGAAAACAATATATCTAATAAATTTATATTTAATGTAAAAAAGATAACTTTCATCCTTTATTTTTAGTAATTTTTTCATTAATCCTACAATTTTTTAAATATTAAAGATGGGCATCATTTCAAAGATTAAATGTTGATAAGGAATTTTCTTATTTTAAATAAAAATGTCAATAGTTCAAATGTAAAATATTATGTAATTTTGTTAAATGACAATAAAAATTGTTTGTAACAGTATTTTTTAGTTTTTTTTATAAAATATAAAATTAATTAAAACTTTATAGATCCTTTGAAGAAAAAGATATTGTACTGTGTTCAGCCTATATATAACCGTAATTATAATATGAAAAATTATACATTTTGTTTATTTGAGTTTATATTGTTAATGTTTCGAGATGATGTAAACGTTTTCAGTATTGGATATTTTTTAATATTTATTTATTGAAACTAATAATAAATTTCTCATGGTTTTTTCTTCAAATATTTGTGTTAAGTAAATTTATAGTTGAATGTCAATAGTTTAATTTAAATTAATTAGTACTCAGTCAATTTGAACTTTCAGCTTATTTGTATTTTTATTTTTTTTAACTATTACATTAGCAGAATAATAGAACATTGAATTAGTTGTAAAATAAAAAAATAAAGGAAATGTGTGGATTTATTTCAAAGAAATTTTAAGAAAAAATTTTTTTAAAAAATAAATGATAAATAATTTGAAATAATGTTTTACTTTATAACGTAAATTTAGATTGATACTTGAACCATAGTAAAACCTGAAAGGTTTAATTTGTTTGAGCCATGTGTTGATTCCATTTGCCTTATTGTTTTTTTTAATAATTCTTAGCACAAATTTCTTTTATGGACTTTACAATTTCATTCACATTAAAAAGTGACCCTTTTTTAAAAAGGATCCTTTTGTTTTAGTGTCATTTTCTTACAATACTTCACAATTTTTAAATCAGGGAATTTTTTTTCACAATTTTTTTCCATATATTTTGTAAATTATGCGAAGTAAACAACCAAAATCCAGATTCATTAAAAGGGAATTTTTTTTTTGCACAATTTATTATGTAAATGTAGGTTCAGTTATTATTTTTTAAATTACTAGAAATAGATATGTACTGTTGTAACACAGTGGTTAATATGAATAGTCAAACTAACCCCTTTGATTTTTGAAATTTCAAATTATTGTTGCTGTTGTACTAATATACATCTTTGTCTATATTTAAATTGTAATATTTCTACATAAACATTTATATTAATTCATTATGCAGCATGTATATGTCTAAATAATATAATTAGTGGTTTATATTATTAAGAAAGTGCCTTGTAATTTAGTGATAAAACAGTTAATTTAGTACTCGCAATAAATGTGTATTTAAATTTTGTTAAAATGATATATAATATATTCTTAAATTAAATAATTTATTAATAGTAATTTCTTTTATAATAAATATATGTGTTTGTGTATCAGTGGTATGTACGTTCCTTTGTTTATTTATTATTTTTTGAATAAAAATCCACTATCTTGATTTTCATTTTTCAATGGCAACGATTCATTTGTGCACTGTAAAGTTTCCTATTTCATGGGTAATCATTCGACACATCGAACCAAAATGCGACATACAACCACTTTTATGACTTATTAATGGTTAGGGGACTGGTTATATTTTTAATTATGAGGCTATGTTAAATCCACATCAATAATGACATATGACATATGACATCTTTAAGAGGGCAATTTTTAATGTTTTAAAATAACTTTTTCTTCCAAATGTAGCGTTACCTAAAAAAAAGTTATTTTTCTTAAATAAAAATTGTAACATTATAGAATAAACCAGAAGAAAAATAATTTTAAATTAATTATGACTTGATATCTATTATTTCATTGATTTTTTTTTTTTCAAAAATGCAAACTAATTTTTTTCATACTGGAATAGTTTTAAAATAATTTACCATTGACAATATACCTTCAATTACCTTCAGTGAAATAAGGATGACAGATTAGTGAAATTATACTCTGATTGAAGTGGTAAAATTTTAATGATTAATACAGTTTATTTTATTCAAGATATGACTGACCTGCATTCTAGTGGATTTATATTATAACACTGATAAATATATAACCAAGAAGAAGTAAAGATGCAGTATTAAATTTAAAAAGAAATTATGAACTATAAGTATTATAGAAAAATTGATTGTTCAGAAGCTAAATGTTCATACGAACATAAATGGTATCAAACCACTTCTTTTGTATAATCTATTTGAAAGCAGAATCTAATTTTCAAAACCTGAACAGTCTTGAAATACTCTTTTATACTTTTTCAGTGAATATTATTTATATTATAATTATCTGCTTAATTCTTGTCAAAAATATCTTACTGCTTTTGCCAGTTTTTATTCTTCATAGCTTTCTGATCTTTTAGCCATTTATTCCTTACCTAACCTGAAAAATGGTATATATCATTGAAAAAAAAAACATAAATTAGTGTTGTCTTTTATTTATTTATGTATTTATTTAACAACAGGCTGATGCTTGGGACTCAAACCCAGAACATCTGAAAAAAAGTAGAGATATATCTTTGTTAAATAGGATATGCAAGAAATGTATGTAACTGTAGATGGTATATTAATATTTTTAACGGTTTTTTTCTTATATTCAAACCTAAAAAGTATTTTTATTATAAAAAAAAAAATTTGTGATGTAGACAAAAAATAAAATAAATTTGATGCGATTTTTTTAATGTGTACATTTTAGTTTTAAAATAATTTATTATTAGCCAAAAATAAGATAAGAATTAGTGTAAGATTTGCCTTTGGCTGAACTAAAAGTAATTCACACGTTATATCTGACACTCTTGACACATACATCCAAATAAGTAATAAATGAAAGGTTGATAAATTATTTTTATTCTGAGAGTACATTGTTTTACAGCAGGCTTTAAGACTTTATTGAAGATCAACAGTCAAATTACACAAGTAACATAAGAGCATTCAAATACATTTATAAAGAATGTTATAGACTAAATCAATTAGTTCTTTCAGATTTTGTAGATATTTTTAACTCTTAGTGTTGCTTAGATTTCTATTGATATCATTTTGTTTACTTAAATTACATCTTGATTTGTTTATTTGGTATTGAATTATCATTAAATATTCAAATTTTCTTCGGATTCCTAAATTAATTACTTCAGAACTTGTAGCTTATTTTTAATTAAACTATATAAGATATATATCTCAGTTAGGAGGTTACCCAACTCAGCCATTCATTTTTTTTTTTATTACTTTTACTGGCTTTTTTATATCTGAAAGGAAAGAGTCCCAAAATCAAAGTCAGCAACCTACTGGGTAAGAAATGACTGTCAAAAAGAATGAAGATGATTCAAGATGAATTATCAGGTTACAAAGGAATGGTGTGTTTTGTAGGCAAGTATATATATATATATATTATATGAGTATCTTGATTGTAGGTAAATTTTATTTCCAAAATTGGTTGATCCAAACATTTATTGGGTCATAAAATTAAAAAAAAAGTAAATTTTAAAAATTGTTGGTCTATATTTCTTCTATCCTTAGGCAATCATTGGGTAAAATCTTTAGTTCAGTAGAAATTTGTAAACGAAGAAGGGACTATGCCTTATCTCACCAAAGATGCTGCAAAAGAAAAAACAAAAAAAAATTACTGTAATAATATTAAACAGTTTCATAAAAATGTGGTCATTCTATTTTATATGTAAGCCGTGTAAAAATTACTAAGCATTACCGGGGGAAAAAAAAATTATTAATATTCAGATATTAATAACAAACTATTTCGAATAAATGTGTTGTGTTTTCCACAATATTGACTTAAAAGTATTTCATATCAGCCAACATGTTAAAAAAAGTATTAGCTCATAATTCTTACCAAACTAAAAATTAAAAATAATATTTTTTTACAATAACAATTCCATAACTAATTAAATTTCAAAAAGTAATAGTAATCATCTTCCATGATATTTATTAGGATTTATCTCAAGGAAAACTCCTTTTTTTATTAATTTTTGAACTATGTAGCCAACAATTATTAAATTTTTTTCTAAAGATTTTCTTTATAAATAATTCAACCTCCTTGCATAAGAAAGATTGTCCAAGACAGTAAACATAATTTACTTTATTTACTGCATCTAACTTTTATTTTAGAACCAGTCCATGATAGAATTAATTAGTGACAAAATTATTATAGTGCAATTAAAAACAGTTTTTTTAAAGTTAAATTTATGTTAATAATAAATTAAGTATAACAATACATTGCGTTGTATTCAATAAATTAACACTAAAAAGTTTAATGCAATGTTTTATATTTTAATATATGTTATATATTCTTTATATTAATAAAATTAATAGTTTTTTATGGAATTTTATGTGATTCATTATTAAATTATTTATTGTTTTTTTTTTTGTAACTAAATATTTGAAATGTATAATTATAATTTTTTAATGTGTATTTGAATTTTAGTTACATAATTTTAATCAGTATTGCCTACAGTTTAAATAAATTGTTTTATATTGTATTATAATTATTTTTTTTTCTAATTCTACAAACCATAGTTGTTTTTTTTTCTTATATTATTTTGTATATTTATAACAATATTCATATTTATTTTTCATTTATAAGTTATATTACATAATCATCCAATTCAATGAAATTATAAAAAATTAATTTTTAAGATTATACAAATAAATCCAAATTATTATTTTTTAAATTGACATCAATCTCTGTAGGACCATGATAAACTGTTTCACCTATTGGCATCTATTTCTTTTATTCCCAGTACATTTTCATTTTGCATTCGACTTTGCTGGGTCCATTCTATTCTTGCTCTTTTTTTACAGAATCCTTCACATATTTTGAGTCTGAACATAGTTTTTTATTAATCTGATCATGTCTCTGATTTCATGTGTTCTTTGTTTTTTAGATCTTCTTTAACTTGTTTGTACTGCTTGGTCTTTATGTTGTTTCCTTGATTAAAGATTTCCTTGGTTAGTCTGTTTTTATCTATTTGTGTTCATAGAAGGCAAGTCTGCATTTCCTAATTACACCTGATAGTTTGTTTACCTTTTATTAAAGTTTGTTTTTTCATAGTTCCCAGCTATGAAAAATAAAGCATTTCTGGGTCTTAGTATTTTATTTCTTATTTTTCAAGTTTGTATGTTTATTTGTTTAATTTATTTACTTAGTTTATATATATATATATATATATATATATATATATATATATATATATATATATATTTCTGACCTCTGTGGCAAGAATGATAGTGATTCCTTTCACCCAAAGATTCCAGATTTTGGTCCTGGTCTGTAGCATTTTTTACTCATTAATAATTTTCATATTAGATCAAAAAATAAAAGCCAAATGCATTTTATTAGCCAAATGCAAATAAAATGTGGATATAACAAGACAACAACAAAAATTGTTTACTTCAACATCAGACGTCAAGTAATATTTGTGATTTATAATTAGTTTTCTATTGATAATTTTATTATTCTTTTTATCATGTTATTGAAAACCTTGCATTTATTTAATAAATTATTTTGCATTTATATAATTTCTTATTAACACTAATGTTATATTGTTTGGTGTATCTGTGTATGTTAAATTTTTTTTATACTTTAATGCATCCATATTAGTACACTTAGTTAATGCCTAGTTTGACTATATGTTTTGTAGGTGATTTATTAATATATATATATATTTTTTTTTTTTATGAAGTTTTTCTGTACATATTAGTTACCAGTTAAGATGATGTACATAAACTGGTAATTTTAATTTAAAATAATGATACCTTTTTTGAACCTGAAGTTTAAGATTTTGGTTATAAAATAATTAGTATTTTATTTAGTTTTTAGTTTTAATTAAGAAAAGTTTGAAAGCATTACACAGAACCACGTATAATTATTTCAATAAAACTATCAAAAGGGAATTTTAAGGGACCATTAAAATATTTTATTTTAAAAGAAAAAAGTTTTAATGAAGTATTTTGTGTAATAAAAAATTTCATTACAAGTAGACATATTTTTAATAATTTATCTCAGAGAGGCATATAGACCATTATTTTGTTTTTCAGTATAATATATTTAATGCCCCCCCATTCGACATAATGTGACAGGTAAAGTATTATTTTGTCAATCAAAGCAATGTTAATTGATTAAAAATATAACTACAAATTTTAATTAGAAAAAAATTTTAATTTTTTATTAAAGTCAAGAATGTAACGTGTGTGATTGCAACCAAATAAAGCAGTAAAAAGAAAAAAGTGTTTATTCTTGTTGATGTTAAAGCAGTGCACATACTGAATGTCAGTATCCTGTACTAGATTGTCTCGGCTCAATATATCCTCAAAGCAATAGTTTCTAACTTCAGCCAGTATAGTGTAACTGCATTGTTATTCTGATGTTACAAAATTTTACATTGTAATTAGTTTTCTTCTTTTCCATCAAAAATCAGACATCATCCCTGCTACTTCTTTATATTACTCACCCCACCTCATTCTTAAGTAACCTAAACTTTTTATTTTAATAAATTGATAGTTTAATAACTGATCTGGAATTGTTCCATAAGTTAATGCCTCACTATCCCTAACATTATTTTCCTTTTTATCATTCAGACGTTTGTTAAATTATTCTTTCCCATAATCAATACACTTCCAAACATGCAAACAGGAACTGATATAACTTTGTAATTTTTGTATTTTATATTCAATCAAGGAAGGAATTGCAATAAAAAATATTATGGCTTCAAGCTAATTAAAAGAAAAACCTTTCAAATAAGAAAAATTAGACATGAATTTTGTTGATTTTTCAGAGGACAGAATTTTTGTATTATTAAAACATAAATAATTCTTGGATACAGTTGCATCATGTATTATTTCTTTCTGCTGTCCTATATTAGCCTCTTATTTATATTAACTAAATCTAAAAAAAAAAATCTTCTACAATTAAGAAATTACTTGCTTTCACCTTAAGGGAATGATTTTTCCAAAAGTCTTTTAAATCTGATTATCAGCAGTTCTCATTTAATCTATTATTTTAAATATTGGTTCACAACATATTATTCAATTACGTACTTCTGAAGGCTGGCAACATTAAAAACAAAAGCTACAAGAAACTCCATAGAAGAAGTTGCTGATAATTACTTTAAAAAGAGATTAATTTAAAATCAAGTTGTTTATAATTTTAAGGTATTATCACATTTTCATTAGTCTGTTTGATGAAATAATTTCTTGAAACTTATGATACTACAAGGGTACTACAAGAAAACATGGGTTTATACCTAAGTCAACATTTTCAGTTCTTACTTTTTCTTTATGGTTATGGTTGTAAGATTTATCTTTTTGAAAATTATTTTGAGAAAAAGAAAATATTACCCAAAATCTATACATATCCATTTTGTTTTTATACTATAAAAACTGTCATTTATTTATTTCTTCTTAAGTTTTATAGCAATAAAAATAATAAATAGTTTTTGTAGATTTCAATTTATATTTTATATTAATATATACAGATGATTTATATGCTGTATCTAGATATATTATTTTACTGAAAAGTTTCTTGTACATAATATATAACCAATTTAATGAAATTAACGGTAAATAATTATTATATATCTTTTTTCAATATTGTGTAATATTAGTATAAGAATAATTATTGAAAATTATTTTTGTATAGTATTTTTATTTTCAATTAAATTTTATAGTATTTAAACAAAAATGTATTATATATAATTTGTAAATAAATATAATTAATATATCTAATGTATTATATGATTAGTTTGTATTATTATTATTATTATTATTATTATTACTATTTAAGCTGTTTGACTTATATACATATATTTCTTGTAACTAAAATATTTATATTTTGTTTAACTATTTTGTTTTTTTATATAATATATATTTAGGCATTATAAATATTTTAATGCTTTAAATTATATTTCATAATACATTAATAATAACAATAATAATATAAAAATGCATTTATTAATACTTTTTATTTAAAAAAAAAAAAAATTAAAAATTATTAATGGTACAATTAACTATGTTGTATTATTGTAAACTATTGTTATTTAATATATACATACAAATATATATATATTTTGTGGGTGTTTACTAATCATAATAAATAATGTAACTTTAATATATTTATAAATATGTTTCCTCATTTTTTATAATACTATAATTAATTGTATAAATAAAATAATATATCTGTGATTAATATTTTTTATGAAATTGTATTAAAATTAATAAAATAATTATTATTGATGACAATATTATTGTTATTATTATTATTAAAAATAAATAATTAAATAAATTAGTGATATAAAACAAAAATAATTTTATTAATATTGTTAAAAATTGTAATCAATTAAATTTGACTTATTATAAATATAATTATTATTATATTGCTTTTATTATTAGCTTCTATTGTTGTAATTATTAAAATATAAAATAAATAATTTAGTTATGTATACATTTGTTTTTTTCATTAATGCATTACAGTTATGATTACAATCAATATATGATTTTTTTCTTCTAACGTCATAAAAGAGGTTATTTATTGTAGTGTTTTCTTCATTTACTTATTTAAATTAAAGGAATTTAATTCTGTAATGAACTTAATTCGATGCAATTCTTCAAAATTACATTGAAATGTATTCATTCAGAAAATTATTAAATGAATACTGATAAATTAAATGGTAATAATTTGAAATTGATCGACAGTTGCCCATGTTCCTTTCTTATATTACCTACCTTACCAGTCCTTCCTTCCTTTGCTACTTACTGTTGAATGCAGATAACTGTATATTATGATTTCCTACCATTTTATATGATTTACATTATCTTTTTTCTCCAAAGTGTTTCTCCCTTCACGGAAATAAATAATATTTAATTTTAATATGTACTGTTTCAAGAAATACTAGTTCAGATACTATATTTTAAGTAGGTATTGGGAAAACCACTTCTTTCTTAGTAAATTTGAAGATTGCTCATGGGAATATGGAACACAAATTTTTAAGTATATAAAAAATTCCATCAGGATTTGAACTAAGGATCTTTTGGATGAAGGTTATATATACCTCTCTACTATGGAGTCCAAACAATAATAATAATGTTATTCTTGAGAAAGACTTTTGAGGAGTAACTTGTGTCTCATGATGACCTTCAACACAATATGTTGTTAAATATACATACATAGATGTAACAAGTGAGTAAAAAATCACTTTTAATTCAAGTACACGCATTTTATATATTCACACATTTTTCTGATTTACCTAAAATATTATTAATAAATTTATTAAAACTTTATGAAGTAATTACAAAATGGTGTTACCTGTTTATGAAAAATAATTTCTACCTGTGATGTTTAATAAGTAATGTTCAGTTTAATTTTATGATAAAGAAATAATTTGAAATATAAATTTTCAAGTATGATATTTTTTTTAAAAAAATAAAATTTTATTCAATAAATTTTTATTATTGTTACTATTATCAAAATAAATAAATTAGTACTGATAAATTAATTATTTGAAGGGAAGAATATGACAAGAAATGTCTTGTAAAATACAAAGTTCATGATGTAATTAGTGTGTTTAAGATAAGTATAGTTTGTCATGAAAATTATAGCAAAAACAAATGAAAGTTACTTTGATCAATATTGTTTTAAAAGTTATGCGTTGTAAAATTTATTCTCACTGATGCGGTTGATTTTATTTAATCATATAGTTTTATGTAAATTTTGATTATTGGTTTGCGTTCATATATATTATATAAAGATGATTTATATTTTATTAAAAAAAGTGATATATGCTTATAACTCTGTTTTTAAAAGAAAAAGATACTGTGAGACATTCATCAATTAACATAGAATATTGATGTTTAAAATAATAACAATATGGAAGAAGGTAAATAGTGCAAGTATTATTCTTTCTACTGTAATTTTATTTTGAGGGGGAGAGGAATCAAAAATGAAATACAATTTTAATATTAAGTTTATTCTATTTATTTTTTTTGTGCAAAAATTTATGAAAATTTATATATCTTCTATGATAAATTATAATGTAGAATTTCACCTACTATTCTAACGAAAAAATCAAGGGATGAAAATCAAAATCTTAATAGAAAGATTACAGTTTAAAAATAATATATATTCCTGCATTCCAGACTACTAGCTCAGTTTCTTAACATAATAAGCAGTTTTTTTTATCACAGATGCATAAATTTCTATTCTATCGCAGATAATAAAATAAATATATGCTCCTGTATTCTGGAAAACAGTAACTCACACTCGGTAGTAATTTTTTATATAATTTCATTGCATTCCGGTTCTTGCATTTATCAAGATGGTTTCATCGCATTTATCAAGATGAAAGTTTCTTTCTTTTTATTAATTATGAATGACCTTTTTTGCAAACTGGACTTGTGTTTTGTTATCTATCTATATTTTTAATCCATAAAACTAAATATAAAATAAAATGTAAATAAATAAAAAATTTTCTTTAGTAGAAATTAAAAAATAATCTGTTTTCCTGGCGTTTTTTAATTTTTACTTTTTCATGTTAGTATCAAATTAAGGATTAGTATTGCTGATAGTTGTTTTTTAACATTTGACATAAAATTAAATAAGTCAGAATTTAAAGAACTGAAAAAGTATTATTTTTCAGATTTAAACGTAGATTTTTCAGTTAGTTTTATATTAGTTCTAAGTCTTTGTTTTGTTTTATAAGCAACTAAAAAGAAAAAATCTGGTGTCGACAACACCTGACTGTTGTACGCCTATTAAATTACATATCACATTTTTATATATTAATTTTGTTCCACATCGCCTAAGTAGTTGTCTAGTATTAGGGAGAACGTGTCGGATCCATGACCACGCATACGTCGGTTCGAATCTCTCTTCACACACAATTTTTTTTTAATTTAAATATTGATTTATAAATAATAACTTCTAAAAAATTTTGAATTAAAATGAAAAGTACATAAAATTTTTATTTTACTAATAACTTCTAATTTTTTTATTGTTATTATTTATTATAAAACTTTTTTTACCATAAAAAGTTAATAATTATTAATAAATCAATATACCGTATTTATTCGAGTACCCCCGGCCACGAATAATTCCCGCACCTAGATTTTTCGGACCGAAAATCTAAAAAAAAGATCGAGTATATACCGGTATTTTGAAGTGCAACAGATATAATAAAAAAATATGTAAATACGAAAATATTCAGAAATTAAATTATTAAATCGTTCATTAAATTACAATATGAATATTACATTAATAATTAATTACCTTAACTATAAGTTTAGTTCTGAATCAGTAGGACAGTAAAACGAAAAGAAAATACAATGTTGAGAAGGGTCACTTCAATACACTTTTTAATATGGGATTGTATTTTTAATTAATCACTGTCACTGTCCAATGTCTGTAGAAGAGTTACCGGTAGTCTCCACGTCGCTCTGCAAAAGGTGATGATTGTCTTCACTACCATCAAATTCATTAGATATTTCGCAATTTTTAAAACTTTTCCTTACTAATTCCGTGGAAATACCTTCCCAAGTATCTTTTATTCAAACACAAATCTGGTTAAAATCTGGGCGTTTGATTCTTCCTGTAGGCGTGAGAAAGAAATTTTCATCAGCCATCAATTTACTGTACAGTTGTTTTAATGCAGATTTGAACGATTTATTAATGCAGACATCTAGTGGTTGCAATATAGATGACAATCCGCCTGGAATTGTTACTTGGGCTGTCATACCCTTTTTTAAAATGTCTTTCACTTTATCAGTCGTATGCCACCGACAACTATCCGTTACTAGCGTACAGGAATTTTTTTTTATTAAGTAAATCTCCTTATCGCTTTTGCCATACACATCTGATCCAATCTATAATTAAGGTTTCGTCCATCCAACCTGATTCCTGTACTCTGATAATAAATTCATTTACCTGTACGGTAGAAAAGTTTTTCTTTTAAAACAATGTACGGAGGTAATTTTTATCCATCAGAAGTAAGGCAAAGCATAACACTACACCTTTGTTTTTCATTGCCACCTGTGCGAATTATAACACCTTTTCATCTTTTTTGTTTACGGCTTTGTGGCATTTTGGCATTTCAAAATATACGGGGGTTTGATCAGCGTTTCCTATTTGAGAAGGCAAATAGCCTTTATCTTTTCTAATTTTTATTATGTATTTGTGAAAATGTAATATTTTTTGTTCATAAGCTTCTGGAAGTCGTTGAGAAATGGTCGCCTTTCGTCTTATTGACAAATCATTTCGTGCAAAAAATCGTGTTGTCCAGCCTTTCAATGATTGCTTTGAAATCAACTTTATTCAATGATTTAGCGATTTCATGAGCATATGATTAACACATATCTGTCGTGACAGCATAACCGCATTTCCTTTTTTCCATAACAAAGTCATACAATTTTTTTTCTATGTCTGTGTATTTTGGTTTTAAGCCAAGAAAAGCCCTTTTATTTCCAGTGCCTTTCACCAGAAGTTGTTTCTTCTTACGCCAGTCTCGAATGCAGCTTTAATCTACTCAAATTTTCTTCCTGCCGCCAGATTTCTAATTTTTTCAGCCTCTTCTATAAGCGCAGCTTTTCATTTACCGCAAAAGATCGTAGACGCTGTTCTTTTGTTCTCATTTTAATGCCGTAATTAAATTAAATCACCGTGTTAAAGTTTACAAGATAAACTAAACAGATAAAATGCGCATAACCGTCCACATATACATACAGTACCATGACTATGGCGAATAGACAAGACGATGATGGGTAACTGATACTGTAACTGTAGTGTCATTAGTACCGGATGCAGCCTATACAGAATGAATCAGTTTTATAAAAATACCGTAACTTCGTTCCTATGGATAATATGAAAAGGATGTTAATAATTAAGGAAGTATTCTGTATAAGCGGCATCCGGTATTGATAAACGAAAGCCTATTGTAACTACATTTACGTGATCGAATTTAGGTACTTCTAAGAAAACGTTTACTTTACATAAATTATCCTGGCTAAAGGCTATGTTTCAAGTAAGCCCCGCACCCTTATTTTTTCTCTCCAATTCCAAGAAAAAAAGTGCGGGTGGTACTCGAATAAATACGGTACTTACATTTAAAGAGTGCTTATGGTCCTTCCGAAGACATCTGCACTTTACAAAAATGGGCCCGACCGACTTCTTAGGATTCTCTTCTCGTTTATGTCTCTCTTCCCCAAAGTAGAAGAACACTACCACCAGATGTTTACAAAGTTCAACTGTGTATCGAAACTGGCGGCATATGTAACAACGATGAACATCTGCAACTTCTTTGGTCATACGAGAAGAGAAGTCAGCAAACAACTGTCCTCAGACTGGACGCCTTAAAATAGTTCAGAACTGAACTGGAAGACAATAACCTGGCTGACAGTGGTCTCCTGCTGGTCGAGGGAACTCGTGGTCGGAGGTTGAAATCCAAGCCATTCAAGCATGCAGGACACTTGAGCTAAACGGTCATGCAAGGAGTCGGCGTATCGTTGTCTCGAATACGAAACATATTCTAAGTCCTCACATCCACAATTATAAGGGGGATCAGTTTTTCTAATTTTTCTGACTTCCTGTTCGTCCAAGACCAAAACCCCCCCGGATCTCCACCGATCAGGGCCCCCGCTATCTACTGACCCAAAATCAAAAAAACCCCAAAAATACGTCCCCTCCAAAAAAAATCTTCGCCAGGCCAAATCTTTCCGTTTCTAGGAGTTTCACCTTTTTTTTTTTTGGTTGCGTATTTTGTGGCAGTGGTCGGATAAGTCAGAAATGGGCTGAAACGCCTAGCAACGGAAGGATTTTACATGGCGTCGTTTTTTTTTTGGGAGGGGGTAATTTTTTGGGGTTTTTTAGATTTAAATTACAATATTAATATTTTTCTTTCTCTTGTTTGTTTTACCTCCGGGTCCGCAGTCAAGCAATTCATTCCGCAGAGGATGAGATGAATGTTTTGTAGCGTGTGTGAAAAATGCCATGCCTGACCGGGATTCGAACCCGGGACCTCCGGATGAAAAGCGCGACGCTACCACTCGCGCCACGGAGGCCGGCAATATTAATATTGCATTAATAATTAATTACCGTAAGTACAAGTTTAGTTCAGAATCAGTAGGCCAGTAAAATGAAAAGAAAGTATCATGTTGAAAAGGATTACTTCAATACACTTTTTAATATGGGATTTTATCGTTAATTAATCACTGTAACTGTCCAATGTCTGTAAAAGAGTTACCGGTAGTCTCCACTTCGCACTGCCAAAGGTCTTTACTACCATCAAGTTCATTAGATATTCCGCATTTTTTAAAACTTTTCCTTACTAATTCCGTGGAAATACCTTCCCAACCATCTTTTATCCAAACACAAATCCGGTTAAAATCTGGGTGTTTGACTCTTCCTGTAGGCGTGAGAAAGAAACTTTCATCAGCCATCCATTTAGTGTACAGTTGTTTTAATGCAGATTTGAACGGTTTATTAATGCAGTTTTATTAGTGGTTGCAATAGAGATGTCAATCCGCCTGGAATTATTACTTGGTCTATCATACCCTTTTTTAAAATGTCTTTCACTTTAAGACATTTTATGGTACATAATTTTAATAATTACTAGTTGTGAACTACCATTACTTCATCTGTCCAATTAATGTTGTGAAGTCGTTCTTTGTTCTGGTTATTACAGTTTTAAAAACATAACTTAAGTAAGTTTTTTAAAGGATTTCTTTATTAATCATTACAGTATACCGCATTCAATGCTTTTGAATAAATTAGTAACAGAATCTATTGATAGTAAGTTGAAGAAATCTATAAACTAACCATCTTTGGAGTTCGGTTGATGATACTAACTGATAATCCCAGGTTAATTTTCTGATTTGGCTAGGAATTCTTTCTTCAGTTACCATTAAACTGCTTAATCATAAGATAATTACAAGAAAAAAAAAATAAAAGATTGATTTATGATTATTTTTAATCTACATATATGATTTTTAAATTGTTTATTCTTCTTTGGCTATAAATGTAATTAACTTGTTTCAATTAATGTTTTGTAGTGAAGACACCTAAAAGAATATGTGTTCTGAAGAATGTGCCATCCTTAGTATTGGAAAAGTTACGAGTAAGTTTAATAGATTTTACAAAATTTAATGAGTTGATTACTTTTTTTTAAAACATGAATGCACTTCTGATTTATTTTTGATAATAAATGTTTCTGAAATATTTAAGTTTGCAACTTAGTAACTGTTTCCTTTTATTGAAAAAGTTGTGTTTTTCAAAATAATTAAAAAATTATGATGATAAATAAAATGATGGATGGTAAACTAACTAAACAAGCTTCAAATATTTTTTTTAATTTTTCAAATTTTCTTGTACCCAGTATCACTAACAGATGATGAGTTTTTTACTGATTAAAGAAAACTCAAAATTTGTTAAATGTTGTAAGAAAATTAAAATTATGTTTATTAAAAGATTATGTTTTATTAATTTCATTTGTATTTTTTATTCTAATTTTTTTGTTTTTTGTTTTTTTTTATTACCAATTTTGAACTAAAAAATTTCAGAGTAAATTTACTTCAAATTATGCCTGTATATTAATTTATAGATTTATTAAATGATCTCAAAATTTATTTTAAATAATATATCATAATTATTTTTTAACTTGTATGAATAATAAGTGATTAACAACCTCCACTCTAATTTTTTTTTTTTTAACCTACGGATCCACCGTTAGGCATTCTTCAGAGGATGAGATGAATGATTTGTAGCATGTCTGAAAATGCTATGCCTGACTGGGATTCGAACCCGGGACCTCCGGATGAAAGGCCAAGATGCTACCACTCGTCCCACTGAGGCACGCATCCCATTTTTTTTACAAAAAAATATATTTTGGTATTTATTGACATTTTTATTTTCTTCATGTTTATAAATATATTCTATCATTTCAGCAACAGTTAAAAATCATCATTTGATATATATATATATATATATATATATAATAAGAATCAGTGTAGCAGTTCTAAATTTACAGGAGCATAATCATACTGCTGATCGTATTACCCTCATTCTGGAGTAGTCAGGTAAAACTAATGGTAGTTGTACAAATTTTATAATATTTTTGTTTTGTTATATACTGTCAAAATAGTAATAAATTTTAAAAAATAATTAAAAGGGGGGTAACTCTTTTAATAGGTTATCAATAGGAATAACCTATAGATAAGTCTTCTGAGATCATTAGCAGATGAGTTAGTTATGGCAACTAAAACTAACCTTATAAAATTATTAATTAAAATTTAATCTAATAAATATTTCTTAAATTATCTGTGGCCAATCTCCGAAGCAAAGTGGAGCATCTCAGTCTTTCATCTGGAAATCCCAAATTTGAATCCCAATCAGATATGACATTTTTCATACAGTACAAAATTTCCATTTCATATTTCCGTGTGTAAGCTTCCAGCTTATTTGGTGAATTAATCATTATAAAAAAATTATATTTAATCTTTGAGATATATTACAACTAAATGTTATTACTACTTAAATGTACAATCACACATATATTATTTATTATGAAACATTTTATTTATTAAGTAAGAATTTCATTGGATTACGGTCGAATGATGACAAGGATATGGCGTAGCTAGCTATTGCGAATGTAAGAGATTTTTGGAATAGTGGGAATTATGGAAAACCTGTTTGTTTTTGTTATTTTATTTCATATTTTCTGTCATATTATTATTATTATTATGCTTTTACGGCCAACATGGGACCACTTAAGTCAATTTTAGTTGGATCTTTTCTGAGAAAAGCGTGTTATTTTACTCTTCCGAGCTGCCCAGTATTTCTGTCATATATATATATATAGTAATTAATATTTTTGTTGTATGAATCTGAAGTTTCTAGAACAATGTGTTCGCATTTCAATGTTACTAAAAAACTATCTTAGATATAACTAACACTCTACCAGTTGTACATCTCTTTAATGTAAAGTTTATCTTCAGAAATTTTCTGCCTGTTCCTGAACTTAGGAACTAACACTGGATTCAGGTAGACGACCAATATTAATTGTTTTATTTTGATATTATATCAGTAGATCATTTACAGCATTGAAAACGAGAATAACCAAATTATAAATCGTTTTATTTGTTAATAATTAACAATGCATTGTAGCTGCTAATGAAATTTCATTAATAATATATGGTTTATATAGAAGAATGTATTAAATTAACTTTTCTGTTTTTTTATCTTTGTATGTGGATATTATAATTATCTCTAATAAATGATCTATTATCCAATGAATTTTTAGTCGCAGGAAAAGCCATTTGTATTAACAGATGAATCAACAGCTTTAGTATTAGTTAAAAACGAATGTAAGACATTATTTATTCTGAAAGACTTTGAAGGACCAGTGTATGATGCTATTACAAAATCGAACAACAACTGGTAAGTTTGCTGTGCTAACTATTTGTGTGTTGGGCATTTATTTACTTTAATTTGTAGCTTTTCTTAGTTAAAGCAGCTTTTTTTTATATTAAGTCCTTTTTGTGCAGAGAAGAATGTACTTAAAAAAATCCCTTTTGGCATGCCGGAAGGCGGAGATAGATTTTATCAGTTCTAAGTAGGGGATAAAAAAGATTTCCACCTTAAGGTTAAGAAAAGCTTCAAATTTACTCAATACGACATTGGTTGCATGTGAAAAGGTTTCACATGTTTAGCACACGACAAGCCTCATCTTACAATTCCAGCAAAATTTTGGTCATCCTTGCCGTAAGGGTTAGTCATATCAAAAATTGTTTCAGACAAAGGTTTTGGTAATGTTTAGAGGACTAACGACCACTTTACACCGACTTGATACTGTGCCTATTAAGGGAGGTATGATTTTTTGTCTTCAAAACTCTATTTCTTCAACCCCCTGGGCCAGTGGTTGGTGATATAAAAAAACTTTACATATATAAGTTTTTGGCCCTTATCAAAAGAATAATAATAATTTTAAACAAATTCAATATTTTACTTAATAAGAAACTTATAGTGATATTTTGTTTTTTTTTTAAAAAAAGCCCCACCACCATTTCCACTCCCATGGCTCGATTTTGCCCATTAACGAACTCGACCAAGATTTTGGGTTTTATATTTTATGTATCAATTTGAAAGTGATTGGTGCAAAATTATAGTTATCGTGTCTACAAGAAAGTGAAATATACATAAATATATACATATAAACATTTGAACTGATGGTGGTTTTGGGGTCTGGGGGATGTGAAATGCAAAGATATGTCAAAATTTTCCACAAGCTGAATGATGATACTCAATACAATAGGTATTTATGAAATCTACCTAAAAATGATAAGTTTATTAAGTAACATGTTTTTTTTTTATAAATGTGTAGTATTGTGCGTGTTTTAATAGACTTGATTTGTTCAGTATATATTTTATTTTATATTAAGAAATAATTGTTAGTTTATTTGTAATAATTTATAAAGACAGTTTAATAATCATAGTTAAATTGTGTTTTTGGCAAGTTTTAATAAAGCTTGGTCTAGGTATTACTTTTAATACTAAGATTTTGATTATCCATCCTTCTTATGCCAATTCGGTTTCTATTAGCATATTTACATCAGCTGTTCTGAGATGCTGCAGAACTTTAGTTTAAATTCTTATGAAGCTTTATTTTTTCCAGAAGTTAAAAAAGAGGTGAAAGTTCATTACCCATTAATTTGGTATTTTGTATATTCCTCACACAACAAATGAAGTTCTCGGTTCTGCTGCCACAGTGTACCGAACATGAAAGCAGCTACTCTTGAGCTGCATTTCAGCCCTATAGTTAGACAGAAAGCAGCCTATTTAAATTCCCATTTAGAAAAGTAATTTTGTAGAGACTGAATGTTTTGCACAAACATTCTGTGCTAAACTTTCAGTGGCCAACCACTTCGTTCATCTCTTTACAAGTTTCTGTTCAAATCTATTTCTCTCCTATTTAGCTTAAGATCTCTTCATCTAAAAAGTTACTGACCTACTTAATTTTCAACATCTTTCTGAAATACCACAACTCAAAGAATTCTATTCTGCCATTTCTATTTTTCCTCTTTTTTCATATTTGTTTAAAGGGTGGAACTCCTGTATAAACGAATAAAAATAACTATAGTGTATAATTTTTTATACCCTTATTCTTAAATAAGTATAGTATATTTTCTTTTAAAGTTTGCTTTAAGGACATTTATTATAAATTCAACACAATTCCTCATCAACTATTTATGTTTTAATTGATAAATAATTATAGTACAAACAGTACTATATACTAGTGTTAAAATTAGAAATAATGATAATATAATCGACAAAAGTTTCCTTGCCAAAGCAACTATTTTTTTAAATAAAGAAATAGAAAAAATCAAAATTATTATAACTATCACCAATTATCATAATATTCCATGAAGAAAAACTGATAATA
This sequence comes from Lycorma delicatula, assembly GCF_047948215.1. Taxonomy (NCBI): domain Eukaryota; kingdom Metazoa; phylum Arthropoda; class Insecta; order Hemiptera; family Fulgoridae; genus Lycorma; species Lycorma delicatula. The sequence continues at coordinate 28,189,851 of NC_134465.1, read as the reverse complement.
TTTTATATCTTGACAATTATACAGAATATATCAATAAAATTAACATTAAATTCAATATTCTGTATAATAAAACGTATCATTTTAATTAAAACAAATTACTGCTCGATTCAAATAATAAATAATTATCATTAAATTATTCTTTTATAATATATGAACTATAAAAAAATATTTAAGACATTTACCATGAAATAAAATTAATTTCTTATATCATTAATTGTACCCAGATACAAAAATTAGGCCAATCTGTAAACTAAATAGTTTTCAAAAACTACCTTAATGTGCATAATGATGACAAATAAAATATATATGGCACATAATATTATATCTCTGTATAATACAAATTACTTTGGAAATAAATTATATATAACATTGACTTATATGTTATTTTTACATAATGTTTTCAGTTGTGTCAAAACAAACATAACTGACAGTCAATTCCTCATAAAATAGTCCTAATATTCCTAAGAAGAATCATAAATAAATAAACTTTTAATGTAAACTAAAGGTCAACAATATTAAACTCTTCAAATCTTTGTTTCTTAAATAATATTCGTACTTAATAAAACTTACTGTAAATTATAATAACCAATAATTTAATTTATGATTCTATCAGTTTATTAAATGTTAATTTTATTTGTAGGGAATTTAATATTTGTTTATTAAGTTGTTTGTTAATATAGTGTTTTTTCTATGAATAACATTAGGATACTTGGTCCCACAGCAGTTGTGGAATTGTCTGTTAATAATTTACCGATCCTGCCACGGAAAAATAATGTTTATTGTTTGTCAATGAATTGCTTTGTATTTTATTTATCAATTAAAAAAAAGGAAATTGCGGTAAGTTTTATAATTTTAAAACATTAAATATAATTAAACTGTGTAAAAAACACAGGTTTTTTACACAGGTTTTGGTTTTGTGTAATGAATAGTTAGGATGGGTTTTAAGATTATGATGTCTGTAAATGTTGATGTGATGGCAATAAAGACTTTGGCTCTATATTATTTAAAAATCTTGCTTCTCATTAATGACTAAAAAAAAAAAATATTTCTTACCTTGCCATTGTACGTATTTTTGTAAAATCATAATATTTTATAATATTATGATTTTAGAGAAAAGAACTAGCACAAACTTTTCACTTTTGTAAATTTTTCAGCTTATGATTAATCTATATTTGGAGATGTGTGAAAGTTGTTTATTGAATCTTGTGTAAATTTCTCTACCATCGGCTTCTGTTATGATAAAATATTAAAAAAATGATAGTTTTGGAAATTTTAAGAATTTCTGTTGTGGTAGTGATAATAATTATTTATTATCAAAAGTGAAAAATATAATAATTAGATTGGCAACTATTAACTACAAAATACCATGTAACATATTGAAAGGATTTTTGTTATTTTCTTTCTTGCCAATGATAATTTTTTTGAATAAGTTATAAAAATAAATAAATAAATAAAATAAAATCATTTTTTCATCTTTATAAGTGATAAATGTTTAAATTTTACTCAACAATAATTTACCATGCCTAACATGTGCAAAAATCTTAAAATGAAGTATGAATTATAATTTAAAATAAAATTATAAAGATGAAATTTAAATGACCATTAAAAATGTATGTTTTGGTGAAACTGATAACTTAGCTATCTTTCAAATAGGCAAGTATAAAAGAGAAACATGACTGTAATACAAGACTTACAGAGAATGATGCTACTGACAAAATTAATACATTCTTTCTTAAGGTACAGTTGCCATGAATGCATCTAAACATACTGCAGAGTACTTTTAACACTTTACCATGCTTACAGCGAGATAAAACGGTGAATGTCAATATATTTTATGGTTACTTTAATTTTAATGATGGTGAATATTTAGATTAGAATTTAAAATGATATTTCTCCATACAGAAAAAGTATCTTTAACAACTTGACTGCTTGAGATCCTTTATATTGTTTCACCTAGTGTAAGTAACACTAACACATGAAAAAATTTATCGTTCCCATTTGGCCACTACATATTTTCAGCAAATACTAACTCAATATTTCACATAGTTGTTTTTACTACTTTAAGAAAGTAATATAACTTATTTTTTGGCCATAGGATGTGTGATCCTAAATGGGATCTCATGGCCTCACGGTAGAATATGTTTTTTTCTTTATTGATATCATACAATAGGAAAGTATCATATAAAATAGTATGTAAATTGCAAATGTTAGTCTCTTCTTGATTAACTACTTAATCATATACTTTCTTATTTAAAATTGGTTACAATTTGCCTGTTACTATGAGATTCTTAAAGTAAGTTTATTAAATGTTATTTTAAATAAATTTAAATAATTAAAGAACTTGCATAAAATCATAGTAAATTTTATGTTATCAAAATATAATTTTTATTAGTCAATTAAAACTATAAACATCACCGATGACGTATCGGTGTGGCGTCGTAGTTGACAATATAGAAGTGACGTCTTGGGTTAAGTTAGGATAGGCTGGTTGTTACAAACATAGCGTTCAAGTCCTGGTAAAGCCCCAGCTATTTTTACACGGACTTGAATACTAGATCGTGGATACCGGTGTTCTTTGGTGGGTTGGGTTTCAATTAACCACACATCTCGGGTATGGTCGAACTGAGAATGTACAAGACTACACTTCATTCACACTCAAACATATCATCCTCTGAAGTATTATCTAAACGGTAGTTAAACAGGAAAAAGAAAGAAAGAAAGGTTGTTACAAACATAAGTCCCTCTAATCGCCGCGGTTATCGCCTCTAAATGTATACGCGGTTGCATCGACTGGGATCCCGGCTGGTGAAAGATATCGTACATCCGTTGCAATTTATTACCGTCCACCATAAAGCGGTACTTTTCGGTCTTTTACCATTTTTTTATATAATACCGGTTACTGCCCGCTATAAAGCATGGCATTTCGTTTTTTCCCCAAATTGTTGCCTTTCACACCAGTAACAGTCTTTTTTCGTTGCAATTTATAACCCACCATAAAGGGGTACGTTTCATTCTTTTACTTTTATTGCGGTGACGTCACATAACCTAGAAAAATAGTAGGTAAGTGTCATTTACCATCCACCATAAAGCGGATCGTTTCGTTCTTTTACTTCAAAATCAGTACATTGCCAAAATCAAATTATTCAGGATCTAAAGTCAAGGTTGCAGCAGAATACGCGCGCGCACAGACACACACACTAATTGATTGCAGAATACTACATTCGCATTTTTTAATTGACATCATTTTTTTGAAGATTCAAGTCAAAGATTTTTATTTACCTATGCTACCCAGACAAGTCTAAATAACTTTCATATCTGTTCTCAAGGTTGGAGTTTTTGGATATGAGTGTTAGATGATGACAAAGTTGCCAACCAATTATTTTTTTTTTAAGAAAATTAATTGAATGGGGAAAATTAAACCACTAAAATCAAGAAGCTAAACCATTATGCCAACTTGCCAGCCATTTGTTGTGTGGTTGAATAGTTTAGTAGAATAGAAGCATGACAAGGGTATTTTGAAATTTATAGAATGCTGTAATGAGACTCAATGTTAGCAGATAAATATATAGAGAAGTAGGCTATAGAATGATGTTACCTTTAGTATTAAATAAACAGTACCTAAAGTACAAATACCAAATGGGTATTTGTACTTTATTTTTTATTTAAAATTGCTTTAATTTATGGTCATTTAAATCTTTTACAGATAAGAACTGCTTATTTAATTAGACAAATGGGTGGTAGTATAAGAAAATGTTATAATAGAAATACTACTCATGTAGTTACATGTAACACTCTTGGTAATGGATATGAGTATGCGATCACATTTCTTATTCCTGTTATGACTCCGGAATGGGTTGAAATTGCATGGGAGAAACGGGATATAGTAGGATTTCGAGCAGACTGTGAAGAAATGGTACATCTTATATAATTTTATTTATTTAAGATTAATTCTTATCATAGATAAAGTAGATTCTCTGTACATTTTGATATTTATTGATACCAATTTTTTAACATTTTTATTTTGTAACATATTTTATCATAATGCAATAATAATTATTATTATATAATAGTATATAATAAATTAGTTTAATAAACATTTTTTTTTACTTTTTATCTGTAATTTTGCTGGAATAAAAATATTTTTTGTTTGATAATCATTTTTGTGAGATATTTTTGAATTGTAATTTTTATTATATAATAAAGTGAAAATTAGAATAATAAATTTTACGAATATTTATTCAAAAGTAAAATTAAAATCATGACTATTTTTAAATAACTGTTAAATTATTTCCAGAATATTTGGAAGTGTATTTCCAGTTATCTACATATATGTTGTGATGTTTATTATCTTTTATAAAAGTATAAACATAATTTTGTTATACTAATCTACTACATTAACTTTTGGTCATGTATACAGACATGTGATATATTTGATTGTACAGATATAGTCTAGTACCCAGTTGCAGAGGCTGATCCATTCTACTTAAACATTTGAACTAAGGTGAACTTGAAACAATCTGTGATAATGTTATTTGTGAATTTGTTAATGTGATAATGTTATCAGTAATATAAACCAAAACTCATTCTTCTAGTACAGATCAACCTTAATTGCGATTATGTGTGCTGTGTTTATAGGTTGAGTTTGCTGATGTTGCTAACACAGCCCTTATGTAAGATATAAATATTCTTATCAATTAATTTCTTACAATAATCAATTAACAGATTCTCTTAAATCCTTCTACATGCTCTTCAGAATGAAGTTTAACTTATCAGATTGACTTGTATGTGGGATTTAGGTAATTTCTAATTTGGGATTTTATTTTGTCAGGAAACCATTTATAGCAAATGAACCACTTGCAATTAGAAATATATTTTGCTTCTTTCTTCTCCCTTTTGTTTAATAAATATCTAACTTATTATAAAAAGGATGATGTCTTCAACTCACCCTATAATGTTTTATTTTTATGTCTGTTCCCTTATTCTTTACAAATTTGACTGAATTTGATGATTTTTTTTTCTAAATAACTTAATTTAGAATATAATTTTAATAAATAAATACACATATATTTGTAATAAAACTTCATCACAATTTTTTTTTTTGTAGACTGATATTTTATTGGTAACATCTGACTTATAACATTAATTTAATTCTATTACTATGAATACTTTTTTCAGATGAATCATAGATTGAAACCATTTGCTGGTTTATACATAGCTTTTGTTGGTTTTCCATCTGATGAGATTTTGCATTTTAAATTGTTGGCTGAAAATAAGGGAACACTTGTTACAGCTGATGATAAAAGATGTACACATGTGGTATGTATATATAGTTATTTTTATCATTTAAATAATCATACTTTTCTGTTGATTCGACTTCAAAGTTTATATTAATATTAGTTTTATTATTTAAAGTTTATATAGTAACAGCCCATAATCTAGATTCAGGAATTATTTTCATTTATTTTAATGTACTGTAAGCTATTAGAAAAAGAAACTGAAATTGATTGATTTCAGAGTCTACGCTCTACAAATGGAATTTTAAATGGAGTTCTAAAAGGGTTAAACAAGATGAAAGATGAAAACTGTAGAAATTTAGGATATTACATCTGGATTACTACACAGTCTAATAAAAATAAGATTTAATAAGCTATGCGAGCAAAATCTATGAAACTTGAGAAATACTCTCATTTTTTACAATTTTTAAAATTAACATTTTTACCACTCCAAAAAAGCCTGATCAGACAGATATTAGAACATCATCAGTTTAAAATCAAAAATACTTAATAGGATAGTTTACAGACAAATGGATTGTGTGGTATTAATGCAAAAAAAATGGAATTCCAGAAAGGCCATGAGTAAAGAGATGCCAGCCTACTCCTCATATTAATTTCAGAAGGCAAGTTTAAGAATAATAAATAATCCTGTGTGGCTTTTGTAAATATGGAGAAAGCATATAACATTATGGAATAAAATATTTAAAATATTAACAAAATTTGACTTAAATTTTGTAGTAGATGAAGAAAGGCTACCACCTCTGATTTAATAAGGATTAACATAAGGATATAGTTATCAATGTTGCTTTTAAACTTGCACATAGAAGAATCAATACAATATTAAAGGAAAAATTCAAGAGTAAGGTAACTATACAACAAGAAAAGAAAATTTTAAAGATTTGCTGATTACATTGTTTTTTTTTTGTAGAAACCAAAGATCAATTGAAAGAAATACTGATTGACATAAATTTATCGCTTGAAGAGAGAACATTAGCTTGAAATTAATATAAACTTTAGTGTATAAAACTAAAACAAGAGAATAATGAGGAATTAAATACTAAGATAGAGAGAGGAATATAATATACCAGAATTTGGGAGTACCTAGATATCTAATAATAAAATTACAAAGGATCAATAAACAAATGTACACATTAATATGCATGAGATTTTATGTGTAAAAGAAATCTGCCAGTATCCAATATGAATTTATGAATTAGAACAAATTTTGAAAATATTTGTGAAGAGGATAGCTATTTATGGTTATGAAATATGGACTACAGTAAAAACAGAAAGAAAAAATAGTCATTAAAACCATAATGTTGTAGGAAGATTTTGAAAATAGGAGAGGAGAGAAATTTGAGGTAAAATCTTGTAGAGATGAAATAAGTTGGTGAACCATGTAACATGGAGACATCCAAGTTTAATTTTTTATTTGTAATTCTTCTTCTTTTTATTATTATTATATTTTTGTTTGTTTCAGGTTACCTTTGCATTACATTCTGATATTAATGATTTAAATGATAGTCTAATAAATGTTTGTGATACCGTTTTTGTGGTTAATTCTGAATGGTTTTGGGATTGTGTTAACACAAAAGAAAAAGTATGTGAAACATTTTATCTTTATAAAAATGTGAGTGAAAACATTGTACATATATACTAATATAAAATATTATATTTTTTAATTTCATGCAACTTCAACAGATGTCAGCTACTAGAGGAGCATTTGGTGCTCCTAGCTTAGTAAATAAGCTTACTCCTAGCACAGTAAATAAATAAATATTTAACAGTGGAAATTACCATAGTGAAAGAAAAACAATTTCAGTTGCAAACAAAAAAAAAACTTGGGGTTTGAAAAATCGGAACAGAAAAAAGTAATAAGACCAAACAGTAGACGGGCATATTAAGAAATATGGATCAGCTTAGTTCTGTTGTACATATATAGACTTTTTGAGTTAGATGATGATAATAATAATTTGTTATATTATTGTTACTTTGCCGTAAGTTAATATGGCACATATCCATTTTGCATTGTTAAGTTGCCACTTAATGGAATGGTGCTTCCCATTCACACTTTATGACAGGATATGAAATGGTATAAGAATATCTTTGAACCCCACAAATATTGTTTATTGAATATTATTGATTTTCTGTCACCAAGTGTAATTCAGTAGCAAATGTTATATTATGTTATATATAAGTTTTTCTCTTACAATTTGTCTCCTGTATTTTTAACGTTATTAGTGTTTTTTCTTCATCATCAGAAAATCTGTTGTTTTAATTTTTATAACACTTACAGTCTTAATTGCTTATTATTCCTGTATTTAGTAAATGATTGAAAAATAAGTGCTTGATATATTTTTAAGTCCATAGACATCACCTTGACTGTCCTTGACCTTCAACATCAGTCTCTGCTATTCTTTTCTATACTACAGAATGATTCAAAGAAACGGGAAATTTTGAAAATTGTGTTGGTAGCCGTGGGCGATTGGTACCACTTGATAAGTGGCGCCAGCCTCTCTAACCTAACCTGCCATTTTGTTGTCATGGATCCTTGCAGTGGTGCGCAACGTGCATTTGCTATCAAAGCGTTTTACAAAAACAGTGTGGAGGGAGCGCGTAGAGAATTTCGCCGTCATTTTAATCTGGGACGGCACGACCGTGTTCCATCAGCACGTGCAATTAAAACATGGATATCTAATTTTGAGGAAACCGGTTCGGCAATGAAAAAGAAACCTCCAGGCCGTGATCGAACCGTCCGTACACCACAGAATGTTCAAGCTTTACAAGATGCTGTCACACGAAGTATACATCGGTCAATCCGTCGTCTCTCAGCATCTTTACAATTGCATAGTTCAAGTGTTCGAAGAATGTTAGTGAAGGACTTGCAATACCATCCGTACAAGTTGCAGATCGTCCAGGAACTGAAACCGAACGAGGCAGTTGTGCGAGCACGATTCTGTAATGTAATGCTTCAGAAGATAAACGATAACGAAGAGTTTGTTCACGAACTGCGGATGTCAGACGAAGTGCATTTCCACCTCGGTGGATTTGTTACCAAGCAAAATTTCAGATACTGGGCACAAGAAAATCCAGCTACACCAGCATCCGTTGCACAGCCAGAAAGTGACCGTGTGGTGTGCTATGTCATTTTACGGTGTTATAGGCCCTTATATATTTGAGGATGACAGCGGTCTTGCGATTACAGTGACGTCGGCTCGTTACGTGTCCGTGCTTGAAACCTTTGTTGTGGAACAACAAAAGAGATTTCCACCGATTCTTAACACAGCCTGGTTTCAACGTCACATACTGCACGAATATCGACGGCAGCTGTACGCCGATTGTTTGGACAACGTGTCATTTCACGAAACGGTGACATTAGATGGCCTCCCTCCCGCCTGATCTCTTAGCTTGCGATTACTTTTTGTGGGGTCACCTTAAAAGTAAAGTGTTCCACAGTAGACCTGCTACAACGGCAGAACTGAATGCAAAGATCCGAGAAGCAATTGCGGAAATTACAGTTGAAATGTTACATCAAACCATGTGACCAGAGGAGGTCACCTGCAAGATGTCATCTTTAAAAAATAAACTAAAATGTATGTACCCTAAAATGGCAACATTTGTACAATTACATGAAATAAAATTCATTTTCTAAAAAAATTTTTCATTAACGTTATTTAATTTTTTTCATTTCCCGTTTCTTTGAATCATTCTGTACTTATAGCATATCAATTTTCTTGATACACAAGGTAACAATGTCAACGAATATTTCTGAAACTCTATTTTCCCACCTCTTTCTTTGTCTACTTTCTTTCATATTCTGGACTGTGATTCTTTTTTAATGTACTTTCTCTCATTAGCTCATACTACATGATCTACCTAATGTAAAATTTTGGATTTGACCATTTGGACAATGTGAGGGTCCTTTGGATAAATAGACAACACCGTATTGTCCTATTCACTATTTGTCCAGTATTTTCATCTTTTGCACTACCCAAAAATTTTCCTAACCTTTCTGTTCTTAAATTTTAGTACTTTTTGTGTTATTTGTTTTGTAACTGTCCATGTGTAATATTTCTTTATATTTTTTTTAATATTTTTATTTTCCAGAAATAATCTTTGATTTAGAAGAATGAGTACAAAATTCTTTGTTAGCATTTAAGATTTAAGTTCGGTGATCTGGTTAAAAATCTTTCCATTTAAAATAATATTAATAGAATGTAAGTCTGATTTTGTACTGTTAACTACACATTTACTTTTATGTTTTAATAACATGTCTTGTTTTTTAAAATTTTTATCCTATTTTTCAATAAATTTATTTTTTTGACTAGAAATAAATTTCCTTTTTCTAGAATGATAAACAAGATGATGTTGTTAGTAAGAAGCAAGTTGAAATTGTTGGCAATGAGATTGATGTTCAAAAACAGTTTTTATTTTGTGGTGAAGAAGAAAAAGAAGTAAATAAAAATAATGAAGGGTTTTATGAATTAAATGATGAAGAAATGTTACAGAGTATGAAAGTTGAAGACAGAGAAGGTATAACTTTATGTTATATTAATGTAAATTTTCACTTATTCATTCATTAATTACTCGTACTTTCCATAATCTTTGTTCCTAGGAGTAGAAATATTATACAGAGTTCCATTTAGTTCCCAGATACCTGCTAAAAGCTTGTTTTAAAAATTCAAACATTTTGCTTCCAAGGGTAAATATAGGATTCATAATTAACCAGATATAATATTCATTTCATTTTCAAACCGGCTGAGAAAGAGAAATTGGTTCATTTTGGTTTATTTTATGTACTTTCTACTGCCAAGATTTTTAACGTTGTGCGAGTTTGAAATGTATTCAATGTTCAAAATTCTGTATCTATATTTCTAAATTAGTTTACTTTATAAATTATATATATATATTTTTTACTTGGAGGGTTCTTAGAAAATCTGCAAAACAACAAACTTTGTTAACAGTTCTTAAGAGTTTATAAAAGGATACAGAAACTGTTGAAAATCAACTGGTATAAGTCTGAGCTGAGTAGGATATGATACATCTGTTTAAATCCAAATGATAAGGCATTTTGCAGAGTTTGAGCAACAATCTGCAACTAAGCATTACTGAAAACCAACACACTGTTATAACTAGGAATGTTGGATATTTTTGAATTGTTCAGTGCAATTTTTCAAGGTTGGCTGCAGAAGGAAGCAGTTATTGTTTAGACTTGTTGAAGGAATTCTGATTTTATTGTTAAAAAAGTACAAAAAAGATTCATTTTTTTTGTAGCTTTATAGTTCAATATAATCTACTCCTTTTTATCACACACTAAACAGATATTTATCATTGCATCCAAATAATGACATTCATCCTACATGTAAATCATCTGCAACATGTTATTTAATTATGATTTATTTATTATATTGAATTATTAAAAACTTAATTTTTTACAGATTTAAATGATAAAAGTCCATTACTTGTACCTATAGATGATTATTTTATAAGCAGCCCACAGTCTAAAACTGAAAATAATGAACATCCTCGATTAATTGAGTTCATTGAAACCGAATATAGATACGGAAAAATACTTGAAGTTATGTTACAGGTATAATCTTTTTTCTTTTTTTAGATTACATAATTAATTTTCTAAATATTTTTATAAGTTGTATAAGTTTGTAGCATGGTGATATTTGTATATTGATTTCCAATAGTAAAAATCTGATATGAGTGTTGTACGCCTATTAAATTACATTTACATATTTTTTGCTGCACTTCAATTAAACTTATTTCATTTGAAAGTGAGATACGATATTACAATTCTTTAATAAAGTGGACAGTTACACAATTGCATTATGGTGGACACCACATTGCATCACATTTTTTTGTGGTGTTCATATCAGCATTTTATATTAGTTTATATATTAATTTTGTTTCATGTCGCTCAAGTAGTTATATGGTGTAAGTGAGAACGTGTTGGATCTGTAACCATTCACACATCGGTTCGAATCCGACTTATTAATAGTTATTAACATCTGCAAAAATGTTTAAATTAAAATGAAAACTACATAAAATGTTATTTCCCTAATTATTTCTGATTTTTTTTCAATCTGAAGTTAATAATTATTAATAAATCATTATATTAAAATTAAAAAGAAAGTTAAAAAAAAGGAAATGAAGTCGATTCAGACTTCATTTTCAGATCCAAATATTTCATTATTTAAAATCTTATTTGGCTATAATTCTGGAACCAATGAAAATAGGTACCACTTATGATATATCATTGAAAAACTCTCAATGAGGGTTTATTACTGCAGTTCAGAAAAAGTCCAAAATCCACATTTTTTGGAATCTTGGGCTTTTTGGACAATTTTGGTTCAGTCCTTTGCAATCAAGAGGGGAGGTGCACAACTAGTTGTTACAATAGTCCTAAATCCAAAATTTCAACATTCTATGGCTAATCATTTTTGAGTTATGTAAGATACATATGTACGTATGTATGTATGTAGACGTCATGCCAAAACTAGTCAAAATGGGTTCAGAGATGGTCAAAATGGATATTTCCATTGAAATCTGAAATTTTTCCTTTACTATCAAATATTTATACAATTATTTATTCAACAATCTTACCTGAAATGTTAGGATATAGTAAAATTCCCGTTATTACTCTTTAAATAAATGTAAGTTTTATATCTATCTAATACTTTTTAAACTTTCTAAAAGGGGAATAACATGGATCTATTCTGTGCAAGAAGTTCAGCTGTAACATTAAATGCTTCATAAAATATGTAATTAGTAAGAAGGGAATAAGAAGTTAGTCTTAATATACTGTATGTCAAGCATCATATAAAATAGACAATATTTTTGAAAAGAGAAGATAAAAATAGTAATCTAAGAATATACAAATTAAACTATGCACATACATTGGACAGACTGGATATTATTTGTAGTTCTCATAAGGAACACATACAAGCATCAATTACAATAACAGAATTAACCTTTGCTATTTACCTTGTAGAAACAGGAGTCAAATACAAAGATATTAACTTCAACATGAAAAAATTACATTAGCACTTGAAAACCAAGATCGTTACAGACTTCATATGTGAAATTTTACAAGTGTACTAAATATGATGAAAGCAGGATATAAGATCTTTTGCATTTAAACAAACATTTAGAAAATAATCTATTTAATATATCATTCGGAATTTACTGTCATGTTCTTCATTTTAATTTCTCATACACTAATTTATTCTTTCTAAATGATACAAATGGTAATAACACCACTAAACAGTTCTATTTACAAGAAATATGCCATATGAGAGAGGCATAGAGAAACATGAAGTGTAAACAGCTAACAAAACATAAATACTGCACCATAGTGTACTCTCATGCATTTGTACTCCTTACTTGAGAGCTTTTTTTAACAAAGCAAAGTTAAACTGCAACACCCCAAACCTTCTAACATCTGATTTCATGTCTGAGAGTTCCTTTCTAAAATCCTTTCTTTCTGTTTCTGAAGATAAAAGCCAGTGTAACATTTCCTAAAAATACAAAGATAAAAGTTGAAAATATACTGATATAAATCTACGCAATCTCAAGATAACTTAATAATGTTTATTTATTTATTTTAAGTAATTACAGGTATTACTGTAATTATAGTTACCAGTAGTAATGACAGGTGAATTTTAAAGCAGTGGTAAATGTGAAGTCTGTTTAAATTTAAATCCATCACTTTTTTAATGAAAGAGATGTCACCAGTCCATCATGTAGGTTGGTAAGACGCATGTAGTGATTTTATGCGACATATCATTTGTGATGTTCTGAATCAGAAATATTGAAATTTTTTAAAATACTTTTTTTAAGGAAAAAATAAGATTCTTTTAAAAACAATTATTTAAACAATATACAGAGTGATTTTTTAGTCCTGTTACCAAATTGTTAGTCTGGTAATTTTTTCTAACAAAGGGAAGTTTCATTTTGTGACACGAAGTTGGTAGCGCTACTCTACCAGTATAGAGTTAGTTGATTCTCCTTGAGCTGAGTAAACTTTTGTGCCCTTTCCGGTCGTGTTACGAACAGAATGTCTTTTACCATAGAACAAGTTTTCATTCTTGAACAATATTTTGCTACGAAATCGTACGCGCGTGTAAAAGAATCATTTCAAATTAAATTTGTTGGTGTTCCTCCGCCAGAAAAAATGTCAATTTCTAGGCTAGCAAACCGATTTCGAGAGACAGGTAGTGTTTGCGGCAGAAAACGTAGTGGTCGACCAACTCGCTTGACAGATGACGTTTTAGAGAATGTGAAAACAAGATTGCTCAATTCTCCACGCAAAAGTTTACGAAAACTTTCCACGCAAGTTGGTTTGTCATATTCGAGTGTTCAGAAAGCCGCTAAAAATTGAAATTGTATCCGTATCGCGTACGATTAGTCCAAGAGCTTCAGCCTCCAGATTTAAACAAGCGATTGCAATATTGCCGTTGGATTAGGTCTCTCGTAAATGATAATGGAATCGAATTTTAAACACTGTGTTCTTTAGTGATGAAGCTCGGGTCCATCTCGATGGTTATGTGAACAATCAAAACTGTCGAATTTGGGCGGTTGAAAATCCTAACGCTTTACAAGACAAATCTTTGCATCCTGAAAAAATTGGTGTGTGGTGTGCGATATCTCGTCGTCGTATAGTCAGACCCATATTCTTCGAACAGACTGTTTGAAGTGGTGAAGTATACAGAAATATTGTGCGCCAATTTGTGTCCCTCCTGGAACCTCAAGAACGGTATTGCTGGTTTCAGCAAGATGGCGGTACATGCCACACGTCTCGAGAAACCATGGATTTTCTGCAAGAGTTCTTTGATGATCGAATAATAAGCTGGGACCAAGGTCCCCTGACCTCACATCTCCTGACTATTTTTTGTAGGGCTATATTAAGTCCGAGGCCTTCAAAAACAATCCTCACACTATTCATGAACTTAGTCAATATTACAGACTTAATCACGAATATTTCCAATGCAACTATTAAAAAGGTTTCTGCTAATATGCCGAAAAGAGTCCGTGCGTGTATAACCGCAAGGGGAGGGCATTTTAAGCATATTCTTTAACAATTACGTAAGTAATAGCTTTTTATTAAATCTTTTGTAAGTAACAAATACATTTTTTTATTCCACCTAAATTTCTCTTTCTTAAATTACATTTAAAATTGGGTAACAGGACTAAAAAATCACTCTGTAGTGTCTATTTTTGAAATAATATTAGTAAATGTAAACAAACCCCCCTGTAGTGTGATATAAACTGAACTAACTAATTTGGATAAATATCTTTTAGTCCTTAGGTCACCTTCAGTCTTGTTCTGTAATTTTAATTTATTAAATTATTAATGCATTCATAATATTAATGTAAACAAAATAATAACGTAAAGAAGAAATAACGCACTGGGTAATTAATTTATTGTTGTCAATTTTATAATTTGAACTTCTGTTTGAGTTCATTAAGTAAAATAGATAATGAGTATAAGGAAATATTTTGTGTTTGAAAATTTTCCTTAATGACCAGTTTTAATAAATTTCTTAGTTCAAGTCCATTAACTAACTGTTTATTTTTACTTTGTTATTTTGAATTAGAGTTGTTTGTCTTTTTTTAATCAAAAATATTTGTCTGTATTATCTTTAATGTCTTTATCATAGCATTTTTGTTTTTATACATTTAATATTTAATTAAATATGTTATTTTCAATTAAATATGTTTAATTATTAGATAACGGATAACAGCTTGAAATATTTGGTACTATGAGTTTAAAATTAATACAGGGCTGATTCCTGGTTTATATTATTTTTTCTCTGTAGTCTTGAAATAAACATTACATTTGTTAAAAAATTTCCAGATCTTTCTTAATCTTTTCTTTTGTTATAATCTCTTTTTTTATCTTTTCTTTCTCAAAATATTCCCTCCTCATTTTAATCCACTGAAAAGCCACTTCTTGCTTTTTTCTTTACTGGGAGCAGTCCTGGGACATGCCTTTTTTCATTATTAAATCATTTGTTGAATCATTGTACTAGTAATAGGGATTTCAACTATGCACTGAAAATAATCACAGGAACTAGGTCTAGAGAATATAGAAGTTGAAGAAAAACAGTCCCTCATTTTATTTACTAGTATTATTTTTTGCACAAACTTAAAAATTAAAAATGGCAACATTGATGTGTAGGTGCACTACTGTGGTTCAGAGATCTAAAATTTGTGATCTACAGCACAATGTAAAAAAAAAGAACTGTTAACATGACTTCGATATATGACCGAACCCTAAAGGCTTTGTTTTGTTTTATAATTAGACAAAATATTGTGATGACTGTTCTTTCATAATCACTTGTGGCTCTAGTTCTCATTACCAGTTAATTTTTTTCATAATAGGTATATACCAGTACAGTTGCCATTATTTGGTATCTTTTAAAAATGATGATATTAATACCTATTAGTTTGCATTAAATTTAGCAGACCCATATTACAATACTGAGAAATAAAGTCATGATATATGTCTGATTATGACATATTATATGCTAATAGGTAACCAACCGTAAATCCATTACATTTCTAGAAAAAAATTTCTATGTTATAGCATTCTTAAACTATCCTTATCTAACCAACTTTCATAAAAAAAAACCAAACTTTTCAAAATCATTTCCTCACTGTGATACCAAAATTCTGTTTAGTTTTATTAATCTAGTCAATAGTTAAGAGAACCCACTGGGTTGGTCTAGTGGTAAACGCGTCTTCCCAATCAGCTGATTTGGAAGTTGAGAATTCCAGCGTTCAAGTACTAGTAAAGTCAGTTATTTTTACACAGATTTGAATACTAGATCATGGATACCGGTGTTCTTTGGTGATTGGGTTTCAATTAACCACACATCTCAGGAATGGTCGAACTGAGACTGTACAAAACTAACTTCATTTACACTCATACATATCATCCTCATTCAGCCTCTGAAGTATTATCTGAACGATAATTACCGGAGGCTAAACAGGAAAAAGAAAGACAATAGTTAAGAGAGAACCATACCTACTCAAAGTTTCATTAGCAAGTAAATAATACATAGTGATTTTGCAAGAATAAACATGTTGTTATTTGAAATTACTTTTATATAAAAATTTCTTTGTAATAGAAGTGGAATTCATAGTATCAGTAGTTAAACTTTGTATCAGAATCATTAAAAAGTGATGTTGGTGCCCTTCTTTCTATAACATTTGACTCTTATTTGGATGATTTAATGATTCCTATTTATAAATTGCAATACTATTGTCTTTTTGATCCTGTATTATCAACTGTTGCATAATCTTTGCCACAACATGTGCCTTAAAGTTTTTTCCAAGGGCTTTGGATTGTGATCCTACAGAGATTTATTGAAAAATTAGTATTTTGTGGTTTCTTATTTAGTCAACTAGAAACAAAAATGCTCAACATTCGTAATTTTGTCTATATAAGGTTTGGTCTGTTGACATAACAGTTTTCCATAAATTCAGATCACCACCAGTAAACTCAAAACCAGTTTGAAACTGTTTATAACCAGTTAAAATTGGCTAAGTTATAACCAATCAAAACTATTTATAACCAGTTTAAATTGTTTATAATATTGAACATGGTCTAGATAACAATTATCATAGTAACCTAGATAATAAATCAAATGTATTGATTGCTTCATTTTACATGTCTCAATATAGTTTTCAAAAATTGCAGCTTTTAAAGTCAATAATTTGAAAAATTTGCAAAACATGCAAGAGTATGTGTTAAATGTTTACTATGATATGATATAATATAACAAAAGATAATATAATTACTATGGACTTTCCTATTAAAAAGTACTAGTCAAGTCTACTATGGTATTCTTATGTGCTGCCAGGATCAAAAATTCAAATTTTTTTTTTTAAACAGCTCTTATGTTAATTTTGAAACAACTACATGATTACATGTCTTCTAGATCTTTACATATGTTATCAACTTATATCAGTCTTAAAAACTAATATCTTAGGATCACTTAAGAGGCTTAAGATATCTTGTACCTGTAATTAAAATTTGTATTTATTACATCTAGAAATATTTACTTTTTGTCTTTCTACTTTTACATAGATAAATAAAATTGCTGTTGATCCAAATCTGGCTAAAGGGGAACTTTTAAATCAGACTGAGGCAAAAATTATATTTAATAATATTGAAGCAATTTCTTATATACATAATAAAATTCTGGATGATATTACCACTTCTACAAACAAACTGGATGTTCTTTCAGGTGTATTTACTAATTATGTAAGTTTTAATAAAAAAATAAGAAATAATTATTATTTTTATTTGTTACTTCATCTTACTTTTTCACTGAACAGTAGCATCTAATCCTTGTGAGGTATGAAAGCTGTCATCATCCAGATTTAGTTTTTTACCCTACTAGTGTCAATGGTAATACCTAGAATTGATTAATATTTTTTAATGTCACATGCAGATTTTTATATTAGAAAATTCTACTTTCATCTAACAAAAATACAAATCTTTCTCAAACACTAAACTGCATTAAGGAAGAAGATAATAAACAGCCCAAACGAGAAGATAAACACAACCACAGATTATGAGGCTTTTACCAAATCTCACTTTAATACTTACAGTAGGCATTTCTGTTAGATCATGTGTAATCATAAATTTTTTCTTGCATTTCTTCTTTTCTGCTATTACTGATTCTTCAAGCATTATTTTAATCAATCGTCTCTTATTATATTCCCAGCCATTTAGCTTTCTTACTCTGAATTCTTGTTGTAAGCTCTTTCTTCATTTTAATCCTTTTATTTTATTTTTATTTTTTGATACTCTACTCCCCTGGGCTGGTCCGATTGGTTGGTATTACGCCTCCCAGGGGAGTGTCTGCTATATTCTAACAAGCCTTCCCGCCTACCGGCTATGTCCGGCATGGCAGGTTGGCTCGCCGGTCAGATCTTTTCAGTACTTATTTTTGCCCTCTTTTCTGACACCACGCCATACCATGATTTGTCTTGACGTGTTGTCGGGTCTTTTCTCTTTTATATAATTTAATTTTGCAATTTTTCCCCTAACCTAATTTCCCATGGAGTCCCCAGCGGATCCTTGAAGCCGGCACACCTCAGCATGCCGACCCTCACCACTGGGGCTGTCCGCCCTTCCCTATCCCTATCCCTAAAAACCTAGTGTCCTCTCATCCGCATCCTTCTGTGATATAACCCCCCTCGCGAAGTCCGTCACCTTCCTCCAATTATTCTCGTTGACCATCATATATCTAAATACTTCTATGGGGCTTTTCCCATCAATTCCTGAGGTGGCCTTGAGTGTTATCCATTTACCAGACTCAAAAAAGGTGTGTTCGGCACTGTCTTCTATCCCACAATACATGCAGCCTGGTTCCGGCCTTGTTCCAATTCTACACTGGTACTCATTAAAATTTCCGAGAAGTCGTCTTCTCCGAATCTTCTATCCAACCATCTAAATAAATCTGGGATTAGATCCTTTGTTCATTTGGCGGTCCCTACACTCTCCATCTATTTTGCCACCTCGTCCTTAATCTATTTTTTATTTCTTGTACCTCTATCCCCTGCATCCTTTCTATCCTACTCAATGCCATTAAGTCTATAGGGGGGACCCCAGACAGAACACATAGCGCCTCATATGAGACTGTTCTGTAGGCTGAGGCCACCTCCCAGTAACAGTCTCCTATGCACCCCAGTAAGTCTGCGAAGATTTCTCTTTATTTCCACCGAAGGCCACCAAACTGGCACCGCGTACAATATTGATGATACCACTGTAGATGCGATAACTCTCCTCTTTGATGGCCTAGGAGCTCTCTTATTAGACATAATGACATTAAGGCTCTTTGTCATTATCTCTGCTTTATTGCATACATTTATGATATGTTGCGTAAAACGACAGCTTTTATCTAGGGTAATGCCTAAATATTTAACTGAATGAGCTTCTGCTATTGCCTGTCCATTTAAAGTAATGAGCGGAGATTCTAATTGTCTTTTCCCTGTAAACATTAAGAATCTGCTTTTATCCATAGCTATCTCTAAACCACGTTCTGCTACCCAACTGCTGATTATCCCTAATGTTATATTCGCTTTCTCCTGAACCTCATTGATAGTTTTACCCTCTACAGTAATCGCCAAATCATCGGCGTAAGCCAATACCTGCACTCCACATGGATACCTCATTTGTAATATCCCATCAAAGGCCAGGACCCATAATAAAGGACCCAATATTGAGCCCTGTGGCACCCCGCCATACAAATCAAATAATCTTAATATCTCTTCCTGTGCTTCCACCTGACACCTTCTGTCTGAGAGGTACTCCCTAATTTGTCTTTGTAGATATGGACTTATATTCTTCTGAGCCATAGCTTCAATAATTGATGACCATCTAATGGTCCCAAATGCATTTTTAATATCTAATGTGATGAACAAGGGAATACGCCTCATCCTCCAAGTTCCTCTCCTTGTCTCTAGAGCCCAATCCATTACTTTTTGTATTGCATGTATTGTGGATCGCCCCTTCCAGAAACCGAACTGATTATTGCTAATACCTACACCATCCTCCACTTCTCTGATGATGCGGCTGGCCAACATTTTTTCCACTACCTTACCCAAGGTATTAAGGAGGCTAAGTGGTCTGTAAGATATATCTCCATTTTCCTTTGGACCCTTCTGAAGGAACACAATTCTGGCTTCTTTCCAGCACGCCGGGAAATTTCTATTCTCCAGGCCCTGACTGGTAATCTCCAGCATTTCCCATGGGACTCTCCTAACTAGACCCTTTAGGAGTGCCGCAGGAATCCCGTCCAATCCGGGGCTTTTTTTATTCCCAAGATGCCCGACCGCTGCGTTTAATTCTCCAAGAGTGAACCTCCTGCTGTCACAATTAATGATTCCCTCGATCACCTCTTCTGTACAAGGAAATAACTCGCTAATTTCCTGTTCCGCTTGCAATTTACTTAAAATAGGCAGGCGCCTACCAAATCTCTTTGTAATTATTTTATATGCCTGTCCCCAGAGGTCGTTATCTAACTCCTCACACAATACCCGCCAGCAATTTCTCTTTGCTGTCCTAATAGCCCTATTTAATGGTCGTCTATCTTCAATATACACAAGGGTCGCTGCCTCATATTCTTGTCCACCTGTGATCCTGAGTCGTTGTTTCTTTCTCCTGGATTTTTGTAACTTATCTCTTAGGGTCTTTATTTGCTTTGACCACCAATATGCTGAGCTTCTCTTTCTGCTCCTACTCTCCTCCTTTTCCATCTCTTGTTTGACTACATTGGTCAGCACCAGCGATGTTAATTCAGTCATATTTATGAGCCTCGTGGATGTCCTACTAACTATTCTTTCTATCTCTTCTGCCGTAAACTTCCAGGGTAACGGTCTTTCTATAGTAGCAAACATCGGATCATCAATACAAATTCTGGTCGCTAAATGATCACTGGCGATTTTGTGAGGTAATACTCGCCAGTCCCATTGCTCCCCTCTCCACCCGTTGTCCAGGATTGTAACTGACGAGTGCCTTCTCGCCTGATAGGTGGGGGTACTGTCATTGACAAAATGACCGCCAATAGAGCTCATAGTGTCCGTCAATATTTCACCTCTTCTATTTGTGTAAGCACACCCTGTAGCCATTGATTTACAGTTAAAATCCCCCAGGAGTATGAATTTCTTCCTATTTCTAGTAGTTATTATTTGTATGGTATCCATGCATCTCGCAAATTCACTCAACTCACAATTAGGCGAAATATATACTGCAATTACGAGTACAGAGCCGGATTCGATTGCCACTATCCCATTCGATCTCGTCGTATTCCTCCAGGCTATTCTCCCACTGATATCTCTCACCACTACATCCCCTTCTGTATTGGCTATCCAGCCCGCTCTTGCTGCTACATAAATGTTGGGTTCTGTAACCACCAACAAATCTGTCCTCTGTGACACCGCCAGTTCACTGACCAAATCACATGTCATAGAACTCTGATTAGTATTAACTAGGAGAGCCCTAAGCATTTCGATTTTTTAAACATGCCCAAGCCCCTGTTCGGTGATCCTGGCTCCTGCAGTTAAGACTGCTACTGTGCTCTTTACAATCCACAATTTTGTGACCTTTGCTCCCACAATTGAAGCAAAGGTTCAATCTATCTGGGCCGTTACACTCACTCCTGCGATGTCCCGTGCTCCAACATCTAAAACACCTTTCTTGATCTTCTCGTATGTACGCCCTACAATTGACCCATCCTATCTTTATTCTTTGGTCAACCATTCTGCATGCTGCTCTGTATGACGTGACTACCGTAGTAGCATTCTGTGTTTCACCATACCCTGGTCTTATGAATGTAATTTTAACCTTTTCACCATCCCCTGTCCTATTCATTATTGCTGCCAGTATCTCCTGTTCTGGATATCCATTTCAATGTCCCTTATGTGCACTATTGTTCTGAAGAACAATAGTGCAGAACACTAGAGCAGGTAGAAACCTGCTCTAGTTTTTAAGTCTACTTGCAGGTCTGCGGCTTTATCCCTGAGCGTACTAGTAAAATCTGCTGCTCTTTGTGCCCCCTGGATGCGGACATGTAACTCCTCATTCCTCCCTTTTCTGAGGGATATGACATCATTGGCCTCGTCGTTATTTACCGCAGATGTCATTGTTTTGAGTAGCTCAGCATACTTACCCACTGCTTTTACTATCACTGTGCGGATTTCCTCGGCAAGTGGAGTGGCCTTCTTTATTGCCGCTTGTCCCGGCCTTAACTGTCTTGCCTGTGTATCTGCATGGAGCGTCAATACTCTAACTGGCCCACCTGGTCTTTTGTTATATATGACAATGCCTTTTTGGTATAATTACCAATGCTTCCGGCCGGCAGTAAAAATGCAGTCCCCGGTGATTGTTGTAAAACCTTCCTAATTGCCTTCAGAATGATGTTCATACTTATTTTCTCCGCTGCTCTTGAATCATAATATATTTTATATTTACTTCTTCTGACTTCAACTGTTTCTTCTCCAATAATGGAAATTTCATCCTTTAATATATTACCCGCCTTATACTTTAAATGACTACCTTCACTATCCTCTGCTCTATTGATTTTTGCTATGTCATTAATACTACAAGTATCTCCTGCTTCCGCAGGAACTTCTGTGATGTTTAAAATTCTTTCTCGCAATGTATTTGGCCATTTCCTCGGTAAGAGCTCTATTAATTTCATGTCTGACAAATCTCCAGACAATACTGCCTCCATGTCCACCTCCATAGCCTCTGTGTCTGTCTGCGTAGCCTGAGTGCCTGACACCAATGGGGGAGACATTTCCATCAACACTTCAACCCCAAGTATATTTTTTTCAATTCCTGCTCATGTTCATTAATATACTTGCATAGCCTGGCTCCCATATGTTGCTTAAGGGAGATCATGACCGATCCCAACTGATAGGTCAGGCTCCACAAACGAAACTTCCAGGTGAAGATTCCTCTTCTTCTGAAGAACGCTGACGTGCTCTTTTTTCCCCTTTACCTCTACTTTCTTCGACGTGGACGCCTTCAAAAAACTACCATTTTGGGAGGCCATATCTTCCGTCGGGAGTGAGCCTCGGCGACGCATTATAGCTAGTTACTCTGGAGACAATTCCTTTTCCAACGAGTACCCACACCACTATTTTAGGGGTTCCAAAATGGGGGGCCCCAAAAATGTTTTTTTTTTTGGGGGTAGGTAAAATGTATGATGTCAAAAAACTATTGAAAAAAAATTGGGGGGGGGGGGTCAGGGGATAGGAAATTTTATGATTCGGATAGATATGTTGGAATTTCTGGAATCGGAGCTATAGAGAAAAAGTTATAGTTCTGAAACTGGAACCTCTATAACACTTCGTTTGACTTAGAATATTTCACTACTTTAGATTTATTATACGAAAATAAATCTAAGTCCTTGTTTACTTCTTCTGAGTATGACGTAACTGACAAGCCAAAGCTTGTCAGTATAACTTAGAATATTTTACTATAACTTATATAATATATAACCTTAAAATAACTTATTCACTTAAAAAATGTTAAGTTTAACTCACTTCATTATATTGTATTGTAAAGACAATAGTTATTTATCCATTCCAATCACAATACAACCCACCAAAACCAGAATCCATTTTCATAATGTAAATTTCATATCTTTCACGTCTTCTAATTTTGAATTACAACTTTTGATTACCCCTTATTTTATCTCAGAATAGTTACTTCATCAGAATACAGGAAGAAAGTTTACTGAATGCAAAATTAAAGTGATTTGTATGATTTTGAGACTTTACTACATCATGTTTTTACTATTTTGTAGACAGTAATGTATAATCCTTCATTGAAGTGACCTTTTAATCATCTGTGTTTATTAAATCAATCTCTTATCAGGCAAATTCTTTCAAGGATTATTTTTTTTCTTTTTTTTACTAAGACATTCATTATGATATAAAAACTGAAATAAAAAATGGTAAAAATGCCATTACTAGTAATTATAAATTAATAAAATATGAGGCTGAACAAGAAAGTAAAAAATGCCTTAAAGTAATATCTTAAAATATCTTGAAGTAGATCCAACCAATTTTCATTAAAAAAACTGCACTTTTCTAAATTATCTCCTCCCTATGATACCAAAATTCTGTTTAGTTTTATTAGTCTAGTCAACAGTAAACTGATTTGTATCAGTAAACAAAGAATACAACAGCTGACTAAGCTGGGGTGTATGCAAGAGGGGGTTACCGGGTTTGAAACCCCCTTGAAGGTTTAAGTATATTTTAATATTAGGTCTATGTAAAATAAACATACTATAAATTTACACATATATTTGAGTATCTTTTTAAAAATCCATCATATTCCTCCTCTAATTTTTTTACTGAAAGAGTAAAAAAATCTATCAACATAAGATACAGTCCACTATCCTTCCTTCTTCAATAATTTAATCCCTGTACTGGGAGCTGTACAGTATATCACTCAACTTGCAACACAGTAGCAGTCATTCAGCACTCTGAGAAGGTGGCAGTGCTTTCACTGGCGCGGTGGGTGTCAAAGCATATACACCTCCATGTCTACTGAAAGAAAGGAAAGATCATCAAAGCCATGCTGTTTATTAAGGAGGTACGATAATAATATCGACCTTGTAATAAAGTAAGGCCGACACCATATAAACTTACTTGTGAAACATATTGTCAGGTCAGCTCTGCAGTGGCAGCAGTGCATATATGAAATACTGTACAATGTTGAGCGGTATTCACTTGTTAGTCTGAGTTCAGATTTTGTTGTGAACATTCGTTTAACGTTTTGTGCATTTCGCAGTTCATACTGTTAAATAGAAATTTCACATTATCGTTCCGTGTTCTTTAATACGTCTAAGCAACCTCAAAATTCAATTTTACAATTTTTTAGCAAAAAGTCGTGTGCTGGTAGTGATTCTTGTAACGTTAGTTAAATTTCATATTGCCAAATATTTCTTTGCTGCCGCAACGTGATGATGGTGTCCCAAATATTCTTTCTGAAACTAGTTTCACACCTTCCTGTGAAAACTCAGCTGGTGTTGAATGCACATTGATATCACTTAATAATGTTGACGTGTCCGCTGAATCATTTATAAGTGATAAGTGTATTGTTCTAGTTCCGAAAGCTTCAACATCTTCAAGTTATAGTGAACCACACACTTATGATATTGGTGTTTACATAGGAAAAGACTTGTCTAATGAAAAAAAAACTGGATATCTGGGACAATAACTGCGAACCAAATCCAGGGTGTGTTTTTCCAACAAAAGGAAAGAGAAATTTGCGATTTCAGTTTAAATGGCTTTACTGTTGGAAGTGGCTTGCATATTCCGAATTTAAGGGAAGGAGTTTTTGTAGTTTTGTGCACAATGGTGTTGGATCTGGCAAGCAACCCTTAGGTCAACTTTGCAGTGAGAAATTTGACAACTGGAAGGATGCCGTCGAGTGATTTTCATAACATGAGGAGTGTCTTTATTACAAAAAAAGTTTGGAGGTAGCCGGTACTTTGACTGAAATTTCATGTGAGAAGAAAAAGTCTATGGATGTGGTAATACATACTGCAGCAACTCAAAAGAAACTAGAGAGAAAGAAAAAACTTATTCCTGTTAATAAGAGTATTCTGTTTTGAAGGAAACAATGTATCGCTCTGCGAGGCCACAGGGATTCGGGACGAATAGAGGTCATGATGACCCAAAACCAGAAGAAAATGATGCTAATTTTAGACACTTCTTCTCTTTTGAACTAAGACTGATACTGTATTAAGAAATATGTTGATGTGTAGTGTTGGAAATGCGCAGTACACCAGTCCTAGGATATAGTATGAAGTAACTGAAATGTGCAATGACCTGATTATTTGAAATCTCATTAAAGAACTTAATGCCTTCAGTTGCTTCTCTATTCTTGCCGATGAGATGTCAGACATATCAGGCTTAGAACAATTATCACTGTGTGTTCGTTATGTTGATAGAGAAACTTTCACTGTGAACAAAAACTTTCTACAATTCGTACCATTATATGATGTGACCAGTAAAGGAATAGCAACAGCGATATTAGACAAGTTGCATTCATTAAATGTAAACATAAATAAGATTCGTGGTCAAGGGTATGACAGAGCTATGTCCATGTCAGTAAAAGTAAATGGTGTCAAGGCAAATGTAAAGGAAATAATTTCATCAGCTTTACATGTCCACTGCTCAGCACCCAGCCTCAACTTAGCAGTATCCAGTGCTTGTGAAGTAACTGCCATTAGAAACTTTATGGCTACAATATTGAGTCTGTACAGATTTCTTAATACCCTTAAAAAGCAACATGTTTTAAAATCGTCAATAAGTGAAATGTAAACTACAACTTCACGCCGTGAAAAACTCTTTCAACTTTGCGCAACACGTTGGTTGGAAAGGTATAATTCTGTGCCGCGGTGGTGGAATTGTATGATCTCATTATTGCAGCCCTTCAAAATATATCAGAATGGAATGACAAAGATTCGTCCTTAGAGGCAAATTCACTTTTATGTGCATTGACTGACTGTCAATTTGTGATATTGCTGCTTTGTATTCAGACTGATTTCTTTAAGTCTCCCGTTGTGTAAATTCCTGCAGACTTGCTGAAAATATTAACAGAGAAATGAAATGTATTCGCAAAAATATTGATAAAGAATTTTCAAAAAAATTTCCATTTGTACTTCTAAAATTTTGAATAGGTTGGGGTTATCCATTCAAAACCCTAGCATGGAAGCGCGAGCAAAATAGGTGTAAACTTGGCCTTATCATTAGTGACGCTAGAACTTTACTTCTCTGTCTCTACTTTTATTCCATTTCTGGATACCTTCATGTCCCAATCAGATTCGCGTTTCTTGAAACACAAGGCAATATTGAAAGGTTTTCAGTGCATTTTACCTACGAACTCAGACCTTCTGCCCCTGCCGTCTCAAGAATCAGCTTTCACTTAGCTCACAGAATTCTACCTCAGTGACATAAGAAGCGGTTGCCAGGATGACCTGAATAACTAATTAAAATTGTGGTACAAAAAAATTGCACGTCTTGAAAAGGGAGACCAACCGAAAACTGCCGTAGATAACCATGTCAATCCCAACATAATACTGAATATATTCACTTGCTAGAATTACTAGTTGCGCTCCCAGTGTCCACATGTACAAATGAACGATGTTTCTCAACATCACGCCGTGTGAAAACATTTGCGTAATTTTACTCGAAATACACGTTTGAGTGGATTACCACTCCCTTACATACATAGAAACTTTAGTAGAGTACTTATTTGATTGATTATTTTAATTCCTTCATAGAATGTAGATTCATTATTATTCTTCAACCTCGGTGAGTTCCATATTGACATGTGTTTAATTAAATTTATTTCATTATATTTGATTGCTTCCATGGATTTTATATGTTATGTAAAGTGTCTTACCTATCGTGTACAAATAACCGTTGACTAAAATATATTGTTATTGAATAGCGTAAGTGTAATAATGGCATGTGGCACTAGCACAAGCGTTTTTATTATACAAAATGAAATAAGATGTTAAAAAATATTGTAGCCTACGGTTGTGAAAAAAATACGTTATAGAAGATTTTATTAGGTTATTTATGAATGTGTTATATTAATACATTGTAAAATAAGTATATCGTAACATGGTATATTTATTAATAATGATAATAAACACACAAAATTAAAAATACCGATGTCAATTGTAAACAATTTTAATAACCTCCCCCGTTAACAAAATTCTGCGTACGCCCGTGTGACTAACAGTGTATTGCTCTTATAACCGTGGATATAATTAAAATAATGAACCATTTGTTTATTCTGACAAAACAAAAATAAAATGGGAAACAAAACTTAAAAACATAATATTATGTTATCAGTATATTTTTACAGCAAAGGTACATTTAGAAAATTTACTTTCATAAAACTCGAGAAATGGGTCAAGAAGACTGTCATTATATCAATCAGTTGTAAGTTATATAAAATATGAAAATCAATTGTAAAATCTACAGTATTTACTAATAACCTACATAGTGCAACTTCCCATATATCAGCTGCGGCAGCTGATATACGAGTATTTCGTTCTTGATTTGCAGTAACCTTTTTAAAAACTCAAATGCTGTTAAAACCTCTAAGTTGTAAGCTTAAATTTATTATTTTATCTAATAACTCATGATTATATAGAGCTAGCAGTTTCTGTTATCAGTTATAATTAAAAAAAAACACAAAGTATAAGTATACTTTTACAATCTTTGAGTTACCAGATTAAGATATTTTCTATAATTTTAACTGTCCTGTTGCTCCAACTTTGTCACATTTTTACTGTAACTCTGTCTCAATATTTTTTTAATAGAATCAAAAATAATAAAGTGCAATAAAGTTTTAATATTACAAAAGTAATAAGTATAAGTATAATTACAAGATAAATAGTTTAGCATCTTGTATTGATATTGATTAAACTTTTTCTCAGTGTTTTATCTTTTTTATATAATTTATCATTTTCTTAGGAATTTTCAAAAGATGAATGTTATACACCTATTTTGATTTGATGTTTGTCATTTCTGTCCAGTGTGTTAATCACTTACTTTTTCTTTTGAATACTACTGCCAATAACTTTTGTATATGTCTAAAGCAGCTACATCCAACCGAAAATCTTTACCAGGCCAATAAAATTATACTAATCTGAAGTGAGCTATAGTCAAAATTTATACAATAAGTAAGTTTAAATTCAATAATAATAATAATAATAGTTGGAACCTTGGAAAATGTTAGCTAAAATGTTGAGTTAAAATTTCAACTCAAATATTTTTACACGCAACTATATTTAAATTATATGTTTGTTATTTTAAATAATGTGATGTGTTACATCATTTATAAAATTAAATGTTAATGATAACATTATATACTTACATAATCATTATATTGTAATTATTAATTAATACAAAATTTGTTTATCTGCTAATTTTTTATTATCAACGAGTAATTTAAGGAGGCATGACAAACTTGATTTATCAGATTCTCATCTTTTATGTACTATGTTGCGATTTTTGGACTTCACAATTTTCAATTTCAGAAAAAATAATTTGTGAAGTTATGTGGTTCCAATAGCAACTGTAACACAGAGTACTAGTTTCAAATTAGGAGACTTATCTTGGCTATGTTTTTGGTAATTTTGAGTTTAGTACTTGATTCAAACATGTATTACAAATCAGTACTTGACTGGAGGTCTGTCAATTGTAATTGTAAGTTTTTTTGGGCAAATTCCACCTTTAATTGTAGTATCTTTTGAACTTACAAGATCGAGAGATTTTTCTGTTAAATTTATTTGTTTGTTGACTTCCCTATTAAAAATAGAAAGTTGAGTGGTATTCTTAATGTCTGTTGTTTTATCCAGAACTAGTGAAAAGCACACAAAATTTTCTGTAACTTCGTAAGTGTTACAGAAATTTCAGTTGATATATCATTAATTCTGCCTGCCGCAGTTTGATGAGACAGAGTGATTTGTGTGAAAGATTTAATTGTAATGCAGCTGTCAAACATTTTTTCTTTGATATGCTTACCATTTGAAAAGGGTTTAATTTTTCTGCCAATGATGTGAAAAACTAGCATTCTGGCATGAACAATTGCATTTGATTGTGTTGCTTATTTCTGGAATAATTTTGTTGAGCAGTCAGGCTAGTTTCAAGTAATTTTAAGCTGTTAAATTTTATCATACTTCTGATGAGAATGCCTCTTCATGTTACACGATTGGAAAGTTGAAATAGAATCATTACAAATTAGGCATACAATTTTATCTTTTACTGAATCAAAAAAGAAATAAGTCTTCCCATTCTTTATGAAACCGTCTGTTCTTATCTTCATCTCTTCTTTTCTTCTTTGACCACATGATAATAACAATAGGTGTCTGTATTAAAAGCCAAAAAAAAAGAAATATTACAATATTTATTAAATGTTATATAATGCTTTGCTTACTTATTTACAGTAATTTGTATACTTCTTCAATTTCCGCTATGGTTTCAATAATTTGCATTACATTTAACTAAGCATTACTCACAACTAAACATTCTTGGAACAGAACAGAATGCAAGGATAACGGGGGATACATATCCCCCCTGCATGGCAAAGGAGCCTGCTGGGTCTTTCTTATTATAGCCGGTATATTTTTATTTAGTCTAGTTCTCTGGTTTTCTACTGCCCATGATCCCCATTCCTCTACATTTTCATAATTTCCCCCACTGCTCCGAAATAAAAACATGTTAGTAGAGCCACTATACATAGTGAGAGAAAGCTCTTCATACATAAAGTATATAGCAATGCCCAATTAACAGAAATTTCACAAAGCAGTTTTTTTGTTGTGTTAGATATTTTATATTGCGCTTTATTTATTTATTTTTATTAATAGTGATTTTTTAAATATTATTTATTTAGAATCTGTTTTAATTTTTGTTGAACTTTTTAATATATAAACATTAGTATCTAAAATCTTAAGGGCTGCAAGTTGGACATGCCCGATCTAAAGGCTACTTTTTTATTTTTTACTGCTTGGATCATGGTTCAGACCTTTCATCATACTTACACTAGCAAAAGTTAGTTTGTTAATGGTGGGCTGTGATTATTACAGTTTTAAGATCAAGTTGCATTTATTCTAATGTAAACATTTATCATGAAAAGAGCATCACAAGTTATACAAAGGGCATTAATAGATTATTTTTTAACGTAAAGAAGTGTTGAATCTGGTAATTTTTATATGGTTTTGTAAGATTATTCCTTAATAAACCATATTTGGAAAAGGTTGGTGTGATGGTTGCAGTGCATGCTGGCTTCCAAGTCAGCTGTTCTTAAGTTTGCTGTCTAGCAAGGGTTTGGTATTTTTTCACATTCAGCTTGTCTTCATTTGTTCTTAAAATAAATTATTGTTTTTCACTTTTATAAAATCAGACAATAGAATTACTTTCATATTGTGCAGCAAAAATTTGTCCCATGAGAAAGGAAGAACCTTATTATTGTTTTGTTGCTGTTTTTAACCAGTTACCTAACTATAAAAAATGTCTTATTTATTTAAAATTAATTAACAAATTTGCATTTACTGCAATAATATTACCCTATTGATGAGACTAACTAATAATATTAATTAAAGTAAAATTTTCTGCTTTCTCAGAAACCTTTCTTTGTGATTAAAAAAATCCCAAGATATTGAAACGGTCTAATCAGTAATTCACTTGAATGTTGCCTATCACATTCATGTTTAAGTTTCCATATATCAAGCAGCTTCCTGAATTCTGATTTTAAAAATATAGGTATGTTTAAAAAGTAATGTCTGTTCAAATATGTTACTATGAAAATTACGTGAGCCTTTTCACTCAAATAGTAGAGGGAAAATATTATTCCTCCCATCTCAAATAATACTACACTGATATCACTGCAAATTTTCAGTCAAGAATGATAACATACTAAAACAAGAGTACTAGTCTAATTCTTTACATTTTTAAGTTACTAGTATTGTTTGTGATTTTTTTTTTGTATATAAGGCTGTGTACAGATAACCATGTGGATCTCTGCAGGATAAATATGTATGTGTTATCTTATATGTATTTATGACTTGATTTAATAAATAAATAAAGTAAATAAATATAATTTTAGTTTATGTCTAAGAAGAGATGTTGTCTTGTAATTATTTTTTAAGAGCAAAAAAGTAAATAAAAACTCATGAAATCTATAAGACATTCTTAGAAAAGTATGAGTCATGAATGATCATGAACATCAGTTATGTGCATTTTGGTGGTAAAATTATCAGTAATGACCAATTGTCTATTTTGATGAGTTGAATGTGTTTCATCAATAACTTTTAATGATATTTCTTACAGTGTTAATCTTTGCTGACTTTTAACATTTGCTTTCAGTCAGGAGTTATTATCTATGTTTGTTTGTATAAGGAAACTAAGAAATCTTTGTTGAACACTCAGAAACAAATGTACAGGAGCACTTTGGTGAAAAAGTTATTTATCAGTGTGATAATACTGAAAATCACAGTTAATTTTATTGGTGAGGAACTGTGTGACCTTTTCTGCGTAGTCAGAAAATTAAAAGAACATTTCTGAGAAATGCATTTTGAAGAAAAATTAATAACAAAGTAAAAAAAAAATCCAGTAAAAATATTCTTATGGGAGTTGGATGGAAACTAGTTCAGAGAAATTTACGATAAACTCATTTACTTCATAAATGTTTATCCAATTACATCAGTTATTTAGAAAAATGAAAAGACATGTATATTTCATTTTTTTGCATTGATTTTAAATAAATGATGTAAATCAAAAGCAGATATTACCTTTTGAACATTCTTTTATATGTACTTAAATATTCTTTAATAAAATCTTCCAAATTTTTATTTACTTATCAATTGACTTCATTTTATGTTATTTTTACATAATTTCATTTGTTATGTGTTTCTAATTAATGTCTTCTCATGGTTTTCCTTGAATCTTCCAGCAAATATGGAACATTTTTTCTTGTTAAATTTATATTACAATATTTGCTTATTTCTCCTGTGTATATGCATACACACACACACACACACACACACAGAGTATAATTTTTATTACTATTGCAAATTTCTGTACACTGTATATTTATCAATTTAATTTTAACTGATAATTATATTTTTCTATTCAATTTTTCAGAAGGATGAGTTAATGTGTCTATATCCAGCTTTCTGT
Source organism: Lycorma delicatula (assembly GCF_047948215.1). Taxonomy (NCBI): domain Eukaryota; kingdom Metazoa; phylum Arthropoda; class Insecta; order Hemiptera; family Fulgoridae; genus Lycorma; species Lycorma delicatula. The sequence goes on along the minus strand of NC_134465.1, from coordinate 28,157,335 downwards.
AACGGTTTTGGGGAATCTCAAAAAATGCTTCAAGCATGCTCTCAATCAAAACCAGAATTCAGGAAGCTTCTTGATGTATGGAAACTTAAACATGAATCTGGTAGACAACATTTAAGTGAATTACTGATTAGACCGGTTCAACGTTTTGGAAATATTTTAATCATACTGAAAGGTTAGATTTATCGATCAGCTAGTTTTTTTCTTATTAATTGTTTGAAGACGATTCGGTTACACCTTCTATAATAAGATTATTAAATGATAATGAGATGAAATTTTTACCTAATGATAATATTCAACATGACAGATTTTTTATTAAGCAGGTTTTTTTAGTATGTTAGAAGTCCTGATTTTTTCCCAGTTAGTACTTAAGTCACAAGGTTTTTGTACAAGGCCTATATCTATAGAACCAGTAATGGGAAGCATGTGATGAAGGATAAGAAGAGGTGGGTGCCGAGTTAAAAGATCTACCCATCAGGATAGATTGAGGGAGTTTACAATCAGGATAAACTTCCTCAATCTACCTTTTAGTCTTTGAGGTTACAAACAAGCATTTCACTTTTATTATCCAATCATACTACTAACAGGTATTGCATTCTTTTGGGTTGTTGGGTGAATATAAATTATGTGGTTTGTAGGAGTTGGCATTTCTTGAGAGTATTTTAGTTATACATTCACTTCTTTATAATTATATAAAATTGACAATATTTTAAGGAAAAGAAAATTATTTTACCACTTTAAAACAAAATATATACTATCTCAGCAACTTAGAGTATATTAATTAAACTGGAGTAATTGCTCTGAATAATAGATTGAATTGATAGAATTCACTTTCATCCTTAGATTGAAGAAACATACAAAACAGAATACATCTCGTAGAGACAGAATAGATATACAGAGACATAAAATATGATAATTTTTCATGTAACACATAAAAATCAAAAACTGATTATACAAGAACAACTTATGAACACATTTGACAAAAAACAAGCAATTATAATTTAAATCGAATATATTGTTCAATTACATATGAAGGAGGTCTAATAATGATTGTTTTTATGATGGACCTCAGTAACAAGTGTCTCTGTTAACTCCATTGAAGAAGGAGCTGCTAATTAGCTCTGAAGGGTCCTGTGGTAAAAGAATTTCCATGAAGTGAGTTTAATAGTTGTTATTAATTTTAGTGTTATATCATGTTCTGCCATACTGTTCAGCAAAAAGTAGCGATTTTTAATTTTGGTTTTAAACATACTTAGAAAAAATTTGATTTTTGGATGATTGGTAAATTATTATACTTCAATTTGTAGAAAAAATATATTATTTATAATTTTTTTTTTTATTAAAAAAAATAATAAATTTTGCGAAAATTCTCATATTGTAATCATATTTTCAGATATGCTTCATACTTTACCTGTAAACAGTCTTGCTCAGTCAAAAATACAGGTCGCTTTAAAAACAGTGGAGGACATACTGGGAATTATGAATGCTGATAAAGCACGAACTGAAAAGCTTTGTTCATTATTTGAAATTTATAATTCCATCATGAATTGCCCTGTAAGTAATTATTTGTTAATTTAATTTATAAATAAGTTTGAGAAACAATTTCTGAGTATGAGAATTAGTGTAAAATCCTTTGTAGAATTTTGTTACCTCTGTAGAATTGTTCACTATTACTGCAAAAAAAAGAAATCAAAGAGAATGAAATATTTATAGTTAGTTTTATCAGTAATAAAATTAGAAAAAAATACCAGTAAATAAAACAGTATATTTTACGTAATAAATTCAATGATTTTTTAAAAAATTATATATACAGTTTTTTTTACCGGAATCCATCAGATTAAATTTATAATTCATAAGAAAACTAATAGTATTCTTATTGTTAAAATTTGATTATAAATTAAAAATTTATTTTACAGGCCAACCTTATTTCATCAAATCGGTCTTTGATTATTAAATTTTTTGGTGAAGAATTGACTGGTAAGATGGCATCTAGTGGAGATTTTCTTTTATTCTTCTTGTTTTCTGATATTATTGAGGTAATGAAAAAATGTAAATAAAATGTTTTAATCTTTTATTGTAATAATCATTATTTCAGCGTATCAGTGCTGTTGTCAAAGCATTATTCAATCAGTTAAGTGTGATGTAATGTGCTGATATCATAGTGTCGTTGACATGTACAATACTAGCGTTTCTGTTGTCCTTCATTTCAGGCAAAAAAATTATGTATTAGTTTGAATGTTCTGGCACACTGTAAGACTCATTTATTTATATTAGTAGAGTTTGCTCGAGTTAAAAAATTTGTTCCTGTGTTATAATAAACCTCTTTAAAGATTTTTTTTTCATTTCATCATTTCTTAGCTTTGGTATATACATCTCCTTTTTTAAATTTAATTTATGAATTAGAATACTGTTAAATAATTTAAAAAAATTCTTAACATATTCTAAATAGTAAATAAAAAAAAACATTATGAAAGGATTCAATATTAGAAAAAATCTTTGCATCCTTTGAAAAATACTTTTTATTTGTACAAAATATCAAAATATGCAATTATTTATGTTTACTTATTATATACAGAGATGGAAAAGAAATTTACATAATTTAATAATAAATTTCATTTTATTGACTTTTTTATTTTATTAATTTGTTTTCAGTATAAAAGTTCCTTATCTGTTTATTTAAAAAAAAAAAATTGTAAATAATATATAAAAAAATAATTTCTTCAAAACTTTTGCCATGATACATAGTCCACAAGACTATAGTATGTAGAAAATCTTCAAGAACAAATTATTACATTATAAATGCAATTTTTCAGTTATGGCTCTAGGAGAAAGAAATATCTTTATTAATTCAAAAGCTTCCATTTTTTTCTTCTTTTATTAGAAAATATAAAGTATAATTAATAACTTTGTAAGATAAAACCTAATTTTCATTTATTTTTAATTTTATCCTTATGTTTTTTGTTAAAATCAATCTATTGCTATTATTTCTGCAGTCAAGACAGTTAAGTAATTTTTTTAATCTGTTTTGTTTGTATTATCAGTTCAGTATATTAGATTTGTTAATTTATTGTTTATAATTTATATTTTTTCTGAAAGCAGGAGCAGATAAATGTGAAGAATACAGAACAATTAGCTTAACTAGTGTTGCCTGCCTACACAATTTTTCCGTTCTACCTGTCCCTCCAATATTAAAGCGACTAATAAATCCTGTAAATGTTAGCAATTGCTCTTCTATCTCTGTATTTGAACCCTAATTTTTTTTAAATGCTGAACATTTTATTTCAGTCTACATTATCGAATGCCTTTTCTAGGTCCATAAATGCCAAGTATGTTGGTTTGTTTTTCTTTAATATTCCTTCTACTATTAATACAGAATCCTAGTTAAGATTTTTTTAACTAGTTATGCATCAAAAATCTTAACTAGGATTCTGTACAGAAGAATTGGAGGAGAGTGGAAGAAGTGTTAGGAGAAGACTAATTTGGTTTGAGGGAAAGTATAGGGACAAGGAAAGCAATTTTAGCACTCGGATTGGCCAATTTAGCTACATCAATTGGCATGGTATCGAGGGTGCTGTTGCTTTCCAGTCCAATCGACGATGGTGACTGTCCTGATCCATACACTGCCTGTACTTTTCTCCAAACAACTAATGATGGAGTTGTCCGAGAAATGGTATCGACATAATTTAGCCGTGCAACGTTCCCTTAATGCACTCCACAGTCTTCTTTACACTAAGGAGCAGCAGGCTGCCTTGGTTTTCCTAGAGGGATATAGTCACTTGCCCTTAAGTAGGTATGCAAAATTGGAAAGTTAATGGAGCGCGTTAAAATTCATGGCTAAATGAATTTTGTACCTGATTCAGTCTGCTTTCCCAGCCACCCATCTGCATAGCTGATTCCGAGGCAACACTACACTATTATCGACCGAGATGACAACCAGTCTATGATTACTTCCAAAGAAGTTTTTGAGCACAAGTTAAGATGTGGGAGTAAGGTTGCTGAACACAAGGATAGATTGATGCATGAAAATGTACCTGATGAATTCTGCCTCAGTTGATCAACTACAATTATAGTGCCATGGGAAGAACATGATGATGAGCCCCATGATGTGCATTGAAAAGGAATTTGGGAATCCTCATTGATATCTGAATATGCACATATTCATTTTAATTGGCGCCAATACCTTTACTGAGAGGGATGTTTGTCGCTATCAGAATATGGGCGGTTATTACGATTTCCTTTAGGAGCAGAGAACAAATTCACTGGGTTGGTCTCATGGTGAACTCATTATCGCAAATCAACTGATTTCAAAGTCAAGAGTTCTAAGGTTCAAATCCTAGTAATGACGGTTAATTTCATGCAGATTTGAATAAGAGATCGTGGTAAGAGATCGTTTTCTTTGGTGGTTGGGTTTCAATTAATCACACATCTCAGGAATGGTTGACCTGAGACTGTATCAGACTATACTTCATTTACATTCATACAGTAATACCTTACCCTCATTCTGTAATACATTACGGTGGTTCTGGAGGCTAAAGAGAAAGTGCACAGTATGTGAAGGTGAAGGTCTCCTAATGAAAATTGTAATACTCTCCCATATTCCGCTTGCAACAAATCCGTGTAGATATTGGCGCCATTTTCCCTCAGTTTGATAGCCGCATCTTTTGCAGACGTATTTGTGGGATGGAGGTGAGTCTCCTGCAGACACAGTATTAAAAGATTCTCTTCCTTTATTAGGATTTCAATATCCTCACTGCGAGGAGTAGACCACAAACATTCAAATGTTACGTTCAAAAACTTGCTCCTTGATGCAACCAATTTTTGTTGTGACCAAAACCCTGACACTGAAAGGAGCAGCGTCTTGGTATGTATAGTTGCACACAGACAGAGCTCTTATTCTCTCGAGAACAGTTGGAGCAGAAAAGGTTAGGTTAAGTGAATCTGCATTCTTCTTCATGATGCCAGACAAGTCATGGTAAAAAATTACTCCCTTTCTGGAATTTAGTGTATTATGTGGTTCCACTATTGTTACTCAGTCATTACTTCATTGTTTCCTATGTATCTAAGGTATACGAGTTTCTGACTCTGTGCATCGTTGTTCACCTCAATCAACAGTGGTCACTCCTAAGCTTTTTAATTGATTTAGGTGAGCCAGAAATTGTTACTACGTATTTGTTTATTAAAATGGGAGAATCATGAGTTGCAAGCTCATGTGTATTTAAAAAGTTTATTTAAAAGTTTATTTAAGAGAAACCTTACAGAAGAAACTTACATTTTATTAAGAAATCTTACATTAGATAACTTAGCACTCTGTTACATTGCTTGTTTTTATTACGTTACTTGTTTCTAGATCACTCAACACATCTTTGGCTGACAACATTGGTCAAAGTCTTTTCAAACCTTCAGTTTTATTGGTTTTTCCAAGTGCATTAGCAACCACTGGAGAAGTATTTAATTGGACAGACATACAGTTCCCATGAGGTAATGGGACAGACATATGGTTCCCATGAGTACAGATGATATAACAGACCACTCCAGTTGATTGTGCACATACTGGAGTTACTGGAGTTATGGCTTTATGGAATTGGGTTCACCCTGGTGCCCAGAGGACTCAGTCCTCTGGGCACCAGAGGACCATAGTGAGTCTCATTCACTATGTAGAACCATCCACCCATTGGCACAGTTTCCACCTTGAGTTACAGTTGGATTTTGTAAGATGTCATAACACCACCAACTGTATGTGTAAGAAGAACAGTGTAAGGTGGTGTTATGTTGCTGTGTAATTGTGTATGTTTCAATTTATGTAGAATTTGTGGTGTAGTTTATACTAAACCACCACATAACTAACCCCAGGAAAGAAGAATGTTGACAATACACAAGTTGTTGATTAAAAAGGACCCACATTTAAAACTTGTTTATGAGAATCTTTGAGAAAAGAATGCATAGTTAATAAACAAGTTCCCAAAGGTCAATAATTCAAAGATTAAAGAGGATTAGATGATTAAATAGGATCTCAACTAAGACCAAATTAAATGTTAGAACTTTGCGATACATTAAATAAAGCTGAACAATACTGCATAGACGTTTTAAGAGTTCTTGCCAGAATTTCTTCAAGAATCACATGGCAGACAGCAACAAAGAAATACTGTATAATCTTTTAAAATTTTATTGTAACATATCTTTCTTAAGCCTACAACATTTCTTATGACTATGATAATACTTTTTGGGTAAAATAATCGTGTGTGAGTATGTATTTTAAATACTTAATACTGAAATTTTAAATAATTGTAATGTTTACATCTACATTCTTTTGTGCTAATTCTAAAATTAATTTGAATTCTGTGTAAAAAGTTCTGTTGTATTCATATCTTTTTAAAGTATTTCGTTAAGAAATTTATGAAGTTTTATTACTTTAGTTATTGTATCCTTGTTAAACAGGTTTGTCGTGTAAGAAAAAGTGTAAAATCTCTTATTTTGGCCGGTGAAAAAGAAAATAGATATTCTAAGGTTGCAGATGGTAAACCATACAAACATCTTACCACTATATCTCTTGCTGAACTGAAAAGAGTTATAGATATACAGGATGATGATGGTTTGTATTGATTAATAGTATTTTAAAAACTTAAAAAAAGTATTAAAACTATATCAACTCTTAAAAAGTAAACTTTTAATAAGCTGTCGAAAGTGAAAATTTCATTTATAATAACCTATATGTATAAAGTTCTTTTTTTGATCTGCAATATATTAAAATTGAGCATTCACTTCACCTTAAGAAAGTAATTTTAGTCTTACATCATTTGCAAATAAAATAACAGAATATACCTAAGAGATCAATCTGATTTCAAAAGGTTTTAACTCTGCAACCGTTCACCACTAATGAACGAATCATTTAGCATATAAAAGAGGGAATTCTAGAGTTACACTTGATTGCCAGCAGGTGTCTTCCTTGTAATATGTTTCTTATAGTTTGCATCATTATGGCAACCCTCCAACAGAGAGTATTCTGTGTCCTCTGCTTTAACAGTTGCAAGTCTGTGACAAGCATGCAGCAAGATTTTCATTGACAATACATCCTACTGCTCAGAGCATTTGATGTTGGCACCAACCAGTTTCAAGAAACAGAATATTTAAGTAAAGCGAAATCAGCAGGTTGCCCCCTGTGGATCGAATGAAAATGTTGAGCACTCCAACAATTGGTACAAGCCCTCTGCTGAGGTAATGAACAATGACGTGTGGAATTTTGTGAATTCATCGTCGACAAGCAGGAAAAAATGAGGCCACATCTCATCTAAGTGGAAAGGTGAATTTCCATAACATAGGATATGGGGGATCAGAGTCGCTACATGCAACAGTTGAGTATGAGAAAGATTATCTAAAAGTCAATGTCTTCTGTGCTGTTATTCAAAAAAAGGTTTACGATCTGTGGAAAACAGCGTTATGGAAAACTCATATCTGGAAATTTTGCAAAACTGACTTTTCTCACAGTTAAAAGCATATTCTAATAAATACATTCTTCAGCAAGATGGAACACCACCATCTATCATTGTTAAGAAATGCTTGAATTTGCAGATTGGCCATAAGGTACCTGCTGATTTGACATTTCACCCTGATCTCACGTCAACTGTGTGCGATTTTTTTCTTCTTGTGGGAGGGGGATTTGTGAAAAATTATATTTATATGCCACCTCTTCCAGCAATTGTAGAAAAACTACAAAACCATATAACAACAGCTGTATCCGGAGGGGACCATATTGAGCATTTGTGAAAATTGTAAATAGATAAAATTTCATATTCAAACATGTATATTCATTTGTTTAAAAAATAAAACCTTTTGAAATCAGATGAATCTTTTTTATACATAGTGTGCACATGATAAAATATTTATTAGATAATATGAGTTAGTCACTGTATTATATACTGTGTAGGTGATTGTGTGTCTGTGTATATGCAAGTCCATGCTTACCATTTTATTTAAATGTATTATTGAATTTTTCAGATGTTAAAAATTCATTCGCATTAGTCTATCGGAGAGATTGTGATGTTAGAGAGACTATTTACTGTATACGTTATTGTGAATTATATATTAATAACAGTGAATTATCAAAAGAATTGTTAATTAAAAATATTGCACGTTGTATTCAGTATATTAATAATTCTTCAAACTTTGAAACATTTTTAGCTTCATTACTACCTTCTGAAGTCGATATGTTGAAATCAAATAGTAGTGGTTGCAAACGAAATTTGTTTAACACCATAAAATCACTTTTTTAATAATGTATATAGATTTCTTAAGTTTTACTCTTGTATTTTATTATATTATTATGGCTGTAATAACTATTGCAATACCAGTGATTCAGTCTTAGAATATTCTGTTTTTAATCAGATTTTAATTATTTGTATGATTTTAAAAAAATATTTTTTCTTGTTAAAAAAAGCAAATTTTTATTAATAAAAGATAGTAATACTGTTAAAATTTTAGCTTTCATTGTCAATCTTGTCTAAAAAATCTTTTAGAAAAATTGTCAACAAATAAATGTATATGAGGAGCTGGGTGGAAGAAGGGCAATTTTGTTAAACAGTAGTTCCGAGATAAATGCATTTGAAAATTCACACCTCATTAGTGAAGATTATATTCATAATTTATTAAACTGAATGAAAACATTAATTACCATTCGTTATCATGCTCTATTTCGACAGATAACATTTTTTGATAGGCAAGCTAAAAATTTTGACACTTAACACTTTTATTTTGTGCTCCCATAGCATAAGAAAACAATTCTACTTGTAGACAGATTAATTGTTTTTACTTATGCAGTCGTACAACAACGAACAAACACTGTCACAGTTTTCATCCCCTTCATTCTCTAATTATCAATAAAAACAACTTGAATTATCATTGTGTGTATGAATATTAAATATATAAAATCACAGTAGTCTCTTATAAAACTAAGCATTAACTACCAGTTTTGGAAAAGGCCTGTTTTGCCTGAAATCAAATTCAAGAATTAATAACGATTTATCATTTACATATTGTGATATATAGTTTTATTTTATTTCTTTGTACATTTCAAATTTTTTTCAAATGTAGATCATATTTCATCTTACATGTATTATTGGCATTTTCTTTTAAGAGTGATTTTATACTGAATACAGAAATCGCAAATGTCACTTCTTGATTGTCTAAGTGCGTATTAAAAATTAATTTTTTAAAATACCTATGGCATGTTTCATATTTCATTTTGAAATACTTATCAGTTTTTTCTTAAAATATTCTTCAAAAAGCTTGTATGGTCTTTTAACACTAAGCTCAGGATTATCATATTATAATTTTCTTCTTTTTTGTAAGGAATTGTAAGGCTTTGGGAAGATGAAATGGATGCCCAACGTTCTTCAGTCATTTTCCAAATCATGTTCTTAATCTTGTGGGATCTGTTTTTATGTTTACCTCTCATGCTCTTTATGCTAATTTGCCGTTCATTTAAAAAGGTCTCAAAAAGATCAAAAGAATATACTTTTGATCCTGATTGATTTGGCACATTTAAACTTCTTAGTTTCTATTCTGGTACCTTTTGCATTTTGATATGATTCATGTTTGTGTTTCTTTTCTTCATACTATTGTGTACTCTTCCAAGAAGATTTGTTTTAACTTCTGGTAACCTTTGTTTCTTTCTATCTTAGATGAATCATATAATTCACTGCTACTCATACAATCAATTGTAGAACTACTGTCACTATCACAACTAATACTTTTGTCCACAGAACTTATTTTATTATTAGTTTAAAGCACAAACAAAATACTGTTATAAAGGTTTGGTGTGATGTACCGTCAACATAGTTTCAATACCTTGCTGTCTGGAAGAAGAGTAATATTGTACCTTCGCAAAAAAAGTATAGCTCAGCTGATCTTGAACGTATTGAAATAGTTCCGGCAGAGTCTGCTAGATAGCATTACATGCTATAAAATAAAGAAATTTTCTGAAAAAGGGCATTTTGGCAAAATTACCCTTATTCCACCCACCTCCTCATGTTAAAGGAGTTCTTAAAAATATGTATAAGATTGTCTTTGTTTAGATATAAGTATACAAAATAGTTCATTTTCATTACAATATTCATAGTAAACTGTTTGTTGATATAATTATTTATGTTATGTATGGTACCTTTACAACTTTGTTGTGGTAAGTAGATTAAAGATTGCCTGAATCTCTGAATTGTTTTTTTTTTAAATTAAAATTTTTTTTTTTACTTTCCCATCTAGCAGTATAGCAGAGCTATAGCTGTAGAAGGGAAAGTATTGCAATCGGTCCAATTTCAGCATATGCTGTTTTAACCGGATCTTGACAGTTTGACAACTAAGCAATCCAGAAATCCAAATGTAAATTTGTTGGATGTTCATATGTATGCATGGATGTTCAGTGTCTCACATCTTATACCTCCAGAACTACTGGACTAGTTTGGACCAAAATTGGTCAGATTACTTCTATATATGGGGCATTAAATTGCTTCTGTATAATGGCATTGATGCCATTTCAACTTAAAATATCAAGGGGGTAAGGTGTAGAGCAAGGTAACCCTCAGTATCTTGAGATTTCACTGAATTATAATCTTATTTTTCTTAGACAGATTTGTTAATAATTGAAAAGTAATAATATTTGCCAAAAAATTTTTTTAAAAATCTTTCCCCCACCCAAAAAATGTTCTAAACTAGTGGCTAAGTGGGTATACTTGTGTCTATAATATCCCCTTTCACCACAAGGAGCGCTGATGTACATCTGTACAAAAAATATTATATTTAAATAAAATTGTAAATATTTTAAAATATGTTGTGTGTGTGTGTGTGTGTGTGTGTGTGTGTGTGTGTGTGTGTGTGTGTGTGTGTGTCTAATTCGTGGATCAGAAAAAACAGGAACGTCCTACAACTATGTTATCAGCTTTTTTAAAAAAAGTTTTGGATATTTATAGTAAACTTAAATGTTTTTAAATAAAATCGGATACTAATTTTTAATAGCAGATTAGTTCAGGTGTAAAGTTTCACGATAAATGTAATTTTTCAAATAACGTGGGTACTTGGTAGAGCAAATATAACATATGTATTGGTATGAGTACAATCCGTATTGTGTGCTTCATAAAGAAAATGGAACGAGTATAAACACTTCTACAGTGATTGTTGCAAATACCTGAATTACATGCAATATTTATTTCTTTAGGAAAGTTAGTTTCTTTAGAAAGAAAGTTTTAAAAAATTTTTGAATTTGCTGATGTAATGTAAATCTGTATGTAATGTATGTATGTGATGTAATGTAGCAAACTGCTATGATTATAACAACTTTTCAGAGTTTTTTTTAGAGTATCTTTAAACAACTGAATCCTTAATTTTTTCCTGTGCACTCAACAAAATGTTGTTATCAAAGCTCAGATACAATATTTATATAGTACATAAATAAATATTAAAAATTAAATTAAAAACTAAAAACCCAAAAAATGAAATAAAACCACAATGAAATATTACATCAATAATCTAAATTAAAACAATAAAATTATCATTTTTTATATGCCAAATGGTATAAATAGCTGAAAGTTACTCTGGAATACACAAATATTTGAATATAAACAGATGACTCTTAGAAATCGTAAAAGATTAGATAATATTGTTTTATTGTTCCTAAACTTATTTCTCATGTCAGCCCCTAGTTTAAATTTGGGATGCAGTGCTGCATAGCAGATACAATCCACAAGGATGTGGTGCACAGTTACTTGGCAGTCGCAACGAGCACAAACATGCTCGCTGTTGGGTGCATCTGTTGTGTTATCAGATATCCAAGAGTGATCTTGGTGTGTCCTATTTGCACATGGCACAAAACAACCTCCTCTTGACAATTATTTCTGCATGAGGAGCTGTGTTTTATTCATGTTTTTTTTTCAAACATGAAAAAAACAATGGAACACAGTGTTCTTAACTGGACGAAGTTTATTGTTGTTGTCACTTTGCCTCATCATGAACCACCCTCTTCAGAAAACAGATAAGATCATTTGAGACAATACGTCTGGTGAAAGGAGGTTGGGAACAAACTTCTTTTGCTGCATCATAAGCATGCTCATTCCCTGAAATTCCATTATGGCTAGTAATCCAGCAGAAGCTCACAATTGTATTACATTGAGTCATTTGAGAAATAAGACTCTGAATCTCATATACAATACGGAGTCTGGAGTTCATGTCACTAATCATTTGTAAGGCACTCATGGAAACTGAGCAGACAAGTATGTGTTGAAATGTTGTGCGATTATATTTTTAGGCCTTATTAACAGCATACAGCTTCGCAAAAAATATACTGTCAATGCTGGGAAGGGCAAAAATATATGTTCTGTCGCCAACCACAAAATCACAACCAACAGAATTAACATTTTTAGAGCGTCTGTATAAACTATAACATTAGGATTCAAACTATTTATAATATTATAAAATTCTTCTTGTAACATAACCAGATTTGTGTTATTATTATTTTTATACTGACAGAAACAAAAGCAGTAATTAACAATAGAAGGCCGCCAAGAGAGGTAATAACATGGAGCAACAGTAAGAACTGGAAGTAATTATTTAGAGCTAAGAAAAGGTGCTGAACTCCTTAGTGCCTAGCCTAGCTCCTTAGAGCCTTATGCCTAGCAAAGCAATAGATCTTGGCTGTTTCTGGTATTGATTCATATGTGGGTTAGAGAACGCCGCATCAAAAGTTGCGTGATTACATTGCGCTTTAATACGAGCTAGTTAAGTGCAGATCAAATGTTTCATCTATTCCAAAGGGATGGCTCACCAATTTCACCAGTAGACTTATCAGAGGGCTTGGATTTACTGGCATTTCTCTCGCCACCACCCCATTCGATTGCCCTAAATCATGAGACTGAATGTCTGTGCCTCGAAGGGCTACTTGAAACAGTTAAAGTGACCTAGTTCCTGATAGCCCCCTGAGCTAACCTAATTGCGTGAACGATATAAGCGCAGTCTATTACACCAGTTGCTTGTGTAACCCAACTGCTCACTGGTCATATATAACTAAAATGGGTAGGCACACCCATTTATATGAAAATATATATGAAATAAATTTATATCATCAAGACAGTAATTCGCTGCCACGCCTTGTTTGCTGAATGCCAGCAAGTACCTGTCCACCATTTTAAAGCGCTTGGATCAGTTGACTGGTGGCCAGCTGTAATTCTCAGGTAGCTTCCCACAGCAGCGAGGTAGGAGATTTTCTCTTCTATAAACTACTGGTGCCGGTTCAACAAAGCAACGGCATCAAGGAATCCCCACATGGGCTGACAGTGCAGCTCTTGCAACACTGACTCACTGCTTATGAGTGGCCAATTTTCCCCCTTGACCTCTAAGTTCCAGGTTGGCCCGAGGTTCTGCCCCCTCCCTCCCAAGAGCTTGGCAGTCAAACATCATGTGTTCGTTTGACTGGACCTCCCTGCAGATGCACAGCTCATCAGCTGCCAGGCGGAACCGAAACAAATATTGGTTTAAATTGTGTTATGTACATTTGGTTATATGCATATTGGTTAAATGTATTATAAACATCCATGTAATTTTTCTATCCATACTGGAATAATTTAATCTTTAAAACCTAATATTTTCATTTGTTCTATTATCATTATTCAACCTAATATATATTGTCATAAATCTACCTAATATTGTAATACGTCAGGTATTACTTTAGAAGATGGTATGCATGAGTGTAAATGAAGTGTAGTCTTGGACAGTCTCAGGTTGACCATTTCTGAGATGTGTGATTAATTGAAACCCAACCACCAAAGAACACTGGTATCCACGTTCTAGTATTCAAATCTGTATAAATCTGCCTTTTCTAGGATTTGAACATTGAAACTCTTGTCTTTGAAATCAGCTGATTTGTGAAAATGCGTTCACCACTAGACCAATCCAGCGGGGATGTATATACTTAAATTTAAATAAAATAACCACCTAGTACAGAATATTGAGATAAGACATATCTTACATTAATTATCCATGAAAATACTTTAATACTTAAATGTGCCTTATCTCAATATTTTGCACTAGGTGATATATTTAATAGAATTTAAATATAATTAACAGTACAGAGGAATAATATGAATCTTAGAAAGAATTTCAGTAAAATAATATATATATATAATTATTGATAAGTTGTAGTTAATAAGTTTTACAGTACCTTATAATAGGAAAGCAATGGCTGTCCTATTACTTTAGTGGTTAATATAACATTCTGTACTAAGATCTGGAATTTAGTTTACAACATAGATAAAAATTTTCCCATAAATTGTTTTACATAGAATAATGTAAAACAATCCAAGCAATATACAGTGATTCACATAGTGTTAATGGCACTTTCTGAGCTCATTCTACTAGTGAAAAAAATTCATACAAACATGGGTCCAGAAATGTACCATTAGTCAGTTATGGCTAGCAAAAATTTAGCACCCTAATTTCTGGGCAGAGAGTGAAATAAAACTATACTGAAACTCTAGAAACCCAAATTAAGGGGTAAACTTGATGGTCTTTATGATTTTTAACCTGACAATTTGAATAAAACAGGTTTCAGAATCATATCCAGTAGTTTCCGTAATATCTGAGTAAAACAAAAAAAATTGTTGTAGTACAGTCAATTTGTATTTTTATTTGAAAATCCTTACCTACCGATTGATGTTTTTTCCATATGTTAGGGTGATGAGGGAAGCTTAACTCCAAATTTTTAACATCCCCTCCCATAGATTTTTGAAAAACTCAAAAAGTTTTTGAAATGCGTTTTTCTCTGAATCTATGCATTTTAGAGAAAAGTTTTTCAAACAAAAAATGTAGAGGACATTCTCCTCTACAATTAATGTGTTTGAAGTTATGCCGTATAATTTGAAATTGAAATACTTAAAATGTTGGGATGAATATGCTATTATATGAAACCAAGACACTAGGTGATCAGATTAACTAGGGATCAAAATAAATAAGTAAAATTGAAGACCTTTTAAAAAATTAAGTTATTTATGTAGTTAGATTGACTCTCCGATAATGAAAGTCAGTCTGACTTAAATGTTGAATATTGTTACTGTAATTATATAGAAGAATAATATGTTAATTTTATTAGTTAATTTATATGGTTCATCAAATGTAAGTTGATAAATTTATTTATTAATATTATTAAATTAATATGAGTTACCTATGATTGTTAAAGATTAATATTTTAAAGATATATTTTTTATCTTACTTGATACATCTGTTATTAAAGACATAGAATTATAAGTATGTTATGAATATTTCTTATGTTAATGTTGTAATTTAAATAAATATATATATGTTGTTATTTTGTATTCAGTTATTAATCTTATTTGATGTCTATGAAAAATATTTAATTTAATTTACTAAAAGTTAGAGTTTTTGAAAGTAATTTTGAGAATGTTCTGCTATTTAATGATTTATAATTTTCTTTATTGTTCACCAAGAACATGTAGATATAAATATTTACATGTTAAAAAACAAAATAAAAAAAACTAATTTTATTAAAGTTTATTAAGTTTTAAGAGTTCAAGAAATTCAACTCTGAGTAATCCAGCTTGTAAGTCGTAATAAAAAAAAACTACTTTGTAGTTCATTTATTAATATTAATGATAATCAGTCACATATATAGTGGTTATTATATTTTAAAGATATACTTTTTAAAACTATAATGTACTTAAATTTTTTTCTCCTTCTGGTAAGTACACGCAAATGTCCAATTCAGCAACCCTAATTTCTTTTATTTTCTTTTTATGATAATAAATAAATTTTGTGGCAGATGATTACTCAAATCAGAACATATATATATATATATATATATTTGCACTAGAAGGTACATACATCTTCTAGTGCAAATGAGACAGCTTGCGTGTTAAGTGAAATTTTCTTCCCCATAATTGCCTGTTGCATACCTGTAAAAATATATAGCAAATAATAAATATCCATCATGTTTTTCCTTTCATCTAATTATTAGATGATTTAAGCAAACATGTGGCTCATAGAGAATTACAAAATTGAGGTTATCTACACAACTTGAGAAGTTGTTAAATTTTTGGGCCTTAGAAGAAAAGTAAAATTGATTCTCTATAAAGATAAGTTAAGGAGAGCAATTAACAATGAAATACGATGAGCCGGCCAACATTTTAAATATATTAAATCATTCATGAACAGTTCAAGTTGTTTGTCCTAATACAGGAAATACTATTGTTACGGATGCTAAAGTTCTTTTCAAAGATCTGGAAGAGTCCACTGGTATCATTAGTTTTCAAAAATGATGATTTACATGATATAAGTAATTATAAACCTATGTCAGAGCTCAATTGAGTCTTTGAAAAAGTTGTTTACATAAAATTTTATGAGACTTTATGCAATGTTATTGATTCGTGCTGTAGTTTCGTGGTCTGAAGAGCTACAGTTACAGACCTGAATGAAATCTCATTTGTGGCCTTCAAAATTGAGAATAGAGGTTAGGTTGATGTTATTTTTTTTTTTTTTTTTTTTTTGTCTTCAGTCATTTGACTGGTTTGATGCAGCTCTCCAAGATTCCCTATCTAGTGCTAGTCGTTTCATTTCAGTATACCCTCTACATCCTACATCCCCAACAATTTGTTTTACATACTCCAAACGTGGCCTGCCTACACAATTTTTCCCTTCTACCTGTCCTTCCAATATTAAAGCGACTATTCCAGGATGCCTTAGTATGTGGCCTGTAAGTCTGTCTCTTCTTTTAACTATATTCTTCCAAATGCTTCTTTCTTCATCTATTTGCCGCAATACCTCTTCATTTGTCACTTTATCCACCCATCTGATTTTTAACATTCTCCTATAGCACCACATTTCAAAAGCTTCTAATCTTTTCTTCTCAGATACTCCGATTGTCCAAGTTTCACTTCCATATAAAGCGACACTCCAAACATACACTTTCAAAAATCTTTTCCTGACATTTAAATTCATTTTTGATGTAAACAAATTATATTTCTTACTGAAGGCTCGTTTAGCTTGTGCTATTCGGCATTTTATATCGCTCCTGCTTCGTCCATCTTTAGTAATTTTACTTCCCAAATAACAAAATTCTTCTACCTCCATAATCTTTTCTCCTCCTATTTTCACATTCAGGGGTCCATCTTTGTTATTTCTACTACATTTCATTACTTTTGTTTTGTTCTTGTTTATTTTCATGCGATAGTTCTTGCGTAGGACTTCATCTATGCCATTCATTGTTTCTTCTAAATCCTTTTTACTCTCGGCTAGAATTACTATATCATCAGCAAATCGTAGCATCTTTATCTTTTCACCTTGTACTGTTACTCCGAATCTAAATTGTTCTTTAATATCATTAACTGCTAGTTCCATGTAAAGATTAAAAAGTAACGGAGATAGGGAACATCCTTGTCGGACTCCCTTTCTTATTAGGGCTTCTTTCTTATGTTCTTCAATTGTTATTGTTGCTGTTTGGTTCCTGTACATGTTAGCAATTGTTCTTCTATCTCTGTATTTGAACCCTAATTTTTTTAAAATGCTGAACATTTTATTCCAATCTACGTTATCGAAAGCCTTTTCTAGGTCTATAAACGCCAAGTATGTTGGTTTGTTTTTCTTTAATCTTCCTTCTACTATTAATCTGAGGCCTAAAATTGCTTCCCTTGTCCCTATACTTTTCCTGAAACCAAATTGGTCTTCTCCTAACACTTCTTCCACTCTCCTCTCAATTCTTCTGTATAAAATTCTAGTTAAGATTTTTGATGCATGACTAGTTAAACTAATTGTTCTGTATTCTTCACATTTATCTGCCCCTGCTTTCTTTGGTATCATAACTATAACACTTTTTTTGAAGTCTGACGGAAATTCCCCTTTTTCATAAATATTACACACCAGTTTGTATAATCTATCAATCGCTTCCTCACCTGCACTGCGCAGTAATTCTACAGGTATTCCGTCTATTCCAGGAGCCTTTCTGCCATTTAAATCTTTTAATGCTCTCTTAAATTCAGATCTCAGTATTGTTTCTCCCATTTCATCCTCCTCAACTTCCTCTTCTTCCTCTATAACACCATTTTCTAATTCATTTCCTCCGTATAACTCTTCAATATATTCCACCCATCTATCGACTTTACCTTTCGTATTATAGTTGATGTTATATATTTTCATTTTAGGAAAGTGTTTGACATACTGCAGCACAGCATACTGTTGAGTAAGTTGGTCATGAACAGAATCACTGATTGTATAATATGGTGGTTGGGGACCACTATGGCAAGGTGGTTGGGTTAGTTTCTAAATGCTATTTGGCTATTCTGGGGTTTCACAAGGTTCAAGTTCTTGCACTTTTGTTTAATATGATTGGAATAGATAGTCAGTCTAATATCTTACTGTTTGCTGACGGTCTGAAACTTCTTATAAAAGTAAACGGTGACCACTATTTTGTTGTGCTGCAGAAAGATACTGATAAGATACGTAGATGGTTTATTACAAATCATAAGCCATTAAATCTAGACAAGAGTAAAGTTATAATCTTTTCTTAAAAGTATAATATCTCTCATGAAATTATATGTTGTGAGGAGGTAGTGTGTGACTTAGGTGTAAACTGTGTGCAATTCTTTACAAATCATGTTAATAAGATTTCTATCAAACCCAGGCTAGTGTTTTGGGTTAGTCACCACTAACAGTCAGAAAATATCATCATGGAGCTACCCCTAAACATTGTTTATCTAGTACTTGAATTTATCTGCTCTCTCTATGATTCGAAATTACAAGAAGTATGAAACCAGCAATAATAGCTGAAGCAGTCCAATTGAAATTCTATAAATCTATTCAAAAGCATTTGTTAATATACTCTATTTAATTAACATAATATGAAGATACGATTGAATTACAAAACTTTTGCAAGCTTACAATTCTATATCGTTGTACATTAGTAAAGCAGGTGTACAAAGCAATTTAATATTAAAAATGAGAAATTCAATTTGACAAAATACAAAAAAAATTAATAAATAAACTTTGTTTATGGGTGGTGGGTGCAAGAAAAGTAAGTTTGCTTAACTAATTACAGGATTTAATTATTAGGTAATTACGTTAATAAAGAGAACACATACGATTTACCTTTACTTAACAAAGTCTATAAATGTTTAAAATCACCGATTTTGTGATTTTAAACATTTATAGATTTTGTTAAGTCCTTTCTTAACAGTTATTTTATTTTTATGTAGTAATCTATCAAAATACATCCTAGTTATTTTATATATATATAGATCTATCCTTATAGCTAGGGTTCTAAGGGACTTTTTCATCCACAAAATTTCATGAGATCGTGTGAGCACTAGTTTGTTTTGATTTTAGCACAGTATTTATGCGTACTGAAAACTATTGCATCTGACAGAGAATGTAAGGTTTTAATAGGTTTGTTGTAAAGATATTTTGTTAATAATTTTAAGGTTACCCAATATACTTTAAAAAATTGCTTACAATTTTATTATTATTATTTTTTTTTTATAAATTATTCGATAATTTATCATTAGAGAGTTTTATTGGGCACGTAACCTTAAATTGTGTCTTGCGTTGTAATGTTTTTATATTTTTTTAAAAAATTACATCATTTCGTTGTTAGATCGACTAACAAAGTGTAAATTAAGTTACCCGAAGGAATCGCTAATAAACTGATCTGTAAACTGTAACTTGTGTTTGGCTTTGAGATATATGGAGTGTGGAGCCCGTATAATTGTTTGCATTACGATTTGTTAAAATTATTATGTAGTTACGTTTGCTAAAGTTCCTATTATGCACACAATAATTTCTTGAATTTGAAGTAATGATTTTTCATTCGAAAATTTTCAAATGAGTGATTCTGGAAGTGTGGGATTCAATTTTAAGCAGGATATATAATGATGCAAGGAACAAAAGGAGGATATCTCCATCAACAATATTATTGGAATATATGGTAGTAAAAACTATTACAATTTTTAAAAGGGTTTATCTAAAAAGTTACTTTAAGTGGAATTGGATTGCTTACAGGATTGAGCAAGCAATAATCTTGTAACCTTTCACTTGTACTTGGCGACAGGGTGAATAGTTTTACAACTTTCAAGTAAAATTAGTATTACTTGACAGAAGGTATGCAAATTTTTCCTTTTTCTGCTTTGTTTTAGATTTTCAAAATATCTCGACGAAGAAATCGTCATGGTATTTCTAGTTTACTCCTTCGGCATCGGCTGACCAGCTTTATATTTGGAGTCATTGTTGGCTCTGTTGTTTTATACTATTACACATTTTTTGAGCAACATGGTAAGTAATAAATATATTTGTGTAAAAGTAATATCTTTCTCAAAAAGTCAATTTTAAATTTATAGCATTTATTATGTATCAGATAAATTTTTTGGTATATATATTGATATATTTATTACAGTTCAGGAAAAAATAAAAATCTGCGTGCTTATTTTACTTGTCTGGGAATAAATCATTTTAATGATTCCTCTGTGTAGAAGTTTTTGCACATTTACTTTAAGAATATTGTAATGTTTTTTTCACTATATTGCCAGCGAACATATTCCTCTGAGATGTTCTTTTTTTAACAAACCAAACAGTGAAAGTCAGAGGGGGAAAGAAAGGACAGGGATGTTTGGAGGATGAGTTATGGTTTTCCACCAGTATAGTTTCAAAGAGAGGCATTGGTTTGTGAAATGTAAGCATATGTCTTCTTGAATGCAAACTACCAATTATTCATTCATTTTAATATGTTATCATTTGAGGTAAATGTTTACAGTTTCCCTCCTGCCCCTAAACCCTTTGTTATTAAGGTATATTAATTTAAACTTAGTATGAAGAACAAAAGAATGTTTGTTTTAAATCAGAAACTCATAAAAATATAATTAATCTTAAAAGTCTTCTCAGAAGATTCTGAATTGTCTGTCTGTTGGATGCTTTTGTTTGCCTGCTACTGTTGGTCAGAACTGAGCTGCCAATTGTTTTAAACAGGACATGGATTTGCAATCTGTAGTTCAGGTTGAGTCGATGGAACATGAATTTGATCAGATCGCCAAAGAATAAATGGTGCTTTTGGTTAGATACATTTACTTGAACTTCATGCCATATTCTTTCTATCACTTGCATTTGAGCCCCGGTGTCTGAATTAAAAAAGTTTACAAAATGGTTAATTGTTAAGCAGGGGAGCAGAAAATGTTCAGATCCCTGAAATTTCCCCCAAACACAATTTTTCGGTCAGAAATTTCTCCAAAACTAAGGCGAGGGTTTGTTACATTTTACCGACCAATTGTGATCAGTTATAAAAAGAGAAATAATAAAAATACATGGGTTGCAGACATTCAATTTATTAAAAAAATACAGAAATACTAGCTTGATCTTTAGTTCTTGATTTTTCATTTGGGTGTTATTTACTAAATGATTTCCAAGTTTATCGCATCTACTGTGCCAGTCACAAAGTGCACAATTTACATCTTGCTTACTTTTAAATGTCAATATAGTTAATTAATGTACAATTACGATATTTTATACTTACTATACTGTATATTGTGTATATCACTTAAAACTATTAAAATTTACGTAACTACTTTACTATTAAAAGAAAACAATATGCTTGCAGGTGGCCAACTAATGAAAACAAAGAAGCACTATTGCCTACCCAAAAGCAACTAAATGAATAGTGTAGTAGAGAGGAGACGAGACACTCACGCTTGCAAACACTGGTGACCACAATGCATCTTTTCAGAAATGCATCATCCCTTACCTGTCGCGATTTGAGTTTATGAGTCATTGCTCACCAGGAATGACATTGCTACCTTTGTTCCCATTATGCCTAATAGTCAGTAGGATGACTGTTTCTTCTCAAAACTTGTTAAAAGATCAATTATTCTAGTTAATAATTGTAAAAATGGTGTGAATACATCAGTTGATATTTACTTTGTGATTTCTATTTTTAATGACTGGTAAAAATTTCCGTGAAATTTCCCCTGAACCACGTTCATGTGTTCGGACATATTCTGCTCCTCTGCTGTTAGGTAGTTGTAAATTTCAGATTGCAAACAATTGTAGACCTCCAAGAGCCACTAATGTTAATAGTGCAGGGAAAAATGTACTGTTTGATTATTAATAATAAAGTTTCACTTCTGCAAATTGAAACTGAAAGCAGCTACAATCACTGAATATTCCTTTAAAACAACATGCACACAAACTTTACAAAGGTATGATTGGTGTCAACACATGTTCGAGAAGATATATGAATCTTGTTACACAAGAAATCTTGACTTGGTGGTATTACTGTAATCCAAAACACTTCAAGTCGACAAACCTTTGTTTTAGTTAAATTTTGATGGAAAAACAAATATTTTTATTTTGTGAGATGTTTTATCACACTTTTATAACTTTTCTGACAAGAATCAACAGTAATAATTCTTTTGTGACACTAAAACAATTACCTTTTTTCTTTTAATGTCATTTGATTTCTGCAATCCAGACATTTCTTAGATTTTGATAAAACACTGTGGTCATACAAAAACCTATCCAAGGATTCACTATCTTCTGATAAAACAATAAACTGATAATGTAAACTCACATTTACACCACAAGAAAGCCTGATCATGTGAACATAAAAAAGCCATAACTGCAACATGATTTTTGAGTATCGACCTTCCAACCTTTGATAAGCAGGTTCTCGTGACTTGTTCCTTATTGTTTGTAAACCGTTTTTTTCAAAATCAAAGTGCTTAAAGACAGAGTGGGGATAGTAAACAATTAGCTAGATTGAAAATACTGAAACCGAAAATGTGTTATTTGACTCAGGACTGAAATTCATATTTCTCCCCAAAACTTGCCCAAGAAAGCTTGAGCAATATTCATGGTGGTTGATATATTACTTTTTGAACATATTTTATATTTATTTTTATAAAATTTACTTCTTATTGTGAGAAGTAAATTTGAGTAAATAAGTACAATTTGCATACTACATGATGTTACATCTACTTTTATACTATTTGTATATTACATCTACTAAATCTTGATGCAGCTTGTACAATTCAGAATTCTTTTACTATTAAAAAAAATATTTTTTTATTTGAAAGACTTTTTATAGTTAACATATCATAATGTATCCTGCATTAAGTTCCTGCAGAAATAATTAGTTAAAACTATAAATATTCTGTTTAATAGCACCATAATTTTCAACTTTACATATGTCCAGTGTTAAAATTAAAGATTTCATTTAATTATTTATTCTTCATGCATTAGCTATATAATTTTTCCCAAGAAAGAGAGTGAGTTTTTTTTTAATTTGACCCTCATTTCATTATAAATCCTTCAATTATGTAAAAGTCATAGTTTTATCTCAAATTTCCATATCTGCAATTTCCAATATATCATCAGTATCACGTTCATTACATAAATTTTGCAAGACTGGCTATGTGAGGTTTGGTTGATAAATTTTATACATATATGCATAGCATGGGAATGAAAAGAGATCAAAAATGAATAAAAGTACAATACTTTAGTTACAAAATGCAGTATTTATTTTTCAATATAATCCCCATTTACACTGATACACTTTTCCCAGTGTGTGACACGTTTTTGCATTCTGTCACTGAAAAATTCTGGTGGTCTTTCTCAGATCCAAGTGGCGACAGCTTCCTTCACCTCATCATCACTGGTACTTATTGTGAAATTCTCTGCTGCTGTGTGAAATAGGTAATTTATTTATTTTTAATAAAACTGTAAATGGTGATGGTTACTTAATCCAATCATTTATTAAACTGAAGGAGAAAAATGAGAGAGGAGTGTTTTCAGGAAGCTGACAATATCTGTCATACTGTATTGCAAGAATCTTTTGTTCAATCTTTGATTTTAAAAGATTTATGTCAGTCGAATATTTCTGGACTTC
Organism: Lycorma delicatula; assembly: GCF_047948215.1. Lineage (NCBI taxonomy): Eukaryota > Metazoa > Arthropoda > Insecta > Hemiptera > Fulgoridae > Lycorma > Lycorma delicatula. The sequence continues at coordinate 28,133,433 of NC_134465.1, read as the reverse complement.
ATACCAACCGGATTTTTGCTAATGAGTTTAGTGTTTCAAGACAATACTCGTATAATTGCAAACTGAAAACTAATTCTGAACATGATTTTTGAAGCAACAGTAGATAAAATTTCAAGTTTGGTTGAAAATTAGATGAAATTGGTAACAATCTGATTGAGATTAAAGGAAAGACTTATATAATTTATTGTGAAACAAAAAAAAATAATTGGTAATCAGAGTACTTCTATAATTTAAGATTTGAGTTGTGAAAAATTTAAGTGTACATTATAAAAATTTGTTTTTTGTTGTTTTTGAAACATTCTGTAGATATATCAGTTTTGACTGTTTATATGGTGGATTAAAGTTTTACAGAAAACTATAGAAGTTAATCAATTGTGTTACCGCTCTTCCAATTGGAAAGTAAATCCAGCAACAATGAAAAGGAAAAAATAATTTTTTTTAATCCTTCAATCTTTTATGATCATGTGTGATCATAAAGATCTGATAAGTATTTTGTGTACATAAAGTAAGTCAAATTATATTTAGTATGCATAAATTAAATCAGGTAATTTTGTTACTTTACATTATTCATTGTCCCATTCTTTTTAAGTATATACTGACAAAGGAGCATGCGTTAGTTTTTGAAAGATTGATTTTTAATATATTTAAATATTGTGTTGTTTTTTTATATTAAAAAAAAGCTAATTTTTTATAGATGAGCATATTGATAATAATATTCTTGGTTATGCTGGTCGTGAAACAAGATTGGCTAATCGTATTAGGGAAGTGGAAGATGAAAATCAGTTATTAAGAAGACAGTTAACCATATCACAGAATCATTTAGTGGCAGCTATGAAAAGTACAAACAACTCATCATCATCATCAGCATCATTATCAATGAATGTCAATACTATTACACCAACATGTCATAATTTTCAGGTATGATATTTATTAAAACTTTTTATTTAATGTACTTTTAGTGGCATTTATTTCTGTTGCCTAATATATCGTTTTCTTCTTTCCTCCAGGATTGGGCTTGGCTGTAGTCATTAATCACATAATGGCAACAGCATGTAGTAAAGTTGTTGAATGAATCTGTACTTAGTCTTAATAAACTGTAAAATAATATATAGTTGTATAATTAATTTTATTTATATTGGAAATCTGTCTGGTAGGCCTGTTATTCAGTTAATATTTGTGAATATGTTTTTTTTTTAAATTCATTTTATACATTAGATGATTTGAAAAGATTTCAATTTTTTTGTTAATATAATTGTTTTATGTAAGTTTATTATTTTGTAATGGTATAAAACCTGGCATCTTTCTAGTATTTTAAATTCATTTGTTAATTTAAAAAAATAAATAAATAAACTACGTGGAAAATTATAATAAATAACAGTGATATAATTATATTCTCTCATTCCAGAGAGCTCAAACTCAGACATTCTGTATCACTTACCTCCTTTCCTTGATAATTTGGGATTATAATTTTTAATAAATATAGAACACACTTATGATAGTAAAAGAATACTTTTATTTCTCGATGTAATCCCCTGCTACATTTATACAGTTATCCCAGCATTTCACTATAGTGCCTGGGTACCCGCAGGTAGAAAGATTTGTTGTTAGGTCGCAACCAAGATAGGACTGACTGCTTCACACCTCATTGTTACTGTTGAAATGCTAGTCTCCTAGGAAAAATTTCAAGGACCCAAACAGGTGAAAATTGCTGGGAGCAAGGTCTGAACTGTACGGAGGGGGTGTGGCAATAACTCCCAGCCAAGATCATGTAACGTGCATGTTATGTGGTGGGCTGTATGCAGACGTGCATTCCCCTGCAGAAACAGAATGCCTTTAGTGATCGCACCAGGTTGTTTTTGATGAGAGCATTGTGCACATCTTGAAGAACTTTGCAGTAGTATTCAATATTAATATTAACTCCACGAGGTAGGAAATTGACGTGAATGATGCCATTTTTATCTTAAAAAACTAAGGCCATAACTTTGCCTGCAGAAGCAGTTATTGAAAATTTTTTGGATGCATGTTTCGATTCCGGGTTGAAATGATGGACCCACACTTCATCGCAGGTCAGTTCATCTCAGAGCGAGAAAAAACTGGCCTTCTTTGTCAAAACATTGCATTAACTCTTTGCAGATTTGCAGTCTTCTTTGCCGGTTGAAGGCAGAAAGCTGTCTTGGTACCCAGTGTGCACTAAACTTCAGATGATCGTGAATGATTTTGTTTACAGTTCCCACAGATGTTTTTATTGCTTCTGCAATTTGCTGACAAGTTATCTGTCTATTATCAAGGATCAGTTCTTCCATTCGCTGAATGTTCATGGGAATGACTACTAGGCTTCGAACCACCTCGGTCTGGATTATCGCTCACTGGTGTATGGCCTTGTTTAAAACATTTGCACCACTCAAATGTTTTACTGCGACTAAGAGTCTCATCACTGTACTGTGCAGAGAGTTGCGGATAAATCTCACCAGGTTTTATGTTTTCTTTCATGAGAAATTTCATTCAACGCCTGTTCTACATATCTATTCACTACATTGAACGCCATGTTCTTTAAAATTGACTGTTGGTGTTGTTTCATGCTAGCGCGCCATACGGTAATAGCTGACACTTGTACCTTATGTGTACAACCAACAGAATGCGCAGGAATTTCAATCTATACTCTAGTCGAACAAAAGTTCTGGATTGACGTTAACGCCCTCGTAGTTTACTGCCTTAACAATAGCTCTGTTATTGATTTTTTTTTTTTTTGCTTATTATTACATAAAGCTTTGTGTATACCAGTATTTGTGTATTATGTTATTCAATTAATTTATAAATAGTTGGCTTTCTAATAAATAATTAAATCATTTTATATGACTAAACCATTATATCTTCATTTAAAGCAAACATTGAACTGTAGGTATTGTAAGGGTTTGTGTATGTGTTGTGTGCTGTGGACATAGATGCGTGTTTTATGTTCGTGATTTTGCTTAGTGGGGATACTAATGTGAAGTAGCTGCTTTTATATTGGTCTAGAAATGATCTCTGGAGTTGATGCCTTGTGTATAAAATGTGTGTTTAATTCAGTTTTGTATATTTCACTTTAACATTTTAATATCTTATAGTTAAGATATAAATGAATATGAATAAATTATCATTTGTTCTTAATATTAAATTTTTATTAATGTCAAATGCAGTGCGCTAAAATTCTTAAAAATTAATTCATAAATATAAGTAAATTGATGTAAATGAGTAAATCAGGTTACGTAATATAAAGTAAATAATTTATGTACATTAATAATAATTTGTACCTTTAAATAATAAAATTAATGAAATAGCTTGGTAAAACAACCTCAAACAGTGACATAAACATAACCTCTGCTAACAACACAAGTGAGCAGTGTTATATTGAAAAAACTTGAGATGGGATGTGATCCTTGCTTTACAAAATATGCAATGATAAAGAAAAGGACTAACATATATATATTAGGTAATTAAATATTTTTGCAGAAAATTACATAAAATTGGGAGAAAGTGGCCTATTATATTAACAGACAACATAATAATTTCCATTACTTTTGGTTTAATTTACTCTTTATTATTTTAGTTTCATTAATTTTTCATAAAAATGCTACATTATTTTGTAATACTTTGTAAATTTTTTTTTGTAACTTTGCATTGTTTTTGTATGTTAAAATAGGAAGCCGAAGTACCAAAATGTGAAGTCATCCATGTTGCGATTGTTTGTGCAGGATATAATTCTAGTAGATCTGTTGTTACATTAATTAAGTCTATATTATTTTATAGAAAGAATCCACTTCATTTTCATTTAATCGCTGATTCTGTTGCTCAAGTGATATTGCAGACGTTATTCAACACGTGGAGTGTACCGCAAGGTTGGACAATATTTTGTTCAAATTATAGTTAGTATATATTCATTATTATTTGTTTGTATCCCTGCAATTTCTTTTAATGATGGACCTTGAAGTCATCCCAAAATACTAACTTGTAACTGTTTAATTCTGATGTGATGGTATGGTAACTATCATAAGTGCCTTAAATGGTCTTTTTTGAAATTTTTTATTAAAATATTTGTAACTTACTATTTTTATTGATTAGTTCACTGATTGATCATTTTTTATAAATTATTAATGACTGCTTTTAAATTCTGTTAGAAGAGTGGTATTATTTCATCTTTCGGAAGGTTTGATTCCCAGTCAGGTTTGGCATTCTTCTCATGCTACAGAATTTATTTCTTAACATAAATGAAAGTAAATGGTATTTAAGTAAATAAGGGAAGTTATATTTGGTGAAGGCTTGTAATTACTGAAGAGGGAATAAATAATTTAGAAGTTGTTTTTCCAGAATACCATTTTATAGCTAATTATCCAGCTCTTTTATTAGTAGAATTATTGATGAAGAACTTTGTAATGAGGTCCAAAATAATCTTGAAGAATAATGTTCATGCAATTTGATAGCAAGCCATTAGTAGTCTTTAAATTTTTTTATGTACAATTTTATTGTATACTTATTAATTTAAATTCATTAAATATTGTTTTTTAAAGTGATAGGCTTTCTGAAATTATTACTTATTTTCTAGTAATATTTTTTATAGATATACATAAAAGAATTTTGTCTTGTTTTACTTTTTTTTTGTTAATTTCAGTAATTAATTATGAGGTTGTTCAAAAGGTTCTCGGCCACATAAGAAACCATAAAATTTTTCAGAACTTTTTACTTATTTTCAACTTGAAATTTAATATATTTAGACCAACAACTTTCTAACTTTTTAAAATATCCTCAGTATAATGTGAATTGTGCAACTCCACAAAAAAACCTGTTCTCAGGTTTGACCTTATCATTTGAAATGAATCTTCATCTGGTAAGCCAGGCTTCAGCAGAGGAAGTAATTTAAAAAATCACAGTTATTTATTTTAAGTAACGAGTAGGACATTTGTCTGAGATACTTTTGAATCAGATTTGAATCGTTGTACTAGTACAATTAATGTTATTTAAAATTGAATATCTATATTGCAATGTATTCTAGTATGCATAAAAGTTGCCACTTTGGATTTGTACTATGTAAATTGTAATATTGATATTGAGGTAATAGCCTAATCTTAAAATCATTGGAAATCTAAATTTATTGTGATATTTAAACCTTTTTGTTTCAGTTGAGATGAGCTTTTATTTAGCTGATAATGTTGTACCAGATGTTTCATGGATACCTAACAAACATTATTCTGGTGTATATGGTTTAATGAAATTAACGTTACCAAAGGTATTACCGCAGTCGTTACCAAAAGTTATTGTATTAGATACAGATGTTACATTTGCAACTGACATAGCCGAGTTATGGAAATTATTCTCTAAATTACAACACAAACAGGTAAATAGGTAAATATTTTTACTGGTTATCTCTTATTATAAGTTATTTATTATTCCTGTATGGTATTGTCACTGCTTTTCATTCGGAAGGTTCTAGGTTAGAATTCCAATTAGGATTGGCATTTTTCTATCTTAAAGTGACTATAATTGGACTTAAGCTTGTTGTTGCTTTGAAAATAAATAAATAAGTTGTGATTCTAGGTCTTTGAAATCAAATTCTTAAACGTTAATAGTTTTGGTTCAAAATTATAGAAATTTTTCCTTTGATAGGAATTTTTTTTCTTTACTTGCAAGTTTTTAATTATAAAATGCAGTCGGTAAGGAAATTAAAAGAACTATATTATGAAAATGATGTGTAGGTTTTTGTGTGATAATGATTTTTATAAAACAGAGGCAAAAGCAAAAATAAATACACAGTATTAAGCTAAATCTCATACAGTTATATAAAAAAATGGGGAATTCAATAAAATGTTGAAAAGGCCATTCTTTTGATATCAAAACAGGATATTTACTGATGTTTATGTTGAGTTCAATATGTGAAGTTTGAAGTATTTTTTTTTTGTGTAATTCTCAAAAATTATAAAGCAATCTGATGGAGAAGTATGAAATAATTAATAAATTAAACATGAAAATAATTATGTAATGAAGTGAAGTATGAAATAACTCCAATAAATTAAAATAATATGATAAGAAATATCAACTTTTGATAAAACCAGATTTTTCTGCCTTCTTGGCATTTATCCAGCTCATGAGTTGACAGATGAATCATATGTTATCATTTTAGCAACTTCTTTAACCATTATTCTGTCATCATTCCCTACTTTATCATTGCTCTTGCTTATGTCCTCCCTCACAATGTCTGTTCATCATTTCCTGGATCTTCCAGTTAATCTCTTTTCTGCTACCTCCTATTTAACATTCTTCTCACCACTTTATCATCTCATTAAGACATACAAATTGTCTTTCTTTACATTTTTTAGTTCTCTTTTTCAAATTTCTCTCCCTTATCTTTTTTATTCTTTCTTTGCTCATTACTCTTTCTAGCGATAAACTAAGATGATGATTATTATTCTCCACAGTAATATTTTACTTGACAGATTGTAATGAATTCAGAATTTTCATGTCATCATTACTAATAGTAGTGTATTGAACTCTTAATTTATATTTTAAATTAAATTTTGCTATGGTAGGAGAAGGAATTTACTGTGATATTTTCTTTATTAAAATAACATTACTATTTTTATCGTTTGTTTGTGGAAGAGTTTTAAATATTAACAATAGATGTGGAAGTTAAAAATTACTCAAATGACAGCTTGTATTAAGATTTTTAGATTTTGCATTTGTTTAATTAGAACTTTTCACTCTTGACCCTTGCCTGGAATTGAACCTGTGTCATTGAGGCAGTTGAAAGAAAAGAGTAGGGAATAACATCAAATTGGTGGTTAAAAAAGGAAACAATTGTTGTTTATATAATTTGCACTTAACACTAAAATACCGTATGAAATTAGAATTTTATCATAAGCAGGCAATTCATATATTTATGAAATTTAAACAATGTATTAAAAATAATGATGATCAGAACACAAAAAAGTTCTTATACTCTAGTTGTTCAAATAATTAAAATATATTCTGTGTAATAAGACTTAGATAACAATTAACTAATTGTAATAAATCTGATGTACAGTATTTAATTTCATAGTATACATTTCAGTATTTTTGAACAGCATTATTATACTATGTACTTACGTATACTGCACTATAATTGCAAATCATGGGCAGCTCTGCTATGTAAAGTGCCTTTTTTATGGAAACAGAAACAATTTTTTGATCGCCCTGTATAAATTTTGACTTAAAGAGCAGCAAAATAATACAGTTTTGAATGATGTTATTTTTAAGCAGTAGTGATGTTGATTTAATTAAAAGTTTTTCATGTATCTAAAAATTGTTCAGTTTACTGAAGTTTTCTGTGTTATTAAATACAGTATAAGTAGAAAAATTGATTTTGAAGATTTTTGTTAAAATCAAATTGTTTTTCTACAAATAATTTTACTTAGTAATTGATAAAATTATATTCAATTAAATTAATTTTTAATTTACATAAAATTTAACATTTTTAATAATGAAAGTTCATTTTTTTTTGTCTTCAGTCATTTGACTGGTTTGATGCAGCTCTCCAAGATTCTCTATCTAGTGCTGGTCGTTTCATTTCAGTATACCCTCTACATCCTACATCCCTAACAATTTGTTTTACATATTCCAAATGTGGCCTGCCTACACAATTTTTTCCTTCTACCTGTCCTTCCAATATTAAAGCGACTATTCCAGGATGCCTTAGTATGTGGCCTATAAGTCTGTTTCTTCTTTTAACTACATTTTTTCAAATGCTTCTTTCTTCATCTATTTGCCGCAATACCTCTTCATTTGTCACTTTATCCACCCATCTGATTTTTAACATTCTCCTATAGCACCGCATTTCAAAAGCTTCTAATCTTCTCATCTCAGATACTCCGATCGTCCAAGTTTCACTTCCATATAAAGCGGCACTCCAAACATACACTTTCAAAAATCTTTTCCTGACATTTAAATTAATTTTTGATGTAAACAAATTATATTTCTTACTTAAGGCTCGTTTAGCTTGTGCTATTTGGCATTTTATATCGCTCCTGCTTCATCCATCTTTAGTAATTCTACTTCCCAAATAACAAAATTCTTCTACCTCCATAATCTTTTCTCCTCCTATTTTCACATTCAGTGGTCCATCTTTGTTATTTCTACTACATTTCATTACTTTTGTTTTCTTCTTGTTTATTTTCATGTGATAGTTCTTGCGTAGGACTTCATCTATGCCGTTCATTGTTTCTTCTAAATCCTTTTTACTCTCGGCTAGAATTACTATATCATCAGCAAATCGTAGCATCTTTATCAATGAAAGTTCAAAAGTAAAAAACAGTTTTTGAGATGGGGCCCACCATTCTACCCCTCTTTCTAACTACCCCACCCATAATGTAATGGTTCGATCATTTCTATGGTCTTACATATGCTCTTATGCCCTCCAAGTGCTTCTTTTTACTTAAGATACCTTAGTTTATATGATTAGTTGATATATTATCTTTTTGTAACTTGTATTATAAGTTCTACCACATATCTCAAGTTATAATTTTTTCTTTGGTTTAGTTTCTTGATATTTTTTAAGTAAACTTTTTATTTGTTTGTGCTGGGTTTTATTCAAGAGGAAAGATTCTTGTAGACTTCTTTTTAGATTCCATTTTCCTTTAAACTTAAAAGCTGTTGTTGTTTTCTTTAAAGGTGTCTTTAACACAGGTTTTTAATTTTTTTTAAAGTTTGTTATGTTTTGATCGAACTTCAGTAAGTTTTAGTTAAGGAGCAACTTCTATTAGAGATTATAATAGATTTTTTTTTTAAGCACCAGGTATTTGCTAAGTTTCTGATTTTATATTGTTAAAACAATTTTTTTTTTATTTGTTTATTTTTTTATTTAACCCTTTTAGATAATAAGCTGGCTAATATTAAAGAATGCATGAGAGCCTAATGATTGATATTGTGATATATCTTTCCATAGAATTTTCATTCACTTTCAGTATTAACCGTAATAGCTGGTTGAAACATATTATTTTTAGCTGTGAGAAAAGTTGAATGTGTGTTAAGGTTTTACTGTATTATTCATTTTTTGCTTCATTATCTATTTTATACAAGATTTGTTTGCTATATTAAATATTTTTTGGGCAACTGTCATTTAACATGGTTTAATGGGTTGTCCCTCTGTGTTCTGCATTATCCTTTTTCCTCAACACATATAAACTATTTTTTCCTCTACATATAAACTCATTTATCATGGTATCATTTTAATAAGTTTTCATACATATTATTGTAATGTTCTGTTTAAAAAACATTTTTGTTTTTATAGCGGTGTAGTAAAAATATGCTTTTAAGATATTCTATGATTTTTAACTTCAGAGAATGAGATGAATGACAAGTAGCATGTGAAAATGCCATGTCTGATCGGGATTTGAACCCGGGACCTCCAGATGAAAGGTTGAGATGCTATAACTCGTGCCACGGAAGGTCACCGTGATTAATTAAACAGTAGCTTTGTAAAGTAACTTTCAGCTTGATAATCAGTTGCCGTTTAATTTGTCTTTGTAACCTGCCAGTTTAGTCTAGTGGTTAAACTCATCATCGCAAAATCATCTGACTTTCGAAGATGAGAGTTCTGAGGTTCAAGTCCTTGTAAAGACAGTTGCTTTCATATGGATTTGAATTCTAGACTGTGGATAATGGAGTTCTTTGGGGGTTGGGTTTCAATTAACCACATGTCTCAGGGGTTGTTGGCCTGAGTCTGTTCAAGACTACATGTTTATCAGTACATTTACAATTACAAGCCAGACTGCACATAGATGCCTTGGCATCTCTGCATTGTACTCTGCACAGTGACATGTCACTGTACTGTTACTGTGTTACCTGGTATTATATAAATAAATAAATTATTTGTAATAAGTACAGGTAGCCCATATCTGGGTTAGGTGCCCGTGAAGGGTTAAAAGATATTGTTTGTACTTTTCAGGTAGGTCTATTGTGGTTATTATTTTGATATTTGATTTAGTTAAACATTTATTTGTTTTATTTTTTTGTTTAGAAAAGTACTGTTAGAACAATACATATATATTTTTTACCATCATAAAGTTCTTAGAAAATTTTTATTAAATTAGTGAAATTATATTAATAGATAGTTTAATTACATAACTAATGGATCTTGCTGCATGACTAATATATTTGAATTGATCTAATCATAGTTAAAGTGAGTGGTTAATTTTCACCGTAGAAAAATAAGAGCCACTGCCTTTATTGCAGTCAAATTGTTGAAAGTTGGTTCTTTTTGTTTGTAGGGTTAAGATACTTAAATAAATTTTGAAGATAAGGTTAGTTTAAAAATCTGTAATAAACATAAATCTTAAATCATAAACATTTTGTAGCTGAGTGTCTGAGCACCTTTTATCCAATACCTTTTAAGCAGAACAAAGGTTTTTATTAAGCTCAGATTCTTGAGAACAATAATGTTGTTAGTTTTAGTTTCAATAAAAGAACTACTGGAATAGTTTTTTGGGTTTTAAAAAATTCATTTAATTACTTTTATAGTATTAAAGAAAAAAGTTTGAATCAATTGATAAACGTTTTTTGCTTAATTTAACAAGTTTTAATTAATATATTATTCTTTATTTAAAATGTTTATATTAATTGTTTGTATTTACTTTTTGTTTTAGAGTATTGGATTAGTGGAAAACCAAAGTGATTGGTATTTAGGTAAATTATGGAAAAAACATCGGCCGTGGCCTGCACTTGGTAGAGGGTTAGTTTTATATAAATAATGGTAATAGATTTTTATTACATAAACTGTTAATTTGCTGTGACAAAAATACCTCTTAAAGTCCAACTTGATGAATCCCATCTCTCTTAATGCTTCTGATTAACCAATAACAGATACTTAATCATATTATGAAATAGTTATGTATTCTATAGTTCATAAATATAATGATAGATTTGCTATTAAACTGATTATAAAAAGTAATTGCTTCAGGCTTTTCTTGAAGAGGTCAAGAGAAACTGTAGAAAAGCAGCATTACCAAGTACAGAATTATATATAAAATAGGAATAATTATTTTACTGAAATTAATCTATTTAAAATTGATATTTTTCCTCTGTACTGTTAAATGTATTTGGTGATTTATTTAATAGAATTTAAAAATAAAAATAATTACAGTGTATATTAATATACTGGTGCGCCAAAAGTCACTACCCATCGTAAAGGTCATTGTTTGAATACAAAAAAAAAAAACAAATTGAATTCATAACACTTTATTGAAGCTACATGATTATTTATTACATTGTTTTCCATCTTTGTTGATACATTTCTGTAGATTATCTGCGAAGCTTAAGCATACTTCTTTGCTCAGTTGTGTGTTGGAATCTATTTTTTCAAAATGCTTTTGAAGCATCTTTCAAGTCCTCAATTGTTTGTGGTTTTGTAACAAACTTTATCTTTATAACAATTTCCCAAAAGAAACAATCCATGGGTGTAAGTTCTGGAAATGTGGCTGGCATTTCTATTGTTTCTTACCATCCAATAATTTTCCCATCAGATAATTCATCAATGTAGTTTCATACAACTGTTGTGTAATGGAGTGGGGCTCCATCATGTTGAAAGTAAGGAAAGTTGAAGTTGTTGTAGTTCATTACTGGCCCTGGAATGGCATAGGTTGCCAACATTTCAGGTGCTTCTCACCAGTTTCTATGCCATCAAAAAAACAAGGCCCAATTACTCCACGACATGAGATACCACCCCAAATGGTAGGGTTGATTTAGCTGCCCCTCAAAAACAATTCTATGCTCCTCTAAATACCAATAGATGCAGTCGTCTGTTGACATGACCGGTTAATTTGAAAGTCCTCATCACTCCAAATTATCTTAGAAAACAACTCATTATCCACCTTCTCTTACTTCATTTAAGATTATTTTGCAAAATTGATGGCCATGATCAGGATTGTCTTCCAATAGGTCACGTTTGAGATGAGGTATGTAATGTTTGAATTTAGCCTTATGTAAAATTCTCCAAACAGAAGTTCTAGAAATATGCAGTTTGAGAAAAAACCTATGAGTAGATTTTTAGGGCTCTGGATAACTGCTTGTAAAACTTTAAGCTTAGTTTCATCACTTAATGATGGCCTACTTGACCTGGGGCAGTCCACTGCAGATGCATTTCTCTCAAAACATTTTTATAAATTGTAGACATCCTTCTGTGTCAGCGAAGTTGCGTTGAAATGATTATTTCACTCATTTATTATTAAATTATAACCACCTTTGTACCAAAAAGCAAAATTCTTTTTTCATTAGTAAATTTTTTCATAACAAGTGGTTGACAACCGTCCTTGAATCATTCGAGGATTGCAATTGTTAATGGTGTTTGATGAAGTAAATAATTGTTGAATTGTAAGCAAACGATAACCACGTTTATTAACTTGAACAAATACATTATGTTGTCTGATAATAGCTGTTGAAACATTTAGGTAAATTACAAATGTTCACTTATAGACAAGATTGAATTTGATTTGAATATAAAACACGATTACGATTATAATAATTGAACATATTAAAGAATTGCAATATACGAATAAATTGATGTGACATGTTGCTGTAATGAGTGTAGAAAGCAAACTGAACATACAAGCAGAACACCCTAGTGGCCAATAAGAAAACTTACACTTTTAACTGCTATCACCTTAACAAGATTTTAAGTTTTTATTCTAATCTTAACAACAGGTTAGAATCAACAATGTCCAATGAGCACAATAACAGCTGTTTATATATTTGATTGAATAGCAATATATATTTGATTGAATAGAAATGCACTCTGGTGTTTGTGTCAATAACTATCTGATGAAAACAAAAGGTGGTAATTTAAAATTGATGAGATCACAAGCAAGAGTATCTTAATGTTTACAGTGGATAGCGACTCTGGCCCACCCAATATAAAAATTACTGTTTCATGAAATAATATTGATTTAAGTATATTTTTGTCTGTAAATATAATAAATAAGTAAAATCAGGGGATATTAAATTAGCAGATTTAAAGGTTTAATTACTAAATAATTAATTAAGTATTTTATTATATAAGTAGACATTAAATAAAGAATGTAAAAAAGATTTAACTAATTTGTAGATATTATTTTAAAGGTCTTTAACAGATAATATTGCTTCTGTAAAATGAGATCTTTTAGTTCAGTTTTAAGAAAATTGGCAGAATATATTTCAATCGTTTGGTAATTTATTGAAAATAGAAACTGAAGCTTAATTCCTTAAATTTAAGAAAATGTATTATTTTATGTAATGAGAAAATTTGGTTTGATACAAGTGATTATAGTAATTTTTTTTGGAAATAAGCGATCCAGATTTTTTTTTAATAGACTTTTTTTTTATTCATCAATATAATTGCATAGAAAGTTAGAATTTTTAATTTACTAAAAAGTAAGGTTGTTTAGATTTTCAATGCCCCTCTTATATTAATAACAATTTTAATAGTTTCAAGAGAAGTGTTAGACTGCTAAAGTAAATTAACTTTATATTTTTTTAATTGTTTATATGATTCATGTTTATTCTTTATAATTGCTTAAGTATTCATGTTAATATTGGAAGAAAAAATCTGACAACAAAGTTGTAATACTTTCCTAGTATTGGTTATTTATTTTTATACAGCAGAAAGATAATGATACGTAAAAAATTACTTGGAATTTATTTTTTGGGGATTGGAGTAATTTATGATGAAGTTTCATTATAGAATTATTTTATATTGTGTTTAAATAAACCAAAAAAAATTAAAATAACTCAAAAAATCAGTATGTTTTATTTTCTGCTCTCCCACTACCAAAATCACCTTCCTAGAAAACCTTTTGATTTTTTTACGTTTACTATATTAAATGAAAGAAACTAAAAAAATTCCACTGGAAAATATACAACTAATAAAATGTTATCTAAGATTTCTTTTTTGGGAGTGGGAGAGTGAATTATGAGGAAATTTTATTGTAATAATATTAAGAGTTTATTTAATAAAATTAATAATTTAAATAAATAAAAAAACCAATATTTTTTAACTTTTGATCAACTCACCATTCCCAATTTTGCCCCAAAGTATTCATTTTTAGGTCCCTTGCATTACTATTATGCCTAGGAACATGTAACAAAAATTTTAGTTAAAAAATATAGAATAAATAAAAAATTAACTTTTTTTGTTTTTTTGAGGGAGGGGAAATTTTGGGGAAAAATCTTTTTAAAATTGGTAAGGTAAGAGTGCACATATAAAGTGGGGGTAATGTTTGCCAAATTTTGAGAAAATTGACCCTCCCCCAAACCTCCCTCCCACCTTCTGGAGTTGCAAAATTTTACCAACAAATTGTCCCATATACATGAATCTACAAAATTTCATCAAAATGGTTTATGCAATTAAATTTTATTAAGCTTCAAACATGTCAACATACGTCTGTATGAACATCATCCCTCACTTTTTTTTTGGAGTCTCTGGGTCATTTTATGACCCAGAGACTCCTTCTTACAGTATAGTTCTTTCCTTCTTGCAGCATAGTTATATAGCTATGATGCCAGGAAAGTAACATATGCAAGTCATTCAGAAAGTAACTAATTTTTAATTATAACAAATTTAAAACATTATGATCTGAAAAATATTTCTTTGGTATTTAAACAATTTTTTTTCTTTAATTTTCCTAGATGTACACCATTTAAATTAAATATATTATATCTCTAGTTTTTCTTCTTCCTTCATATATATAAAAAAAAAACAAAAAACTGCTAGACAGACACTTTGTGACAACATTTTGATTTCATAATCACTTCCAAACGGCAGTCTTAGAAGATGCTTCCGTATGAATACAGTTTACTTGATTTTGTAGGAGTTCCTGAATAATGGTGCTAAATTGATTTGTGTTTACTGGAATTAATTGTATAATGGATGTTTCATTAATAGTATTCATCTAGCAAAATATTTACTGGAATTAATTGTATAATGGATGTTTCATTAATAGTAATCATCTAGCAAAATATTTCTCACTTTCTTGCTTATTAATATAAGCAAGAATAAAACAGTAATTCATGAACCTATTTAACACAGATTTTGTTTGAATTCAAGATGTGCACGTATACATCTTGAATTAAGCAAGCAATACCTCTAAGCTGATATTCTATCAGCTTAGAGGTATTGAAATGTGAGGAAATGGAACTATGTAATGCATCAATAGTCAGAATATATACATATATTTTTGCTGTAGTTTATCGGTTAAACAGATGGTTGGCAGAATCTTTATCATAAACAGTTGATTATTCTTTATTGCACATAATGCAGTATTTTATCTCAGGCTATTTATTTAAAAACTTGACTCTGTGCCTATTTGATAATAGACTTTAAAAGCTAATTTTTTCTTGCATTTACAAACTCAGATTTCATATTTTGTAGGTTTTTAATTTTTCCTACTTTTATAAATAGAAAAACAACATTAATAATTTATTTATAATCACAAAACTCAGCTCAAATTAAGCTAAGTTATGGGAGCTATTAGCTCCCATAACTTAGCTTAACATAGCTTTTTTTGGTGGGAGGTCACCATGTTAAGAGTTACTTAGAAATGTTATTTTCTTTCTCAATGATCCTCATTATTGTTTTTGATATTTTTTTCTTGCTTATGGGAAATAAGAAAAAGAAAATATAAATCTTGTTATTATTTTATGGAAGTGCAATTTTTAAAGCTATTTATTTAATTAGTTGACTATATTCAGGTTTTCATATGACAGATAGCCAGTAAAATAATTTATTATTGAGAATGATATTTCGGTCACTGCTGTTTATAAGTATTTTGCAGTTCATGGTGATATAAAACTGAGAAACTTAAACGGAGGAATCTGAGATGAATGTATAAGATTTATTCTGCCCAGAATGCAAGTGATTGCTACCAGGACTTAGAAGGAGCTTCATTAAATTCTAACAGGAAGATATTATATTAAGATTATGTATTGCTTGTTCTTAATTATGTCAATTTTTGCTGGACTGGAAAGAAAGAGAAACACTTATTCTGTAGTATTTCTTGTATTAGTTAAAAAAAAGAAACAAAAGTAAAATCCAGAAATCAGTTTTATTAAAGTAAATCCTAACTTCATTACCTTATAAAAATTTGTATATAAATCACTATTTTTGAAAAAACCTAAGAAACACTTGATATATCCACTATTTTATGTAATTGGTTGTTATTTGCTCTGAAATATTTTAATACCTCATGTAAAGATAAAAAAAGATTTATGTTCTCTTTAGGAAAAATATATCTTGTAGTTTATTTAAAATTAGACATTTTTTTTTTTAAATAAATTAATTTATGCTGTAGTTTTTTTTTTAATGAAAATCTTTGTTTGGAAAAAATCACCACATATACAGATTTCATTTGCTCCTCAGTTAATTTTTTCCCTAAAATAAATTTATATGATTCTATTTGTGTTATTGTTATCTTCTATTTAGCAACACTCTACCACCTTTAAAAAATTTGAACTGAACTGTCCTTGTAATATCTGAAATTACTTCATCTTTTGATAAATCTTTTCTTTTTTGTTAAATTATCTTTTACTGAAATTTTATGTTTGTTTTAGGTACAATACAGGTGTAATTTTACTTGATTTAAATAAATTACGTGAATTAGGTTGGGGTCAGATGTGGCGTCTTATTGCAGAAAAAGATTTAATGACCCATTATACAACAAGTCTTGCCGATCAAGACATATTCAATGCAATTATTAAACAGCATCCTTATTTAGTTATTAATTTACCTTGCCAGTGGAATGTACAATTAAGTGATAATACTCGCAGTGAATTATGTTATACTGAAGTAACTGATCTTAAGGTAATGTTGCAAATTTTCATTATATATATATAGGATGAAAATCCCTTTCTATCGCATATACATATATTTCTTCTTTTTTTTATTTTGGACTGGTTTGATGCTCTTATCCATAAATTTCTCTCATGTCCCAATCTCTTACCATCAGTATACATCTGACATTCTACATTTTCAGTTATCTATTTTATATATTTCAATATTAGTCTTAATAATTTACTGTTTTAACTGTATGAATATCTTTCCAAAACTGTATTAACTAATTATGGAACCTATAATATATGGTTAACTAACTTTGTAATTCTTTTTAAAAGTTTTACCATAAATTCTTCTTATTTCTAGTTCATTTTAAAATGTACTCATTTCATATTCTATCAACTTAAATAATTTTCAATATTCCTCTCAGATACTACATTTCAAAAGCTTCAAATTTTTGTTTTTCCTCACTTACATATTACTATTTTGTTTTCACTGCAACATAAAATATTTTTAAGAATTATTAATTCTAAAAAAAAAAGTTTCTGTTATACATAACAAATTTTTATAGTTGTACCAGTTTGCTTTTGATATCTCCTTTACTTTGTTCATCCTTTGCGATTTTACCAACTGTTTGACTAAAGTTCTGATCTTATGTCTATATGTATTTGTAGATATATAGATTTTTAACTTCATATACATCTTTCTGTAATATTTTATTACCTTTGTTTTAAATTGAATGTTTCTCTCAGAAATGAATTTATTGTTTTTTTTTTTTTTTATATATATAATTTAATTATATTTGATATTAAAAAGGTAGATATCTGTCTGATTATGGTATGTATTATTAACTCCAACGTTATTTGCTGCGTTTATTATAGAATACATTTGCTATTTTTCTTGAATCAAATGTTCTGTTACATATCACTAACCATGCCCATTGAAATTTAGTTATTACCTGCTCAGAAACAGCAACTTTAATTGGTAATTTTTAGACCTCAGACACTTTACATGCATCACAACCACAAAACTGGGACAGATTTAAAAGTAATAAATTTCATTTTAATGAAGATTAGTTTAAAGCATTAGTTTGAACGGGTATCGGTGAATTTTTTCAGTATAGTAAATTTAACTATGTATAGGTTTTATTAATTGTCATTATTAGTAAACAAATGATAGTAACACCTGATCTTTTATAAAAAGTGTTGTCTTAAAACAAAATATATATTTTTATAAAAACATTAGTTTAATAAGTATTTGTATTTGCTAGCTTATTGATAACGTTAATAAAATTGAGACTAAGTTGAGATCATGTTGAGTTATTTAATTTTGTTCAGGAAGAAATGAATACTGATATTTTAGTCTAGAGTGACACACTTCAAGAATTTTTATCTTAATTTTGTTATTTATGAATGGGTTTGAATAAATAAGGTGTCATTTTCTTTGTCATAAAACGCTTAATGTTTTTATAACATTTGAATAAATTAGTGGTTGCAAAGATATTAATTATTAAAAATTCTGCCACATATGTTGATATCAATTTTTTTCTTTATTTCAATATGGAGAACATCCCCTGAATTCTTGAAACAGTCTTCTTAAACTGAACCTATAAATGAAACTTTATGGTTCTAATGAGTGTTACAAAAAGGACTTAACCCTAAGATTAAGAAAGTAGAAGTCACGCATACGTAAATTTTATTTCTCCCTACATGTGAGTTGGCAACACTGTGTTCAAGGTTAGCAGCTTGTAACAGTTGCAATTTTCTCCTTATGCACTCACTAGTACTATACCAGTATAAATTTGTCTCTATTGTATTAAATATTTTGTTTTCCAAGGACAAATTTGTATTTATTATTGAGACTTATTGTGCATATAAATCTTACAAATGAGTGAAAGACAAGTTCCGGATAAAATTTTCCAATTCTTCAGTTCCTAATAAGTCAAAAGTATTGCGTTTGATTAATAAATTTTGTGAGACAGAGTATACGTGATTGGAAAAGCACAGGTTGACCATCACTGTTAACAGTAGAAGTTCTGGAGGATGTGAAAGAACATTTGACTCGCTCACCCAGAAAATTGCACAGAAAGTTATGTTCACAGGCGGGGCTTTCACTATCTGTAGCTTTCAGGGCTACTAAAACATTACTTATTTCATCGGTGTTGTTCAGGAATTGAAAGAAGTAGACCACAGAAAACATTTACAGAATTGTTGTTGGTTTTGTTCTCTTGTTGATGACAATGGTATTGAAATTTTGTATCGTATTGATTTTAGCGACAAGGCATAATTTCACTTGGATGGCTATATTATCAGCCAAAACTGCCAAATATGGAGCGCTGAAAATCTTCATGTGTTTCATGAACGACCATTACACCCACATAAAATTGGTGTTTGGTCTTCTGGCATCGTGTAATAAGACCTTTATTTTTTGACAAATTTGTAGATAGTGTGGTTTATCACAACTTAATCAAACAGTTTATTGTCATGTTAGATTTATACAAACAAGAATGTTGGTTCCAGCAGGATAACGCAGCTGCTAATGAAATGCTGGATATGTTATGGGAATTTTTTGACCATTATTTGATATCAAAAGGGTTGCCGCCTCCAATATCCTCAAATATTATACCAGCAGACTCCTGCGGGGATATTTAAGAAATGTAATTTTTAAAAACAATCTTCATACACTTGATGAATTGAAGGCTAACATTGAAAGTGAGATTTCAAACATTATGAAAAGTGATTGCAAGTGTAATGAAATGTGAACAAACCTGCATTGAGATTACAGGAAATAATTTTTAACATCTATTGTAAAGTTATTAAAGGTAATTTGAATATTGTTGTATATGTATTTTATTAAAATTAATATTTTTGTAATAAATTCACATCGTTTAACAACGGGGTTGCGTCCTTTTTGAAATGCCCGTTATTATAATAGTTCATAATTTTTCTGTTCAAAATTAATTTCTTTTATTGATTATCAATTAATTATAATTTTTTTTCTTATTTTTAGGTAATACATTGGAATTCACCAAAAAAATTGAAAGTTAAAAACAAACATGTTGAATTCTTTAGAAATTTATATCTTACATTTTTAGAATATGACGGAAATTTATTACGAAGAGAGCTTTTTGGGTAAGGTATTGTTATATATATTATTAACTTTATTTATTTATTATTATTGATTAAGAATAGTGAAGTATAATTTAATTTTTTTTCTATGCTGTGAAAAAAATATAAGTTTCATAATATCATGAATTAAAAATTAAAATAAGAATTTATTATCTTTTCTTAAAAAAACTTATTAATATTTTTATTTTGATGTTTTACTGTATGATTAATTTTAGAGTATCTTTTTGAATGCACAGAATTTTATAAGGAATCTAGCATTCTGTTTAGCAGAAAGAGAGAATTGGAACACAAATAATTCTCATTGACTATCACAATTCTAACGACTATATAACAATATATTATCTCATTAATCTATTCCTTGATGTCTGTCTCATTATTTAATTGTTAGAATTTGTAGAAGTTGAAAAGCAATGAGGATAAACTATCTTATGTCTTTTTACTCATTCTGTATTGGAGATTACTTTTCCTGGTGTTCTTCTATCACAGTAGGTAATCCTTTTAGAAAATTATAAGCAACTCTTCTTTAAGTTTAGTTTTTATTTCGGTTAAAATTTTACTGAACTCCACCTTTTTTCATTTAAATATTTATGTGTGTTACAGATGTAATAATACTAGAACTACTTTAAAGGAACGTGAATTAAGTAAGGTAAGAGAAAAACCCTCAACTCTTTTTTTCATCTTAAAAATCTACATTTTGCTTAAACTATTAATACAAACAATTTTTTTAAATACCTCATTTTGAAACTTGTCTTGCGCTTCACATAATTTGTGTCTGATGTTTTAGGAACAAGTTCCAGTCACTGTAAATAGAGTATAACCTGTTTAACTGGACTAGATGGGACCGGACATTGTCTTAATGAACAAAAGTCCAGATAATCTGAAAATGTGTAATATACATACATTACAGCTTAATGAAATCACTGCAGTAGTAATGTCAGATGTTGAAACTTAAGATCAACTTGGTACATATTAAAAAATAATTTATAGTGATTGGAGTGGAATATGTGAAATACAAATTCAAACTTTACTTACAGCTACGTCAGTGTTTATTTACTTTTAAAAAAATCCTTCATAGTTTTTTGCTTTAATGATGCTCGGTTTTTTGCTGCTCGATCTTGTAAATACTTTAGGGTAAGCAGTTGATGGGCAGAAGTTTCATTTTGATTTTCAAAATACATCAGCTTTCCATACATTTCTATAGCTTCTCCATGAGAGATCACTTGCGTTTCTCCTTGAGAAATTCATCATCTGAACTGACTTCTGTGTTTCAGTATCGGGATGTGGATTTGAAGAACATGCAAACATGATATCATCATCGCTTAGATGTTGGTGATCTACATCATTTTCGTAGTCTATCCATTCAGTTATGTCTTCATCTTCGACAGCACATGAATCTTTTAAATTATGAATAAGTTGCTTTAAGGAACTGTTGTTTATTTGAGCAGTCATCTCAATGTTGGATTTAGATTTCATTTCTTGCCAGGTTTTGTTCTAACACTTTTTCCAAGTAGAAGCATTAATTTCGTCCCATGCTGAAGCACACTTGTAATAACTGTTCGAATATTAATTTAAGTTAATCTAAAACATTTACTCCAGCTTCCTCACTATTTCTTTCAATAAGTTTTATAAGTAATTTTTTTCTGTAATGTCGTTTGAAGGGTTCTATTATACCTTGATCTAAGGGTGGATCAGTGCTGTCGTTTGTGTGGATAAAAATCTTACAAAGATGTCACCATCTCTCAAGTTATCTGCATCTGGATGACATTTAGCATTGTTGATAAATATAACAGATTTTTGTGGTAGCTCTTCTTCTTTTAGAAATCTTCTCACTTTAGGAACAAAGAATGAAGAAAACCATTCTTTAAATATTTCGCAAGACATCCATGCTGATTTTTGTAACCTCTGTATATGGATGGAAGCGCATTCAAATTACCAGTATTCTTCAATGTTCAAGGTTTAGACGATTTTCCTATGACAAAAGGCTGGAACTTCAACTTGCCTGACTCATTATTTACTGCATAAAAGAATTGTCAGCTTTTGGTTACAAACTTTATGCTCCTTAGCAGCAGAATCCAATTTTGAAACAAGATTTTTTTAGGTAGCATTTAAAAAAATAATCCCGTCTCATTAACATTGAAAATCTAAGGTGATGATGAATTCTCTTCTTTTATAAATTTGAAAATGTCATTTTTTTACATTTTCGCTAGCAGCATGATCCCCTGTTAAACTCTCCCCTGATACACTGAGCTACAGTATTCCATGGTGAGCCTTCCACCTATCTAACCAACCTGAACTTGTTGTGAATGACGGATCACCACCTAATTTGACATTTAAAATTAAAGCCTTAGATTGTAAAATGGCACCTGATATAAGAATCCCATGTTCCCTCTCTTGGATAAACCACATAAATAAAGCTTCATCTAGCTGATTATTTCTTGCCATTCTGCTAGTCGCCCTGTTACCTAAACTATTTTTAGCCACCATTTCCAAACAGAAGTATTCAATCTCTTTTTTGTGTTTTTTCTAGTTCGAAACAGTTTGGTTTCCTACACCTAGTTCAACAGAAATTTTTTTTACAGATTCCTCCTTATTTATACAAACTAGCGTATTTAGTTTTTCTTCCATAGAAATAACTACCCTCTTTCTTTTAGTTGCCAGTCCACAAAATTACACCGTGCAGAACACAACATTTCAATTATGATCACTACTATAGCAAACTACACTTTATGATTACAACATTCAATGATTACTGGTACTCTACTGCTTTTATGAATAAAAGTTAACTAAAATAAAGCACAACAGATTGTATAGGCCTATACATCCGGTCGTTAACATTACGTCACCCTATTCTTAGAATGAGTGATAAAGTGATGGCAGGATGGTTATGATTGTAAACAAACATTTTTAGCGCATGAGTCATTATAACTACTATACAAAAATATTGGACAACAACTCTATTCTCAGGAAAAGTAAATGTTTGTGGTACCGAATATGTACGTACTGTATATAATATAATAAGTACTACAGTATGTAAAAACTGTGATACAAACTGCCAATAAAAAAATGGATACATTATACAATTGGCCTACTACTGTGTTTCTTTATTTAATTTATTTAAAAAAAAAAATTACTTAATACTACTGTATTACAGTACATATTTTATTTAAAAAATTTTAAAATGCCTTTTCTGATATTGGTCCGGAAAATCTAGAAGTCTGATTGAATGAGGTCTGGTTAAGCGGGGTTGTACTGTATACCTAATTCATTAACCTGATTGTATTGTTGGAAATAATGATAAATAAAAGTAATGATCACTTATCAAAACAAATTAAATTTATTAATGGTATATGTCAGAATTATTAAGACATACTGGTGTGTTATTCAAGTCTGATACTTTGTAAAATGTGGTCGTTTATAGATATAATTAAAACTCTGTTAGCGATTGTCAGATTCAAAAATAAAAGTATCAAAAAATGACCATTAATTAGGAACTGTTAAGATGTAATGCTTTTCGAATATAGTGTGCTTAAAAAGAAACATAGCAAGATTATGTTATAGGCTTATCTGTGGTATTACAGGGAATGGACCTTGCCAGATAAATGGGTTGTGTAATGAATATAGGTTACGGTTTTTATTTTTTTAGTAACATATATATGAATAAAAATTTTTTATGGCTGAAGTGATAATGACAGACTGTATATTAATATCGCTCTATGAATATGTCTTCCATGATATTCATTTTAGAAGTAGTTTATGATGGGAAAAAATTCATCAGTAAACAGGATTAGCTACATTTTATACTGGGTGTCTGAAAAAGAACTCCAGGGTTTCAAGAACAAATATATTTATATTTAACAAATATAGCTTTTATTTTGCAGCACTAAATAGTGTTTTATGTGTAATTTTGAAGTTAGAACAATAAAAATACATTCTCCATCAGGTAGCAGCTGCATTAGATTGTTGCTCACATCAAGCTGTTATTAGGTTGGGTTTTAGTACCATGGATTCACCAAACTGAAAGCACAGTGTGTATTAGTTTGCAGAAACAACATCAGTAACTGTGTTCAAAGAAGTTATATGCCAATCTAGTGTAGAAATTATCAAAGTGATAACAACATACATAAAAGGTGCGAACAGTTTTTGGAGAGTGGGAAGTGTTTAGAAAGGACACTCAGTTGGTAGGCCTAAAACAAGTGCCAAAAACACAGGAAAAATTTGACTTTCCTTCTATCAAAGTCCAAAACGTAGTATTAGTTTGTAATGTTAGTTGTCAACTAAATATTCTTAAAAGCACTGATCACAATGTTGTTTGTGATTGAAACTTCTTGTTACAGCTATTCCATGAAATTAAATCCAATGATAACCCACAAAGCGTTCTGTTTCTAATGACATGTTAGACTTCATTTCTGCTGATAAAAATTACCTGCAGCGCATTCTATTTTCTTATGAAGCAATATTTCATGTTCATGGAGTTGTGAATTACCATAATTGTTGAGCATGGGGCTCAGAAAATCTACACCAATCAGTGCAATTCATCCCCAACTGTCTGTAATGTCTGGTGTGGTATTACCCATAATTAAATTTTGGGGTCAACTTTTTTCAAATCCTAGTAAAAGTTAGTTACTTTTACTAGGATTTGAATATTCATACTAGACAGTGGATACCAGTGTACTTTGGTGGTTGGGGTTCAATTAACCACATGTCTTAGGAATGGTTGGTCTGAGTATGTACAAGACTACACCCTCATTTTCATGCATACATATCATCCTCATTGGGCTCTGAGAGAGGTTGCTTATTGGTCATTAGTTGAACAGATTGTAATGAAACATTAGAAAAATAAAAAAAGAAATATTTTTTTCAGTGAGCAGATTATGGGTATAGTATACTTTGAGTTGTTGGAGAACTTAGTGCTTTCACAGATTGAAAATATGGAGGCCATAATTTCCTATAAGATGGAAGCTGTCAACATAATGCAGAAGTTATATGGACTGCACTCAGTGATAGGTTCCCAGAAAACTGGATAGGTAGAGAAGCTTTCATTACTTTGTTCCTGTGAAGTTCTAATTGATGATGGATTTATTCCTTTGGGACTGTGTAAAAGATATCTTATACCAAGAAAAATTCCAGTCACCCATATATATATATATATACACACATTATGTAATACTACTATCCCCGTCATGTCTTCGCCTGCTTTATATGGTTATTTGCGTTTCTCATCAAAGCCGGGTTTGTTTTATTTTGTTTTTTAGTCAAGTAACCAGAGGCAGGTCTAGCCAGTCACGTTGCATATACACTAACAGTGACAGTGGCTGCATTAGTTGAGCTGCAACCTAAAAAAAACGCCAGGATTTGTGGCAAAACAATTCATGCTTTTGCACCATGATAATACGCCTGCTCACACTTCATTGCTTGTTCATCAATTTTTAGCCAAAAACAACACTGTAATGACACCCCAGCCGCCATATTTGTCAGACATGGCTCCATGTGTCTATTCCCAATAATAAAGAGAATCTTAAAGGGCCGTCGTTTTACAAGCATAGATGAGATTAAACGTGAGTAGCTGAAAGAGCTAAACATTATTCCAAAGATCGAGTTTTAGAAGTGTTTTGTAAATTGAAAAAAAGCTGGCATAAGTGTATAATATCTAATGGGGACTATTTTGAAGGGGATAACATTAGCGTAGATGAATAAATAAAATTCTTTCCAAAAAACAAAAATTCTTGTTACTTTTTGAACACACCTTGTATATTGTAAAAAAAAAAAAAAAAATCATTAAAAATTAACTTTTTTTTTTTTGTCTTCAGTCATTTGACTGTTTTGATGCAGCTCTCCATGATTCCCTATCTAGTGCTAGTCGTTACATTTCAGTATACCCTCTACATCCTACATCCCTAACAATTTGTTTTACATATTCCAAACGTGGCCTGCCTACACAATTTTTTCCTTCTACCTGTCCTTCCAATATTAAAGCGACTATTCCAGGATGCCTTAGTATGTTGTATAGGCCATGATGGCCTATAAGTCTGTCTCTTCTTTTAACTATATTATTTTTCCAAATGCTTCTTTCTTCATCTATTTGTCGCAATACCTCTTCATTTGTCACTTTATCCACCCATCTGATTTTTAACATTCTCCTACAGCACCACATTTCAAAAGCTTCTAATATTTTCTTCTCAGATACTCCGATTGTCCAAGTTTCACTTCCATATAAAGTGACACTCCAAACATATACTTTCAAAAATCTTTTCCTGACATTTAAATTAATTTTTGATGTAAACAAATTATATTTCTTACTGAAGGCTCGTTTCGCTTGTGCTATTCGGCATTTTATATCACTCCTGCTTCGTCCATCTTTAGTAATTCTACTTCCCAAATAACAAAATTCTTCTACCTCCATAATCTTTTCTCCTCCTATTTTCACATTCAGTGGTCCATCTTTGTTATTTCTACTACATTTCATTACTTTTGTTTTCTTCTTGTTTATCTTCATGCGATAGTTCTTGCGTAGGACTTCATCTATGCCGTTCATTGTTTGTTCTAAATCCTTTTTATTCTCGGCTAGAATTGCTATATCATCAGCAAATCGTAGCATCTTTATCTTTTCACCTTGTACTGTTACTCCGAATCTAAATTGTCCTTTAACATCATTAACTGCTAGATCCATGTAAAAATTAAAAAGTAACGGAGATAGGGAACATCCTTGTCGGACTCCCTTTCTTATTACGGCTTCTTTCTTATGTTCTTCAATTATTGCTGTTGCTGTTTGGTTCCTGTACATGTTAGCAATTGTTCTTCTATCTCTGTATTTGAACCCTAACTTTTTTAAAATGCTGAACATTTTATTCCAGTCTACGTTATCGAATGCCTTTTCTAGGTCTATAAACGCCAAGTATGTTGGTTTGTTTTTCTTTAATCTTCCTTCTACTATTAATCTGAGGCCTAAAATTGCTTCCCTTGTCCCTATACTTTTCCTGAAACCAAATTGATCTTCTCCTAACACTTCTTCCACTCTTCTCTCAATTATTCTGTATAGAATTCTAGTTAAGATTTTTGATGCATAACTAGTTAGACTAATTGTTCTGTATTCTTCACATTTATCTGCCCCTGCTTTCTTTGGTATCATGACTATAACACTTTTTTTGAAGTCTTGACGGAAATTCCCCTTTTTCATAAATATTACACACCAGTTTGTATAATCTATCAATCGCTTCCTCACCTGCACTGCGCAGTAATTCTACAGGTATTCCGTCTATTCCAGAAGCCTTTCTGCCATTTAAATCTTTTAATGCTCTCTTAAATTCAGATATCAGTATTATTTCTCCCATTTCATCCTCCTCAACTTCCTCTTCTTCCTCTATAACACCATTTTCTAATTCATTTTCTCTGTATAACTCTTCAATATATTCCACCCATCTATCTACTTTACCTTTCGTATTATATATTGGTGTACCATCTTTGTTTAACACATTATTGGATTTTAATTTATGTACCCCAAAATTTTCCTTAACTTTCCTGTATGCTCCGTCTATTTTACCAATGTTCATTTCTCTTTCCACTTCTGAACACTTTACTTTAATCCACTCTTTTTTCGCCAGTTTGCACTTCCTGTTTATAGCATTTCTTAATTGCTGATAGTTCCTTTTACTTTCTTCATCACTAGCATTCTTATATTTTCTACGTTCATCCATCAGCTGCAATATATCGTCTGAAACCCAAGGTTTTCTACTAGTTCTCTTTATTTCGCCTAAGTTTGCTTCTGCTGATTTAAGAATTTCCTTTTTAACATTCTCCCATTCTTCTTCTACATTTTCTACGTTATCTTTTTTACTCAGACCTCTTGCGATGTCCTCCTCAAAAATCTTCTTTACCTCCTCTTCCTTAAGCTTTTCTAAATTCCACCGATTCATCTGACACCTTTTCTTCAGGTTTTTAAACCCCAATCTACATTTCATTATCACCAAATTATGGTCGCTATCAATGTCTGCTCCAGGGTAAGTTTTGCAGTCAACGAGTTGATTTCTAAATCTTTGCTTAACCATGATATAATCTATCTGATACCTTGCACTATCGCCTGGCTTTTTCCAAGTGTATATTCTTCTATTATGATTTTTAAATTGGGCGTTGGCAATTACTAAATTATACTTCGTGCAAAACTCTATAAGTCGGTCCCCTCTTTCATTCCTTTTGCCCAGCCCGTATTCACCCACTATATTTCCTTCCTTGCCTTTTCCAATGCTTGCATTCCAATCTCCAACTATTATTAAATTTTCATCTCCTTTTACGTGTTTAATTGCTTCATCAATCTCTTCATATGCACACTCTACCTCATCATCATCATTGGCGCTTGTAGGCATATAGACGTTAACAATTGTTGTCGGGTTAGGTTTTGATTTTATCCTTATTACAACGATTCTATCACTATGCGTTTTGAAAAAATTAACTTTAAAAATAAATATAGTAATAAATAATAAAAAAAGGGGGTGAGGTCGACTGGTGTGGGAATGGTGGAGGCTGAAAAAAAAAAAAGTATATATTTTGCAGAGTAAATGGCAGTAGCACAACATTATGTGAGTAGAATTTGTTGGACACCCTGAATAAGTTAAATATAATATTTTTTGATGCTGAATAATAAATTTCTAAATGTCAACTTTTGTAGCCATTATTATGGTAATCAGTTGCAGCTTCATAATAATCATCACTTGTAGTTAGTGTATATAAATACTTCAGAAAGCGATAGTTATAATCTATTGCTAAAAGAAAACTAGGATGTCATCCATGAGATGTTTTATTGAGATAGTAGTGAAGTCAGCATCAGTATGCGATCAATTAATTTTACATTATGAATTTTTGTGATGATTTTTGAGCCTTAGTAAATTTTGGCCGTCCCTATCATTTATCACCTTGAATGACATAGTTTAAATTTAACAGATCATTTTTTTTAACATCACAAATGAAGGGGAAGAATCCTATGAAGTGTGGAACTTAACTGTTATTGTATGTGTATTGTGATTAAATCTTTTATAACAAAGTACTTTATAGCAGTTCGAACTTCAATTTTATATATTTTTTAGAAAATGCCAAAACTTGTTTGATCTATTTGATTACTGCAGACAAGCAATCAGTTGAAACTTTGCATTATGCCATCTAAAAGATCTAACCTGAAAATATCACAGTTATTTCGTCATATGTTCGGCATATATTTATCAGGCTAAGAACTTTCCAAGCAATTGTAATATATGGGACATTGTATGACAGCCTATGTTATTGTTTATTATAATATAACAGGACTTTAATGTATAGAATTGTGTAAGTTAAAAATAAATTTTAGTTTTTGTTTGAATTTAATTTTTTATTTTAAAAATAGATGTTATCTATTTGCCATTTTAGCAATTTAAGTTGCATTTATGCAATTTCTGTTTATTTACTAAACAATTTTAAAATACCAATATGACTTAAGTGAAAGTCAACTTCCTTTGTTGCCATTAAAAATGAATTAGGTGTTCTAAATCCTTGTTGAGAATAGAACCTGGAACTGTAGGAATGGTAAACGATTGTACTGATTTTTATACCAACTAGCTGACCAATAAATGAAAACAAGAGCTCTCTCTACATTAAAATAAAGGAAATACAGTTTTATAAAATTACTGTAATTAAACATAAAGCAGTTATATAAATAAATGTATATTTGTATGTACATGTATTTTTGTCATTTTATTAATACTACATGATAGTATTAATGGAATTAAATTTTTTTGTAGCTTAATGAAGAAGATCCTTGTTATGAATTTAGACGGGCACGCGTTAATAGTTTTCGAACGCATTTATATTTCTTAGAATATGATTTGGAACCATCTCAAGACGGTAATGATGTAACTTTAGTTGCACAGTTATCAATGGATCGTTTACAGATGGTTGAAATGCTTTGCAAACATTGGGAAGGTAAGTCGTATAAATAATTTTATTTTTAAAAAAAAACTGATTTATAAACAGTTAAGACAGTATTTATAAGATTACTGTTCAAAAACTTGATGGTATCACTTTTATTGTTTTTAATGAGGTTATAATTAATTAGTTAACTGACATTTAACTCTCTAGAACTCATATGTATGCTTTTACTCCAGACAGCAAGTGATAGATTGATTTCTCTTTTGTACTGCAGTTACCAGTACTGATGTATTCATAAACTGTTTTGATTAAAGTGAATTATATGTGCACGATCATGTATCTGCATATGTAGTTGTCTGATTAGTTCGTCTACGGATTCATAATCTAGTGTGATCAGTAACTTGGTATTTTTTGGATTCAAAATTATGTAATTTATTCTATTTATACATTAATTATTATATATTATTTCATATATTTTATATCACCTTAAATATTAATTTAAAAAAATTAAAAAACCTGATCGAAAGAAAAATAGCACATCTGAAGGCTACTTGGATAAGATCTTTTCTAGGGAACAATTTGAAGATAAATATGATGACAATCTGGACATGGTTGAGGAAGAAGTTGATGGTGATAAAAGAGAATGAACATGAATTGGAAGTGAGTGAATACTAACAAATAAACCAATTTTTCTATCAGAAAAGATGTGGAAACAAAGAAATAGAGGCATGTTGCCAAAAAATAAATAAATAAATAAAATTTAGAAAAACATAATAAAGATTGTGTATAGTCAAGCTAACATTGTAGGTTATAAAAGTTGTCAGTGTGTTTTAGATATTTTATTTTATTTTAGTTTTCCGTGACAGTTATTAAATGAAGAGAGCATAAAATATTTTTTTGCTTTGTGCTAGATTGATTATATTCATATTATACCAAATTCCATGTGATTTAGAATGTTCATTTTTTTTATTAGTTTACATATTTTGTAAATTATACACCAGCCATTAAATATAATCATTTTGTACTTTTAAAATTAGGTAACCAAAAATATAAATGACATAGAAAATAATAAACGATTGATCATTATTCATGTTTATACTAATTATACTGTAACATTGACTGTTAGTCGGATGTGAATTGTAGTGTATGAACCGTAAGCACATCTGCTAACTGCTAACAGACTAACTGGTGATTTTTCGTCAATCTCATTTCATGCGAGAAAGATAATTTGATGAAATTTCATCAATGTTAAAATGAAGTTGCATTGATCACATGTTTGGTTGTCATGATAGACATGACAGTCTGCTTGATACAGGCTACGTTTGTTATTATTTAGTCGCATGTGATATCGCAATTAATATTCAGATGTTAAAAAAAATTATTATTTTGAACTTAATGACTGTTTGTGTTTTTATTTTTAGAGAACTTTTAATCGTGTTTGTTGCATAATATGTAAATATCGTTCGTTTGTTATTGTTTTGAGGTGGCTGTGAAATCATTCTTAATTCAGAGTAAAAAAGAATGCTTTATTTTATTTATTTAGTTTTTTTTTATAGTACTGAATTTATTGTTCTGTTACATAGTACTTAGCTGAGACGAGAACATTATGTGTTTATCATTGGTTTTAGTTCTTTGTGACATTTGGGTCGTAATATTATATTTATTTCATCTTAGTGTTTTTTTTCTGGCAATAATTATTAGTGAATTGCTATAAAACACAAAATGAGCAGTGTATTTCAAACAAGTGAAGTTGATCGGGAATTTAGTAATTTTCAATTCGATTTGTGTACTGACAGTTCTAAAAAACTTAATTTTACAAAGATTTATCAATTTCGTGTCAAAAATCATTAAATTTTCAAGTGTAACACAAAGCAAGACAATTCTAAAATTTATGATTCCCATAATTAATTTGTTCTTGATTTTGAGTTAAGCAACTGATGAAATTGTGACTGGAAAAATAAATGTAAGTTTTTGTAACAAATAAAATATAACTTTTATACCATATTTGTTTCATTTGCCTCTGATTTTATTTATGAATTATGAGCAACTGTGCACAATATTTCAGCCATCCCTCTTCTGTTTTGGGCATTAGCGTAAAACATTGGAGGGATGACTTAACTGATAAAGTGTAATCAGTTAAGCAAATTGTTTTCTCAGGTTAGGTAAGGTTAGTTTGTTTTATAGTTTGTTGGCATGATTTAACAACCTGTTTAATGTTATTTAGAAGGGATGTTTCTGAAATGTTGTAAAGAGTCTCTCCTACACAAGGAATAATACAACAATTTTGGTGTGATTTTTTTTTCGGTTTGATGTTACTAAATTAACTTTTTTTTTTAATTTTTTGCAGGTCCTATCAGTTTAACTTTATATATGTCTGATGCTGAAGCACAACAGTTTCTTAGTTATGCATTAAATTCAGAAGTATTAAAAGGTCGGAGTAATATTGGTTACCATGTAGTTTATAAAGAAGGTGTAAGTTTTTCGTCTATCGTAATTTAATTAGTATTTATTTATTAACTCTAACTATAAATTGATGCCATATTATAGAGAGTGACTTATTTGTATTTGTAGTATTATACTTGTTATTTATTCAGAAAAATTGTGTAAATTTGTTTGAAACATTAAAAACATGAATGTGGATTGGAATAATTAAATCATTTATGCCAGATCTTGTAACCCCACATGACAGGGAGGTATCCATTTCAATTGGTTTGAATGATGAAGTAGAGCAGATTCATGCTCATTGCTCTTGACTTTTACTAAGTATATGTAGTTCATTCTACTCCATTCATTTTTAGTTTCTGTAGTTAAATTTTTTTATGAGTTTTATTTTTAAAGATTTTATTGCATTTTTATAAATTGTAAATAATTTTTTGATTGATTTATTTGAAATATGCATTTACAATCATTATTCTTTTTACTAAACTTCTGACAATATTTTTTTCACAAATTAGTAATTATTCCATATTTCCAATTTAATTTTTCTGTATTATTTCATCTTTGGTTATATTTCTATTACTCATATCCAGGATTTCCGTCTTATACAAATTAAAATCGTAGTTTTATTAAACAATTTTCTATTAAATATTACATTCTGTTAAGAAATCATTACATTTCTAATGCTATTTTAATTTTATTATTTGTTTAAGAATAATCATATTTTCTGACTAGATTATTTCAGAAATTTGCTTGAAATATCAGTAAAATAAAATACCATAGTTTTGCAACTGAAAATATACTAAGTTCTCAATGGCCGCATGTAGAATGTGTTGGGTGTACAAACCTACTGGGATTCTGCAAGGAAAGATTATACAAATTTGTATGATCTCTCTTTTTTTGTTTACATTTGTGAATAAGGTTATTTAGTTTAATGGATTAAATTCACGTCGTGAATGTGTGAAATAATACAGAAAGAGTCATTGAAAAATTGGGTTATATTTAGTGAACTTGTTGTTTGCCTGCCAATAGGAAACTGTATATTTTTAACATCAGTTCCAAACATGAGTAATGATCTTGATTTTTCAGATTTCATTCTTGATGTAAAACCTTCAGAGTATTTTTTTAGACTTGATCATGAGAAGTACTTTGTAATCTTGAGATCACAGAAAATTAGAATTATCTTGAAAATAGTTGATTAATTTATAAAACCTATGATTTTAGATGATTCAGAACATTTTTTTTTAAGGTTCTCTATGGAAAACCATTTTCTCCATAACAGAAATATTCTAAAACAACATATGCACGCATGTGTTTTGTCAAGATTATGATATAGGATATTGCTTCTTAAAATAAAATGCGGTAACAAAATATTTAAGCAAATTCTTAATTATTTATTCTCCTGTATTTTTTTCAGAGTTTTTATCCAATTAACTTTTTAAGAAATGTTGCATTGCAACAGGTAAATACACCATACGTGTTCTTGACTGATATTGACTTTTTGCCTATGTTTGATCTTTATTCATATCTGAAAAAATCAATCCAGTTACTGGATCTTGAAACTACAAAGAAGGTAAGTTTTCATTTATAAGGTTTATTTATTTATTTTTTTAAATTGTTATTTAATAATTGACCATTCAATTAGTATATAAAATTGTTTGAAATGATGATGGAGAGATGGATTCTTGTAGGAGTGGAAGGAAGACTCAGAAGAAACAATATTGGTTTCTGATAGATTGATGGATGAATTTGTATTAATAATGATAGAATTGCAAGAAGGGGCTATGAATATGGGAAGGATTTGCCGATGGCTTTCTGGATATTGAAAAGGCATATGATGTGATAGCTTGGACAAAGGAAAAGCATGGAAGGCATTAAAAAGAAAGGGATTAGAGAGTGAGATTTTAGAAAAGGTAAAAGAGATGATTAAGAGAATTGTTGGTTTTGTAAAGATAGAAAAACAGGCAGCTTGGCTAGAATCCTCACCTATGCTATTTATTGTTGTGATGGATAATTTACGAGGTCTGTTCGAAAAATAATTGAACATTTTTAATTAGGTGCCAACAGAGAAATTTAGTGACGTACAGTTGGCAGCATTGTATTCCGCCTAACTTCCTCTGTAACCACTTATTCTTGGATTGTTATCTCATGTAGTTTTTATGTTATTGTTATTTAGTCTCTAAGTGTTTGTAGTGATTTTGTGTAATTTTCAGGAGCGACAGTACAACATAAAATTTTGCATAAAACTGGGGAAAACTTTCACAGAAACTTTTCAACTTTTGAAACTGGCTTATGGAGATGATGCTCTGCGTCGTACGCAATGTTAGGTATGGTTTTCACAATTTAAAAGTGGTCATCAGTCAATTGAAGATGACTCTTGACCAGGAAGGCCTTCGACTTCAACTGATGACACCTACGTTCAGAAAATCAATGATCTGGTGTGTGCAAATCGCCGATTGACTGTCAGAAAACTTGCACAAGAGATTAGCATCCCAACTGGATCATGCCATGACATTCCGACTGAAAAATTTAACATGCATAGAGTTGCAGCAAAGTTTGTTCCTTGTTTGAAGACCACACAACAGAAAGAACATCGAATGGACATTTGTCTGCAACTTCTTGAACAAGCCAATGATGATGAAACATTCATGCAAAGGAACGGGAGACGAAAGTTGGGTTTATGGCTACGACATAGAGACGAAAGTTCAATCATCACAATGGATTGGCAAAGGATCTTTACCCCCAAGAAAGCACGTCAAAGGACCTTAAAGGCCGTTTCAAATGACGCTATTTAGGACTGATTCGTGAACTGGAAACACTGGTGGGAAAAGTGTGTGAGTAGGGGAGGGGAGTACTTTGAAGGAAATTGACATGACACGTACTGAAGTAGTTGATAGAAAAGATTGGAGTGAGAATAATAAGAGCATTTTTTTTTTTAAGATAAACTGCTGATATGGATAAATATAGAACAAAAGGTTCTGAATATGTGCGACAGAAATTGGAATATGTTATGAGAATTATGTAGATGGTATGAGATGGTAATCAAAACCAGAAAATATAGACCTACCTCTGTTATAGTGATCGAAGAAGATCAACAGTTTTAAGTTAAATATCTTGGAAATATGACAGATGAAGGCGGTGGAAATTCAAAAGAGTACATCGAGAGGGTTATGCAAGTACACTTATTTTTAAAAAGTGTGGGCAGTCTAAAGATATTTAGTAGGATGTGTGAGATGGAAATATCAGGAAGAAAACTGATTGAAGGAAATGGAAGCGTTTATATAAAAGAAGGAAAAAACTGAAGATGAGAGATTGTGGAACAGAGATGTTAGCTGTACAGGAAAAGATAGAAGGTTTTTTTTATAAGTAAACCTGACTAGTGGCTGGGAACTGTACTTATGATTTTTAGAGTGAATTTTCACACATTAATCTTTAAAACTTCATAGGAGTTACCTTTTATCTCTAAATTGTGTAATATTGCAATAATTTTTTATGGTAAAATTTTTCCTCAGTTATATTATTTTGATTTTTCTGATTATTGTTTTGTTTTAGAATATTTAAAATTTTCATTTCACTTTTACTTCATGTTTTAATCATTCTTTTAGTATAGTATCTAATGAGTTATTTTTTTGTTCATTGAATGATTTATCCTAATCTGCAATAAGAAACCTCCAAAATTAAATTGTTATTAATCATTATTTTAGTAATTTCATCTATAATGGAGCTACTACCTTTTTTTCATATTTTTAGTGGTAAATTTCTCTTTTGACAAGTTTCAACTTCATATATTTCATTGTTTGCAATCTTGAGTCTTTTCTTCTTACTATTTGTAAGCATCCAAAATCCTTCTTCTTCCTCTCCTTCCTTCCAATTTTTCTTCTATGAGTTTTCACAGAACATTTTTTGTAGAATGTACAGCACCATGTTTTCCCCTTATTACCTTAACTGCTCCATCTTATCTCCTTAAACCTAATTCTGATCTTTTATTTGATTTGTCCATTATTTTTCACTTAAAATTTCATAAGTATCATACTGCTTCTCTTCAGCTTTCTGATTGCTTATGATTCAAAATCATATTCTGAACACAGTGTTTGATAACCTCTTTGTCAGTTATTGGGCTGTTATCAACTTTCTAAATCTCATTTTCTTATAAGTTTACTATTTGTTACTTTTTCCATACATCTTCCACGGTCTTCTTCTACTAGGAGCTTTTATAGTGGAATTCTATGATTTCAAATCTTGATTTTTTTCTTTTGTATAATAAGTACAACATTTTTAATGTTTGTTATTATGTAAACTTTGCTTGCTATTGTAATTTATGATCTAAATTAAACCTTAGAATCTTGTTGTATCTATGTTTTTAATTAAATATACATGTATGATGTGTGTGTGTGTACATGCGTGTGCGTGATATTCATTTATTTAAAACTTAATATTTTACCTGATTAGTGTTACTGTTACAGGTTCTAGTTGTACCAGCATTTGAAACTCAAAGATACAGGACTTCATTTCCTCATAGTAAAGCAGAACTTTTACGTATGCTTGATATGGGTACATTGTTTACATTTCGTTATCATGTATGGACTAAAGGTCATGCTCCAACTAATTATGCTAAATGGCGATCTGCCACCACACCATACAGGGTAAGTTTTTGTTTTTAAAATTTTGAACTTGGATACAATATGTGATACATACGACACACATACACATACACACAGAGAGAGAGACAGAGATAAATTAGTTTCCTAAGAACATCAAGCAAAACTATTTTCCCTTAATTAGGTGTTGATTTAAAAAAGTCAAAATTTACAGAACTGAAAACATCATTTTTTACTTTTTAGGGTAGTTAATTTGAACCTTACTCTATAAAAGTAACCTTACAGTTACTTTTATACAGATTTGAATACTAGACTCTAGATACTGGTGTTCTTTGGTGGTTGGGTTTCAATTAACCACACATCACATCCCACATCATCACAAAAAGGGGCAAAACTTGCCCCTTTTTGGGTTTTTATTTATTTTTAAAGTTTCTTGATAAAAATTGTTAAAAGTTTCTTGAAATATCTCATGGAAGATTCTGGGTTTAAATTTTGGTCAGGTTTTGAATTTTTTTACACGTTACATTATTTATCTTCATCATTGATAACTTTAAATTAAATGGGTTTCACACCTACAGCTACTTAAAATAATAAGTACATATATTTCATTTAAAATTATTTAGTTACGACTGTTACCTGGAAAGTAAATACAGTTTTGTTATTAAAAAATACTAAAAACTTCAAAGAGGATAGTTTTATTATTGCATGGAAAACATACCTTTAACCAGTTTTCTGCATAATCTTCACCATTATTAAGGCATATTTCATATCTTGTAATCAATTTTTTCATTGTGTTTTCAAAGAATGGTGGCGCCAGTGAAAATAACCTCTATTGTAGAGCATTTTTCATATCAGCATTGTCATCTCATAGCACTAACCAGCAAGGGATCACTTGAGATAGAGAAACAAGTGACGTATCAGGATAAGCTGAGTGGTTCCAAGTGGTTCCAGCCAAATTGTTCATTCAGACTTGAGTTTCTGCAACATGTGGATGAGCATTGTCATGAAGCAATATTGAGCATGTCTCTCCTTCTGTTTACATTCAAGATGCAGTATTTTTAGTGTCACAATACAATACACAGTACTTCCCTCCCCTATTGACACACTTTTCCCAGCGATGTTTCTACTTCATGAAGCAGTCCTTGATAGCTTCATTTGAAATGACCTTTAAGGTTCATGATTAGTTTGCTTTAATGTCATCAATAGTCTCAAAATGGTGTCTTTTCTTCACTGATTTTAATTTCAGAAATAAGAATAATTGCAAGGAGTCAGGTCTTGCAAGTAGTAAGGCTGAGGGAGGACAGTCATCTGAATTTGGCACAAAACTGATGAACTGACAAAGCTGAGTGTGCAGGTACATTGTCATGGTGAAAAACCCATGAGTTGTCTCACCACAACCCTGGTCTCATTTTGCCGATTTTTTTCACGTAACCGTTTGAAAAACACCTTGATAGTACATACGGTTCACTGCTTCACCTTTGAGGCAAGAATTTGAAACGGACAATTCCATTAAAATTGAAAAAATAGAGAGCATCACTTTGACATTGGATTTAGACTGACGTGCTTCTTTGGGTCATGGAGACAATTTATTGTGATGATTGAACTTTTGTCTCATTTGTCATAGCTGTAAATCCAGCATTTGTCTGTTGTTATGGATCATAATGGGAGACAAAGAATCATTCAAAGGATCTTTGCATGTATGTTTCATTGTCATTGACATGTTCAAGAAGTTGCTGACAAACATCCACTCAATGTTCTTTCTGCTGCTCGCTCATCAAACGAGGAACAAACTTTGCTGCAAGTTGATGCATCTTAATTTATCAGTCAAAATGTCATTGCATAATCCAGTTGGGATGATTACCTCTTTTGCAAGTACTCAGATAGTCGATTAGCGATTTGCATGCACTAGATCGTTGATTTTCTGAACGCAGGTGACACCAGTTGAAGTCAAAGGCCTTCCTGGTTGAGGGTCATAATCAGTTGATTGAAAATGGCTTTTAAATTGTGAAAACCATCCGTAACATTCATATGACCCAGAGAATCATCTTGTAAGCTAGTTTCAGAAGTAGAAACATTTCTGTGAATGTTTCCCCAGTTTCACGCAAAATTTTATGTTGTATCATTGTTCCTGAAAACCACACATTACAAAAATCGCTAATAATAGTTAAATATGTTGCAGTCAAATAACAATAACAAGAAAACTAAAAAACGAGATATCAACAATCCAAGAATGTATGATTACAGAGGAGGTTAAGTGGAACACAATGCTGCCAGCTGCATGTCACTAAATATCTCCATTGGCACGTAATTAATAATGTTCGGTTATTTTCTGAACAGACCTTGTATTATTTATCTAATCTTCATCTAGATCTGTGTCTACATTTTTTGTGAATAGCTTTTATAATAGTTTTTACAGTATCATAAGTTCTCCCAGGGCTTTCATAACCTGTACTTCTGAAAATAATGGTAAAAGCTCAAAATGCTTAGTTTTTTGTGAATAGGTTTTATAAGCTTATCTATACTTTACATAAAATAACGCTAAATTAAGCTTTAAATAAATTAAACTGACTTTTAAAAATGCGCAAAAAATATTCTTTATAAATTTTAGCACTAAGAAGTTGTCACCGCATTAAAATCAACTATTTACAATTCAATCACTTATCTTAAAACTCAAAATTAAAATATTGTAACAAGATCGGTATAGCAGACTTGAGTAACAGATTAATATCAATTAAGAAGAAAGTAGTAACAGGTCCGTTTAACAATCGTCTTTTGTAATACTGCCCACTGTAACACTAAATACGTGTCATTCTGTGAGAAGAGTTACTGTACCAAGGTTTGGAATTTCATCATAAAATGTGTGGGTGATCGATCATTCTCACGCTTTGAGTTGGGTCCGGTCTGGCAAGTAAAGAGAACAGGAGTATAAATACTCCAGGGAAGACCAGTAAAAAATAATTTCTGTGAATCAGCTTAAGCGAGACGGTATGATGTGAGTCTACAAGATGAGTACTGCGAAATCAGTCTAGGAGAGACTTTATGATGTCAGTCAATGAGAGTATTCTGCGAGGAGGTCAATTAAGGAGCGAATTTCTAGTTTAGGTTCGACACAATTACAGTGATGTTACAAGTAATTTCAGTACATGAAAAAAAGAAATGGTTCAGTGAGTTACGGTAAATGAAAGAGATAATGTTCTAAATTTCATTCATAAATTGTTAAGGTAGTTTTATTTGTAAACAACAAAGGTTTTTGCAGTAAAACAACTTTATACTTGTCTTATCCATTGTACTATTGTTTGTTAATACAAGACTAGCAGTCATGCTAATGTCTCTTGTCAATGGGACTGAATTTTACCTTTCATTATTTATGTACTTGCGAATAATTATGACGATTACTTTAAATTCTGTTTTGTGTGTAACCACTGTTATTATTATTATTGACATTATTATTATTATTATTATTACTTTTGTTATGGTTATGATTACTACAATCATTATTTCCTTATTTATTATTGTCATTATTCTAATTATTATTGTGAGTTTACTATTGTCGATTATTATTATTATTATTATTATTATTATTATTATTACTACTACTATTTACTATTGTCATTATTATTGATTTGCCTTGTTTTATTTTTGTTTTTAAAGTAATAAATTGCAATTATATAAACATTTCCAATTGTCAATCTCTCAGTATAGTGATCGAGCTGTGAAAACGCTATAGTATTATTTTTTTTTGCATTTTTAAAAAGTTAATTTGGTTTTTGATTGATAAACCAGTAAATAAACTGATTAAATTAATTTTTTTAGGTCCTTTGGGAACCAGATTATGAACCATATGTAGTTGTGCGTAAAGATATTCCAGAATATGATACACGATTTGTTGGTTTTGGCTGGAATAAAGTGTCACATATTATGGAATTGGAAGCACAAGGATATGATTTTGTTGTGTTACCTAATGCATTTATTATTCATATGCCTCATGCTCCTAGTTTTGATATAGCAAAATTTAGAGGATCAGCACAATATAGAAGGTAATTTTTTTCTTTAATCAGTTCTGTTGTTATTACTATATACACTGAACATTCTTACCAATTGATTTAGTATTGTTTGCAATTTACCACAGTCTGAAGGCGTAAGCAGGACTAGTAAAGTTTTGAACTGTTATTAGGATTACACTGAAGTAATTTTAATTGGAAAAATTCTTCTATGGAAAAAAGAATGAGAATGCATCCACTGTTTGGATTGTTCTTTTGTTTCTTCAGTTTCGAAATGAACCCATGTCTCGTCCCCTGTAACAATTTTGTTCAAAAAATCTTCTCCTTCATTGCGGTAGCGGTGGAGAAACGTTAGGTAGGCATCCATTCTCATTGTTTTGTGATGGTCGGACAGCATCTTGGGACCCCACCTCGCACACAGTTTGCGGTATTGAAGTCTCTCACTCACAATGGTGTAGAGAGCTGACCTTGAAATTTCAGGAAACGAATCACTCATTACAGAAATTTTGAACTGACGATTTTCTCGAATTGCCTCACCACTCGCTCAATGAGATCATCGGTTGACACTCACTTCCTTCCCTGATTGCCTGCATCATGAACATCTGCACGTCCTGCTTTAAAGTTCCTGCACCATTGTCGCACTTTGCTGTCACTCATTGAAGTTTCACCGTACACATTACTTATTCGTCTATGAATTTCAGCTGCATTACACCCCTCAGCCTGAAAAAATTGAATTACCGCACGCACTTCACACTCGGCGGAAGATGCTATTGTTGTAGACATGTTTACATGCTAGTGTTCAGAAGTAAATGAAGTGACACAGCGTGATTAAAGGCCATACTAGAGACGCTGCGCAACACATATGCGCAAAGGTTCATCCGATTTTTGCGCGGGTTTTTATTTCGCGACCGATTGGACCTTGAAAAAAAATAACCCTCGTATATAATTTTGAAACTATTTACTTGAATTCCCTTTTTATAATAATGAAAATTACTTCATTATTATAAAAATGTTGTATTAATGTTATTGATATTAACAATATACAAACTTAACATTAACATGATATACAAACCTGATATTAATCAATAATGTCAGGAATAACTTTATATTCAAGTTTATGTTTAACTTTAAGTTAAGTTTCTAACAAACTTATTAATCAAATTTGTTTGAAGTAAAATAGATTAAAAGATACAAAATTAACCCCTTACTGGTTTTTACGCGATATTGTTTTTTTAATATTGTTTTTTTTTTGCCACTTTTTTACTGAAAAGGGCCTCTGATGAAATAATTTGTCGTTATGAATTGACCTATTTTATTATGTTTTTTGATGAATTTCTGCAGTGTGTTGTGTATATCTAGTAACTTTTACAGTAATTTTATAGTAACATATAAGTACTAGTAACATATCAGTTCTCTGTTCTATATGTCTTGTTTCATATCCTTCTGAACAGCTGTTACCGTGCATTTGTTTTTGTTGTTTTGATTGCTCATTAAGTTTCGAGTGTTAGTTTCATTATTTCTTTGTGTTATATATTGTTTTCTGTTATCATTTTCATAATTTTATTATTATTTTCGTGTAATTTTCAGTCATGTTTTTATTTCCAACTGTTTGTGGATGTGATCTGTAAGTAAGAAATAAGAGTTGTTTACTATAATCTAACTTTAGTTCCTTTTTTATGTAAGAAAACCATGGTATTATTTGACTAACTTACTAGTATTTTACAATATTATTGATATAACAATAGTAATATAACAAAAGTGATATTCATTACTACAAACCAGCCTATTCATCATATGTAAATGATAGTGATAAAGTCAACTTTAAACTATTATTTTTACTTTGCATGATAAGAAAAGTACATAAATAGGTCCTTAAACTACAGGTTTAAATTAAATTTTTTGTCATATTTCATTGCATAGATCAAAAATATGTAAAAAAAAAAAATAGGCTAAATAACATAAATTTAGTGAAAACAAAAGTACATAATAATATGATTTTCCTTTAAAATAAAGAACCGTTTAGGGATTGACGCACTATATGTAACATTTTTAACTTGTGGTTTATACCAGTATATGATTGTTTGGGTTCTATGTGGTGATTTGGAAAGGTTGATTCTATATGTAAAACTTATCTGTTCTTAGTACCTCTTGATGAATATGCATCCAGATTCTGCCCAATGTCATGCAATAATTGCAGTTTAATTCATATAAATCGTTAATTGCAATGTTTGAATAGCTTTCCACATGATATGTGTTCTGTTCATCATTTAAAAAGTTACATAGTAACCTTCCTGATAGTGTTAAATAATTTTTGTTAATTGAAATATTTTAGTATTATGAATTTTCTTTGTCCAAGTATTATTTATTTTGCTATTTTTATGTATAGTTAACTGCAAGGGAGAATGATCACCCATTAACCTATATGTTTTTATTTAGCTCTTGTATAATAGTTCAACAATTCTTTTTAGTTTATTTCAAT
The DNA here is from genome assembly GCF_047948215.1 of Lycorma delicatula. Taxonomy (NCBI): domain Eukaryota; kingdom Metazoa; phylum Arthropoda; class Insecta; order Hemiptera; family Fulgoridae; genus Lycorma; species Lycorma delicatula. Next base: position 28,090,105 of record NC_134465.1, on the reverse strand, counting down.
AACTTTTTAGCATTCTTTAAAATAAAATCTGGTAACTGAATTTATAAAATATTAATTTTTTTCACAGATGTTTGAAGATATTGAAGAATGAATTTGTCAAAGATCTCAGTAGAAGATATTCCCGTGAATTTGAAACTGAAGATAGTTAATAGTAATTTTTATTAAATGTTAGTATTACTTATTTTTTCATAAATCTCACGAAGTTATAAATCAGTTTTTATTTTCACAAGCTCTTTTTTGAATCTCACAGTAATATTTTGTATACTTATTATTGTTTCTATTTATCTCATATTTATAGTTCTTGTACTTCAGTAATACATTATAAAATAATATTTGTTTGAAATGACGTAATTAGAAAGCAAATGCAAAGAAATTGAATTGATTTTTTGGGCTTGAAGTAGGTGATTAACTATATATTTGTACAATCTGATTGTTAATATGAAAACCAATGATTACGGTAAAATTAATAAATCCATTCCTGTGTACCACAGAATTTGGCAGAAATGCTGAATTTTATTTCATTTATTAATTGAAATTTTTTATTAATTAGTAATTGTAGTGTTGAAAAAAATTGTTAAAGTTTGGCGAAAATATAGGAATTGATTTATTAAACTTAATACCGATTTTTCCTTTACAAAGATCCGTAATTTAGCTTTATGATACAAAGATATTGTGGAAAGATACATCAATTGAATTACATTCAGGTCGTTGTACGCAATTAATTTAAAAATTTATTAAACTGATATGAGAAGTGTTGATGTGAAAATTGTCACAAATGAAAAATTTGCTACATTTAAAAAAAAATTATAAAACTTGTTTCTAAATTACTAGTAAACTGTTTTTCTTTTAAAAGTTAAGTGTGTTGCTCCTTCAGTGGAGTTATTGTTCGCACTGTTAATGACTCGTCATAAAATGGTTACACCGCACTCCTGTAGTGTATAATTTAATAATGTATTTAATCTGTGTTGTGTTTATTCATTTAATAAGGCAATAATGTAAAATTTATTGTATGGATGAATTTGACTCAAAAAGTATTAACTACAAGTGTACAGTTAATTGTGTAAAATACATTGTTAAAAGTCTATAATCAAAAACTATTTCCATTAACCTCTTGTATTTTGTATTAATTGAATGAATAATAAATTATAGAGCAAGTGGAAATTTTAAGTATTATTAGTGTTTATTCTCTTCTTTAAACTCCTTTGATTGTATACTACTATAACAGTGATCAAAAAGTAATGCAACATTGTGGAAGAAAGCTTCCTTCTTTTGTTGGTGGTTTAATTGAGGAAAAATGGGTTACAGAATGCAGGAGAAAATACTACTTATTCCTTCCAGATAAATTAGATTTTCCAGTTATGCCCAGATCCAGAATGCCTTCACAAAAAAATTTGGTGTGGATGCTTAGTCCTCTATTATAGTGGTTGTACAATAAGTTCCAAGAGTCAGGGAATGTGGCAGATGCAACCAGAAGTGGTCAACCAAAAGTGCAATACCAGAAAAGTTATCGTCATGCAAGCTGCATATTCTGTTAGTCCCAAGAAGAATTCTGTATGATGCCTATGTAACCAGTCTGGTTTCTCCATTGGTAGTGCCCATACAGCGGTGCATAAGTGTTTAAAGGTCCATCCATACAGAATTCGTGTTTTCACGAGTTGTTACCTGCAAACACTGAAAAACATGTAACTTTCTATCAGTGGTTCATATCATCTGTAATGCCACATGAGGAAGAACTCATTGATTGGATTTGGTCTGACAAGGCATGGTTCCACCTTGATGGAATATATGAATGCACAGAATTCATGCATTTTGTGTATGGACAATCCACATCAGCTGCACGAGTCTCCTCTGCATGGACAAAAAGTGGATGTTTGGTGTGCAGTGTCACGTAGGCAAATCTTCATGATATTCTTTCATGGTCCAGGTAACAGTGAGCGCTGTGTACAGATGGTACAACAATTTGTAAACACCATACCTGCAGACCGGCTAGAGTACACATGATTTCAGCAGGACAATGCTACTGCTCATACAGCCAACAACAATATGACTTTCTTGTATCAAGTGATTTTGAAGGGATTGCAGCCCCCTTGGTCTCCTGATATATCTTCTGACTTTATCTTATGGGGATAACTTAAGGATGCTGCTTACAAAACTCATCCTCACACAATTCCCGATTTGAACATTATAACTTGTATTTAAGAACATGCAAAATCGTATTCAGTTATATGAATCGCATAGTGGAGACTATTTTGAACAACTATTGTAACTTACTCATTCTCCTATAAGGTTGCATCACTTTTTGAACACCTGTAGTATTATGTAGTAAATGTAATAAATAAACACTCTTGTTTCTGATGTGTGTATTTTTTTATGTTCTTAAATAAAAGTTATTTATTTACTTCATTTTATAGTAGATATTTGCAATTTTATTTTTTATGTTGATGAGTAATATCATTAAATTAAAAGCATATTAATGACCAAACAAATTAAATATTTAAATAATTTTAACAAACAATTCTTTTATTATTTCACCAAGTTCAAATAAATAATGTTTTCCTTCTCTGATTCCTCCTTATTTTGGCCCAAATTATCTCTGATTATATTTGTAGTGTTAAGGAAGTAAGTTGCCTTACTACTTCATATCCCGTTTATATGATATGATTTCATCTAGTACATTTATTCTGTAATTCTTCTGGTACTGATCAGTGATGCCAGTAACTCTGGGATTATATGATAAAGCTCAAAATGTATATTTTATAGGAGCACATAATGTATATTTTACTTTTTCCAGGACCACAGAATTGTAACTGGCATTACTCTTAACAATTACAAAGCCCTCTTCCAAACTGTACAACAGATTTATAAGCCACTCTCTAAATTCTTCTTAAGACTGTTGTTGCTGTCAGTGTTGTGGCCACAGATTTTACTTCCTGGATGAAAGTAAAAATTTCTCTTAATCATCACATCAGATTTAGAATGCTCTATATACAAGCCTATGCTTGTATATAGAGCATAGGCTTGTATAACCTAGAGTTAGTATCATAAAATATTCTAATAAACATTTTACAACATGAAAAGATTAGATTTTTGTTGTGAACTGCAACAGATGTATGTACAACCACAAGTGACTAAAATATATACAAATTATACACAAGTGATCATATGAAAAAAATTATAATTAGAAAGATTTCAAGCCATAAAAACCAGTTAAATTATTTGATCTCTATACAGGATGATTACAAATGGAGTAGACACATTTGATAGTTTTTATAAAAAAATTATGTAAAAGTAAACGTAGTACACTTTTACAAGTAAAGACGGTAACATCACCAAGGTGATGGGCTTTCAACTTATTCAACTGTCCTCTAGAAATGGTAATTAGTTAATTGCTCAATAATGCCCCCCCAAGAGTAAAAATAGGTCGAAAAATTAAAATAAACTTCGGCAAAACCAAGGATGATATATTTATATCGACCAAGGCAGGTCGATGATATTTACAAGCAAATATCATCGATGAAGCTAAATCACAGATATTAGAACTTTAAATGCAAATAAAATTGGCCTCAAAATATCATTCAAAAAGACAAATTATGTCCCAAAAACCAACACGATTAAGGAAGTAAATGTAAATGGTTTATGTTTAATTAAGAGAAATAATAACAAACAACCTAAATGAAAAAATCTCAATCCAAATAAGAAGAAACAAACTAGCTCAAGCTCAAAAATTAATCTGGTGCACTTACAGTAAATAATGCCTATCAATAAATGCAAAAAATAAGACACTACAACACAGTTATAAAACCAGAAGCCACTTATGCAGCAGAACGAACAAGCCATCTGAATGAACAATCAAGAACAGACAGACTACAGAAATCCAAAGAAGAATTGAAAGAACCTACATCAATAAAAAGTTCCAGAAAGACTGGCAGTGATGGATTGTACTTGACAAAGTAGTGTACAAAGAGTTAGAACCCAGTACATAAATTCAATCAATATATTTTTTAATAAAATCAGAAATAAATAAAAATGGCTCTTTTAGAATCTCAATCTCAATGTCAAAGTTCTTTTATCCTCCAAAGGTTTCTTGATTTAAATCCTGGTCTATCTGAAACCATAAAAATAAAACTAAATTAAATTTTAGTAGAGCAAAACAGATCACGAAGATAATGAATAAATTATATACAAGGCATGTTTTTTTAAGTTAGGGCAGCTTTGATATAAAAATTGAAATAAGTGAAAGAGAAAGAACCTTATTACATAATAAAAAATAAAGAACAAAATAAACTATATATATAAACTATATATATATATATATATATATATACATACACATACTCTATTTTTCTACATATTCGCCAGTCACTGCAATACGTTTTTGATATTGGTTTACCAGCTTTGTTATTCTGTTACTGATGAATTCTTCCACCTGCGATTAATTACTCTGTTTTGTAATTCCTCATCATCTTCAAACTTCTGTGGTACAAGCCATTATTTTAAATTGAGAAAAAGGTAATAATCACTCGGTGCAAGATCCAGACTGTAAGGCTGAATCTTGCACCAGCCTTACGAAATCGTCGCACTTGTTCAGTGGTTTTGTTTTGATGTGTGTGGTTTTGCGTTACGGAGGAGAAACAGAATCCCATTGATTAGCTTCCTGCACCTTTTATTTTGAATTGAACATCTAAGTTTTGTAAGTGTTTCGCATTACATATCGGCATTAACATTTCTTCCACGTTCAAGAAATTTATCAGTCATATCCCTTCGATGTCCCAAAAAACCACAGCCATAAACTTTCTCCATTGAACTTTCTCGCTTAAACTTTTTAGGCTTCGGGGCCGTACTGGCAGTACTTATAAAAGTACTGCCATTGTATTGATTGCTATTTTATCTCAGCATTTGAATAAGATGGCCATGTTTCATCACAGGTCATTAAGTGTTTCCATAAATCATCATAACTTTTGTAGGATTTCAAAAATGTTTTAGCTGCAGCAAGACGTTTTTCTTTGTGTATTTTTGTCAATATTTTTGATACCTATCTGGAACACAACTTTCTATAACCCAGTTTTTAAAATGTCATAAATTACTGATTGCGAAACAAAAGGAAATTCAATCGATAATTGAGAAACGGTAAGCCTTCTGTTTTTATGGATTTTTGCAGTCACATTTTTAGTCAATTCATTTGTGATGACTTAGGTGACCACTACGTTCTTTGTTATGAACATTCGTTCTTTCTCCACAAAACAAACAACACCTGTGGTGAACTTTACCTTGGCACAAAATACTGGGTCCTTAAACATTGACAATTTCTCAATGAATATCAGCAGCAGATTTGTTTTTTATCAATAGATAATGAATTATTCATTGTACTATACAACTCGCGGGATTATTTATTGTAGCATTTGCTTCAGCCTACACTACAACTAATGCGAATAATGTTAACCTATTGTTGCAAACAGATGATCATTGATATAAATCAACATGCTACACTAACCCCATCAATTTCTAGTGCATCTTATGGCAGAAAATTGAAAATGACACTTAAAAAACATGTCTTGCATTATTTATGTTAAACAGTTTAGAAAAGAAGTTGTGGCATTTTATGTTGTAATTATAACCTTGTTTTTTTTTTTTCATAAATACTCATGAAATCAAAAGAATGTTTTACTAATGTTAACTATATCGTTTTTACAAGGATGAACATTTTTACAAAGAAATATATTCTTATAAACTGAAATATGTTCTTATATTTTTAAAATATGTAAATGCTGAGTTCCTTGGTGCAGTAGCAAAATTTTTTTACTTTCATCTTAAAGGTACAAGTCCTGAAAATTTAATTAAACAGTTCTTCCCGAACTGAGCATACTGCAACACTTGAGGGCATCATGACTTTCTGACATTCTATCACTCATTTTCTTAGTTGAATTATTATTTTACTGTTTTTTCCATTGTTATTTTTTTACACCATTTATTTGTGATCGCTACTTTTTTCAATTTTCATTATTTTTATATCACTTGTTTTTTATATCTATGATTTGTTAGCTTGTATAATATAGAGGTTCTCTATTTCCAGACATATAGTATCTAGGAAAATGTTTCCTATTTATATGTCATTTAGCCAATTTTCATTTGCCTTTACTGTTCTAAAACATCTAACTTATTCTAAATTATCAATTTTTCATAATATTCAAGCATTGCATGTTAAATCCTAATTAACAGACTACTTTCTTCCAGTCCAACAGTAAAAGGAAAATGAGAATTATTAAATATTTATTTATTAAGATAAATTTTTAAATTGCAATACTATATTCAAAGTATACGTGAGTGGAAAAAAAACATATGATAAATGTCTCAAAAAGAATATGTTGTAACATTTTTACTCATATACATCAACTTGTATTTACAGTAAAAATAAAAGTAAAATGGCCAACCTATTGTAAAAAAATGAAACAATAAACATTTAAGTATTTTTTTGCATACATATTCGTAGTATTAATTAAATTACAATTAATTAATTACAATTTTATATTATATTCATTGAACAATTTTACATTATGGATATTGTTTAGCAGTTCTTTTTTTATGACTGATAGAGTATTTTAAATATAGCTAATGGTCAAATTATTATAGTTGAACTGGATGTATTACAATATGCCTGATGAATTAATTCACCACAGAAGCTTACAGAAAAGTAAGCTTGCTTGAGAATATGAAATGGAATTTTGTAGCATATGAAAAATACCATGACTGACTGGGATTTGAACCCAGGATCTCCAGGGTATACTCAAAACAATACTGTTTTAATTAGTCAAGGTTAGTGAGTGTAGATTAGAGGTAAGGTATGAGTTTGGTTAAATTATATTTATAAAATAAATAAATATAAATGGTTATAAAAATGTTAATATAATGGTTATATCGGACGATGTTAACCCAAAAGCAATTTATTGGTCGACAGGCTAAAACATAAGTATCGAAGATACTAAGTTTAGCTCTGAAGTATAGGCTAAGGTTCTCTGTAATTGGGGTATATAATTTTTTTTTCTTTAAATTTTCCAAATAGTGCCATTAATTTTTCCCCTGAGAATGCAATAAATAACATTGTATAAGCTATAGCAATCTGATAATAAGCAATGATAATAAACAAATATGTTAAAATTATGTATAAGACCTTGTAATTTATTATTTAAAAAATTTTCCAATAAGTTATCCAGAAGAAACGTACCATAAAATAATGTAAATACGAAATAAAGAAAGAATCATCAAAATCATAACAATAGTAAAAAATAATTATTTATATACACCTCCTTTTAAAGACCTTCCTTGAGTACCTCCTCCTTTTTTGAAGATTGCTAAAAACACCAACAATTAATACAGTACATAATTTTTAATTATGCTAAGCTGAATGAATATACATTTATATAAAAATAAATAAATAAAATGAATTTTACATTTTATTAATTATGAATAGAGAATTTTCTTAATTTAAAAAAAAAAATGTTCTTATTTTTTTCTATTAAAGAAAAAAAAAAGAGTGTATACATTCTTAAATTATAATAGTAAAAAGAACAAAAAACAATTCATTAATTGTGCCATCTCATCTGTTAGTATAACAACAATTTGTCATACTTCATCTCACACAAAATTCCTAATGCATATGCATATTTAAAAAAAAAAATGTGATGGATCTTCTGATGAAATTTATTTAAATTATTATTACAATTTAGTACTTTACACAGTGGTAAGTAATCATTTAATCAAAGATATATATTTTATATTTAGCCAATTTTTTGTTGCATTTTTGATTTTTTTTTTTTTTTTTTTGATTGGCCGATGTCAGTTAGTTTTTAATGTATAAATTATATTGTATGTACAGATGGATAACTACAATCTCTTTTGAACAAAAGAATTTCATTAAGATGTACAATTTATTTAGGTTGATTGCTAACAAAATAGAAATTAAATAATAAAAATTAACTTTGATCAGAGTTCAAACTCTATTAATTATAACTGTACAAGCTTTTACCAAGAGCAAGAAAATCTCTAAATAGAGCAAGAAAATATTTAAATGTAGGGTTAGTCATTCCTTATTAGAAATTAATACATTGTCACTGAGGTTGGTAATTCTCTAACATTTCTCATCAATCTTCTTTGTACTATTTTTCTTTATGAAACATTATAGTCTTGTAGTTAAATGACCAGAATTTGAAAAGAATACACATCTAATGAATGTAAGAGAAATTTAAAGTCCCTATTCCCTGGTATGTTTATGCTTTTGTGTTCATTGAATGTTAATTTCTAGTCCAAAAATTCCCTAGGCCCCATTGCGTTAGTTGATTGGTGAAATGGGTTTTTGAAAACATTGTGAGGTTAGGTGGTTGTGACCAATTCATTGTTGTAGAGTAATTCATGGACAAAATATTGGTAACTTGTTTAGCATACAAAACTTTCACTGTAAAACAGTTTTGTTTTTACTGTAAAAGTGAATACATTCTTTAACCATACTTTCAAAATGTTTTTCAATGTAGTTTTTAAATTAAAAGTATCCTACAAATTCTCAGCAAAAATAATTTTGATAGTTAGTTTGTATGATCACAGACCAAACACCATAATTACTGAACCCATGTTTCAGCCCAACTATCAAAATTAAAACTTTGTATAAACCATCAAAATTACAAGAAAAAATTTAAACAAATTTTTTCTTGTAATTATTTAAACAAACACAAACTTAATCATTGCACAGCCACCTGAATCAAGTACAGACTACATTCAGAAATAGTGTTATCTACGTAGACAATGGTTACTAGAAGAAAAAAACTTTTTTTCTTTTTCACTTGTGAAGTTTACAGTGACATCTGAATTATAATACAATATTTCTGAAAAGGCCAAGAAAAAATTCAGAGTACAGGCGTAAAAAATTTGTTTCCTCGTTAAATGTAGGATTAGGTGTGTAGTGAACATCGTTGGTGTATGGTTGCAGTTTTTCCAACAAAAAAATTTATAATCAAATTATCAATTCTATAATCAAATTCATTCAATTATAATATTTCTTCTATACTTCAATCTTATTGAATCAAATATTTAAATTAAATCTCAATGTATCAAACTAAAAAAAAAAGTAATAAAATATTTCCTTGTAAATTCCTGCTGGAATATTTTAACTCGCGTTCAATAAGATCTGTATCTGTAACTGCTTAATTATTTTGAAATTATAGTCCTCGTGTAACTTGCAAATATATTTTTTTTAAACTGTTCAATACTTCATCTGATTACCACTGTACAAATAATTGATAAATTGTTTCAGATTAACAATTAGCACAATAGTACATGTGTAATAGAATAAGATAACAAAAATAGGAAGATAGTGTTAACATAATATAGGGATATCTTTTTTATTTTATAGAATATCTCTGCCCTCTCGTGTAACATTTTTTTGTATAACATTTTTTCAACAAATTGTTGCTTGCTCTCCCCCCTGAGGTTCCCATAATTTGCTGTCCTGCTCTGGCTCCTTGAAGGTAATATAATTTGATGCCATAGATGAATACAGAATGGTTTGACCTCATTCCTATAGCATTCCAAGGAGACAATCAACCCATAAAGACTGCCTTTGAATTTACTTCAACTCTGGGACTAATGTAGCAGGGACAGTAATGGTTTTGAAAGTAACCCCATGCCTCTTGTGTTATTTGAAGGTTACTGATTGGCATCAAGGTTTCCTTATGGTACCACCAGTGATCTAAAAACATTTAGATCTAGCAACAACTTAGTTGCTCTGGCTTTGTTCAACATTTTAAACATCTCTGCCTCTCTACAATTGCGCAAGTACTCGAGTACAGTACTCATGGATGGTATAATTTGTAATATCTATAAGAGATCTTGGTATAAATTGATTTTTTAAAAGATCCTATACTGTATGTTATATTTTATTTGGTTGTGTATTACAATTGTTAGCTGTTTGATGCCAGTTTTTAGAGAACATCCTACTTAAAACCTGGTTGTTAAATATTCTTGTGAAGATAGTGATTTTGAACTGTAATGGGAGTCCCATTTCACTCAAACTCTCTTCCTTGGTTTCAAATGAAATGGAGGATAAATGACTGAGAATATGTAATACATTCAAATGGTGGCTATTTGTTTTGTTTTAAGAAACCAGTTTTATCGTATTTAATTTGTAATTTCATAACCTAAATCCTCCCAAAAAAAAACATAAATTAATTTTTGGGTGACTTGTCTTATGCATTAATATTGGAAGGACAGGTAGAAGGAAAAAATTGTGTAGGCAGGCCACGTTTGGAATATGTAAAACAAATTGTTAGGGATGTAGGATGTAGAGGGTATACTGAAATGAAACGACTAGCACTAGAAAGGGAATCTTGAGAGCTGCATCAAACCAGTCAAATGACTGAAGACAAAAAAAAAAGTCTTATGCAAGCCCTGGAGGTAAAGAACATCACTCTCCAGTTTAGAAATTTGCATATTCTAATTTACTTTGCTTGTCACTTAGTACTTTTTCTACTAAAGTACCTTACACATCTACGTTGAGCCAATGCATATTTTTCTTGAGATATGGTGTACTTATTAATTTTATAATGAATTCATTGTCATATGTGAAATAAAATCTGTCGGTGAGCTATAAAATCACTGTACATTTATAATGAAAGAAAAGGTAATTAATTTGGCTTGTACAATAATCATTCTTCAGTAGTATCTGAAGGTTACGATGGGCATTAAAAAATTTGCTTATTAGGTAGTGTATTTGGTTTCCTGATGGTACCACCAGTGATCTAAAACATTTAGATCTAAAAACAACTTAGTTGCTCTGGCTTTGTTCAACATTTTAAACATCTCTGCCTTTTCTAAAAACATTAACTTGTTCGGGTCCTAGCAAATTTACACTTGATATCTAATGAGGATTATGCCAAAATATATATTGCATTAGGTTCATAAGTCAATGCTGCAATATTCCAATGACCTGTCTTTTCCTGCATTAATTTTATACTACTGTCATTCCATACTTAATTTATTTGCCACATCAAGTAGCCTTGAAATTATTTCTTGTGCAATCTATCCTATCCATTCTTTGATAAAAGCAAATTTATTTCCAGCCATTCATTCTTATTCTGTGGATAACAATTTTTAGAAACTAAATGTAATCTCAATACTTTAATACAATCAACATGTTAATCAGTATTAACTCCAGTGAAATGATTACTTTGAATTCTAATTTTGTTTGTACTAGACACTAAAGCAGAATTAATTTTTGAAAAGTCACCATATTGTCATGAACTCAGTTTTATCAATAAAAGTACGTAAATATGAAAACGAAAATTCAATGAACAAATGTTGCTTATAATTTTTTTAACAATAGACATTTAATGAAATAGCAATATTTTATTACAATCTTTTAGTGCATGGTCCAAACAACAAATCTTTAATCCCTTGTCTTAAGGTTTTACCTTGTATTTTTTTTATCCTTGGGTTTCTATAAAATTTTGTAAAATTTATTCAAGTTTTAAGTAAAAATATTCATCCTAGAGAGAGCTTGAAAGTAACGAAGATGCAAGTACTCTTCCTTATGAGTACAGTACTCATGGATGGTATCTAATTTGTAATATCTGTAAGAGATCTTTGTATAAATTGATCTTTCTAAAAGGTCAAATTCATAAATCCTATAGTGTATTTGTTGTATTTTTTTGGTTGTGTATTACAATTTTTAGCTGTTTAGATGCTAATTTTTAGAGAATATTCATCCTATTTAAAAACCTGGTTAAATATGCCACAAATAATTCTTGTAAATAACAGTGATTTGAACTGTTCCATTTGAAATGGAGGATAAATGACTGAGAATATGTAATACATTCAAATGGTGGCCATTTGTTTTGTTTTAAGAAACCAGTTTTATTGTATTTAATTTGTAATTTCATAACCTAAATCCTCCCAAAAAAAAACATAAATTTTATTTTTGGGCCGACTTATCTTATGCAAGCCCTGGAGGTAAAAAAACATCAGTCTCCAGTTTAGAAATTTGCATATTCTAATTTACTTTGCTTGTCACTTAGTACTTTTTATATGTGAAATAAAATCATTGTCAGTGAGCAATAAAATCACTGTACAGTTATAATGAAAAGGTAATTAACTTATTTGGCTCATACAATCATTCTTCAGTAGTATCTGAAGGTTACTGATTGGCATTAAAAAAAATTTGCTTATTAGGTAAAGTGTACTAGGTTTCCTGATGGTACTACCAGTGATCTAAAAACATTTAGATCTAAAAACTTAGTTGCTCTGGCTTTGTTCAACATATTTTAAACATCTCTGCCTTTAGAAAAACATAACTTGTTCAGGTCCTCTAGCAAATTTACACTTGAGATATGAGGATTATGCCAAAATATATTATTTCATTAGGTTCATAAATCAATGCTGCAATGTTCCAATGAACTCTGTTCATACCACTGTCAAAAATCTGGCACATAATTTGTACACAATTCCATACTTTTTAATTTATTTTGCCATATCAAGTAGCCTATGAAATCTCATACCAAATGAATTTCTAGGAATAAGAAATAATTTCATTTGAAAGTGCAATCTATCATATCCATTCTTGGATAAAAGCAAATTTATTTCCAGCCATTCATTCTTATCCTGTAGATAATGTTTAGAAACTAAATGTAATCTCAATACTTTAATACAATCAGCATGTCAATCAGTATTAACTCCAGTGAAATGATTACTTTGAATTATAATATTGTTTGTACTAGACACTAAAGCAGAATTAATTTTTGAAAAGTCACCATATTGTCATAAACTGTTTTATCAATAAAAGTACATAAATATGAAAAAATGAAAATTCAATGAAAAAATGTTGCTTATATGTTTATAACATGAATTCACATTTAAAGAATCAAACAGAATGATCTCTATCAGACAAGAATGATCTTTTAATGCATGGTCCAGACAACAAATCTTTAATCCCTTGTTACAAGATTTTACCTTGTATTTTTTTATCCTTGGATTTCTACAAAATTTTGTAAAATTTATTCAAGTCTTAAGTAAAAATATTCATCCTACAGAGAGCTTGAAAGTAACGAAGATGCAAGTACTCTTCCTTATGAGTACAGTACACATGGATGGTATCTAATTTGTAATATCTGTAAGAGAGCTTGGTATAAATTGATCTTTCTAAAAGGTCAAATTCATAAATCCTATACTGTATTTGTTATATTTTATTTGGTTGTGTATTACAATTTTTAGCTGTTTTGATGCCAATTTTTAGAGAATATTCATCCTACTTAAAACCTGGTTAAATATGCCACAAATAATTCTTGTAAATGAGTGATTGAACTGTAACATTAGAGTCCCATTTCACTCAAACCCCCTTCCCTGGTTTAAAGTGAAATGGAGGATAAATGACTGAGAATATGTAATAAATATGTAAATGGTGGCCATCTGTTTTGTTTTAAGAAACCAGTTTTATTGTATTTAATTTCTTTAATGTAATTTCATAATCTAAATCCTCCCAAAACAAAACATAAATTTAATTTTTGGGTGACTTGTGCTATGCAAGCCCTGGAGGTAAAGGACATCAGTCTCCAGTTTAGAAATTTGCATTTTCTAATTTACTATGCTTGTCACTTAGTACTTTTTCTACTAAGTACCTTACACATTGTGTAAGGTAATAGTCAATTAATAGAGCCAATTTTCCTTGATATGGTGTACTTTACAATTCATTGTCATATGTGAAATAAAATGTCAGTGAGCAATAAAATCACTGTAGTTATAATGAAAAGGTAATTAACTTATTTGGCTCATACAATAATTATTCTTTAGAATTATCTACTGTGATAACAATTCAGATGCAAAATATTAAAGTAATATTCTAAAACTAAATCTTTCTTCAGGGAAATCATTTACTTCACTAGTTACATAAAAACACATGTTAACTACTTATATTTAGAATATTTTCTTGCTTTTAAGTTTAATGGGAACAGATTGAAGAGTATTGACTAAAGTTCCTTTAAATGGAGATATCTTGCCATACAGTGATCTATGTAGCCATTTTTGATACTTTTCTTACCTACTTTGTTTGTAGAACAGAATTCTTGATGCAATTCTTGATGCAATTCTTGATCATAGTGTTAACAGTAGCTGTACTATAAAATTGTAACAATTGGTGCCCTTTACCTCTAGGATACACAATTGTGGTATACATCAAGTTTATCAATGGAATGAGGAAAAAATACAAAGATTCACTCTTTAATTGAGTTATAAATATATACTGTGACTACCTCTTCTTACTCTGTAGGGAGAGATCTTATCCTATTATTCTCAATGCCAGAGGATCTAAAATAGATGTAAATGCTCTAATTTAAATAAGATTACAATGAATGACATAAGTGACATAAAAACTTACATGGGGAGTGTAGTATTAAAACTTTATACTGTCTGAAAAATTCAAGCACAAATGGGGGCTTGACTAGTATGTATAAAGAATGATTTATGGAATATTTTTTCTATCTTTCTGCAGAAAACATACTGTACTTAACTGTACAGTATTGTAGTATGGAAAATTTGTACTGTAATGTGTGCACTGTACATGTTGTGCATGTACATCTTAATAGAAATTGTTTTAATTTTATGGTTAATTCTGTAAATTGTTAAATTAACTATTTTTTTTTTCTTTACAAAAGGTAAAAATCTAAAATGTATCAGTCTTGCTGTGGTTCACAAGATAACTGTCTATGTGAGACATCTGATACAGAAGAAAGTAATGCTGGATTAGGAGATACAACCTATACAACTGATATGCAGAGGGGTGATGAATGTACCTGTAATTCTGGAGTTAATGGATATAGTTCAACCATGGATTACGGAAACAATCAGCAGCAATTTTTCGACAGGAGATCTGCACAAAAACACTCAATACCAGTACAGCGTACCAATTCACAGAAACTAGGTTCGCAGATCATGAGTAATTCAATGACTAAAGGACCTATGTCTCACTGTAATAAGAAATGTAATAATAGTAACAGATTGCCTTCCACAAAGGACCCTCAGCAGACAAACCTCGGAGCTCCTAGAAAAATTCCATCCAATTTTGCTGCTAATGGATCAAAACCGCCTACACAGGGAAGGATTTCTCAACAAGTTGAAACTGGAGGATTACAAAGAGGAGTTTCAACATGTACATGTCCACAACAATCTAATGGTGGATTACCAACTCAATCTGCATCTCAAAGAGATGTCCCAACAATGAGAGCATCTCAAGGCTCACCAAAAGATGCTCAACAACTAATGAGTCCACCAAATGATGGTCCTCAAATGCAAAGTAGTGGTTCCCAATATTTTGAGCCATCAGCAATATCACCATGCTGTTTGCCAGCTCAAAGAGACAGTAAAACATTGCAGTCACAACGTAAATCACATCAAAATGGCCAAGTAAGACAGCCTACAAGAACATCACAATCAAATGTAAATGCGATTGCTCCAGAGATGGCACAATCTAGACCTGCAGTACCATTGATGCAACAAGGCTCTGACCAACAGAATCAACCGCAACGCAGAGTATCTGTAACAAATAATGTTGCAAATGCACAATCTCAACAATGTCCTACCAAAATATGCACTGCTGGATTTAATCAATCACAAAATGACTATTCTACAGGATTTCCCCAACAAACTAATAGTTTTACTCCACAACAAAACATGGCTCCAGTTGCAGGAAGATACAATCAGCAGTTGATTGCACCAAAGACTGAGAGATTAGCAGCAGGGAATGACCAACCACCAGAAACAATACAAATATTAAATACATGTTGTTTACCAGCTAGGCGTGTAGCTTCTCAAACAAAACGTAGCTCATTTCAAGCAAGTAATGATGCTAATCGTCAGTCCTTTGGGCGGCAACAGCAGCAGCAGCAGCAACCACAGCAGCAGCAACCGCAATCGCAACCACAGCAGCAGCAATCGCAACCACAACCACAGCAATTGCAACAACCACAGCAATTGCAACAACCACAGCAATTGCAACAACCACAGCAACCACCGCAGCAGCAATTGCAGCAATCACCCTGTGGTGGTCAGCAGCAACAATTGCAGCAATCACCCTGTGGTGGTCAGCAGCAACAATTGCAGCAGCCACAGCAGCAACTGCAGCAGCAACCACAGCAGCAACTGCAGCAGCAACCACAGCAGCAACTGCAGCAGCAACCACAGCAGCAACTGCAGCAGCAACCACAGCAGCAACTGCAGCAGCAACCACAGCAGCAACCACAGCAACAAACAGCTCAACAAACTAATGGTTTTGGTCAACAGCAACAACTATGTCCACAACAAACTTATAACTTTGGACAACAACCTCCTTCAAATGGCTTTGGACAACAACCTCCTTCAAATGGCTTTGGACAACAACCTCCTTCAAATGGCTTTGGACAACAACCTCAATCACAAATTGTTTCTGAAGGGCATCCTTGCTTCTGTCCAGATAACCCATTACTTTCAGCTGGTGCTGAAAGTGGTAATCAGCAATCAGATATTTGTGATAGTTGTGCTGAATTTGAACAGCAAGATAATGCAGATGATAACATATGTGATAGTGCTGCTGGTGAAGATGGTGAAGTTCCTGATTGTGAATCTCAAGTTCCAGATGAAGGAAGTCAGGCGCAATCAGAATTTAAGGAGAGTACAGAAGGAGGAGTTGGAGGATTAGATGGAGGAGTTGGAGGACTAGGACTAGATGGAGGAGTTGGAGGAGTTGGGGGAGTAGATGGAAATGAAAAAAAAGGAGGTTTTTGGCAACATCTACAGTTTCAAATTTTTCAACAGGAAGGTAGTGATAATGATCATCTAGGAAATGTTGTTAGTGAAACAGCAAATTGTGGTAATAATAACTATCAGTATCCTAGTGATCACAATGGAAATGGAGGAAATGGAAATGTAGGAAATGGAAATGTAGGAAATGGAAACGGAAATGTAGGGAATGGAAATTTAGGAAATTTAGGAGGGAATTGTTGTAACGTAGGGAATGGAAATGGAAATGGAAATAATGGAAATGGAAATGGAGGAAATGGAAATAATGGAAATGGAAATGGAGGAAATGGATTTGGAAATGGATTGGCTGGAAATGGAAATGGAATTGGTGGTAATGAACAGGGCAGTAGTGGTAGAAAGATGTGGCAACAACTGACGCTAGACATAATCCAATCTAGGGATGATTCAACTGATGGTTTTTCAGACCAAGGTGGTTGGCATCAACAATTAAGATTACAGATCTATCAAGAAAAATGTGACGATACAAATGAGACTTTACCAATTGACAATGGCAATAACAATGGTGCTGTTGGTAATGGAAATGGTCCAGTTGGTAATGGAAATGTTGCACGTAATGGCAATGTTGGAAATGCTAGTGATGCAATTGGTGGTGGTCAAAATGATGCATTGCCAGTTGGCATTGATGATATGCCCCAACCAACAAATAGCTGCTGTACATTGTTAACAAACTGTGTTTAAATGTTGCAAAACTTTACTTGAAAACCAAAAATTACTTTGTCTTCCAGCAATGTATCATAATCATCCTAAAACAGCAAATATTTAAATTTAACTAGTATTTTTTAAGTATTGTCTTATTGATGCTAAAATTATATAGTACTTGAAAAATTTTTACCATTGTAAAGTACTCATCAGAAATTTTTTGTAGAGAATAAAATACTAAAATTATTTAAAATGTTTTATTTATTAAGCTAACTTAATTATATAAAGATCCAAATTCCATGACTATTATTAAAAAATAGTGGCAAAAAAATGTTAACTAAATTTTACAATAAGTGAAAAAATACATCAAAGAACTTTCCATATTCTGAGTTTGTTTTTGAGAAATTGATTGCAAAGTACATAAAATGATACTTCATATCTGGGGCCAGTAATATAGCTTCTCCTCCATATTTAAACAATTGACTGTCTATATTAAGGACTACTATAAACTGTTGAAATAAACTACCATATTAAGGACTGTGAAATTTTTTAAATCACATGCAGTTAGAGAAATATGAGAAATACAGAGTACATGTATTTTTAATGCTTAGTCGCATCAATTAGTCATAATAGTAGTATTATATCAATACTACTATTTTGATAGTAACACTAATTTTTTAATACTAATTAAAAAATTAGTATTAAAAAATAAACAATACAGGAACAATAAATGTAATATTTAGGCTGTCGCTCTTGAGTAAAAATGAAATTTATGAAACTATGAAGAATCAAAAAAATTCTACTGTAAAGTACTGTTGATCTGGTTTGAACAGTACATCAGATTTAAACCCTGATTTATGACTGAAAGCTGAAACTTTCTGCATGTTTACATGCAGAAATTCATTATACAAGCTGTGTTTTTCTTGATACATTTAACAGCAAGATGTTCTCTTGGGTCTCCACTTATGGTTTAAAAGACTACCATTGTGGTAACAAGGGGAAGGAATAAGACTTTTAAAATTAATTTTCAGGGCACTTTAAAGTGCTCTCAATATCATGCTTACACTGTTAAGCAAACTTCCATATGCATCTGCAGTGACTTTGGTTGTGACATTGTTATTAAAGTATATTATATGAAGTATATTTATTATATATAAGTATATTATAAATTATTATCACAAATTTAAATATTCACTTTTATAAGCTGGAGAGCAAACACATTTTTTTTTGAGTATGCAAGTTAGTTGTTTCTTGGTTTCAAAAATTTTGATACCTATTTGTTTTGACACCTTCAAGAGAGAGTGCTTGATTGTGCGCCCTCCTAATGCAGAGCTCAGGCCAGATGTTGTGACCCATGTATGTGGTAGGAAAAATTTAACCATAAATTTAACTATAATAACCATTCACCGAAAGTACATAACATTAAAACCTTCAAATTGCAAGGAATGTATCATTCAAATTGCAAGGAATGTATCAGCACAGGGACCTGAATGTACTAGAATTTTGCATGCATTGGTCTTTAAGCAAATTAAAAACATTTGTCATTTTGTATGTCTTTGTGATATGGCAATATATGAAAAACAGGTTTCAAAAACTTGCTGCAGCAAATTGAGATACAAGTTTCATTCTAAATTATATACTGATGTAGCCCCTACTTCCTGTTTTATAGCAACTAATAATAGAATCGTTTGACTAATTGTAAGCATTTTTCATAAAATATGCTAATGATTGTGCTGTGAGAATCATACACCACACATCGCTTTAATTATGTTATAAAAGTTATAGAAATACATATTGTGGTGTCAGTCATTTAAATTTTTAGCATTTCAATATTTTCTTTTAAAATGACCAAATAGGATTTTGCAAGTTTAGTACACTATGGTCAACTAGGTACTAAGTTACCATAGTACAACTGTGTAGTAGTACTACTGTGTAGTAGTACAGTTGTAGGACAGTCTTACATCTAAAACCGGTCACTCAGCTTCCCTGCTTAGATTGGTTATCATGGAGGTTGTAATGACTAAAGATGGGATGTGGAAGCATCATTAAAAAAAAAAAATAATTGCTGTTATATAATAGAATAGGCAAATATTAATTTAAATATTTGCATATTAAATGTATTTGTAATTCTTGGAGTGTGGATTAATAGGAATTAAGACAAATTTCATTGAATGAAAATAGTCACACTGTTCTTTCCATTTTACAATGGTCTTTTATTGATTTCTAGACACCTGGCTATTGCCACGGGACATATTAACATATTTTCACATATTAATCAAACTTTCTTTTAGTTACTATTATCTATAAAAATAGTCAACAATGCAATATATTCTATATATAATCAAAATCTCAAAAATTATCTTAAGAAATTTTAGTTTGATACTTTCCATTACAATTTATGTACTACTCAAAAGACCAAAAAATGTTGTTTTCTTTAAATATTACTGATACACTTGGCTAATATCTCTCAAATGTATAGTTTTTTGTAATAATTTTTTGTCTGCTAACAGACTGTCATTAGCATCATCATGATGGTATATCATGGATTCTGCTTGGTAGCAGTCTTCCTTGCTTCCTTTCTCCTTCTACTCACCCTTCTGATGGAGTTGTCAAGAGTAACTACGTGTCCTAACAGATTTCATTTTCTTTTGACTTCTAAAGAAGACAAAACAAAAACCAAAATTTTTCTTTTGTTTTTGTTTGTTTTGATTTTAATCCTGTTTACGATTAAAATCCTGTTCTTTTTTAATTCCTCATTCCTCATTTTGTTCAACCAGCTTACTTTTACATCCTTTTCTATATCCAAAGTTCAAAAACTTCAATCCAGTCCCTCTCCCTTTTCTTAATTGTGCACACTTCATTTCTGTACAAAAAGACACTTCCTTGCTCCACTTTTTACATAATTTTAAATCAGACTTTTTCTATATTGTAATTTCGTCTTCTTACTGAAGCTTTCTTTACCATTGTTATCATTTCTGTTATTTCCATTGCACCCTTACTGTAATCTGTCACCATAATCTCCAAATTCAAATTTTTTAGTTTCTATCTTTCCTTCACTTGTCCTTACTGCTAAATCCTTGTTTACGTTCATTATTTTAGTTTTCCTACATTTTATACTCTTTCATCCTTCCTCCAGGGCTGTTATTCAAAGTGCTTGTTTACAACATCAGCAAACTTGATGTATCTTATTTTCCATCCTCCTGTACCTGCTCCTTCTTCTGACATATTCCTTATATTTTCATTGTAATTGTTGTACAGTGTCTGTGAGAGCCAGTATCCTAACACGTCAACTGAGACCTACCCAGTCATATTCTTACTTACTTTGATTTCTACTGTTTGTTTTTCAATTAATCTTCTATCTTTTCATTCTTCCTTTTTCTCTTAAGAATCTGCATCATTGTCCCCAATTCAGAATCACAGATTCATTCCTCTTCCTCTCTCTAAATTTCTTTTTCCTACCATAGTAGCCTAATGATGTCTGATTACTTTGCCTTTCCTGAAGCCAAACTGAGTGTTTTCACTAAGTGTAAACCTATCTCTACACTCCTCAATTATCTTTAGTAATAGAACTGATACAGTGGTATAGTCTTAGTAATGGTACAGTCTGGTTTAGGACTATTAAAAATATATATTTACAAGACTTCGTTGTACAAATATTAAATTACATATCACATTTTTTGCTGCATTTCATTTAAACTTATTTCTTTAAACTTATTTCATTTGAAAGTAAGATAGTCCTCCAATTCTTTAATAAAAGTGGATAGTTACACAACTGCATTTTGATAGACACCACATGCATCACATTTTTTTTGGGGTGTCCATATGAGTATTTTATATTAGCTTATATATTAATTTTGTTATAGAAAATACATTTTCACTTATAATTCATAACTACTTCGACGTGAAAAAAAAAAGTAATATAAATTTTTTAAACTTTTAAATAATTTAAATATATTGATTTATTATTAATTATTAACCTCTGTAAAAATTTTTGTATTAAAATGTGAAGTACATAAAATCTTTTTTACTAATAATGTAACTTTTTCACAAAAATTGGATGATGGATATATAATTCAAAGTTTTTTCCATAGAATTAGGTGTTGTCACAGATGTTGTTTCATGTTTTGTAAACGTGCAGAAAAAGGTGAGTTATAACCAGAAATACAATATGTTGCATTAGATTTTATTTCCTAATTGAAAAAAGTATACTACAAGGTTTGTATGAAAGGTTTTCTTCTCCAATGCATGAGTGAAGTAAAACAACTATTTATGATTATTATTTTTGTAATCTGTATGTTCTATTATCTACAAAACATAGTACATAAAAAAATGAGGGTGAAAGTTTTTACTTTTTCACAAAAATTGGACGCCTTAAAATTCAATGATCTTTTTCAGTAGAAATAGTTTTACCAGATATTGCTCATATTTTGTATACAGGTAGAATAATGTGAGTTGTAACCAAAATTACAATATGTTGCTGCATAAATTATATTTCAATAGAATAAATTACATTAAAAGATATGCATGAAAGTGAATTTTCTTATCTGGTTCCCAAGTGAAATAAAAATTCAATCATTTATAATTATTATTTTTGTAATATGTTTCAATATCTGCAAAACATATTACATAAAAATGAGGGGGAAACTTTTCCCTTTTTCACAAAAATTGGATGCTGTATAATTCAAGGTTTTTTTTTCAGTAGAAATAGTACCACATATTGCTGCTCATATAAACAGGTAGAATAAGGTGAGTTGTAACAAATAATAAAAAATAGGGGTGAGAATTTTTACTTTTCACAAAAATTGGATGATTGATCAAAGTTTTCTTCTATAGAATTAGTTGTCACAGATGTTGTTTCATGTTCTGTGTATGTGCAGAAAAAGGTGGGTTATAACCAGAAATACAATATGTTGCATTATATTTTATTAACTAATGGAAAAATGTATATTACAAGATTTGTATGAAAGTGAACTTTCTTCTGCAATTCATGAGTGAAGTAAAAAATCAACTATTTAGGATTATTATTTTTGTAATATAATAGAACATACAGATTACAAAACACAGTATATAAAAAATGAGGGTGATATTTGTCACTTTTTCTCAAAACGTTGAAGCTGTATAATTCAAGGTTCTTTTTCAGTGGAAATAGTTGTACAAGTTATTGCTCATACATATACTGTATACAGGTAGAACAATGTGAGTTATCAAAATTTCAATATGTTTCTGCATGAATTTTATTTCAACAGAATATATTAGATCAAATGATTTTCGAGAAAGTGAATTTTCTTCTCTGGTGCCAAATGAAATAAAAAATCACTCGTTTGTTATTATTTTTATAATAACTGCATTCTAATATAAACAAAACATAGTAAAAAATAGGGGTGAGAATTTTTACTTTTTCACAAAAATTGCATGATGGATAAGTAATTCAAGGTTTTTTTCTATAGAATTAGTTGTTGTCACAGATGTTGTTTCATGTTTTGTGTACGTGCAGAAGGTGAGTTATAACCAGAAATAGAATATGTTGCATTATATTTTATTTCCTAATGGAAAAATGTATACTACAAGATTTATATGAAAGTGAACTTTCTTCTGCAATCAATGAGTGAAGTAAAAAATCAACTATTTATGATTACTATTTTTGTAATCTGTATGCTCTATTATCTACAAAACACAGTACATAAAAAATGGGGGTGGAATTTTACACTTTTTCACAAAATGTTGATGCTGTATAATTCAAGGTTCTTTCTCAATATAAATAGTTGTACCAGTTTATGCTCAGATTTTGTATACAGGTAGAATAAGGTGTGTTTTAACCAAAAATACAATATTTTGCTGCATAAATTATAATTAAGTAGAATAAATTACATTAAACGAGAAAGTGAATTTTCCTTTCTTGTTCCCAAGTGAAATAAAAAATCATTCATTTATGATTATTATTTTTGTAATCTGTATGTACTATCTTTTGTATATAATATATATTACATAAAAATGAGGGTGAAATATTTCACTTTTTCACAAAAAAATTGGATGCTGTATAATTCAACGTTCTTTTTCAGTAGAAATAGTTGTACCAGTTATTGCTCATATTTTGTAAACAGGTAGAATAATGTGTGTTGTATCCAAAATTACAATATGTTGCTGCATAAATTTTATTTAAATAGAAAAAATTACAATTAAAGATATGCGTAAAAAAGAATTTTCTTATCTGGTTCCCAAGTGAAATAAAAAATCATTCATTTATGATTATCATTTTTTTAATCTGTATGTACTATGATTTGTATAAAAAATATATTACATAAAGATTAGGGTGAAATATTTCATTTTTTCACAAAATTTGGATCATTATAATTCAAAGTTTTTTTCAGTAGAAATAGTTGTACCAGAGATTGCTCATATTTTGTAATCAGGTAGAATAAGGTGAGTTGTAAACAAAAATACAGTGTGTTTCTGCATGAATTTTATTTCAACCGAACAAATTACTTTAAAAGATTTGTGAGAAAGTGAATTTTCTTTTGTAGTTTGTCATGCAATTTTTACTTTTTCACAAAAATTGCATGATGGATATGTAATTCAAGGTTTTTATCTATTGAATTAGTTGTTGTCACAGATGTTGTTTCATGTTTTGTGTACGTGGAGAAAAAGCTGAGTTATAACAAGAAATAAAATATGTTACATTATATTTTATTTCCTAATGGAAAAATGTATACTACAAGATTTGTATGAAAGTGAATTTTCTTCTGCAATCCATGAGTGAAGTAAAAAATCAACTATTTATGATTACTATTTTTGTAATCTGTATGCTCTATTATCTACAAAACACAGTACATAAAAAATAAGGGTGAAAAAAAAATTGGATGCTGTATAACTCATGGTTCTATTTCAGTAGAAATAGTTGTACCAGTTATTGCTCATATTCTGTATACAGGTAGAATAATGTGAGTTGTTACCAAAATTGCAATATGTTTCTGCATGAAGTTTATTTCAACAGAAAAAATTTCTTTAAATATTTGTGAGAAAGTGAATTTTCTTTTCTAGTTCCCAAGTGAAATAAAATCATTCATTTATGATTATTATTTTTGTAATAACTGCATTCTAATATATACAAAACATAGATAAAAAAAATGGGTGAGATTATTTACTTTTTCACAAAAATTGGATGATGGATATGTAATTCAAGGTTTTTTTCTACAGAATTAGTTGTTGTCACAGATGTTGTTTCATGTTTTGTGTACGTGCAGAAAAAGGTGAGTTATAACCAGAAATACAATATGTTGCATTATATTTTATTTCCTAAAGGAAAAATGTATACTACAAGATTTGTATGAAAGTGAACTTTCTTCTGCAATCCATGGGTGAAGTAAAAAATCAACTATTTATAATTATTATTATTGTAATCTGTATGTTGTATTATCTACAAAACACAGTACATAAAATATGAGGGTGAAATTTTTCAATTTTTTACAAAAATTGGATGCTGTATAATTCAAGGTTTTTTTTCAGTAGAAATAGTTGTACCACATATTGCTCATATTTTGTATACAGGTAGAATAAGGTGAGTTGCAACAAATAATACAATATGTTGCAAGGTAATTCATCTTTGAATAGAATAAAGTACTCATTTGTTATTATTTTTGTAATTAGTACAGTCAATTATATACACAAAACATAAATAAAAAAAACGGGTAAGAATTTTAGTTTTTCACAATTGTTGGATGATGGATGTATAATTGAAGGTTTTTTCCATAGAATTAGGTGTTGCCACAGATCTTGTATTATGTTGTGTGTACGTGCAGAAAAAGGGTAGATATAACCCGAAATACAACACGTTGCAATATATTTTATTTCCTAATGGAAAAATGTATACAACAAGATTTGTATGAATGTGAATTATCTTCTCCAACGCCTCAGTGAAATAAAAAAACAATGTTATATGAACATTATTTTCGTAATCTGTATGTTCTAATATCTACAAATCAAAATACATAAAAATAAGGGTGAAATATTTCATTTTTTCACAAAAATTGGATGCTGTATCACTCATGGTTCTATTTCAGTAGAAATAGTTGTACCAGTTATTGCTCATATTCTGTATACAGGTAGACTAATGTGAGATGTTACCAAAATTGCAATATGTTTCTGCATGAATTTTATTTCAACAGAATATATTACATCAAATGATTTTCGAGAAAGTGAATTTTCTTCTCTGGTGCCAAATGATATAAAAAAATCACTCGTTTGTTATTATTTTTATAATAACTGCATTCTAATATATACAAAACATAGATAAAAAATAGGGGTGAGAATTTTTACTTTTTCACAAAAATTGCACAAATAAGTAATTCAAGGTTTTTTTCTATAGAATTAGTTGTTGTCACAGATGTTGTTTCATGTTTTGTGTACGTGCAGAAGAAGGTGAGTTATAACCAGAAATAGAATATGTTGCATTATATTTTATTTCCTAATGGAAACATGTATACTACAAGATTTGTATGAAAGTGAACTCTCTTCTGCAATCAATGAGTGAAGTAAAAAATCAACTATTTATGATTACTATTTTTGTAATCTGTATGCTCTATTATCTACAAAACACAGTACATAAAAAATGGGGGTGGAATTTTACACTTTTTCACAAAATGTTGATGCTGTATAATTCAAGGTTCTTTCTCAGTATAAATAGTTGTACCAGTTTATGCTCAGATTTTGTATACAGGTAGAATAAGGTGTGTTTTAACCAAAAATACAATATTTTGCTGCATAAATTATAATTAAGTAGAATAAATTACATTAAACGAGAAAGTGAATTTTCTTTTGTTGTTCCCAAGTGAAATAAAAAATCATTCATTCATGATTATTATTTTTGTAATCTGTATGTACTATCTTTTGTATATAATATATATTACATAAAAATGAGGGTGAAATATTTCACTTTTTCACAAAAAAATTGGATGCTGTATAATTCAACGTTCTTTTTCAGTAGAAATAGTTGTACCAGTTATTGCTCATATTTTGTATACAGGTAGAATAATGTGTGTTGTATCCAAAATTACAATATGTTGCTGCATAAATTTTATTTAAATAGAAAAAATTACAATTAAAGATATGCGTAAAAAAGAATTTTCTTATCTGGTTCCAAAGTGAAATAAAAAATCATTCATTTATGATTATCATTTTTTTAATCTGTATGTACTATGATTTGTATAAAAAATATATTACATAAAGATTAGGGTGAAATATTTCATTTTTTCACAAAATTTGGATCATTATAATTCAAAGTTTTTTTCAGTAGAAATAGTTGTAGCAGAGATTGCTCATATTTTGTAATCAGGTAGAATAAGGTGAGTTGTAAACAAAAATACAGTGTGTTTCTGCATGAATTTTATTTCAACCGAACAAATTACTTTAAAAGATTTGTGAGAAAGTGAATTTTCTTTTGTAGTTCCCAAGTGAAATAAAATCATTCATTTATGATTATTATTTTTGTAATAACTGCATTCTGATATATACAAAACATAGATAAAATATAGGGGTGAGAATTTTTACTTTTTCACAAAAATTGCATGATGGATATGTAATTCAAGGTTTTTATCTATTGAATTAGTTGTTGTCACAGATGTTGTTTCATATTTTGTGTACGTGGAGAAAAAGCTGAGTTATAACAAGAAATAAAATATGTTACATTATATTTTATTTCCTAATGGAAAAATGTATACTACAAGATTTGTATGAATGTGAATTTTCTTCTGCAATCCATGAGTGAAGTAAAAAATCAACTATTTATGATTACTATTTTTGTAATCTGTATGCTCTATTATCTACAAAACACAGTACATAAAAAATAAGGGTGAAATATTTCACTTTTTCACAAAAGTTGGATGCTGTATAACTCATGGTTCTATTTCAGTAGAAATAGTTGTACCAGTTATTGCTCATATTCTGTATACAGGTAGAATAATGTGAGTTGTTACCAAAATTGCAATATGTTTCTGCATGAAGTTTATTTCAACAGAAAAAATTACTTTAAATATTTGTGAGAAAGTGAATTTTCTTTTCTAGTTCCCAAGTGAAATAAAATCATTCATTTATGATTATTATTTTTGTAATAACTGCATTCTAATATATACAAAACATAGATAAAATAAATGGGTGAGATTATTTACTTTTTCACAAAAATTGGATGATGGATATGTAATTCAAGGTTTTTTTCTACAGAATTAGTAAAAAGGAAAAATGTATACTACAAGATTTGTATGAAAGTGAACTTTCTTCTGCAATCCATGGGTGAAGTAAAAAATCAACTATTTATAATTATTATTTTTGTAATCTGTATGTTCTATTATCTACAAAACACAGTACATAAAAAATGAGGGTGAAATTTTTCACTTTTTTACAAAAATTGGATGCCGTATAATTCAAGGTTTTTTTTCAGTAGAAATAGTTGTACCACATATTGCTCATATTTTGTATAAGGTGAGTTGTAACAAATAATACAATATGTTGCAAGGTAATTCATCTTTGAATAGAATAAAGTACTCATTTGTTATTATTTTTGTAATTAGTACAGTCAATTATATACACAAAACATAAATAAAAAAACAGGTAAGAATTTTAGTTTTTCACAATTGTTGGATGATGGATGTATAATTGAAGGTTTTTTCCATAGAATTAGGTGTTGCCACAGATCTTGTATTATGTTGTGTGTACGTGCAGAAAAAGGGTAGATATAACCCGAAATACAACACGTTGCAATATATTTTATTTCCTAATGGAAAAATGTATACAACAAGATTTGTATGAATGTGAATTATCTTCTCCAATGCCTCAGTGAAATAAAAAAACAATGTTTTATGAACATTATTTTTGTAATCTGTATGTTCTAATATCTACAAATCAAAATACATAAAAATAAGGGTGAAATATTTCACTTTTTCACAAAAATTGGATGCTGAATAATTCAAGGTTCTTTTTCAGTAGAAATAGTTGGACCAGTTATTGCTCATATTTTGTGTACAGGTAGAATAATGTGAGTTGTAACCAAAATTACAATATGTTGCTGCATAAATTATATTTCAGTAGAATAAATTACATTAAATGTTTTGCGAGAAAGTCAATTTTATTCTATGGTTCCCAAATGAAATAAAACTCCAATTGTTTATTATTATTATTTTTGTAATCTGTATGTTATAATAACTACAAAACATAGTACATAAAAAATGAGGGTGAAAGTTTTTACTTTTTCACAAAAATTGGACGCTTTCTAATCAAGGTTTATTTTTCAGTAGAAATAGTTTTACCAGATATTGCTCATATTTTGTATAGAGGTAGAAATAATGTGAGTTGTAACCAAAATTACAATATGTTGCTGCATAAATTATATTTCAATAGAATAAATTACATTAAAAGATATGCGTGAAAGTGAATTTTCTTATATGGTTCTCTAGTGAAATAAAAATTCAATCATTTATGATTATTATTTTTGTAATCTGTATGTTCTAATATCTGCAAAACATATTACATAAAAATGAGGGTGCAATTTTTCACTTTTTCACAAAAATTGGATGCTGTATACTTCAAGGTTCTTTTTCCGTATAAATATAGTTGTACCAGATTGCTGATATTTGCTCATATTTTGTATACAGGTAGAATAAAGTGCATTGTAACCAAAAATACCATAAGTTGCTGCATAAATTATATTTCAGTAGAATAAATTACATTAAAAGATTTGCGAGAAAGTCAATTTTATTCTCTGGTTCCCAAATGAAATAAAATCCAATCATTATGATTATTATTTTTTTTTAATCTGTATGTTATATTTACAAAACATAGTACATAAAAAATGAGTGTGAAATTTTTCACAAAAATTGGATGCTGTGTAATTCAAGGTTTTTTTTCAGTAGAAATAGTTGTACCACATATTGCTCATATTTTGTATACAGGTAGAATCAGGTGAGTTGTAACAAATAATACAATATGTTGAAATGTAATTCATCTTTGAATAGAATAAAGTACGAGTATATTAAACAATTTGCAAGAAAGTGAATTTTCATCTCTGTTGGCAAAGTAAAATAAAATTATCATTTATTATTATTATTTTTATAATTAGTAGTCTAATATTTACCAAACGTACTTAAAAATGAGGGTGACATTTTTCACAAAAATTGTATTGGATTTTTTCAGCAAAATCAGAAATTGTTCATGTTTTGTATAGTAATATTGCTAGTGAGATTATAAATGAACGATTGTTAATATTACTTTCATGTTATTACTTGTAACGTTTTTATTACAATATTAAAATAGGAAAATCATTAAGGTACGTTTGTTATACCAACATATACTTAGTTATATTGTTTGTATAATTTATTTTTGTATTGTTAACTGTTGTAACATTTATGTAACCTATTGTAAAATAGCTTAATTATTATTAATGTTATTAAAAAAAAAAACAATTTTTTTTGACAGACAGTTTACAGTTTATGGTAAGTTCCATACATCATCTCCTCTGTAATTATAAATACATAAACTCTGTCATGTTCTTCTTACTCTTACAAAGTAAGTTAGTATATTATGTTGGCTTTGAGCAGCTGATATTTATAATACACACGATTAGTAATAGACAAAATTAAAGTTTTAATGTTTCTCTCAAAGTGTGATAACATTTCTTGAATTGCTTTTCGCATACATTACAGATCTGTAAATAAAATTTTTGTATTACCCTTAGTTTTAAATAAATTACATTTCAAAAACAAGTAATGGAAAATATAGTAAAAATCGGAAAAATGTATACTACAAGATTTGTATGAAAGTGAACTTTCTTCTGCAATCAATGAGTGAAGTAAAAAATCAACTATTTATGATTACTATTTTTGTAATCTGTATGCTCTATTATCTACAAAACACAGTACATAAAAAATAAGGGTGAAATATTTCACTTTTTCACAAAAATTGGATGCTGTATAACTCATGGTTCTATTTCAGTAGAAATAGTTGTACCAGTTATTGCTCATATTCTGTATACAGGTAGAATAATGTGAGTTGTTACCAAAATTGCAATATGTTTCTGCATGAAGTTTATTTCAACAGAAAAAATTACTTTAAATATTTGTGAGAAAGTGAATTTTCTTTTCTAGTTCCCAAGTGAAATAAAATCATTCATTTATGATTATTATTTTTGTAATAACTGCATTATAATATATACAAAACATAGATAAAAAAAATGGGTGAGATTATTTACTTTTTCACAAAAATTGGATGATGGATATGTAATTCAAGGTTTTTTTCTACAGAATTAGTTGTTGTCACAGATATTGTTTCATGTTTTGTGTACGTGCAGAAAAAGGTGAGTTAAAACCAGAAATACAATATGTTGCATTATATTTTATTTCCTAAAGGAAAAATGTATACTACAAGATTTGTATGAAAGTGAACTTTCTTCTGCAATCCACAGGTGAAGTAAAAAATCAACTATTTATAATTATTATTTTTGTAATCTATATGTTCTATTATCTACAAAACACAGTACATAAAATATGAGGGTGAAATTTTTCACTTTTTTACAAAAATTGGATGCTGTATAATTCAAGGTTTTTTTTCAGTAGAAATAGTTGTACCACATATTGCTCATATTTTGTATACAGGTAGAATAAGGTGAGTTGTAACAAATAATACAATATGTTGCAAGGTAATTCATCTTTGAATAGAATAAAGTACTCATTTGTTATTATTTTTGTAATTAGTACAGTCAATTATATACACAAAACATAAATAAAAAAAAACAGGTAAGAATTTTAGTTTTTCACAATTGTTGGATGATGGATGTATAATTGAAGGTATTTTCCATAGAATTAGTTGTTGTCACAGATGTTGTTTCATGTTTTGTGTACGTGCAGAAAAAGGTGAGTTATAACCAGAAATACAATATGTTGCATTATATTTTATTTCCTAAAGGAAAAATGTATACTACAAGATTTGTATGAAAGTGAACTTTCTTCTGCAATCCATGGGTGAAGTAAAAAGCAACTATTTATAATTATTATTTTTGTAATCTGTATGTTCTATTATCTACAAAACACAGTACATAAAAAATGAGGGTGAAATTTTTCACTATTTTACATATTATATTTCTCTGTTTAAACTATTACTCAGCTAAATCAAAATGATAACAGTAATATTACTATTAATAACTGATTTTTTTTTGATACAATATTTAAAAAATGCTTTGGCAATATGAAATAACTCTAGTACAAGAATTCTAAATGAAAAACTTAATTCTTAAGATGTATAATAATTAGTAAATAGTTTCATAAATGTGTAAACAAGATTACTATTCATAACATTTCACAAATATTGACAGGTGGATTTTACGGATTAAAAGTCAGCACAAAGAATATGTACAGTAGTGAACAAATTAATCCGAATAAAGGGAATTTTCATTCTGTGGCAGACTGCTTGCTGTTTGGCATTGCAGGTTATGTTGGTTGTTCACATACAAATAGAATCAGTGGTTTTTGTACTTTTATAATTCGTTGTCAATTAGTTTTTGGTGACGTTATAAGTTTATTCGTTTCTAGTTAATACAATGGATATAACTCCACGAAAGCAGTAAAAAATTGTTGTTCTGTCCCAACACACACAAATGACTCAAAGACAGATTGCCAGCGAGTGTAGTGTGGAGTAGGTGCTTTTAAAGAAATCATGAAAAGATTGAGGTAAACATATTCCATCTCTCCAAAGAGAAAAGGAAAATGTGAATGGAAACTGAAAACCACACCTACACAGGATCGATAACTAATAAAGAAAACAAAATTTATCCACGATTCTCAGCTGTTGACCTTTATAGGAACTTGAGAGCCAGTGGGACTAATGTTTTTGATACGACAGTTCGTAGAAGATTGTTGGCAGTGGGAAGGATTGCTCAAAAACCTAAAAAGAAGCAGTTACCGACTCAGGTTTTGAATACAAAAAGACTTCAATGGGCAAAGGAACATAAAGAGTGGACTATTGAGATATGGAAAAACGATATTTTTTTCAGATGAGAGTCATTTCTTTGTCCAAGGGGAGAGAATAGCCTACTTTCATAAGTCAGCAGATGAAAATACTACTACGCCAGCACACCTACAATAAGCTTCCCAAACACCCAGCCAAAAAGATATTATGGGGATGTTTTACACATGAAGGGCCAGGAGCACTTATGCCTGTGGATGGGATGATGAAATCGGACCGATATATTAACATATACCAAAGAAAAATAGTCCCGCTTATGCAGAAGAACCCAGAACTCGTTTTCCAACAGGATCTTGCACCATGTCACACATCAAAGAAAGTAAAAGAGTTCTTCAAAAAACCAAAAACATTTGAATGCTCTTGTGGCCAGGGAACTCCGCCGACCTAAATCCCATTGAAAATTTATGGACCATACTAAAAAGAAGACTTGAGAAAGTGAATTGTCACAAAAACTGACACTAGTACAGTGATACAGGTTTGGTTTTGAGATGAAGAAATCAAAGATCATTGTTCAACCTTGGAATCAATGCCAAAGACGATTAATGAGATAATAAAAAAAGGGAGGACAATCTATTACATAAGAGTAAGTTATGAAAAATAAAAAAATTCCTATTAAAAATACTGTGTTCTTCATAGTACTTCAATTCAGTAAAAAATAAATGAACATTAAATTAAATTTTAATAAATGAAAATCTACATCTACATCAACAGTACTGTCAACCATGCAAATAAAACAACTACATTTTTTAATTGAATTATTTTAATAAAAAAAAAACAACAATCTATCAGGATAACTATCAGTCATGTCATACTAAAAAAATTAAATTTAATATAAAATGAGTATAAAAAAATTAATTTCATATTATTTTAATTAACTTATTAAAACAATTACATTCGGTATAAACATTCACAAAAAAAAAATACTACCAAATAGCATACTAAATTATACTATCCCCTGCTTATCGTTAAATTATATCACAGTAAAGAATTACTAATAACATGGACATTAGAAAACACAACTGAATGAATCTAAGTCATTTTAAAAATTAACTGAAAAAACTCTGGATTCAAGTTAGTAATATTTTCTTTTTCTGAATCTTAATCGGTCCACAATCAATAATTAAACGACTGTCAATAATATAGTTATAATAATATTACAAGTTTTAAGAATATTAACTGTATGAATACTAACCGCTTGACAAACTGTGTAGGAAAACACATACAGTTGTTTGTGGAAGCTCAGATGATAAGTTTTACAAGCAAGCCAAGTGCTTATAATTGCACACGCTCAGAACCCTATCAAACATTTGTGTTCACATTCAATTATTTCTTTATCGATTGATTTAATAAGCCACACTGTATCACAATTAATAGACTGATCCGTAAATATATTATATTATGTTACAAACATACGCTTAATATGGAAGTCTAAAACTTAAGTAACAGGGTTTTGAAAATTTTCTTGTTGCATTTTTGTGATCACATCAACATCATAACCATTTATAAATGGTAATCCAGTCGGTACCTTTTTTCTATATTCTATATAATCTTGTCCGAAAAATGATATTAAGGTCATTTCTTCAACTGTTATTCTTTCATGAAAGAATTTCCAACTTGCTAAAGTGTAACCGATGAAACAAACAGGATTTAAAAGTATTAACTGAAAAAAAAGAAAAACTAAATTAACATATCATTAAAAAAATTTAACAATATTCTAAAAAAAAAAAAAACAATTTTGTAGTTGTATAGCTGCATTGATAAATTCCTTCTTGCTCTTAATTTACATTTTTTCTGTTTCTGTATAAAAAAAGAAAAAAATTGTCACATTCTTCTCTTCATTTAATTTCCAAACTGTTATTATTACTGGTACTCTTTTTTTTACTTTTTTTTTAACCTCCAGGACACCGTTAGGTATTGCCTTAGAGGATGAGATGAATAACAAGTAGCGTGTGAAAATGCCATGCCTGACTGAGATTCGAACCTGGGACCTCTGGATGAAAGTCTGAGAAAACATTTGATCTGCGACTTATACACAAGGGCTGTTCAGAAAGTTCTCAGCCTGACAAGAGTTGGAACAAGTATAACCAAATGATTATAAAACTGGTCAAGTATGATTCTTTAATTGGTGCGGTGCAAAGTTTCAGATGCATACGTACAGTTACTTATTTTTGGTGACTGAATAAAGTTAACAAATTATGATTTTTCCTGAAAAATGAATAAAATTAAAGTTTGAGGTGTAATAAAGTATTTTGTTGTAGAGGGTTTTTTAACTTCTTCTCCTTCGATTTGTCAGTAAAAAAGTGGGCTGCTGAATTTGAACGTGTTCAAACAAAATAACTTATTGTCACCAACAAGATATTGGCATCTAAATACAAATGATTAATGAAGAAATTGTGAACTCACCGCAGGATATGTTATTCAATAATAAATGAATATGAAAATCAATATGAAAATTTTTTACATCAGAATGGAAAACATTTAACAGGCATCAAAATTAGAACATAAAATATACAAATACGTACAACATATTGATATATTAGTCCAGGCAGTATCTGTTTAGGGTTGGACTTTTTCTAAATGATCACAAATTTTTGCTTTAATGCCACCGAAATATCATCAGATATTTTCACTTTAGAGAAAAGTAGAGAGGAAAAAAGTTTTGTTATTAAATTTTACACACAATATCATCGGTTTGCAAATCGAAAAATATGTTATTATTGATGCAAAAATGGCAGGAACTATATAAAAAAAAACAACATTTTTTTGGAAATTTTTTTCAAGTACTTATATTATATATAGGACCTTAAAATTTTCCCTCAAAGAACATTTTGATATGATAAAGCAGCATGCCAAATTTCAACAAAATCAGTCTGACAGTTTTACACAATTTTGCAATCCAGATTTTTAAAAAATGTGATTTTTCAAATTGTGCAGAGTTGAAATAAAGTCCCTAGATACTTGAAAATTTAATCACATAAAAAAGAGCACTCAAACTTTCAAATGCATTTTGAAAAATTTAAATCAGTTAATTAGGAGAGCCTAGGAAATTTTTAAACATACTTGCCAAGTATATAGTACTTGCTTGCAAGTTTTTTTGCTTTTAAACAAATTGAATATATTCATGAATTTGTGAA
The DNA here is from genome assembly GCF_047948215.1 of Lycorma delicatula. Classification (NCBI taxonomy): domain Eukaryota; kingdom Metazoa; phylum Arthropoda; class Insecta; order Hemiptera; family Fulgoridae; genus Lycorma; species Lycorma delicatula. The sequence goes on along the minus strand of NC_134465.1, from coordinate 28,054,508 downwards.
TGACTTTGTTCTGATGATTTCCAAGATTAATGCATTATATTCAATATGTCGCAGCTTACTCTCGATAACTGATAAACTTCATTTGGGTGGCTTGACAGCCACCTAAATTCAAATGAATTTTTAATCCTCTCAAACTAAAATTTGAGAAATTAAACTTACCCAATTGCTTTAAAGAAATCTTGACAGTAAAAAGTTACACAGCAAGATGTGACTTGTCAATTTGTAACTTGGCAAAGAAAAATACAGTACTTCACAGGGGATTTTTGTAGGAAAAAATAAATATTTGAATTAAAAACACAAACACTAACCTGTGTTCCAATAGACCAGTAAAACCAACCAACATAGCTGGGATGTCTAAATACACCATACACACCAGTAGTAACTAATTCATGGCCTTCATTTCGCTCACTTTGTACAACATGATTAAAATTTGATTTAGCAGTAAACATGGCTAATTTACGAAGAAATTCGCCTCCTACACATAATGATAATCCAATAATACTGATCCAACGATACGTTTTTATTTCTGAAAAATAATTAAACAAAGCACTCTAAATTCAGATACATTAATTTGCTGTTTCTGACTCCATCAGATTCATAAATTAATCTTATTTTGATTTTATAAATAATAAGCAACAGCTCAAAATAACAAAAAAAATTATTCAAAATAAAATAATTCATCTTTCAAAACAACTAAAAATAACAATTATTTGAACTATTAAAAACTACATTTTTTAATTTAGAACATTTATTGACTTAAAATATAACAATAAATCACTTTAAAATCTATATGTTGCCACTGTTAATCTATTTTTATAGTAGCTGAAGGCTTCAGGCAAATTACAAAAAAAGTCAAATCGGCTCAGGATTTGAAACCAGAAACTTTGAGAGAAGTGTACCACTCTGTCCATAAGGTGCAACTGTACCATTTCTAGCTTACTGCTGAAAGTCTTGCAAAAGAAAATAATATATCCACATAATGGAAATTTTTTGAGTGTTTATAAAGTATTTAATGGATTACTTGAGTAAGTTTGCAGACATATTTTATCCTCATGGTTGTGAGAATAATACTGATAAATAACAATTAAAACCGAAAAGCTCTCTTTTCTCCAATGTTTCCCACATTCTTGATGCAGAAGCCCTGACATGCTACTAGATGAACATAGCCCTCGTGGTCCCTTTTTCCATTTGTGAGCATGACAATATGACACCAATGGCACAACTTCTGTCATGGCACCAATATTCCATGATTGGCATACTTAATCTGTACATTATAACTAAATCACTTCTATCCTTATGCGACATCAGTATGAACTCATGAAGAATTTAACTGCAACTCGCATTGCAAATTTATTGCGGGTCAAATCTGGGGGTAGCGCTCTTGGTCAGTAGCTAACCAAGAATCACATACTTCAACTGCTTCAGAGGACCGAGATACTCTCTTTCTTTTAGCAGACTTCAAATAATAAGGCATATCTTTTTCTTAACTATTGATAGTCCAATATCAACAACCAAAACAAACAATCAAAACCTATAAGAGTTCGCTAAATATGCTAACTTAAGATAATTAAAAATAATCATATTAATAGAATATTTACAAGTTTTTTTTAGAACTCAGAAATCTTTTCTTTTATCATAACAGAGATATAATGAAGTAAAAGGATTAATTTTTTCTTTAATGGATATCTTTAATATTTTAAATCCTAATGGGGATTAGGATATATTTGTATTAGGATATATGTATGTCAATATCTGTCATGATATTTGTGTTATGACTTAAGCTATTGTTTCATTGTTAACAACTAATTAATTAAGTTAAAAATGGATATCTAGTGAATACAAATCACAAAAAAAATCTAAATGTATAATCATATATCATATGTCAACAATTTTCAAAATTTACCAACAACAATTTATTTTATTTCGGTGCAGCAAATGTTGGTACTGAAATAGTTAAATAGAAAAATAAAGAAAATTTAACTGAGTCCAAATCCAGCCAAGTAACATATTATATTTGCAAAAGAAATGATGAATTTTAACTTTTTAATATAAAACCATAACATTTTTTAATTTCAAGATATGTTGAAATTGTATCAAGATATTGCAAATGTATATACCTGGGCAAAGCCATTGTTCAATAAAAAATTCTACCCAGCTGGAAACAGCTGCTATCTGATACTGTACACTATGATTTAGTATATACGAACTTATTGATAATGTACGAGGATTTGTTGCAGCTATAGCAAGAAATTCTGAGTAATGGAAAAATGATAGTATGCACATATACCTGGAAAAAAGAAAAGAAAAATTAATTAAGGTAAGTAACTAAACGTCTCATGCCAATTACCAATACTGTTGTAGTCAATCAAGCGTTAGGTGCTAACAACTAGAATAATTTATTTTAAAATTTAATAATTTTAGACAATTCATACATTTAGAGAGGTTAACCAACCAATTTTATAAATAAAAACATAGTAGCCAAATGAAACTGAAATTAGTTAAGAGTACTCTAATCAAAATAACTCGTTTAGAGGGGAAAAATTATTACCTGGACTTCTATAAGTGGAAATGGTAAAGGGGCTTATAATAAACAAAAAAAATAAAAATAAATGGGGTGAAAAATGGTATTATTGCGATTTCTGGTGAAAGCTGACATCAAAAAAATTTGTGGTTATTTAAGACATAGAAAGGTATACTATAACCAAGTTTTATCAAAATTAAATTATTTTTGCGAAAATGAAAAATAAAACACAAAAAGAAAAGATTTTTTGCATTTTTCTTGGAAATTTTGAGGTTATGTTAAAAGTGACCTCTTAAAAGTTGTAGATTTTCACATGATCTACAATATTTGTATTGGAAAATTTTTTTTCAACCCCCAAATCACCCCTCCACCACCTCCGCTCATGCATTTATTTTTTTTTGTTTATTATAAGCCCCTAAGTCATTTCCACTTATAAAAGTCAAGATAACAATTTTTTTTCTCTACGTGCAATTTGGTTGGACTAGAGGTATTTATTAAGATAAAGAGTTCTGGAATGAGATCTAGCACGGGAAAATAATCAAATTCATATGACAGTTATTGAAATGTCCTCAGAACTATATCAGGGTTCCCATCGAATTTGAAGATTTTGTTTTCCTGACTTACCAATTTAGTAAACATTTCCTGACTCTCATAATGTTATGCTATTGTCATTTACTCTACAAAATATATATATATATATATATATATCTTATTTTTTGCAACCTCCACCATCTCCATATTGCCCAACTCACTTTTTTTTTATTATTTATTTACTACATTCATTTTTATAGTTTATTTTTTAATGATTTTTTTTTACAATATACATCACTTAAAATTAGGCTATTTTTCAGTGATAAATTGTTTCAATACATTACATAGAAAAAAAAAATTAATAAGTTTTTGCATAAAGATGAACATCATGGTAACTAAAACAAAGATAAGAAATAAATACTAACTAAAGTAATTTGTTAAAAATTTTTCAGAAAAACTAGCCTACATTATTTTGCAAAGTAAACAAAAATTTACTCAACAGTACGTTACACCTCTTAGATGAAATAATATATGATGTCACTATCACAGAGGTCTGCAATAAAATGTAAATACCAATATAATAAAAAAGATTATTAAAATATGGAATTAATTTAAATCTATATAAAATGTTTAATAAATTTAATTAACTTTTACAATTGAAGGTATAAGTATTTAGTTTTTTCTAAAGAAATTTAAATTAACAAGGAAAGTAAATCTGGAATTACCTACAATCTAATTTCATAAGAGTCCAAAATTTTGGTTTGCCTGATAAGCCTTTTTATGTTATTTTTTAGTAAAAGTAAAACACAACAAAACTCTGCTTAGAAACTTATATTATGTATGAAACTACTTTTACAAATAGAAGGTTTGAAATACACTAAACATTACTTAACAATCAACACAGTTTGAAGTTTTTATACATTAACAGTATTGTTGAGATTAGGATGCAATTTTTAAAATATGTTCTATGATACTAAAAAAAAAAAATTTTAATGGACATACTCCGCATGAAATTGGCAGACAAAGTGAAAAATATAAATATTTCAATAAAAACATTTCTGCTTGTTTCTATTGATTGAGTATTGTTGATTATTGCAATTAACTTTGTATTGGGCCTTAATAATCAATCTCAAGTGAATCGGTGACAATTTCATCTTCATCTAATGGAACTATGGACAATCCAGCAAAGTGTGTGATGTGTGTGACAAGTTATGAAAATTTAATGGACTCTAGGTATCATAGGATAAATTGATAAAGCACTTAACTGATGATGATGCAATTTCAAAGTTATACTCACAGAATGTAATGGTGAACACAAATAATGGTATACAATACCAATCTTCATTATAATATTTGTTACAGAATAAAGGCTAGTGACTTTGATTTCTCAAGTGATTAATTCTTAACAAATTTAATTTTGGCTTATAATAATAAATTATGTCAAGGAATGATGACATTTTTGTTTCTTAAATTAGGAATATATAAGAAATAAAAATTATTTAGATAATACTGAGGAACTACTTGATCGATATCAAATTTTTTCATACTGATATATGATTATGATAATGAAAATAAATGAAGAAGACAATAAATTAAATTCAGAAATGCAAAATAAACCAAAAACTAACTTTAATAGTCATCAGTCAGCCGTTTTGAAAATGACTAATAGCACTCTTCATAAGGTGTTCTCCATTGAACACATGATTAATAGCAAGGAATATGCAGTATAAACTCTCTCTGTAGTGACTATACTTCTATTTAAATATAAATTCAGACAAATGTATTACAAGATGGTGTTTAGCATTGCCGTACCTTGGTACTTTACCCCTAACTTCTCTTCACAAAACTCTAATCTTAATCCTAACCTCTCTTCACGGATGGATTAGTACTTGAACAGGTCACATAACTCACAAAACTGTTTGCTAATTAACTACAGTGATCAAACAGCATGGACTTAGACCTTGCAGGTAAAGTAATGATCTGTGGTTAAGTGGTTCGGACAATAGGTGGTCCAGACCTGCTTTATGACATTTTAACCTTGGCTTTATCTGATCCTAATTTTATCTGCTATGGTACATTAAATAATGAAAAAATAGAAGCTGATCAAGTAATTGTTCAAATTACCTGTATCTAAATGAGTTATTATGAAATAATGATTCGTTCATTATTGATTTATATTTAATGGGATAGGTCAGTACAATAGTGAATACTTAGTTGAAATGCAACCAAAAAATTAAAATGTTCATTACTTAAACAATGTTAGTACTAAAGATTGAAAAATATTAGCTAAATATAGTTAATATAAACAGAGGAAGGTAGAAAAAGTTAATGATACAGTTTTAATATTGAAGAATTATGTGGTACTCTCTCAGAATTTACACCTTAAAAGGTTTTCTTTTTTTTTTTAACACTATATGACAAATTGTATATATATTAACATAACCTTTCTTTTTCCTGTTTAGCCTCCGGTAACTACCGTTTTAGATAATACTTCAGAGGATGAACGAGGATGATATGTATGATTGTGAATGAAGTGTAGTCTTGTACATTCTCAGTTCGACCATACCTGAGAAAATAACATAACATAACCTAACCAAACATAACTTACACTCACTAACCTTGGCTAATTACCATTAATATACAAATGATATACAATGATGCTATCTTTAATGATGGCTAATAGAGTTTATTAGATTCTTATTTATGTGAATTTCTATGGGTTCACTGATATAAGGATGAAGATGATTTGCTCAATTTGATATTTCAACATATTAGTATTAATGAGTTTCATCCCGTAGTATAATTATCGTTTATTAAGTACTGAATTGTTTTATTAAAGTAATTGTAACTACAATTTATAATAAACTATAATATTACACAATATTATAAGTATATATCGTTAAAAATAATTGAAAAATTTCGGGAGGAAATTCCAAAAAAGTACTGAACATGGGACAGCAGAATTTGAATATCATAGTAAAATATTTGTACACAAAAAACAATTCAACAGAAACACTATAATAAATCCACAATAAAATAAAAAAATATATATATGCTTAACACAAAGACCAGACAATTGACTGGATAAGCACTTCCTTTAAAACTACATTAGTTGCTGCAATTTTCAGCAAATTATTAAGTAAAAAGCAAAATAAAAAATTTAACAGTCACAGAGTGCAATCCTATCATTCTTCTGATAACATAAGATGGCACTTATTGGTTGTATGGGACTCCTATTTTGTGTTTTACTTGCTGTAGTAAATTTGTTTATCAATTAGTTTATTATGTATGATATGAATTTAGAAGTATAAGATAATAATCATGCAAAATCTTTGTACACAACTCAACAAGATAAAACTTTCCTAATAATGATATCAACATACATTTGTTTCTAGACTTAGTTTATTAATTGATTTAGTTTATCATTTTAGAGTGCTGTACATTCGATTTATCTTTACATGCTGTTGCTGCAAACAAATGTAAAATGAAAATTTGGGAATTTCCGAATTCTGAGCAGCAAGCAGTGGAATTTTTCTAAGTGCAAGGCCTATTACCAGGAGTGAAATGTTATGTGAAAACTAACACAACTGTAACTTGTATTTTGAATCGTACATGTACTGGAGGTGCGCAACTAAAAACAGTCATAAAAAACATCCATATGAGACACAACATGGTTTGAGAGCAGTTACCTTCCATTTCTAGTATTGTTGGATGGAACAGATGACAAATTTGAAATGGTGCCGATGACATCTCGAATGAGTCATGAAACTAGGGTTGACTGGTGTATATATTGTCGAGAAATATGTATATCAGCCACGGAACGAATTTCATGTAAAAAAAATTGGCAGTCGTGGTAAAATAGTAGGGGTAGACGAGACAGTATTTACTAAATGTAAGAACAATGTTGGCCGAGTGCTTCACCACCAATGTGTATTTAAGGGAATATGTAGAGAAATGAGGGAGGAATTCATAGTTCCAGTGCAGAATCGAGACACTGAAACACTGATTAAGTTGATCAAGACTATATTAAGCCTGGGTCTATAATTTATTCGGATTGCTGGTGAGCTTACAACATGGAACAGCTTGCTGCAGTAAGTTTCAGTCACCAAACCGTCAATCATACATACAACTTTGTAAATCCTACAGATGGACCCATACACAAAATATTGAGCAATTATGGGGCTCAGCAAAGTGGCAAAATAAGAAACACAGGGGTACAGCAAGACACCATTTGGAGGCGTAACTAGCAGAATTTTTATGGAGGCAACATACTGATGTAACTGGCGCTGATACTTTTGAGGCATTCTTACACGAAATTCGTGTCTACTGGTCAGCTAAATAGGTAAAATATATATATAATTTGTATATTTAATGTTAATTAGATGAAGTTAGCGAGTGAAGCAAGCATACGTAGGTTATGTTGATATATGTGTGCGATTCATCATTACACAGAATCAACATAACCTATACTCACTAACCTCATCTGATTAATGTTAAAAATAAAAATTATATACAATAAGTTATATTTTTTATAATCAAAAACAAACTTGAACAATCCAAGTACAGAATTACAAAGTAAATGGAATGACACCTCATTTTTCTTTTCTTTATTCAATAGCACTTTTGCGGGATCCGGCATCAGTTGTATATAAATTACATATCAAAACAATTTTTTTTTTTTTTTTTTTAGAAAAAGTTTAAAAGATTAAAATTAAAATTACTATCATACCCATGAAGTATTAAATAAAATAGTATAATATAATAATATGATAAATATATTAAAATATAATTTAAATGACTTCATATTTTCTGTACATGATAGTAATTTTAATTTTTTTCTAAAAAAAAAAAATTGTTTTGTTTTGATATAAAATTTTATATAATTTACAAACAACTGATGATGTGGGAACCTGCAAAAGGTAAGTGTCATTTCATTCACTTTGTAATTCAGTACTTGGGTCGTTCAATATTATAGATTATGGGTCGTTTTTTGATTATAAAAAAACAATATATTGGTACAAAGGAATATGGGGGTCTTATAAGTATTGACTCTAGAAAAATCAATACAATAAGTTATACATATATAAGTTTTATCATGTTGAGTTGCGTGCAAAGGATAATGTATAATTATTACCTTATAATTCTAAATTCATATCATAAATAATAAACTAATAGATAAATGATGCAAATTTACTAGAACAAGTAAACGCAAAAAACAGTTCGATTTCAGTAGGGGTCCCGTACATAACCGAAAGATTGGTCAGCACTCACTAAAGCTATTAACAAAGATATTAAGTAAGTCAACAATTTTCATGACAAATGAATCTGAGTAAGTGCACATAATAAAGAAAGGAGCAATTAACTAAAGCACCTTACCATCCAAATATGTTCCATGAGTCTGTTGCTAATGTAGAAACAAACAAACCTAAACAAAATACAAATCCAAGAAGTATTGCTCTAACAGCAACCTGAAAAAAAAGTCAAAACACATTTTAATACTATTTTAAAAACACCTCTTATATATATTATTTACTTGCTCATTACATAGATGAAAGTAGGTACTAAAAAAATAAATATTTGAATATTTTAACTACAATTAAGACAATTATTTCCATAATCTTATGCTGTGTGATATATAATTAACACATTACTTTTTACAAGACAAGATTCAAGTATAAAAAAGGTATCTGAAGAAAAACTGATATATTAAATTACATGCCATTTTCAAACTACACAATTCTAAGCTGCCATATCTGATATGTCTTAGTGAATAAAGATTATTAGAAATGCCACTTTACACATTGAGCAATGTTTATTATAAAAACCCATTACAAAGATGGGGAGGGTTAGGTGAAAAAATTAGATACTCATTTAGGTAACACAATGACCCATCTGGGTCAACGGTTGATACATCTCAAAGACGATATACAGCGCGTGTCAACATTCCCGTGAGTCTGCACAAATTATCACTGTAGAGAATGGGAGAGTAACAATTAATCCTGAAACATCTACACATCAAGCAGAACTTTTACACATTTCATGAGCTACAGTACAACAAATTCTGACAAAAGACCTTCCTTCATGCAAACAAAATTCTTGATGCAAGATTTCCCTCCTGCAGACCATCAACGAGACTTCATCAGTTGTGTGTTGTAACTTAAGGAAGTGGATGATAATTTCAATGAAGAATAATCTTTGAATATGAGGCTCATTTCCACCTTAATGGCTTCATGAATAAATGTAATTGTCAAATATGGGGCAGTGAAATTCCAAGGTTAATTCACATGCATTCTGTCAGATCCACAAAAAGTGACAGTAAACTGTACAATTCAAGCTGGGGAAATGATTGGGCCCAATTTATTTGAGAACCAAACTGTTACAGTGAATACTACTCATTAGTGAGTGATGCTCAAGAATTTTTTTTGTCAGAATTGAAGATAGACAGTTCCAACAGGATGGTGCAATCTGTGACATAGTACTTGAAAACATTCAATAAATACAGATGAAATTTCCAGGTCGCGTAATCTCTTGTTTTTGGGATCAGAAGTGGCCAGCAAAGTTGTGCGTTCTAACACCTTGCAGTTAGTTAGTTCTTGTGGAGTAACTTATATCAATAATTACACATACTCTTAGAGTTGCAGAATGAAATTCATTGCAGTATTAAAAAACTGACTTATGGGCATATAAATAAGAACTTTAAAATTTTATTAAGAGTGGACACCTGTCAACAGAGCTGTGGTGGTCATTTGGATAACAGTATGAATAATAAAAATGATATTATTCCATATTTAACCTCCTTCATTGTACTTTATATTACAATAAAAATATTAAATATTATTGATAAAATTGAGTTTTTTCGAATTAAACTATTGCTTCTTATTGAAACATCACTTAAAAACCCAGGAAGTTTTTTTTTTACATTTAGTTACAATACACATTTAACCTTGCAAAGAATATTTTTGAATATACTGAAGTGATTTACATTAAGGGAAATCAAGTAAAAACCACTATATCAAATAAAAAGCTTAAAGTAAAAATGCTTCTTTATCACAAACTAATTTTTAAAAGTTTCATAAACTTCCAAGAAATAGGATTGTGTACCACAGTATTTTAAATCATTTACTAGATATTTACAAAAAATTTCAATACAATTACAAATAGTTTTGTCTTAACACAAATAAAATTTCTGAACACCATCATGGTAAATGTGCTATTTTAATCTAAGCCAAGCAGTGCAGATTGACAAACCATAACATTAAATTGTAATGTAATAACATTTTTCCAAAATTATGACAGATTTTCTGAACATTTTTCTAGTTACGACGACATGGTAACTTCACGCATTACTAACCCAAAATTCGGTTAAAAAAATTATATACATCCACATCTTCCCCTGCCCCCTCAAATAATGTCGATTCCAAGTTTAATTAATTGCTTAAAAATATCAGTAGATAATGAAAAAGTGACCGACTAACAGTATTACATCTAAAAGACCGGCTAAATCACATTAAGATACAATAGAAACTACACATAAAAAAACCAGTTTCACTTACTTGATAAGAAAAGTTTCGTTTTATAATCCAGATAATAACATTTAATGATATATAATATAGAGGTAAAATCACGAATAAAAAATTTTTCAAAAGAAAGTAAACATGCAAGTCGATGTAACGTACGAGTAATATTAAAGATGGTAATAACGGTAGCAAAAAACAGTAAATGCTTAAAACACCATAATATATCAACATAATAAAAATATAAAATCTAAACAATATAAAATAATATAAAATAAAAAATATAGAAATCTAAAGAGTAAAAATATGTAATCTAAACTTCCTAATAAAAAAATGTATTTTCCTTGAGAAATTTACATTACTACACCGCAAAGTTGAGGTTATGACAGGACCATAATTTTGAATCTTTCCTTACTTGGAAATATAGACATGGAATGAGATTTGTTAAATGCAGTACAACCAACTGTCTACATAAAGTCGAAATTATTTTAACATCAATAAAGATAAATTTTTAAATTATAATAGCTATTAAACAAAAACTGGAATTTATTTTCCCAATTGTTACATATTTCATTTCGCTAATAAACATAACTACAAAAGCCACGTTATTTTAATGATAAATTAATTGTAAGAACAAAAGATCTAGGTATTTCGATCAGGCATGTCATTTTCAGTCGCTACAAAATTGTCATTTTATCTTATCTTTGAAGCAAATATAACATATTGATTGATCCTGAGGCTAAAAAGAAAAAACGTATTTGGTTAATATATTGTTGAATAGCATTTGATTCTAAATAAAAATAAATTAAAACCCATTACCTATCATTTTGTTTTAAAATATATTTACAGTAATTAAATTTGTTTGCAGTTTACGTAGATCAAACTACTTATATTACATTATGTTTATATTATAAATATGGATTTTAAGCACACCTAATTTTTAATCTACTATATATTTTATGATGCTGATCAAATCTTGATAAGAACAGCATCATGCTGCTCTTGAATGAAAATTCGGAACCAGGAGATCTGGTTCACACATTTCATGTGCCTACTGTTTCAAATCATCATAACTGAATAATACAAAATGCATTCTAAAAACTTCTAAATGTGCTTCCTGTAAAAATTTTAAAGTGCTGTTCCTGTATGGTATTCCCAAATTTACCACGCATTTAAACAAATTTAAATTATTTTTAAAATAACATGTGTGATGAATGATGTATAATTTTTGTGAAATATCATTTAATTTCATTGAGATTTTAATATAGCAATGTATGTTTCAAAAAAATATAGACCAATACTGATTTATTAAAATTTTTATCAATAGTAGTTAGGTGGCCATTATATATATATAATTTTGATGAGTCCCGAAGTCAGAAATAAATAAAACCTACTTTTTTAGGATATAGCATTACAACTGGATTAAGATTCTATGGCAAAACTCATAGGAAGGTAAACTTGGTAATATTAGTAAGTTGAAATTACTAAGAATGTTTTTTATACATTAATAATGCAAGTAATTGTTTTTTTTAACATTATTTTAATTTGAAATTATTATTGATGAATTTCAAATCACTCTTTATACAGTTTTTAAGTCAGTCCAGTTCATAGTCTGTGATAAGTATTATGGATAATAAACAAAAAATTTCAAATATATGTTGTACGACTGACCGTTGCAGAAACAGTAGCATTATAAAACAGTTACCATACATTTTAATAAGGTTAGTTACAATTGCAATTGCATTTGTGTTTACCAAATTTTAATAAAAGAATAATCTTACAATCATTTGTTTAGATTGAATTCATTTATTTACCTATATATCTTTTCCCCTACGTTCAAGACAATGATTGGTAGAAACTGTAATCAATTTTCATGTTATCCACTACTTCAATTTTATATGTTTGCCAATCTCTTTCAATTAATAATTTTCAATATTTGGTTAAGCTGTAGTTCACCTTCTATTTTGCAATTTAGATGAATAATATTTCTTTTCTTGTTTAATGTAATAGATGTAGCCATCCTAATAATGTGCTGCTGTATTTTCTTTTCTTTATTAAAGAATTCATTGCCTATGTATTTAATCAAATTTTTATGATTGAATTTTAAATGATTCAACATTTACATTTACATGGGGGTAAATATTTGAGCAGATGAAACAAAATAAAAATCAAAAGACAAAAATTGTGGGGAACTGTTATTTCAAAAATTTCATGAAAGAGACATTACCTGTTAAATGACAGAATGATGATGTTTTTAGTAACGGAACGTGTAGTTTGGTCATATTTGATAAGATCTAAAAATGGATTGTTGGCCCTTTTAAATTTTATTAAAAGAGTTGACACCTGCCGATGGAACATGTAAATGTAAATGTTGCTGATGGTCAGTTGGATGACATATTATTCTATATTTAATTTCCTACTACTTAATATTATTATAAAAATATTAAATACTGTTGACAGAAAAGTGAGTTCTTTCTTAATTAAACTATTGGTTCTTAAACCCCAACAATTTTTTTTTTACATTAAGTTAAAATACTAGCTAGAAAGCATTTTTAATTAATTAAAACAAACTCACATTATTTAAAAAACTACATTAGTGTATGGGCATGGTACTATTATATAGACTCTCCCCACAAACTGAAATTAAAATCCAAGATGTTCCAAAAGAGTTTAATGGCACTATTAAGAAAAAGGTTTTAATACAGAGTTGATTAAATTTCTTAATAATGAATATTTAGAACATGAAGGCTTTTGAATGCAGAAATATGTACTATTTTTGCAATAAATTTTCTAATTATATTTCTTTTATCTGAATTTTTTTAAACTTTAGTGCGAATATTGTTGATATATTATACAATACATCAATATTTAATACTACACAATGATGACAAAAAAAATTAAAAATATCTTCAAATTGTCTATATAGATAATTATTTTGATATTTTTAGTTTTAAAATTATCCATGTATGATACATGAAGTGAAAATATATTTAGATGATTTCTGAGCATGTATTATATGCAATATTAATATATTTTTATTGTTACTAAATTAACACTATTAGTGATAAATCTCATATGATTAAAATATCTTTAATATTAATAAGCTGCATAAACTAATTACCAAATTTGAACATTCCAGTTGTAATATGTGGGTTTATAAGAGATTCTTGTGTAGTAATTCATTCAGTAATCTTAATGCTAAATATTTACTTAAAAAAAGTTATAAAATTTATAATATTAAAAAGTTCTATTGAAAATTACTCATCAAAGTTTAAAAAGCATAAGTATATAGATATGCAGTTGTTATACTTGGCGTTTTTGAAGTAGTATTGGTACTGTTAGTAATACAATAAAGGGGATAGTACCAAAATAGGAAATCATAGTCAGCATGAAGTATTCATTTGTAGTTTGTATTTATGTTGATATTCTTGTACTCCCTGCTGGTCCAGCAATCCCTCCCAAGCTTGCAAATCAAATGAGCTTTCTAAGCTTTGATGAGTAATTCTAAAAAATGTGTTTTATTCTATCAAACATATTAATATCAAAAAATTAATTACAGTCTTTATAAGGGTAAGAGGGTTTGTTTTACTGGAAAAGCACTTATTTTTTATTTTTTAATCCTGAGTAATCGTACAAAGTTGTTTCCTTCATAAAGAATGATGAAGTTGTTTTGCTGGATAATAAGTATCATCATGACGCTAAAGATGAAATTAAGACAAGTTACTATACAATTCACATAGTGGCTATTACATGAAGAATGAGAAAAGGATGATGAAAGAGGAAGCGTAGAGGAAGAAGACAATCAACCTACTGAGGAGTAAAAGCCCATCAGGGCTAAGAATGGGACAGGGGTGTGGCAACTGGAAGCATAACAAGGCAGGAGGTGTTTTCCCCTCCCGGGGTTGGGATGTCCATAAAATGACAATAAAAAAAAAAAAATTGCAAAAAATTGTTCAATATAATTATTCTAACTTTAATGAGCTTTTTATCTTATTATAGAATTTTCTATAATAAGTCAAATTTCCTGACAGATCACACGATTTTTTTTTTTTGTCTTCAGTCATTTGATGCAGCTCTCCAAGATTCCCTATCTAGTGCTAGTCGTTTCATTTCAGTATACCCTCTACATCCTACATCCCTAACAATTTGTTTTACATATTCCAAATGTGGCCTGCCTACATAATTTTTTCCTTCTACCTGTCCTTCCAATATTAAAGCGACTATTCCAGGATGCCTTAGTATGTGGCCTATAAGTCTGTCTCTTCTTTTAACTATATTTTTCCAAATGCTTCTTTCTTCATCTATTTGCCGCAATACCTCTTCATTTATCACTTTATCCACCCATCTGATTTTTAACATTCTCCTATAGCATCACACGATTTAAAATTATTTTAAACTCGTTGGCCCATCTAATCAGAATTTGAACCCTCGGGGCTGAGGTCAGCCCGGGAAAATCCTGGAGCCAACTCACAGGCTCCTCAGGACCTACTTTATGGTATGAGAAAATTGAAATAAAACCTCTTTCTACAATTTCAAACTATTTTATCATATCGCAAGGCATTTACTTTTCGCTGAACAAAAATAATAAAACAAACTGTTGTAAATCATAAATATATTCTAATGCCCTAGAAATACCCTGGAAATGATAATAACAATATGATTCGACCCCCTCCCCCTATTTATTTTGTATATAATCGTATAACTGAAGGTACAAATTAAAGGACTATATAAATTTTCTAACCGAATTTATTCTAAATGTATAAGAAATTTTATACTGCAATAAATTCATTAAATAAAGAGCTAAACCTTAAATTTACGTCTTTAAATTTTTCTTCCGTTCTTGCTATTTTTATTAAAATATTCCTTTGTTGATTGTCATTAGCTTAAATTGTATTACAGACCTACCATTACAATGCACATAATATTCATAAAGTTGAGATTATATATATAGGTGATTCAGGAGGAATGAAAAATAATTAAGGAACTGATTGTACAGCTTGAAATAAGAAAAATGTTCACACAAAATTAATATAGTGACTTCTAGGTCAGTCAGTCTTAGGTTTAATTCCTGACAAGGGTTCGATATTTTTTCGCCAATCATTTTAAACATATTATCTCACTTAATAAAATATATGTCGCCAATCTGTGGCTGAGCCACGGCTCAGCCAACAGTTATTTTTATTATTTTTATCTTAGGCTTGTCACCCATTGACAATGCAGCAGTGTTTATCTGCCTCATCAAGTG
This sequence comes from Lycorma delicatula, assembly GCF_047948215.1. Lineage (NCBI taxonomy): Eukaryota > Metazoa > Arthropoda > Insecta > Hemiptera > Fulgoridae > Lycorma > Lycorma delicatula. The sequence continues at coordinate 28,038,697 of NC_134465.1, read as the reverse complement.
CTTTTTTATAGTGTAGCTCTATTTAATGTTGTACCTTGAAATTTGTGCATTGTTACATCCCACCTTAAAATTAAAGATAGCATACATCTTTCTACATTTCCATATCCTTTAGTAGCTTGAAAAGTTGTACTTAAGTGTAATAAATACACAATCACCTTCATCTTTCATTTTTGTACCTATTGTTTCATCATCGAGTTTTATTAGCACAGCTTTTGGTAACTCACCCCTTTCCAGTTGGTCCCTTAGTAGGGCAGGTCATTTGAATTTCTTTACAATTTCCATAGTACATTAACTGAACCATCATAAATTAATATATTACACCTTAACATAATTCTTATGACGATTGTATGCTTAACTCTCTGCCGATTGTACACTATGCAACAGGCCACCACAGTTATTTATGTCTACCAGAATAACATTCCTGGGGGTATTTTTCCCATATTTTTCAGCTTCTCGTATTTCATCAATAACATTAATAATATAAACTCTATTTGTTTTTGATGTCATGTCAGTCATACTACAATTATAGTCATCAATTAATTTAATAGTTGGAAATACTCTTACAGCATTTCGATCTCAAATTCATCTGTTAAAGGTACCCTCCTTCTTTTGCAAAGCATTTCCAATTGGCCAGTTGTAATTTCGCCAAAATGCAAGTTATTTAATAAATCAAAGAACTCCATGTCATTTCTTTGTCTCATGTTTATTGTTAGCTCACAAAATGAAAAATGATGCTACAGATTTATTTCTGCTTTACATCAAGGTGGTGAAAAAAAACACTGGTCGCCTTTGACTGGAGGCAGTTCTATTATGTTACCAAAAAAGGAGCACTTTAACTACACTGAATAACTTATCATTATTAATCAGACACAGAAAATTATGAAATAATTATTTAAAAAAAAAAGTGGAACTGACATCAAAATGGGCTAAAAAGTAAGAAATAATTTTGTTCAAATACTTAATTAATTTCTAGACACTTTTTTGAACTGGCACCAAAAGACATGATCATACTTATGTGGTACTTGAATGCACCTATAGATGGTATGTATAAAAAGACGTAATAATCGCAAATGGAAAAGCAATCAGAGCATATAAATATGAATTCGACTGATGTAATATCAGTATTGGTTTTATGATGTATATGTATTATAGTATTATAAACATGATGTATTATAGAAAACGATGTATATAGTATTATAGAACAAATTTATAATATATCTAGAAATTAATTTTGCAGAAGCAAGTGCCGATTCAAAAAAGTGTCTAAGGAATTAATTCTTAGTTTTTAATGTATTTTGATGTTCTATTTTCTTAAAAATAATTATTAATTTAAATTATCTGAAAGTAACTTAATATAAAACCACCAGAACAACCTTCTCTACAAAATAAAATGAGAATTATTGAAAACACTGAATCTGGTAAAAAGCAAGATTTGAATGAAAAAATAATAATTACTGCCTTGATGGAACATGATGATAGCATGTATCAGTTATACCAAACATTCCAAGTTCGAATCCAAGTTGGGGTCTGGAAATTTATAACATATCAATCCCAACATATTCAGTATTAAACTTATTAGTTATGCAACTTAAAAATAATAAAAAAATAATAATAGATAAATAAAATAAGATAGAAAAATTTGAGTATAAATAATAATAAAAAATTAGTAATCTTACTTAAATAATTTTTTTATATACATTATAAGTATTTACAATAATAATAATAATTATAATAATTAAATTTTAACTATATAATATTTTATTATTAATAATAATTAATATTATAATTTGGAACACAATAGAGTATATTTATAAATTTATTATTGATTAATATAGTATAAGAAAAAACAAGAATAGTCTGTCATTGTACAGGTTATAATTGTAAGTTGTTATTTTAATTTCATATTCTTAATTAATAAAAATTATAATATAATAATAGTTATAATATTTTATAACAATTAATAAGAAAACATATATTGTTATAAAGAAATGTTAAAAGTATGTAACTTTTTTATGGCACTGAAGGTTCGTTACAGAAATAATTAATAGTAGTATTTAAAAGTATTGGTATAATAAAATAAATATTTTAAATCTACCATTATTTTGTAGTAATTCTGCGTATTAACATTTAAAATAGGTTGAAATGTCCACAGGTAAATGTAACAAGATATACATAATATTTTTTTAAAAATTATTTAATTAAAAAGAGTGTAGTGATGAGAGCACAATTGAAACATAAAATGTTTGAAAACTGATGTGAAATCCTATTCTCCTATTCTGAATTAGGTTAGATATGTTTTGTTTATCACCAACTGTATACTATATTACTGAAAATTTATTGTTACGTATGACTGAAAATAATTTATCTGATGTTTTAACTTTCATCCAAAATCATGTCAAACTAAGCAAACAGAAAAAATGTATAACAGAAAAATTTGTTATATTTTAAAGTTAAACACATGATTACGCAAATGACTAAAATAATTTTTGTCATTGTCATTTTGGTTTTTTCTTCATTTTATTTATTTAGTAATGAGACTGCACAATTAAAGTATAAATCTGTCAGATTGGAAGACTGAAATCTACCAGGTGATATCGTATTAAAATTAAAAGTCAATGGCTGTATCATATTTATTATTTTCTTCCTTTCATCTTTGCAATCAATATTCTGTTTATATACACATCTTCAGCATTTCATCTAACTCATCTTCAAAATGTTGTTTGTGTCCTTCAGAAACAATCTTTCGCAAAATATAAATGAATAATCAGAAGAAAGTTATTATTTTAAGTCTCTCAAATAAAAACATTCTTGGTTTACCAACAATGATAATTGGATAATTGCGTAACAATAACATTTTATAAGTAAAATGGAAAAAAAAAATTTACAATGAAAAAAATTGTAAATAAGGTATAAAATAAATAAGATAAATAAAGACTAGCAGTAACATAAAAATTTAATCAGATTGTTTGGTTTTGTTGAATAAAATCAAAATGGTGTGAGAAATGAGAATAATACATTGCTTGGAAGAGACTGTGAACTATAATGTCATGTGGATGATGAGAGAATTGAAAACTAATCTAAAAACAGGAACCATACATATGTGTATATTAAAATAACAAACTTTAAAAAATAGTCTCTGTCATTAATGTATACTTGAGATCAATTGAACTTTAGTTGTATTCAAACACAGATTGGTGGTTTCATAAGTCAGTGATAATAATAACATAACATTTGATTTATCACTTTCTCAAGTAATTTTAAAAAATCCCTTCAATTTACTCAATATGACAATGGTTGATGTGGAAAAAATTTATCTTATTTATTTATTTTATGGTTTAGCATAAGACAAGCCCCATCTTCTTACAATTTCAGCAATATTTTGGTCATCCCTTGCCATAAGGGTTGCTCATATCAAAAATTGTTTCAGATAAAAGTTTTTAAGGTAATGTTTAAAGGACTAACGACCACTTTAAACTGATTTGATACTGTGCCTATTAAGGTATGATTTTTTTTGTCTTTGAAACCCCATTTTTCCCACCCCCTGAGGCAATGGTTGGTGATATCAAAAAACTTTACTTAGATAGGTTTTAGGTCCTTATTCAAAGAATAGTAGGAACTTTAAATGAATTCGACATTATACTTAATAACAAAGTTATTGCGATATTTTGTTTTTTTGAAAAATTCTCCAATTTCCACCCCGATGGTCTGATTTTGCTGATTTGAACTTGACCAAGATTTTGCGTTATATTTTATGTATCAATTTGATAGTGAATGGTGCAAAATTATGGCAGTTATCTTGTCCACAAGAAAGTGAAATATACAGAGTGTTTCTAAAATGGTGGGCTGGCTATGGCTATACGTTTTCTGATTCTACTAAAAAAACTAAATAACATATCCTTAGAAAAATTGGCAATTTCTCCTTTGTTCTCCCCCTATCTGCCATTTTGTTATTTTTATATAAAAATTTATATCTCAAGATTGGATAGAGGAATCACATAATATTTTGTAAGCGTCTTTGTAATAAGGTTTTAAAATTATCAAAAAATCAGGACTTAAATTCCTTTGCAAATTACAAAATAGCAGCCACTTCAATCCATTTTATCTCCATAAATACAAGTTTTATCAAAATGTATGTTTGCTAAAATATTAAGTCTTTTATTTTGAACAAAATGACATTTTATTTTTTTAAATCGGTTAACAAATAGCCGAGTTATGGCAGAAAATTGAAGTTGTAATTTTGTGTCTGTTTTCATGTCCTCCACTTTAAAACTTTTAAACTGATGTAGGTTTTGGTGTCTGGGGTATGTGAAACGCGAAGATATGTGAAAATTTTCTGTTAGTTGAATCATGGTACCCATAGGTAGCTTTCTTATGAAATCTACCAAATTATTTTACCTATTTTGATTGATTATGTTATAAAAAAGAATAAATTAAAAAATTACTTTTTTGGCTGAGATAGTTATTATGAAAATAACATATAATTTTTCTTCTTTGGTAATACTGAAAAATTGGTTGTTCATTCTACATGTAATGTTGCCTGTTATTCATTCTATTGTAATGTTTGTTTCATTAACAAATGCCTGTTTGTTCTATTGTAACTGTATTGTAATGTTTGTTGTACAAAGTGCATGTGTTGTTTATAGAATTACTTTGAAAATATATACATTAACTATTAGAAAATAAATGATTATTTAGTCATAAATTAAAGTGATATTTAAAACATTACTGTAGGTGTATTTTTGAAAATAATTAAAGGTCTCCTAATTTGATTTCAAGTAATTAGAGTTGTAATGTATAGATATTGAAATCTAACTAACTTGTGTTTAATTTAGCAATCTTTAACCATAAATGAAACATGATGCAATTTGTTTTATGATCGCAACTTTACTTTTTAAACAAATTGAATGTCTGCTAATACAGTTTATATAGTATAGTAATACTGCTTAAAATAAATTGATATAGAATTTAGTCATCATAATCTAAATTTCTGTTAATTTAGGCCATATTTACAGACCTAAATTTATTTAAAAAATAAAGACAATAATTCACTTTATTTGATGGGCTCATTCAAGTTAAATAAAAAAAATACTAACATCAATTCTCAATTCGTTTAAAAGATAATTTAAGTTGTTAAGACAAATTTGTTTTTGTTTATGATTAACCACAAAACTTGGAACTTGAACATGGAAATGCAAAATGGAAATTTTATAGCAAATAAAAAATGATATGTCTGACTAGGATTTGAACAGGAGACATTCAAGATATAAGGCTGAGATGCTAACACTTGGCCAAAGTGGTCAGCACACTTTCATGATTCATTTAAATCTAAAAACTGTAATGCATATTCCTGTGTAAGTTAAACTGTGATACTACAATCTATGAGTAATTCTAGTTTCCCTTAGCAGAAGCTTATGTATACATCATGTTAGTAGACCTATATTTAAAAAATAATAAATGAATGATGACATAAATGAGATAATTCACGCATTTAAAAAACTACAAATACTTATGGAAGTTAAATTGTAATAACTATGTTCAAATTAAAGATATTGCGAGCGATGCTGCTGTCTTAATGTTTCTTCAAACTTATTTATTTATGATAAATTTTTATTGTTGATGATTAACCACATAAGCTTAAATTTTGTAAGCCCACAAAAGCTTGTGTGTAGGAAATTTTATAGCAAATGAAAAATTATATGCTTGATCAGGATTCAATTCAAACACAGGACTTCTGGATTAAATTCCAAGGACTTTTTTTTAGCTTGCTCTACCTGCACTATCTACAAACAAGAACTTATTGCATCAAGAACAAACTCATATGTCTGAAGAAGGAACTGTAGAAGAACATTAATGTTCTGACAAGTATTATTTTTTATAAATCTTAAAGAATAGTCTTATAATTTATTTTCATTAATTCTTAATGGAAAACTGTAATTTTAATTTAAATTACGCATTTAAAATTTCACAATTAAAATATAATTGTGACTACAATTTCTTTAGTCAAATTTTGTTGTAATTTTTTTTTCAGTTATTTAAAATTTAGATTAATGATTTAAATGAGATACATTAAAAATTATGAGTTTGTAAAGTGAACCACTGGTATATTGGGAAAAAAACAAATACTTTATTTTGGTTGCTATCAACATAAATACAAGTATTATACAGTTTATGCTAACTCTTATTTTTTTATGCAATCAGCAATAATGTTAATTTATTCTTCTTCTCAAGCATCATAATATAGATTTGAAATAACTTCTTCATCCAAATGATTATTCTTTACTACATTTTAGTAGCACTATTTCTCAGTAACAACTTTTTTTGATGAAGGTAATTCATGAAAACAATTACATTTGGTTTTCACACAAAATAAATGATTGTGTTAATATTTATTAACAACTCTTGTGGGTGAATTAACTTAAATTTTTAATTATGTATATCTACATTGTACAACTAGATGTCACATGATTATAGATTTGACTTTATGAGCTAAAGGAGGGTTAGCTTTACCCATTAGCATCTCAACTGTTACTTTGACATTCTTTGCAGCTCCCTAATGAGAAATAAGTCCTTGGACTGTTTCATTGTTACAAAGAAGAGGGTCACCAACCTACAAAATCCAAATAAAGAAGCAGTTGTCCTGGTTACTGCTGTAAGTTGACAGTGTGATACCAAAAGTGAAACCAGATGATGATTGGCTCAATTCCCATTGCATTTATTCAAGTAAAAATAAACGATAAGGAGAGGAATGGTATGAGAATTGAGACAATCAGCCCACAGAGGGACTACTTTTAATCTGATAGTTTACTGTTTACTGCCTAGCCGAGGACCTAAATATGACTACTCTGCAAAAATTAATAAATGTTTAAGTTCTGTAGAACCAGAAACTCATATTAAAATATTAAATTTACCAATACTTTTCACTGTTTATGTTTAGTGTTAACATATATTTGTTAAGAAATAAAATACTAATTTTAAATATAATAATTTTAAGTGAAAAGAAAATTATGAGATACTAGTACATTTTAAAAATAATTTTACAATAATATGCCATGTAGATACTAATATAAAAAGTAATCTAATAATTTTTTTGTTTTAATTTTTCTTTAGTAGTTTTATAAAATAAAAATTTCAATCAATAAATGAGGCACTATATACTTAACTTCATGTTGAGTATATTTTATATACTTAACATCATTGTGAGTACTTGCATTCATTGTTTATTTTAATTTTAGATAGTAATAATAGCTAGTCAAAAATAAACAAGTTTAGTTTTATTATAAACATGTATTTTATAATTAATTTATTTTTGATTAGCTATGTAGTTAACAATATAAATTAATAGCAAGTAAAAAATATTACACATAACATAAAAACTTTTATGTGTAAATACAGTTTTATTTTATACAGTATTTTTGGTATATAAACGTATTATATTACTAGAACTAGAGGTTAAGAATAATTATTCAATAATAATATTTATTTATTATTTGTTAAATTTTAATTTTAATAAAGTATTATTTATCTATTTTATACTACATTACATTAATTTGTATAATTAATGTAAATAATAAATATTAATTGTATAATGTGTATTTACTTTTTTTTTCCAATTTAACATTTAATATTGATTTTTTTGGAGGAATTTTATAACACTAAAGGTATAGGTAATTTATAAAATTTAATGAGGAATTTACAAATACATATGTATTTTTGAAAGTAGGCTAATAAAAAAAAACTTATTTAAACTAAAAAACTTTATTTAAAATATTTCTTTCTATGCATAAATTAGATTTTAGAATAACCAAACTGTAAAAAGCCTTATACTTTTTTCATGTAATTTATTTTTCCCTATCACAGGCATGGATAAAGTGTTCTTTATAAAGTTTTTTTGTTGTAAAGAAACTTGCCCAACCTAACCTAAATTATAGGCAGATAAAACATAAATAAAATATAGAAATTTGGGTTTGAAAGAAAATATATGTAACAATAAACAATAAAAAAAAGTGGATGAACTGTTTAAATTAATTATAATTCAAATTTGAATTTTGAGATAAAAATAGTTTTGAAAAGCACTTAAAAATTATGGAACTGTACGATTTTACCGCTAATTTCTTTAATACATATGGTTTAATTGGTTTCTTAAAACCTAATCTAAATATTGTTTTTGTATTTAAGTATGATATGAAACTAAGGCAATTGTAATCTGTAATTTCTAAGCATTTTAATATTTTAGGTTTGTTACAGTACACAATATCATAATGCTTAATAAAAAGAGGTCATTACAGTGCAAATCACAGCAAATGAAAGTTAACATCATAAAGAAAGAGTTACATCTTACGAAACACTCATTAGAAAACATTGTTTATCCTATATTAAGACTTGTTATTTACAATATTATTTTAATTTCAATTTATTTGAAATAAACCTGTAGGAATTATATTAAGTTACAATAAAGCAGTACCTTGCTTTTTTCTTGGTAATGAAATTTCAGTGTTCCACTTCTTTAATGAGAAATTAATTAAGAATAGGTTTACTGGTTTAAATATTTTTAAATGTTTGATTTTAATATGGTAGCCTTTTTAAATTGTTATCTCTGCTCTTAATAAAAAAATGAAAAAAAAAATGTTATTACTCATTTTCTTAAATTAGGCTATTAAGAAATATATAATGTAGTTTTGTAAAGATTTGTATAGTTACAAAAGTATGTAACTACATTGTGTACAGGTATAGTATAGGATATACAGGTATAGTTATAGGGAAAATTTAGGAACTGCTTGGACAGTTAGAAATTAGGAAAATACAAATATATGTATGAATACGCTTTATGTTAGCGAAAAACTTTGCTTGGATTTCAGTATCCCTGGTGAAATGAAATCATACTGAAATTTTTAAGTAAAGACCTGAAAAAATCAAATAAAACAGGTCCCAGAATTGTAATCTCCAGTACTTTTCATGATATCCAATATAAAACAGAAAAATTTGGGGATGAAAAACATGTTTTTTAGGTTTGAAGTACAATAACTTTGTTAGATGACGAATAAATGTATAAATTTTATTATCGAATTCGTAGAGATTTAATTCTGAGAAAATTGATATGATAAAGTATATAAAAAACATAAATAAAATCTACTTTTATTATTAAAAACAAAACTAACAGAGAAATGTTATGAATTTGTAAAAATTAAAAGCAGATGTCTTTATTATACAGTAGTTCCAAATTGTAAAATATTTTGTAGAATTTTTAATAATATTATTGATAATGGTACACTTTGTAGCGCTCATGTTTTGTCTTAACTTCAACCAGTACATTTGATGAAAAGGGAAACATTCTTCACATGGTACACCTTAGTCTTACAATAAGAGCGTGAAGAGTTTCTATACTACTTAACATTCCACAAAGAACAGAGTGGAGGGTGTTACATGCTCAAGACTTTACTTTTTTTTTTCAAATTTGCAAGATACATTTTTGTTATCCCAGGGAAGATTTTAAGCCGTAGATCAAGGCTCCCCCTTGGGGAAGACGTTATGAATTAAAGATATTTATTAAAGAAAAAAAAATAATCCTTTTACTTCATTATTGTATTTTTCTGTCACTTTAGTGACAGAAATAGATTATGGAGTTTTTTCATTAAAGGTCTGCATACTTTAGTAACCATAGTTACTACTGTTCTGTCTCTTATAATTCAGATTCTTTTTCAGATCTCTTTAAAGCCTGATCACTTTAATTTATCTTTATTAATATTATTCTCACAACTATGAGGGTAATGAACAATGTGGAGATCCAAGGTCTAGCCAGGAGGGCCCTGTCCCCTTGCTAGACAGTCGGATGAGTGAAACACGCCCTGACCAGCTAGTATATAATATTTTCTTTAATTTTTTATAAAACATAAATTTTTACTTCCAATCTGAGACCACTATAAGGAAAATGATTAAGAGATAAAATTCATTTTGAAAGTATATATGATTAATATAAATATAAATATTTAGGTAAATTTTGTATAAAATGCAATGTATGTGTAATATACAAAGTTAAACCTCATAAATTTTATGATCAAGTTCATGACTGTCACCTCACATGTAACTTGTCAAATAATTATTACTAAAATATTATAATTTTTGTAAAATCAGTTAAAGAACAATAAAGCAATTAATTATGTAACTAAAAAAAATTATTAAAAGTATAAAAGTACTCAATTTTATTGATTTCCAGAATCAATACTAATAAGAACTACTTAATACAATAATAAAAAACGGAACTCATTAAATGAGAGATTCTTTCTGTCCTTAGATCATCTTTTGATGTGTAATTGTAACTTAAATTAATAAATGCTCTTGATTTTTAACTGTTTATAATGCAGTAGCATAATTAATATTTACTGTATGAAAATAATAATACAAACAAAAAACCTTCAACAATTTTTTTTGCTTATGTTCTCTTCATTTGACCATAGACTGAGGGTAATGTCAAATTTTACATTTCGAGGGTTAGAGAAATGTGTAACCAATAGAATACTTACATTTTTTTAATTTTGTACCAACAATAAATTGCTCTATTAATTTATTCATTTATTTATTCCTTGCACTAATTATAGGCATTTGTAATTACAGCTATGCTCCTAATTTTTTTTATTATAAGGAATGAATTTTGTTGTACATGACAGTAAACTACCTGATAATTTATCATTATAATTTGTATTTAAATTTATAAAAAAACATATTTTTCAAACTGATTTAATATTTTATTAATGTTTTTAACAATGTTAATACTTTGTGCTTATTGAAACATTACATGTTCTGCCATATTAGATAATTTAAAATAATTAGATAACTATTACATTTACAAATTTAAATTCAAATATAAATGATGAACATGAACTATCAAATAGTTTATAAAAATAAAGTTTTTTTTTAATATGACCAACTGGGTGGACTGGTCATAACTTGTCATTGCAAATCACTTGTTTAACAGCTGACTTTTGAAGTCAAAGGTTCTGAGGTTCAAATCCTAGAAAAAGTTAATTACTTTTTTATGAATTTGAATACTAGACAGTGGATACTGGAGTAACTGATGGTTGGGGTTTAATTAATCACACATCTCAAGAATGGTCAGCTTGAGTCTACACAAGTCTAGACCTGATTTACATGTTAATCATTAATCCTCATCTCACTGATGGGGGGAGGGGTTGCTTATTGTTCACTGGTTGAACAGATTGTAACATACGGGATAATAATAATAATAAAAAATATGGTTTTGTTTCAGGTGTATTAAGTAATATATAAAGGGTTCAGGGAAAAATCAGAAATATCACTTTTTTTGAAAATTGAGTTATTGGTGCCATCTACTAGATGGGTCAGGCTAAAAACCAGGTATGTCAGTTTTACTGGGTAAGAGCAAGTAATGTCACTTCAGCTGTTTGCTTCCCACCTTTTTTATTGCCATAACCTGTATTAGTGTGATAACTATGTGTGTTTGTTTCTAGTTGTTTGACCATAAAATTAATAAGGTTTTGTATTCTTTTTATTATTTTAAAATGATCTAGATAGAATCACAGATGTAAGTAAAAGATTAAGAGTTCACATGCATGAGTTTGGCGATGACTACATGTGTAAAAGGTTAGCGTTTTTAAAATATTATAGACCTTGAGAAGAATCTTATTATTTCTAAATTTAATGAAATGAGTGGCAGACATGAGCAAAATAGTTTACTTAACGTCATTAAGAAGTGTTTGTGAAGTGCAGCAAGTAGATATAGAAATCCTTCAGTTAGTACAGAATCACATAACTCTGTACATTTAAGTATATTTAAGAGTTATTAGAAATAATGTCAGTGAAGAGATCCCAGTTCATTTTAGAGCACTGTGTTCTTTTCATGGGATTACTAAGACAAACGCTGAATATACACAAATATCTTTCAAGTGTTAAAATGTCTCTTAAAGATAAAAGAGAAAACTTAGAAATAGACCTTTAAAAATCTGTGATGAAACATTAGCTAAGATCAAAAACCATATAATAAATTTAAAGGCAGAATCAAACAATTGTTGTAGTATAAAGGATAGCAAAAAATATACCTACCTCAAGAACTGAATGTTAGCAAAATGTTTAAAATGTTCCAAAGTGAAAATAAAAGTATTAAGGTGTCCTACGAACATACTGAACAATATTAAAAAAATATAATATAAGTTTTGGGTTCCTGCAGTCTTAATTACATGTGGAACATGTGACACTGGACCAGCAACAACTAACAGAGGCTGTTAAAAATAATCTGACAACAATGAATAATTTAAAAAAATTTAAAGCTGTTTTATAAGCATAAAAAATGGCAAGGATTTGGTCAACAACAGACAAACATTTGTTGCAATAGTGATGGATTACCAAAAAAATATATCATTACCAAATATAACAACCAATGACATTTATTACAAAAGACAGTTAAGTGTTTACAGTTTTAATGTACGTGGTGTATTATCATCTAGAAAGTCTCTATTTTATATATATCCTGAAACAGTCTGTAAGAATTGGTGTAATGAGATAATTTCATTTTTATATCATTTTGTGTATGATGTATTGAATGAAGATGTTAGAAATACTGAAGTGTTTTGTGACTCAGCAGGAGGACAAAACAGAAATATTAATGTCTTTAAGATCATATATCATCTGGTCCATTTCAGAAACCAATTTGATTCGATAAAGGTAACATATCCAGTAAGAGGACTCTCTTACTTGGATTGTGATAAAAACTTTGGAATCACAAATTTAAAAACAAAAATGAAAATAGTAGAAGATTACTTTCAACTGCCTGAAAATTCTAAAATCAACCCAGTACCATTTACTGTTATAAAAGTTGATGAACACTTAGAGAGAGATTGGATAGAATTATTAAAATCCATCATAAAAGAAATATAAATGCCTTTCAAAATACAGAAAATTAAAGAAATAATTTTTGATAAGCATTATCCTCAAATTATGATGCATAAATCAACATACAATGGACCGTATGTTGATTTAATTTTTTCTGAAGTCTTATCATATAATATCCTGTCATACAATAAGCTGTAAATATTTCTTTAAAAGAAGCAACTTAAAGAAAGGTTTTACTACAACCAAGAGGTAAGTCTGCAAAGTCAATTTTCAAAATCAAGCTAATCAACATATAAAGCCTGTTAGTAGACAACAATATCTTCTCTCTCTCTCTCTCTCTCTCTCTCTCTCTCTCTCTCTCTTTCAGACAAATTTGATTACTTATGTTTGAAATTGTATATCTTTGAAACAAACATTTTCTATAAAAAATAACTTATTTGTGAAAATTTTTGCACCACATTTCATTGTTTTCCACAATTAATATATATGCCATTTTTGGGCTTGTTAAATTATCTCTATTGGGAAGTAGATTTTTAATCTACTACTATAGACTACCATAGAGATAGGGCATGGAGCATTCAACAGTTATCTCTTTGATAGGAGAAGGAGACTCTCAACTGAATGTAGGTACTATGGAAATGAAAATACAGATGGACATACTTTTTTTGTGTGTCTGAGATGGCTGGCAGATAGGCTGAATGGCGAGGAATATGCTAGCCTGAAGGCAGAGATGCAGTTTATGTTATACAACGAGATAGGATAGAGGTTGTGTGCTAACTGGTTCAGAGCAATCCTACTAACAAACTTGCTGTTGATGTGTCTAGGACTTTCTGATTTAGTCTGAAGTCTCATGACAAGTGCAGCATGTCCCTGTGTAATGCTGAAAGGCGGGTGTCGGGGCATGGTGTACTAATGCGAGGGGTTTTAGTTGGTAAGAGCCCAACACTATTGTCTATACGGATGGGTGATGGCTGGCAGAACTTTACCCTCCCCAACATAAAAATAAAATCAATAGCAAAGTTTTTACCATCCTGCCGCTGACAGAACAGCAAACATCAAGAGTGAGAAATTTCAAATTATTTTATTTTTGCTATACTTATTTTAAAATACATACCTGTATTTCAAAACTTAAGTTTTCACTACATTCATAATATAAAATTCTAAAATTTATTTAATTTAATTTTATAGCTATTCTTGGATTTCTAATTTCACTTTTTATATTAAATATTATAATTACTACAGCATTAATAATAATGATAATAATTAAAAATCAAGATGGAATATGGTCTACGAACTGAAAGATGTTTCTCAGTTGCAGAGTTTTGTTGCTACTCCATTATATGGCTTATTAATTAATAAAGATATATATATATATATATATATATATATATATATATATTAGTAGCAAACTGTGTTATACTTTTGTCTTTGATAAATATATATAATACTGAAGGGGAAAATTATAGATTAAATTTTCAAACAGATAAAAAGGAATTTTCAAAAACAGTACATAATTATATATTAAATTGAAAAAAAAAGGCTAAATATATAAAAGTATATATATAAAAACACATTAAATAAAATGTGCCTCTTGTTTGATAGAATTTGAAAACATATATAAAATGTATCACTTAATGATTAACAAATTAGTAAACAATATATGAATAGATTAATGTATTTTTAATTAATTTATTTTGTATAATATTTAAATATATAACTTGCAATACATATTTATATTAGTATGTTTAATGTAATATACATAGCACCATATAAATAAAAAAAACCAGAACACCTGTGGTTTCCACAATCACATTTAATAAGAATTTTTATACATTAAAAAAAAACAAAAAATTAAAAATGTAGATAACAACAATTATTTCATGAATAATACATTTTAATATTGTGCAAAAAATATTTATGTGTGAATTTATGAATAACATTTTTCATTAATTATATATCCATACATAATTATGTTCATTGAAAATATATAATACATAATAATCATGATACTGACTGCAGGATCAAATAGCTGGGTTTAATTTTTAAAGCAATTGGGTATTGGAGTGGGGGGATGTCAATAGAAAGACTTTACAGAGATAAAAAGAAACTAAAGTGGTTTGACATCTGAAGAATATGCAGGATTGAAAGCTACCAAAGGTAGTAATTTTAAAGAAGAGAGGAAGATAGTAAACTTTGGAAAACCAAAAAAAGTGGTTTGATAGTATTTTAAGGAAATTGGCTATAAAAGTCATGAAGTAAAGAACATTATGAAATATATCATTATGGTGATGTATAAAGAAATGTCAAATAATGTTATTTTTTTATGGAAAGATTTTTAAATGCAAAATAGTTAAAATGTATGTTATGAGTTAAAGATTTAAAAAGAAAATGAATTAATATGAATAAGAGAAACAGTTTTTACATAACATAACAGAAAATTAAGAACAGATATTGATTTGCATCTTCTTTTTTTTCTGTTTAGCCTAAAATGTAAATAAAGTGTAATCTTCTGCAGTCTCAGGTCGACCATTCCTGAGATGTATGGTTAGTTGAGACCCAACCACCAAAGAACTCCGGTATTCACAATCTAGTATTCAAATCCATATAAAAGTAGGATCTGAACCCTACAACTCTCGACTTGATTTGCATCTGAGAAGATGATCTCAAAGAATGTTGGTACTATAAATAGATTTAACTTTTCTATATACAAGATAACATCATTAACCAAAAAAGTGATAAATGAATTAGCCCAAGTAATAAAATAAAAGTAAAAGTAATTAACTCAGTGGTTCACAAACTTTTCCGAGTTATGGGGTCCTTTTTCAATTAAATGTTTTCCATTGCACCCTACCCTAAAGTAAAAGTATGACTACTCATAAGTAAGAGATAAAAATAAATAAAACTTGTGTATTTTCATTATTTTTTACTTTATATTAATAATTATAAATGTCTTCGTTCAGTTAATTATGAAGTTTTTACAATATTTCACGGCAACCCTGCGAAGAGGCTGCGGCTCCCCAGCGAGCCACAGCGCATAGTTTGGGAATAACTGAATTAACTATTAATAAGGCAAACTTTATGCACTATAAAACAAATCTTGAATGTTGTTTAAGCACAGAGAACAGACTGTGGATAGTTTGGGATCAAATAGAAAGGTGAATGAAAAAATCAAGCCTTATTAATAACAGTATAGCATGTCTTGTTTCTTGCATGTAAAACTATTGAAAAATCAGTAAATAAAATTTTAAATATTATGTAATATAAATTTCAAATATTACACAATTTTTTATATTAAATACAATGTAATGTTATATAATACAATTTTATATATTCTAAATATAAAATTTATAAAAATGAAATTTATATAAATGTTTGTTTAGCTGGAGATGAGTGCTTTTTTGGCTGGCCAGGTCAACTAGCAACTGTGTGCGTTTCATTAGATCCCGCTAAAGATGAACTAGCCACCATAGTTCCCCATATCCTTGCGATAGAATATTGGGAATTTGATCTACCCATAAATAACCCAGCTTCAGAAAAATACGCATAGAATATTAAAAAGGAAGTGGATGACCAGAAAGGAAATCCAGTTAGTTGCTAACTATCATTATAGTTATTTACTTTATTTTTTCAGTGCTCAATCTATTGATATAATGTCAATAGATTTCTGGCTTTCCAGTAAAATGTTCCATCAGACATATTTCATTAATCAATCAGTTCTTTACATACTCTTAAATGTCCCAAATTCATATCAGAACCTTCACTTTTACAGATAATGCATACAAAAGATGTGAGGAGGTTTCATCCTGAAAAGATGTTCTGCAAGGCAATCATGATCTGTAGTCATTCTGAGGGCAGCCACAGATTCCCTTCGAGGATTGTCACGATTTATTCTTGCCATTAGAACTATAGACTGTTTACCTTCCATCTGAGTTGTTAGATAATTCCGGAACTTTTGTTTAAATCTTCAGTATATAACATTTTTAATGGAGTAGTAAGACAAGCTACACGTTTTGGTCATCAAAATTCAGGTTTCTCTCTTTACCAAAGAAACAGCCTTCTCATTTCCTTCAATTCCAATGTAAGATGGTATCCATTAAAAGATAACTGAAACATTAACTTCACCTAATCTACAAACAGACTGCCTAAGTTATTCTTGACATTATTGGGAGATGAAATGACAAGATCTTTTGAAGAACAGATTTAGAATCACAAAACAATAGTACTTTCTTAAAAATTTCATATCTAGCCAACAGTTGTTTTAAAGTGATGTTAGTTACTTCCAGCTCTCCATTGAACTGAGTTTGATGTCATCCTTTAGATAAATTAAAACTGAAAAGAGAACCATAGATACCAACTCCAGTGCTCTGTCAAGGAGCTGTCAATATAAATATGGGATCATTCTGACACTAGATAGTGATCTTGTATAAAACTTTACGTGATGACCAATAATATCCTAAGTATTATAGTTAGCAGCTGGATTATTATTCCCTGTATTATTAATTATTATATTAATGATGTTAATTATTATTTTATTATAGATTATATTAATTGTATTGTTTTCCCTTCATTAAGGGGGAAAAATTAATGCTTGTAAACAATGAATGATTTTATAAACACTGAATGCTTTATTTTAACATTTTTCCACATTTTTAATAGTTTGGTATCAGGAAAACATATTATTATTCATAAATGGAATATGTATTAAAACTAACAGCTAGTCACAAACACAAAATAATTTTTAAGAAAGTATGCTAAAATAGAAATTGATGATGGAGTATCTTAATAGATTTGTACAAATATCCAGTTATTTTAGTCACTTTTTGGGATAAAAAAGGCAGTAAACACTGACCTTTTAACAGTAAAATGCAGCAAAAAAAAAAGGTTTGTAACACTAAGAAATAACAAATCGAATATTATGTATTTTTTATAACTTACAATAACCCAGCTATTTGGAGATTATTTTTCTTATGACAGTAATACTGTATAATTAACATTAATTAAAACAATTTACCAGTGAAACTACTAACAAAGAGAAAAATAAATCTGAAAAATTAATCCATCAATACATAATAATCTGCAATAAAATTTGTGAGTTGCCAATAGCTGCAATAAAATATGTTATACTATTAATTATTAATATACTACTCATAAATTTATTTATAACAAACAGTAAAATATGATTTATGTGTATATATAACATATACTGAAAGACTTATTGAATAACTATTTTAATAATATTTTATATATTAACCAGATAACAATAAAATATACATATATAATATATCTGACAGAAAACATAGCAAATTAATTATTTTCACTTTCAATCATTACCTTGGCATTGCAACAATAATTAATAATATTACTAATAAATAACATTTGAATAATAATACAGTGTAACCATAATACAACTTATATCATGATAATTTTTTAACAAATTTTCTATTGTTATAAAATACGTATTTTAGTTTAAATATATATTTAATGAATCGGTAAGACAGCTTAACATAATAAAGTGAATTTGCAGTAACATTAATTTGAACTTCTATATAAATGAAAATGATTTTCAGAAAAGATTTATCATTGCACAGGTCAAAAATGATTGACAAACATTAAATAAATAATTGACCTTGAAGAGCTCTTTTGTTATTTGAAGGTTAGTTATTTGTTATAAGCAAGTGCAACTGAATTGTTTAGTTTTTTATACAATTATAGTTTTGCTAACATTTTTCTAAATTTATACATAAATCATGGATTAATTATTTTTATAATGCACAAAAATATTAATAATGAAAAACAGATATATGTTTTTATTTTTTTTTGTATATTTTTCTGTATGTGCATGCGTGTGGTGCATGTCTGTGTGTATGGTATAGTGGAGAGTTCTCCCAGTCACTTGTTCATGTGTGTTGCTCGCTCAGTTGGGTTCGTGACATGCACGTCATGTCCATTTCACGTACCCAACTGACGTCGGTCGATTATATCATAAGTTTTCTTTTAATGTACCGATATTCAGTTATGATCAGTGTCAATCTAATACAATGAAGATGTCAATTTTTAGTTACATTCAAACTGTGTCAATTTATTCATACAGTTCACTTAACTGTTTTATAATCAGCATCCATTGGTCACTCAGGCCGGATCTTTTTTTACCGAAATAGATGTGCAAATTATTATTTTCAAGTGCAAACAAAACGGTGTAAATTTTAACAATGAAATATTTTATAATTAATTTTTCAAAGCTGTGTTCGGTTTACTCTGTGATCTTTTCTAAAGATTCCTTGTCATAATAATTAATACGTATAAATTTACGGATAGTTTTTATTATTGGTGAAATGAATTTCATCGTTACTCTCATTTATGTGCGCGCGTGTAACATAATGCTGTTACGTTCAAGGTAGAGATAAGCTGACCGAAGTTACGTTATCACTATAAATAAGATAAGTAATCCAGAAGGGAAGGCTACTGCACCTTGATGAAACTGGGAGGACCTCGATGGGAAGCCCTAAGAGAGGGTGAGACAGGGGGGTAGACTACTGCCACGACACCCTGAAGTGATTGTGTTAAAGCTTAACGGCGAGGACCGGTCATTTTGGGGGTGTTTAACAAGGTTAAAAAAAATAAAAAAATAAAATAAGTAAGCCGGCCTCCGTGGCGCGAGTGGTAGTGTCTCGGCCTTTCATCTGGAGCTCTCAGGTTCGAATCCCGGTCAGATATGGCACTTTCACACGCCAAAAAATTGTCATTCATCTCATCCTCTGAAATAATACCTAACAGTGGTCCCGGAGGTTAAAAAAAAAAGTAAAGCATGTTATTGTGTAATCTGTTGCCAAACATTCCTAGTGAATCATAATCTTTATTCCAAATTTCCTTTATTATACACTTTATCCTACCACAAATTTAATTCCGTACTTAAGTACTTAATCATATTATTTATTCCTGTTTATTTAGTTAGTCTACATAGTCATAATATTATTCAGTTCAATCCCATATCACATTTCTCCATAAATTATTTCATACAATTAATTTGAATAATATTAATATTTTTTTGTTTCATTTGCAAAAATGACTGAAATTAAGCAATTAATCAAAGAACGTGGCTTAATTAAAGCTACGTTAACAAAGTTCAAAACATATTTCGCTGCTGCATCAAATGTAAATGAAATTACAGAATTAAAAGTTAGACTTGCTAAGTTTGAAGATTATTGGTCTGAGTTTGATAAAATTCAACTGTAAATAGGATTACAGAATGACTCCAAGGGTCAGATTAAAGAAAAGGGAAATTTCAAGGCCAAATTTTTCTCAACCACTGCAGCACAAGACCGTCTTAAGTCATATGAAACCCCACTTAGCAGTGAAATCAAACCAACAAAAACTCAATCCGTCTCAGTTAAACTTCCAGACATAAAACTTCCCACGTTCAATGGAAATTACGATGAATGGGCGTCATTTCATGACACATTTATTCTTATATAAAGAAATGTCAGAAATTCATAAATTTCATTACCTCTGATCCTCTTTAAAGGCTGAAGGAACTGAAATTTTATTGTCTAGAAAGTTCAACCGAAAATTATGAGGTTGCTTGGAAACTTTTAAAGGCCAGGTATGGTAATAAAAGGGTTTTAATTAATAAATATATATGTGTGCTATTCAACCTCTCTAAAAATGATAGAGAAAATTCTTTGTCATTATGAAAGCTTTTAAACAGTGATTAAACACATACGTGCTCTAGCAGGATTAGGGCTTCCAACTAAGAAATGGGAAACACTCCTAATTCATGTATTACTATCAAATTAGATTCGGCTACCTTACGTAAATGGGAAAATTCCTTAGAAATAAATCAGTTGCCAACAATGTCCGAATTAGAATCATTTCTGCAACATAAATATCAAGTTATGGAATCAAGTTATGACAAAGAATTTTGTTGAAATTAACAAGTTTCATAAATTGCATATGAACAATCAATGTCCAAATAAAGAGCAACTACCAAAATTTAAATGATTTTCAAAATAACAATACATATCCAAAAATTGTCAAGTGTAACAAAAAATTGTTCTTTATGTAATCAACTGCAACACCCAGTTCATTTTTGTCAAGCTTTTAAAATGTTACCAATTCCTTATCGTGAACTTCAGGTTAAAAAACATGGTCTGTGCTTCAACTGTCTAAACAATCAGCATAAAACTGGTCTATTAAGTAGACTCATGCAAACATTGTGGCAAAAAACGTAATAGTTTGCTACATTACATCAAACCTAATTCTAATTAAGATACAAAATAAGATTTCTGCCAGTGGCGATGAATCTTCTCCAGTAGTAATTCCACAAAAAAACAATGGTATCCATGTCAAATGTTAATTCGAACTAACCCTATTGTCATGTTGTCAACAGCAATTGTTTTAGTGTTAGATATACATGGTAATTCTCATTGTTGTCACATGTTACTTGACAGTGGTTTGCAGTCAAGTTTTATCACTGAGAAAACTGCTAAGGTTTTAAGACTACCATCAAAGAAAAACACGTTATAAGTTAATGGTATATGGAAGGTCGTAACCATTACAACTCATTCTGTGGAATGTGTTATTACATCAAGAGTGATTGGATTCGCAGTGAATATTAAGTGTGTAGTTTTACCAACCATCATTCAACAATTATCCACAGTTCAAATCAGAAAATGAAGTTTGCAATTACCACAGAATATGCTACTAGCCGATCCAGATTTCCACAAACCAAGTGACATTGACATGCTTCTTGGTGCAGAATTATTTTATGATGTTTTATGTGAAGGAAAAATTAAAGCAAGTGAATCAAATCCAACATTTCAAAACACCCTATTTGGCTGGGTAGTTTCCGGTAAAATACTGATCGATCAGTATTCAACAGTTGTAACATCTATATGCAATCTATCCGCTTTAGATCACATCAATGAAAACATTAAACAATTTTGAGAATTAGAAGACTGCAGCTCTACTGAAAAACAATTGACAGGAAACGACAAACTTTGTGAAAAATTGTATGAAAATAATACAAGATCTATGGAAAGAAGATACTGTGTGAAGATCCCTTTGAAAGGTGATGTAAACAAACTTCATGAATCAAGAACTACTGCAGTGAGAAGGCTTCTTTCGCTTGAGAAATGTCTGAATTCAAACATTGAATTGAAATCACAATACATAAACTTCATGAGAGAATACAAAAACCTAGGGCAAGTGACAGAAATATCAGATGGAGAAGTTACAGGGTTTATATCATATTACACTCCACACCATTGTGTTATACGGGAAGATTCATCCACAATGAAAGTAAAAGTAGTTTTTGACGCTTCCAATAAGAACATCTGGAATTTCACTAAATGACTTATCCATTGTTGGACCTACAATACAGTCAGATTTAATCAGTATTATCAGTAGATTCAGAACTCATGTATATGCTATGACAGCTGACATAGAAAAGATGTATAGACAAATTGAAATCCATGCTTCTCAAACAAATCTTCAGTTAATTGTTTGATGTGAAAACTTCAATGAAGAAATAAAAACATACAAGTTGTTAACCATGACATATGGGACTTCAAGTGCACTGTACTTAGCAACAAGAACTTTAAAGCAGCTAGCTCTAAATGAAAAAGAAACATTTCCAAAGGCGTCTCTTGTAGTGATAGACATCTTTTGTGTGGATGATCTTATGATAGGTGTATCTTCAATTCAAGAAGTAAAATAACTTTAGAGAGATCTAATTGATCGGCTAGTCATGGAGGATTTCACTTCAGAAACTGGTGCACAAATAATCAAGAACTACTGTTCAATAGTCCGTGTAAAGATGTACATCAGACTGATTACAACATCGATCGAGATCCTAGAATTAGAACTTTGACACTAATTTGGAATCCCGTGAAGGGCATTTCAGTTCTTATTCCACAAGGAAAGCCAAAATTCAAAAACCAACAAAATGAACAATCTTAGCTGCGACTGGATGAAATTTGATCTTCAGGATTACTTGGGCTTGTTGTAGTCATTGCAAAACTTATTGTGCAAAATCTATGATCTTGCAAGTTTGATTGGAATTATCAGAATCCAAAGGCTTGTTAAACAAATGGAATTCATTTCCAGAATACATTCAGTCATTGGCCAGTCTGGAAATTCCCAGATGCCTCACAAACAAGACAGAACAAATTCGTCACGTTGAAATACATGGTTTTTCAGATGCATCTGAATCTGTGTACGGTGCATGTATTTATCTGAAATCCATTGATGCATCAAACAAGATCACGGCAAACTTAATTAAAAGTCAAAAGTAGTTTGTTAAAAAAGGTATCATACCAAGGTTGGAAGTATGTGGTACATTGCTTTTATCTGAATTAACGAAAATTATCACAAGTTCATTAGTATTTCAGATCAGCTCTATATATTTTTGTATACAGATTCTACAGTTGTACTTGCTTGAATTAAAGCACCATCTTCACAGTGGGAACATTCGTCACAAAACTTCAAGACAATTCCAACATCGAGTCATGGAACTACGTGCCTTCGGATGAAAATCCAGCTGACTTCTTATCAAGGAGATTATTGCCTTATCAACTTGTTGATAAGGCAGTAATCTCCTTGTGAAAACATATCCAGCGAAATTTCAAACGTCAAGTTTCTCATTCTGCTGTGATAGATAATATAATTTTCAGTAAATTTTTAAAGTTTTACAAAGGCAATTAGAGTAATTGCATATTGTTCACATTTTATCAACAGTTGTCAAAACCACAACACTCATTTCAAGGGTCCACTCTCTGTACAAGAATTGAATAAGGCTGAAACTAAGATATTGAAATTACAACATAATACCTTCTCCAAGGAAATCAGTGATCTCAACTCCTTGAAATCAATTCAAAACAACAGTCAACTAAAACCATTAATTCCACATCTTGATGATAACGATATACTAAGAGTCGAAGGTCGTTTACAGAATTCCAGCCTCCATTCTGACCAAAGGAACCCCATCATTTTACCAAAGAATCACATCTTGACTGATCTGATAACCCGACATGTCCATGTCGGAAATCTGCATATTGGTCCACTACTGAATGTGATTAGACAAAAATATTGACCTATTGGAGGAAAGAACTTAGTTCGTAGAATATTTCATCAATGTCTAAAATGTTTCAAAGTAAATCCAAAGTGGATCACCCAAATAATGGGAAACCTACCCAAATTACATGTAAATTCAAATCTTAGACTATTTGTAAGCACTGCGAGTGATTATTGTGGACCATTTTGGGTAAAATTATCCAGAAAACGTGGAGTCATAGTCAGAAGTGTTACATATCATTATTTGTTTCAGCACTAAAGCTATTCATTTAGAGTTGGCTCAAGATTTATCATTAGATTCTTTTATCTCAGTGCTAAAATGCTTCATCGCGAGAAGGGGCAAACCTACCTATTCTGACAACGAAACAAATTTTGTCGGGGCCCAAAGAGAGTTGATTCAGCTAGCAGAATTATTCAGAACTGAAAATTTTCAATTAAGTGTTGCAGAAGTTTCATCCAGTGAAGGTATTCAATGGCACTTTCAAACTCCCAGTGCTCCACACTTTAGCAGACTCTGGGAATCATCAGTCAAACTTGTTAAGAGTCACATGAAAAGAGTAATCGGTACTTACAGTCTGACAATAATAGAATTTACCACTCTACTGACTCAAATCAAGGCACGTGTAAATTCCCGACCCTTAACTCAAATATCGAACGACCCTTTCAATCTTCTTCCTCTATCACCGTACACTTCATATTAGGTGATATCTTAAGCAGCCTTCCAGAACTAAATTTGCAACCCTTTCCTGAAATAGACCTAATCACTGGCAACAGGGATTCAGCAAGTGCAGCACTTCTGGTATCGTTGGTCCAATGAGTACCTGAACAATCTTCAGCAATGATCAAAATGAAAAAAATCTACTCCAGATCTGCAAGAAAATGATTTGGTTTATATCAAAGAGGACAACCACCCTTCACTCCAATGGAAAATGGCTCAAATTATCATCAATATACATCCTGGAAATGATGGAAAAGCACATTTGGTGAACTTAAAACTTCAACCAGAACATTAAAAAGACCCATTTCAAAAATATGTCCACTACTAATTCAATACGTTCATTGTTACATTATGATTTTTTTTGTGTATTATGTACCTACCTTACTTTGTTTTTTTAAAAATTTTATTAATTTAAATGTGTATGTAGTCTCATGTATTATTGGCATTTATGTAATTAATTCTTTAAAATGTATTTTTTTTGAAGGTGTTCCTTCAAGGTAGGGGACATGTTGGATATTTTTCTGTATGTGCATGCGTGTGGTGCATGTCTGTGTATATAGTGTAGTGGCGAGTTCTCCCAGTCCCTTGTCCTTGTTCATGTGTGTTGCTCACTCAGCTGGGTTTGTGAAGTGGACATGACGTTGGTCGGTTATGTTTTATCGCAAGTTTTCTTTTAGTGTACCGATATTCAATTCTGATCAGTGTCATTCTAATAAAATAAAGATGTCATAATTTTTAGTTACATTGACACTGAGTCAATTTATTTATACAGTCCACTTAACTGTTTTATAACCAGCATCCATAATACAACTTGGATTATAAAAATGATTTATTATACAATTATATTGTATTATTACCATAAATAAAACATTTTGATTATTATATGAATTATTACAACAAGCAGTTTGTTATGTAATATTATGAGTTACAATAATATTAATTGGTTTTTAACTTTTTTCTTTATAGTTTTTTTTTGTAAAATGTTTCATTGCAGACTATTTTACTTTCATGTTTTACAATGAATTTACAGCAGTAATTATTATAAGATATAAGTATTCCAATGATAAATATCCATGTATGCAAAAAATTAAATGTATGTAATGCATTTATAAGAATTAAATTACTGAGATTTAGTTCTTAAAAAATTCTTAATCCTACAGCTTTACAAGGTAGTTGTCACAACATTAAACAAAAACAACAAATATTAATCAACAATCTTGATACATTTTATAAGAATGAAAAACAAACATAAATTGTAAAGATGGAAGACTAAAGAAGTAACAAAAAAATAAATTGAAAAGAAAATTAAATCAAATGGTCACACAGGAAATAAATGTAAGCATACTTTAACATTCTTACACCTGTTATAATGAAAATACTTTACAATTATAGATAAATTAACCATTTTTCTCAGTAAAGAGTGTATTAAGTTAATGGAAAATGAATATTCTAAAATTAACAATAAGTACTGGATATGTATAACTGGAATGCATACTAATTAAGAAATCAGTTTATATATACTGTGTAAATATGTGTTATATATAATATATAATACATAATAATCTTTATTGACAATTTAAAATTTTCTATGACATATATATCCATTCATTTTTATAATCAATTAGAAGTATTTTGGTTATGAATAAATGAAGGGTTTATAATAAATAGAAAAAAAAAAAATTTTGAAATATTTTCTACTGACTGGAATCTCAATGTCCAAGGATCATGACTTTAACAACTTTTAGATAATTAATAAAGTAAACTAAATTGTGTAAATAAAGTAAATTAATTGTGTAACAAATATGTTTAAATATTGTTTTATTGACCCAACAAAATTAATAAATATATTTTGAATTGATTTACTAACATTTTGCTACTGGTTAGTGTTTATAAATTTGAAACAAAAATTAATTAATATTTTAACTTCTAGTTGTTAATTTAAATTAAATTTTGCAATTCTACATTAGTGTTCAAGAAGAAAAATAATATTCATATCATTTTTGGTGTGTTATTAGTTTTGCATTTGAAAAAGTAATGGAACATATTCTGAATTTTAAAATGTTTCCTTGTAATGTACTAGTAAAATAATTAGCTTGATGTTATAAAAACAAATATTTTATTAAAGAATATAGTGTAAAATATCTAAAAAATTAACTAAAATTTTGAGGGTTGTTTCAAACATTTTAAACTTTGCATTTAATACAATATAATGTTTAGAAAAAAGTAAATTAAAAATATAATTGATGCTTCAGTTTTTACTAGTAAAATGTTTAGCAAATACTTTTAAAACTTTGAAATTAATAAATTTTTTTTTTTAAGGGCTTTTAGAGTTCTTATGCAGTGAATGCTATACTGTATTCTCCACTGAAGAAGAAACCTTGAATTGAAAAAGGTCAGTTAACTTGACAGGGTTTGTTTAAGCTATTATAATGTATCATGATATATTTTTTTTAATTATCCTATTACTGATAATTTAAATGCTAGTAAAATATTTTTCATAATTTTTAATGAGAAAATTCAAATTCTTGAAGTATTTCATTTTAAAAACAAAATTTTTCATATTTTTAACTATTGCTATTTAAGGAAATGTAAATTATTGAAAGGGACATAAAAGTTAATTGCAATTCAAAATGATGTCATATATTGTTTTATATATTATTTTAGATATTCAAAGTGATTCATTTAAAAACAGCTGACTAATGTTTAACTGTATTGTCCTTGGTGTACATGAGATTTAAATAGTTGTACTACATATAAATCATTTTTAATAAACAAAATAAAATTTTTTGAAGAACATAAAAATTAGAATTACCTTTATTTATATAATCCCTGCATTATAAAAAAATTATACAGCCAATTGTCAGACCAACTACCAGTCTTCATATTCATGTTCATATTGCAGAACTTATGACATGCATACGAGTTCTTTATCTGCCAGCACCCTGATTTTTGTTAATTTACATACCTAGAAATGAAGGTATGCTTCATCATTTGTGAAATCTGTTTTGGATCTACTTATTCATTAATAGTTTTCTGTAAAAAAACCAGGGACAGTGATTCAAAAGTTTCTTATTTCAATTTATTAACATCATATACACTAAAATCAAATAAGGAAATTTAAAACTCAAGGTTTGAAAACCACAATTAGAAAAAACAATTATAATTCATTGGATTCATGATTCGAATGAATCCAAAAAGACTTAAGTAATTTTTTGAAAATCTTTGGAAATTAAAATGCCAAACAGGATACATAAAACAGATGAAAGATGAACTTCAAAACCAAGGGATTAAAGGACATTAAAGTACAATATTTTTGCATAGAAATAAGTTTAGAGAAATAATTTACAATGCAAAGGTATAAGACAAGAAGAAAAATGGATGCACTCTGAGAAAATGAGGGAAATATGGAAAAGAAACAAAAAAGAAATTATATCGACATTGTTCCTAGTAGGAAATTAAAAAAAAATTTCAAACTGTTCTGTTAAGGTGGTTTTTCGTCAACTTCTTTATAGTAAATATTTAATATTGATGATGATGTGATTTTAGGATTAAATATTTCTTTAACAATTAGCTTTGCAATTAGATTTTGATTTATACAATCTAGTAACCAAATTCTGTATGCTTTTTTTTTAAACTTTGCTCATATTTCTGTAATAGGAGTTTTTTTTGACAAAACAAAATTGTCAATACAATGGTATCTCTGGATAACATACAATATCTACATTAAAATATGTGCCCTCTGTTAAAATGCCTAATTCATAAAATGTGGTCTGAGAAACTTATTGTCAATTAACTTTGATTTATTACTTACTACACAGTATTATGAAAATAAATATTATAAATTAACTAATAGGCAAGAAAAGAGGTCTACCATTTAAGTTTAATGTGAAGGTCCATACAATCGTTCATTTCAGCAATTGTTCAGTAAACCTGCTGTTTATTTACCATTGTTGTAACCAAATTATTCTAAAATGATAAAATAATACAGTGTATAAAAATGTTAATTTCTTAGTTTAATTTAACATAAATTAGTAAAATTATTAAAGAACACTGAAAAAATATTTTTTTAATTTTTTGCCAGATCAAATTGTTTTACAAAACAAAAAATAAAACATTGAACTGTTGTACTGAGATCAGGTTAATTTTTATTTGGTTCCAATACTCCTTCACAGCTGCAACATGTTGCATCAGGAAATGGTATAATCTACTTCAAGCTTATCTGAAAACTCTGCATCACTTTTTTCATTGATTTGTTGTGAATTATCTCAAATAAAGTTTCAAACATTTCTATCTACACAGATCCCTGGTAATTAGAAATAAACAAACAGTTTTTGTTACTAGATTATAGATTGAATAATAAATTCCCCTAAAATCAATGCCTCTTACTATCTTTACATGAAAAATCATGTTTCCTTTAAGAAAGTCTCCTCTATGAAAACATATCTAAATTTTAAATGAATTCAAAATGTTTTGATTTGTGCTGTACATCACTGTTAATGAATGTGTATAATTGGTTGAATGAACAAACAGCTGTGATATGCTTATGATAACTCATGCAGCAAACCAAAATTAATTATTTTTTGTGTAACATAGAACAGAGTATGTCTCTTCATAAATAAAACATTTGATTGAATAAATATCATTAACTTATGACTGATTGCAGTCATTTATCCAAACACACTAGGTTGAACTTGATTACCAATGCTGTAAAATCTCATTAAAGGGAATATATTAATAAAGGCATTTTTAAATGTATCACTCTGTAGAATGTGTCTTTTCAGTAGTTTCTAAGAAATTTTATTTAGATAATCCAAAAATAAAATATCAAAACAATGAATTCTACAACAATTTATACGTCTTGTGTTTTTTTTTTTTTTAATTATTTTTACTTCTTTTGAAAGTCATCAACTGGAAAAGCTGATCATCATAAAACAACCATAGAAATTTATTATATGAATCCTTTTGAGTTATATGCATTAACGAGGGAATTATTAACATTTACAAAGATATAATTTAATAATTGCAATGTACATTAAAATTTTAAATTTACAATAACTTTAAATAAGTTAATTTCACAAACATTAATAAGTTTTATTATTATTATATGTTTAACATATTTGACATATAAAGGATTGTAAATTATAACAATTAACCACAATAGAATTAATTATTTGTTCTAATAAGTAAGTAATTTTTTCTATGTAATTTTATTTACTTATTCCTTCCTTAATTCTAGAACCAAAACATACAATTTAAATAAATAAAACAACCTATACTACAGAAGATCTTATAGTATGAATTTTGTGCGTGTTTAAGAAATCACAGTAAATTTTTAAAAATAGTTAGTAGAAGCCATGGTAATAATTAAATAAATAATATATATATATATATGTATGTATGTAACACATACAGTACATATATGCAGTTTAATAATTAATTTCTAACTGTGTATTAATGAATACACAGTAATTATTATATAAAGATTAGTCACATTAAATTAAAGCTTCATGATACATTAAAAATTTCTATTTTATAACCTTAATTTTTTTTCAGCTACACATATATATAATTAAATACTATATTTTGGATAGTTATTTATTGTCAATACCATTCACTTCATTACATTTATTAATAATGTATGCATACATTATGTTCACGCATACACATACATACATAGAAAAAGTATTTAATTTATTAAATAATACTAAGGATTTATATAATATTAAATAATGCAGTACAAGTTCATTTATTTATTTATTTTTAGAATAAATTCCATAATAAATGTTTTAATTAATACGATTCTATAACAATATCGAGAGTACAACAAGCATATTACAAATTCTACATAAAAAAAAATGCTTTACCTATATATTAATAATTTTTAATAATGACGATAACTGTATTATTATAAATTGGTTAAGTAATGTACTCCTATATATGTACAGTGTAAACCTGCTTAATCTCTCTAGTGAAACCTGGATTAATCAGAAAACGATTACATTGTTTAAATTCAGTTTTAATTTAAAATAAATTTGGGAATATTAATAAGCGATTATTGAACAAGGAAGAAAAAAAGGATTTATAAATACAGCACTCCCTGGTTATGCTGTGCCTAAAGGAATACAAGGCACATTATTGGCATACTCATGGTATACAGAGAATGACTTTGCCTATCAGATAAATCGTATTTTCTCATTTAAGGATAAAAATTGTTTTCATTCATGAAATAATAATTAGCTATAATAATTAACTATATATTAATTTTAAGAGTGAAATCTTATAATCTGAAAAAAAGTGATTGAAAAAATGTTCTTGTAATACATGTTGATTTTTCAGTTTAGTGATCTTTGTACTATTTTTTAAATAGTCTGTTTTTGAGATAGTTTTTTTTTTTTTAATTCTACTGTATAAAATATGACTTCAGAACCAATTAAGTTATCCAAATTTTATTAAATTAATCCTTTTATATATGTTAAACTACTTGATTATTGATTTTATTCCATTAAACAGTTCTTGGTCTGAAGAGACATTAGATGTTTATTTTCTGTTATTGCCAATGTTTTTGACTTGCATTCTTTATTATTTCTCTGACAACCATTGTTTGACATTTTGGTTCATTATTTTTGATATCCACCAATTGAATCACAAGTGTTTGTATTAATCTGGATCTCAAATACCTCAGTTAATTAAAACTAATATGTGCTAATAGACCAGGTACTGGTAATTTTTCATTTTCTGTTTCTATATCTTTTTCACAAGCAGGAAAATTTCTGCGTGCGCTAAATATTTTTGTTTACATATTATTTTTTATATTTTTCAACGCAATTTTGCAGACTTAAGTTTTGTAATAAGCATTTTTTGGTAGAAGAATTTGTCATGAAAAAAATAGGGAGACATAATATAACTGTAATAATTGTACATAACAGAGGAATAATTAATAGGAGAGCATTGTACCGCTGTAATTTTTTTTATACTATTAATTTGAATAAGTTTTCTAAGAGGTAGTGAATGTATGAATGAATCATTGAATTACTGAATACTAAAGAGCTTTACAAAACTGTTGCAGCTGATTAAAAATTTTGGGACTACAGTTTCTGATTACAAAATATCAAAAAATAAATTAATTTTTTATTCAAGTGAAGCTTGCAATCAAACATAATCTAAATGAAATCAATAAAAGTGATTAAGTATGAATAATTAAATGAAATGCTTTTTCTTTTGTTGGTCCAGCAAAAAGAAAATATTTTGCTAGACAAACAAAAGCAAGAGGAACTCCGAATCTTTCATATCTGGTTTTGAAAGACAAAGTCCACATTTGTTATTTTATTGTCAAATTTCATCTGATGATTTACTTATGAAATGATGGCACATCTTTCCACAAAAAAAGAAAAGATTTTTGTTTGCTAATTATTAATTTTTGATATTTCTGCAATGCCTGTTTTTAATAGAGTATTATATTTAACAAGAAATCCATTTTGAAGCTATTTTCCAAAATTTCCACTTATCTAGAAATGGGCCAACCCTCATTATTTCAGTTGTATTCTATATACTATTATACTGTATAATACTGTTCTATATACTATTATACTTGTATTCTGTATACTATTTCAATTGTAACTGTATTCTATTACACACATACACACACTTGCATGCATGCTCATGCACACACACACACACACACACACACACACACACACACACACACACACACACACACACACACACAGTAATTAGCTATGTTAAACTTACCATATTAACTTATCTAATTACCATGTTAGATTTATATCTCATATTTTATTAACACAATGGCCAATATGTTAATTTAAAAAAAATATATAAAAGTAATTTAAATAATTTTTTTTTGAAATTATATTTTAAATGCTATTAATATAACCACCTAGTTCAGAATAATGAGGTAAGACATATTTTAACATGAAAGTACTTTTGCAGGATCTGACATCCTCAGTTATGATTGAAATATTTCATTAAACTGCATATTAAAATTTAAAAATACTAAAAATAATGAAAGTTGTGTATTATTGAGTTTAATTAAATATTTCAATTATGACTGAGGATGCAGGATCCTGCGTAAGTACTTTCATGGTAAAATTAAGATAAGATATGTCTTATCTCAACATTCTGTGTTAGATGGTCTATATTAATAGAATTAAAACTGTTCTAAGGAGAACACAAAAGAAAAATTGCCCTACCCATAAAACCGTTGTATTTTAGTATATCAGAAGATTTTTTGATTAAAAAACAGTATATGGAGATGAAGGTCCTGTATACGGTCGAAAAAATGTGCAAAATAATATTACATCTGAAATGAAAATATCAAATGGTTTGAACTTTGGAATTAGTGATTTTCTGTGTTAAAAAAATAAAACAGTGTGTTAATTGATTGCATTTAATTTAAAGTGAGATTATAAAAACTTTACCATTGATCCTTTATATGTGAAAATCTAGTGGTGGTCTCCCATAAAACTGGGAGCAATGGCTGTCTCTAAAGAAGTTTGACTTGCAATGAAACTTTAAATCAGTTGTAGTACTACAGATAATTTAACTTTGATATTTTAGAAAATAGAAAGGTTAAAAAATAGAATATAAAGAAGAATAATAGAATATAAAGTTTATAAATAGCATACAAAGGTTAGAAAATAGAAAGGTTATTTAAAGTCTAATCCATAATAAGAAAGATAATATTTAACTTTATCATATTCTCTTTTTCTAAAAACAAAAAGCATGATGAAATAGATTTAAAAAAAATAATAATAAAATTTCAAATAAATCCTAATTCAATATAAACTTTAATACTCTTTTTAAGTTGTGCAAAACAATATTGTTCGTTGCTGTTTTATGAAAAGCAAATTTTTCATCGAGTTCATTAGAACAAACAATAAATAATAATGCTTACTTTTTATTTTGGCTAAAATTAATGTAATTGGTATTTTTTTTAAATAGTTTAATTTTAAATATTTTGTGTAATTCATTTTCTAATCTAAATTTATACAGTGTAGAATAAATAATAAAAATTATCAGGAGTTTTATTATGTTAACTAAATTTATAAAATATTGTATTTTGTTACATTTTGAGAATAAAATATTGTAATATCAAAGAACTTATACATATTAATATTTTCTAATATTCATTTATTATTTTTTTTAATTCTGCACATTTCTTATTAGCAACTTGTTTAAAAAAATATTTGAAAATGTTCTAATTTACCAATAGTTAAAAAAAAATTCACACTAAATAATACCATATATCTGTATGCCAGTGGTTACTACAGATACAGGCAACACTATTAAGGTTGAGAAAGGATTTTTCTGTTTATATCAAAGAAAAATAATTTGTAGGAATTAATACTTAATGTGATGTATTCAGAGCCACTGAACTGTAATTTATTGCTGGAATAAAACTATTCAGTCTCCTGTGAGGGATTGCAGGTCAGATGAATGATTATCATGTAGTAAGAAGCTACAGTAATCCTTTGGGTAAGGTTATTTTTTCATTTAATAATCTCTTTTTGGTTTCATTGTCTCTTTATCATTCCCTTATTCTATGTCTCTTTATCCCTTATCCTTCACTTATCTTGAATAATTTCCTCTCAGATAGTTTCTGCTAGTCACTCATTGGATCTGTTTTAAAGGCATGTGTACTCTAAAAAAAGTATGGTGTCATTAGTATTTGTATGGATTGATGACGGGAGTTCTGGTTATGGATCTGTATGAGGAACTCTATAAAAAAAGAAGTTAGTGGCTGTATGAAAAGCCCAGCTTGGGGCTGAGGTGTTTACTGGGCTCTAATTCTTCCTCATATAATAAATCTAAAAAAAAAAATTAATTACACATCAAATAAATGTCAATGAACAAATAAAGTTTTTGAAACTTTCTCTTTCTATAGATTCAACTATGTTTGCCACCTCTTAAACTAGTAATTTAATGTTTTTGTAAATAACTTGGTCATTTATTATTGTTGAAAAATATAATTTTGTAGAAATCAGGTTGAAATGTTAGCCAAATGTTGTCTCAACTTCCTTTTTTTGATTCAGATGCTAAGGAGAAAATACATCAGTAATATAAATTAAATGTAATATGAGGTAAAATATAAATTCATCGTGTAAGTAGATTTAAATAAATGAAAATAGCAAACAGATTAAGCTCTACTCATCTCTAACAAAAACAGAAACTAAAGTAATGCACGTGGAATGATTTGTATGAAACATATTCACAAAATGGTATGGAAAACTATTTAAAGGTGTGAATATCAATAAGTTTAAAACTAAATGTCAAAGCTTCATATACAATAAATTTAACAGTAATCTATGGTATGAAATTATCTTATGGTAAGTGAAGGCAAACAGTCAATACTTTAACAGTCAAGTAACAGTCAAGCTATGAACCAAGAAATTTCATTAGGGGCCATGAAATTTAAAATTTCATGAAAAAATCTACAATACAAAATTTCATGGTAAAGTGTACATCTTAGTTAAATTATTAATATTTTAATCCATTAAAATAAGTAGTTTGATATGGGTATATACCAAAAAATTTTCTTAGCATGGATAAGTTGAAAAATTATGCACTTCTTTTGCTACTGAATGTTTGTTGTTTGAAACCCAACTTTTGACATGAAATCACACAATAAAGGTGATTTAAAAGTTTACACGATATCTTTTGATATCGTGAGTGAAGTGAGAAGCTGTTTTAATTGAACCTTTATGAATTTCACCTGATTGTTTGTCTGTGATGGAGTTATTGCCAAACATGGTTTCTGATTTCTATGAAATTCTGCAATATGTTGGTACCATCCTTCTATTAGTTGTAATGACATAAGATTACCGTTTTTCAAAAATTCTTCATTTCAATACAGTGGCTAAAAATTAAATGGATAATTTTATATTTGTTTTCAGTAAACTTAGTCTTTTTTTATTTTCCTCTCAGACATTAAATATGAAAAACAGATAAAAAAATATTAAAAAACCAAAAAAGATGAAAACATAGTGGATGTATATCTTTGACAGTCACCAGTATGTAATGTGTAGTATTTCTGGAAACAGTACTTTCATTATTACTAATAATGTAAGATTAAATTTGGCACTGGTTAAACATTCTGTAGTCTATTACATTTGACAATCCATTTTGTAATATATTTTAGTTTTCACTTTAATAATTCAATTTTGTTCTACAGCTTATTCGTTCAGTACAAAATGTTGTTCTACTCTTTAAGATTTATTAGTTTTAAAAAGTTTAATCTTTACTAGTTTGATACATCATACCTACAGTTGCATCATAAGGTTAGATTGGAAAGTAGAGTGTGCCATAACCCTTTTTTTGTAAACTGGTTAGAGAATAAACTGATGGTCCAACTTTAATGAGAATATAAGCTTTTTTCAATCATAAATTTCTTTTTTATAAAAATGAAGCACATCATTTCGTTTTAAATACACTGTTTAATGATTTAATATTTTTTATTTAATGACATCAGCTCTGTTCAGAGATTGATAATTTTTCTTTAGGATAAATAGTATTTAGAACTGTGCTCATAACTTTTTTGATAGAAATTATGATCGTTGGTCGGTATTTCAGTGAAAGAACAAGCAAAAATTAATTCAGTAATCTTGAAAAAATGTATTTTTTCTATAGTAGTTTTGAATTTCAGAATCCCACTTTAAGTACTGTTTATGTTATCATTTTTTAAAAATATCAGTATTCTTATTCATATTATACATGAATCGTGTAAAAAAAAGTTTAATTTTTGTACATTGTTATTAGGTTTTATGGAGCCTGTTATGTCCAATTCATTGAAAATAAATAAAAATTATAAGCTCATAAGCTGAATATATGTACCTGTAGTATTTTACAGTTAAAAAAGTGCAATCGTCCAATAATTTTAAATTACAACTCACTTTGGCTTTTAAGATGAATATGAAAATGTAAGCAAAGGAGAAAATTAGTTCAACACAAAATGTCTTCAATTTGAATACTGTGATACAGAATAAACATCAAGGATAAATTAATTACAAACAAGCATTCTTGTTGAAGTGAAGGCATGTAAAAATTTTCTAATATTAAAACTGAATAATACTACAAAAAGAAGAAACAATAACTGATAATTTCCCTTGAAAAAGCAAAAATTTCAACAAATAATTAAAATTGTTAAAAAATCTTCTACCCAGATTATGAAAGCAACAGCTTAAAATAATCAAAACACTTGAACAATTTTCTTGTTTTGTGTTAACCTTGAAAATAATCTAGAGGCTATTTTCTCTATTAAAAGGTTATTTTATAAAAATTAGACATGACCAGCAGATCAGCATGATGAAATAAGTTTAAATTTCTACAAAATAACAAATTTATTATGATTAATTTTTAATTCCTGGAAATATGCTTCCAGAAAATCTTTACAGGATTGTAGTCCAGCCTTTTTTTCCACAGCTGTGTTGCAGGGGGAAATATTTCTTTCAAAACCACGATCAAAACACTCAGGGACACACAAAATTTGCTTATATTGATAAAAATCAATAGTTTAGGAATATACAAATAATGTGGAGTAACATGCTAAATGATATATTGGGAAAATCATATATGTATATTCACAGATAAGTATAAAGAATGCATAAAAATAAATTTAGCCTTTGCAAATCACCTCATTGAAAGGGAGCCCACAAAATAAGATATTAACTATTTTGTGGACATTTTAAAAATAACATCTAAAAGCATGAAGTATACTTAGATACTTGAACAATATAAGATTTATAAAAAATAGAAAAAAATGAAATTTTGAATTATAAAATAAATATTAAATAATTATTACATTAATTACTACATAATAAACATGTTTCTTAATTAAAAGATAATGACTATTAACAACAGCACTGATCTAGGTAAATATCTTAAAATATTTTGCAAAGTAACATCCTGCAGCTGAAGGGCAAGAAAAAAGTTAAAATGTTAACAATCAAAGTAAGATTTATTACTGTTAGTTTCTTAACACAAGTAACTGAAGTTAAACAATGTCAAATGAATTTTCATAGCATGATGTAAGCATTTATTTTATTTGAGAATATTTTAGAAAAATTCTGAAAGTCGATAACATACAGATTAGTAATAATCAATCAGTAAATATAAAATGATAGCTAATTAGCAATGACTGCTTCATAAACATTTTTATAGCAATGTGTGACTATGTAGCCAGTAACACAAGAATGTGTCTGCTCTCTGTAGTAAATCTTTATTTTGTATTATTTTTATGGTCTTATTTTGTATCACCATCTAGTTACCACAAATAAATAATACATTTTTTTTATTGCTAAGTAGCATATTATAACTTAGGCATATAAATAAAGTATTTTGGAAGCATATGGATACATAAGTGAGTTGTAATAAGTTCATTATTTTAGATAAATATGACTAACAAAATACCTGCTTTTCAAGGGATCATATTTTTGAAATGCAATTAATTATAAGAAGAAATAGTATGTCTCATCATGCTTCAGATGATGTGTTAAGTTAAATTATCGATAAATTAAAATAAAATTATCAGTGCCCTGATTATCTCAGGTATCTGGTAGCAAAGCTGACAAGCTTCCATTTACCTCAAAAAAAAAAAAAATATATATGTCTCTTTTAGTTTGAAATTATTGTATTAAAATTCAACAATATAACAATTAATTAAAAATCCATTCATATTATGTTTTATTGAAAAAGAGAAGTTCAAATCTAAACAGGAACTTTAAAGACCTACTTTTATAGTGAATAAAAAGTTGGATAAATACTCATACGTTTGAACTGGTTATCAGTAGTATTGACTAATATTTAGTTTCTCCTTAACAGTTGTAATCCACATACCTTATTAAGAGTTACACAAAAGTGCTTAGCAGTGAACTAAATTAAAAAAAAAAAATTAAGGAGTTATACTATCTCAAAAACAGGGATTCAGTAATCAGCTTGGGGATGAAACTTACTTGATTAAAATCCACAACTGCTTGGTGCTATGCTAAAATTTTAACAGATACAATGTATAGTTCATTCCAAGAGGAAAAATGCCTGATCTTCTTCTTAAAAAGAATGTTTTCATTTTAAAATTCTTGTTCTCAAACTCCTGCTTTAATTATGAAAATGTTACAAGAGCTCACGTGGGTTGTGGAACCAACTCTCTATTTAGCTCAGATTTAGTGGCATTAGACTATTAACTGTTTAGTCCCCTTCAAGAATTTAAGAGGAAAGAAATTGCCTCAAATGAAGAGATTATTGACACTATTTAACAATAGATCACAAACAACCAAAACAATCCTTCCATTAGAAGATCAAGAAATTTCAAATTGTACAATATTACTGTGAAATTATTGATTTAATCATTATTTACTGAATAATGTGTAAATGATCTCTTGTGAATGATATATAAATTGTAATAATGGCTTTTTTATTAATAATTGAACTTCCCTTGGATATAATAAAAATCATTTAAAAAAATAGATTTTTTGAAAACATTTTAACATAACATATGTTAAATAATGTAAAAATAAAATAACACAAAAAAATTAGTTTTAAAAATAAATAGAACAAAAATATCTAGTAAAATATTTTACAATCTATGTAATAAATCACATATGGTTACACTGTATAGATAGATAATTTTTATTATCACTCTTAGTATGGTATAATATTGTAGTAAATATGAATATTGAAAAAATATTAAAGCATATAGGAACATACGAGAAAAATTAAAAAAAAATATATATACCTTTCCTAAAGCAATATCTTCATAAGACAATGAAAAAGTAGTACAATATATAAATTAGTAATTTTTTTAACAAATAAGATTATGAAAAATAACATTAGCAGTTAATTATTTAAGTTAAAAATAGTACATGATATAAAAAAAAAAAAAAAAATAGAAAAAAATATTTCTGTTTCAGT
Source organism: Lycorma delicatula (assembly GCF_047948215.1). Lineage (NCBI taxonomy): Eukaryota > Metazoa > Arthropoda > Insecta > Hemiptera > Fulgoridae > Lycorma > Lycorma delicatula. The sequence continues at coordinate 27,999,129 of NC_134465.1, read as the reverse complement.
AAAATAAATTACATTAATTTAAATATACTTATTTAATATTATAAATAAAAATATCAAATATAAAACTTATTATTTATACATATATATCTCACTCCACTTACAACCACGTATCAACAAATGTTTATTTTTTTGAGCGTAACTTCATTTTTTCTGTATCATTCTCTATAAAAATATATATAGTAATTCATTTACAATATATTCTTAAAATAAATATATAAAACATAAAACAAGAGATATTTTTGAAAGTATGTTTTTTAAAATTTAAAGAAAACAATATTTCTGTTTAATCCTTCATTGCAATGTATTTAGCATTAGTTATATCTTATTTTACTGGCATTTCTGGGTAATCTAGGGCTCATAATTTTTTCTTTACAATTTAATGTTTAATTTTCATTGTAATGTTAAATGTTACATTAAATCTAATATAATACTTTATTACTTGTCTGAAAATAATGAGGGTTTTGAGAAGTTTTTAAAAATAAATAACATTTTTTAATATGAATCGATTTTGAACTAGTCTAATATTTATAATTTTATAGTCTCATTACATAATATCTATTTATGTCTGGAATAGTACTTACTGTCAACTTAAAAAAAAAATGAGAAAAATAAAAATATACATTTTAAGATCTGAAAAATTAATATGTACGCATAAAAAAATTCTTTATTGTAGAGTTAGAGAGTACATAATTATATCTTTAAACTTAATATCTCAAGAAGATGTTTAAACTTGTAAATTTTCAATGAAAATTTAACAAGTTTATAAGAAGGGTAGAGAAAATTAAACATACGCTAAAAATTTCTTAAAAGACATTTTTAAAAATGGACTTTATCAAATAAAAGACTTTTTAAAATCCCTAGTATTTTTCTACTATATCTAAGAGTATTTCCTAATAACAGACTATCCAAATAATTTTTGTGGACACTAGAAATATTTTAGTACAAAATTCCTTCGACAGTACAGACTTCAATAAACACTGCATTTATATTATTTTTAAATTAATCTTCCTTCAAAAAAAAGTTTGAAATGCAGCTTATTTCAGTTAATCTAAATTATTTAGATTATAATTTTAGACATTGTAACTTTACAATTTATTTTTTTATTTAAAAATAGCCAAGACTTTTATACAATTCAATGACACCATGAGAAGCATTTTTAAGAGAAGTATATTTTAGATTTACTACCAAGAACAAGATACTTGCTTGTCTAAACCAGTAGTCAATTGTTTGATAAATTATTGCAGACATATTAGTGACTGATGCTCTAGTTAATCAATTTATAATAAGTACAATAATAAATAATTCTACCAATGACAAAATTTTATACCAAAAAAAAGTGTAAGATTTGTCAGCCAAATATTGCATAATAGAAATGTTTGGCAAATGTATTTGATTCCAGGATTTATGAACCAGTTCAAAATATCGGAAAACCTAAAAGATAGTATGGCCATTATTTTTTTAGAACTCAAAATGGATATTGTTTTTTCAAATCTATTGAGAGTGTACTTGAGATAACTGTCAATGTGGGTACATATTATGAAACTCTACATAACTTTATAATTAAAAAAAAACTTAGATGGGCTGTTTAAACAAAAGAAGGAAGTGAAATGTTGTCTAAAAGAATTTTGTTTTTTCTTTATAATAATACTGTACCTTAATTATATTAAAAAAATAATAAAAAAAGATAAAAAGTAGAGCAATCACACCTAGGATGCACTAAATCTAGAAATCCCACATCCTCAGTTGGAATCTTGCAGGAATAAACCTGAACCAACAGTGTCAAAAAAAGGTAAAAGAGATCAATCAAAATTTCAAATGTGCGCCATTGTCAGTCTGTTAGCTTTACATGTGCCATTACAACTTCCTCATTTGTCATCTGTTTGTGTTACGATTAATTATTATTATGTTCCATAAAAGAATAATACATTGTCATGATGAAAACACATTATAAATATGGAATATGTTGACTAGTGACAGTCTGCAAATGCTGTGGAATTTTCCATCGACAAAATGGACTTACCAAAGTTCTAAAATTCTGACCATCAATCAGAATTTCAGAGTCCGATTTAGAAATTGAGGAAATAGTTTTGATTGCAGATGAGTTTATTTGTGCTAACTGTTGCTTGAAAACACTGCTGTCTAGAGAGAAATTGTAGATATGAGCCCAGGGAAAATCGATTTGCTGCCATTAACAAAAATTCAGAAATTCCAAAAAATGTGCATTTTAACACACACATTTGATTCACAAATGATTATCTGCTTCATTAGTAAATCTTGACATTAGATTTGCAGTATCTACTCTTGTTACTGGAGAAATTAGTTAAAATACACACTAAACATAAAGCAAAGAGAAACATTTTTTCTCTAACCTTTATTTCCAATTTTGATGTTTGTAGTTTAATTATAATTTATATAACACAAATAGTAACTGTTATTAAAAAAAAGTACAAAAACCCAAGTATCAAAGAAAAACTCAAGAAGTTTGAAGTTTTGAAAGTAAATCACATGAATCAAACATGGTCAGTCAAGTAAATTATAAAAGACTAATAAAAAAGATTTTCATATTGGATAAGGTTAGGTCATGATGTGAAAGTACCAGTAAAAATATCCCCTTGGCTGTGGAGTAAGGATCTTTAATTTTAACGTTGTCCTTGGGTGAACAATAAAAATATAAAATATAGGAATCAAAATGTTAAAGAATATTTCAAATACAATGAAGTCTGTTTTCTGGCAGAAGAAAGTGAAACTTATGATTTTTCTTTATTCGTTACCAAGAACATCCTTTAACTAATGTGTAAACCACATAAATTATATCTTATTACTAGTATAGTATACATATTTTTTATTATTTTTAAGAGATAAAACTTTTTAGGTGAAGGAAATTAAAAAAAAAAAAAAATGTTTTGTATAAAATGTTTTTGGATTTGTAATCATCTTACAGTTGGGAAGTTAATGGAAATATTAATTTTTTTGCTTAATTTTAGAGTTTGAAAACATATGTACAAAGTCTATAAATGTGATGCAAACAGCATAATAATTTTACAAATCATATTAATTACAATAAATGATTAAAAAAAATATATATATATATATACAAACTGTGCATATAAAATAAATTAAGCTAACAAAAAAGTAATTAGTAATTAATTATTATGAAACTAAAAACATAATAAGCTTAATTAAATATAAAATTAACTGTACTTATAATTGTAAATTACTATGTACAAAATTGTAATACCCTGAATTTCATAGTAGTTAACTTAATGCAATAACTTTATTTATAAATCTAAACCCGAATTTTTAAGTAATACTATTTGTTTCTGAAACATTTTCGTATAATTATACATATTATCTAATACTGAATAAAGATTATTATTAAAATAACACATTTCTAATAATATGTAATAAAATATAATCATTTTTTTAAACATATAATATTAATTAAAATTAAACAAATTAGTTTTTAATTACTTCACGGTTGCAGAATGAGAGGGAGTTGTGCATAGACAGACTATTTTGACTTCTAAATCAATACATACATATTATTAAAAAAAAACAGACACCTTCTACATTAAATGGAATTACAAAAAGAAAACCTTAAAAGCTATTTACAAGAAATAAAAATCTAAAACTAGATGTCTGTTTTGACTGTTGGAAAAATAATCATCAAATGTAGAGAGCAATTAGTCAAAGTAAACACAAAGATTAAACTAAAAAAAAACAATACAAGCTTACTGAACTTATAAAATGAAAAATAAAATCTTTATCTTTTTCATTTCCGCCAATAACAATTACTTTTAATAGATGAAGGAGAGAAAAGGGTTTCACAAGTTTTATGATAAACATAATAATCCGTTTTAGGTAATATAAATTTACTTTAGATTTTGTTTTGTTTTTACCTTTATTAATTCCTGGATCTAATGGTGGGCCATTGTTAATCACCTGAAATGCATATTTAACTATTTGTTGTAGAACATTTTAGAGCTTTCTCTTTAAAATTTAATTTCAATAACTATGATTTATTAATAAACATTACTTATTCTTTTTATTTATTATATATTTTTATTTATTTACAAGGTAATTTTTAAATAAATTCCTAGAAAATCAATGCTTACAGCTTGAAATTGTAAATCTTAAAACAAAATTATTATTTCATAGGTTACAATAACTGATAACATAAGTATATATTGCTTTCTCTTCAGCAATAAAAACATATTTGTATGAGTGTAAAATCATTGTAATTCAAAATATTTGTCACTAAACTCTGTATGAATGACAAATTTTGAATTTTGCTTAAAAAACTGTAGAAAATTTATCATCACTGTATTGGTGGAATAACAGTGAAGAAACAGAAATTAATAAATGGTCAAAGCATTTTTGTTAGAGTAATAATTGGTTTTGATGAAGTAATTTAGAGGCACTCATATATTGTGACAAATTAAGAAAACATTGAGCATGTTTAAATTAAAAAAAAAAAATTTTTGAGGGAACATTCAGAAGTTAAAATATAAGGAGGAAATTGCATCTTTTTGTAATATCTCATGCAAGAAACTGGAAATGCATTAAGTTTGTCAAAATATTGCTTCAAACAGTTGCCAGCAGATCAACGTATGCCGCTAAAAAATGTTCTACAACACAATATAATGCCTCTACATTATCCACCAGACTCATTTTACTTGATACCAGCTGACTTTTATTCAGTTCCTTACATAAAATTGTCCATGAAAGAAAAGTAATACAACACTGTGATTTTACCAACAATGTAAAAAATAGCAGCTGAGGAAAGTTATTATGTAATTTTTTTAAAAATATATTTTTGATATACATAGATTTTGTAAAAGAAACATGTACCAGGAAATTTTTTAGTTATCTTGTATGATAATGCTCTATTCTTATATCTTTGAATTGGATAACGGATGGATAAATTTTATATACCAGAGTGAGGATATACTACCAAAGTATTGTACTATGTAAATTGGTAATATAAGAATTTCATTGTTAATTGGTTTGAATTCACTCAAGTTATAATACAAAATCATACAAAATTGTTAAGTTAACAAAAAAATCAGATTTATTATTGAATGATTGAGTTAGAATAGTTAAATTTAATTAAAACATTAAAGACCTCAAAAATTATACACTAATTGATCTGTTTTAATTAATATATGTATGTGTGTAAAGGAAAACGGGAATGGATAAATGGCCAGTACACTACCTCAAAATCAGTTTGATAACTCATACACAAAAATGCTTACTGTAAATGATTGTTATTACTTTTGACTTCAAGATTTATGAAACATTAAACTTAACTTAGTCTAAATTTAATGTACACAGTTCATCTGTAGAAAGATAATTACATTTACTAAATGAACAGAATGAGAGATGAATGTTTAACATCTGATGAAGACTAGTTTGATTTCTAAAGGTTAGTAGGCTAAGAGAAGCAATTTCCAATTTTAGTTTTCAGTTTTATTTCAGTATTTAACCTTCAAAGCTTTCAGTCCTTGAAAAAAAATTTGATAATTTTTAATATTTTAATATAATTAAAAAAAAATAAAATGTGAAATAAAATTAAAAAAACAAAATCAGAATCGGGTAATCGTATAAGGCAATCTGTAATCATAGAAAGAATAAGACAACAATGTAATCATCCTTGCTATTTTTAATTTTTTTTCAAGAAGCAATAAAGAACTAAAGGAAAATTTTTAAGCAGAAATAATCAAAGGACAAAAAATAAAGACGTTAGGATTTATTTGATTTAATGGTATTATCATTTTAGATGAAATAAAACATGATAGAGAAGAACTGTTTAATTACGTTTTAAACATCAGTTGTTATGGTCATTAGCCAATAATAAATGTCAACAATGTGGAAAGCAATTGCCTAGATGTTGCTTACTTCTGTGATGTATGGGAACAGAGATTTATTAAACATGCTTAAGCCTGTCATTGGTATTCAAGTACAGAACCACCACCTGATAGAATCAACTGATATTTTACATTTTCAGTTCATCAGATGCATAGCCAGAGATGTTTGTATCATGAAACTATCAGCTTGCAGGAATGGAGTTTACTAACTAATTTAATTCCATTAGAAGAAACACCTGTTAGAACATTACAGAAAATCCTTGATTTTATAGACTATAGCAGCCTGTAACATGGGTGTAAAAAAAATTGTCATAAAATTTTATTACCCTTTTCAGCATATAATTTGATTAGAAAAGTTATTAAAGTTATCAAAATTATATTTTATTATAACTTTATAGTAAGTTAGTTTGCACCATTTTTGAATTAAATACGATACTGTAATAAATAAAAAAAACAACTACTACACTACCTAATTCTGCAGCATTCAGCTACTCCAAATCAGTTTCAACATCAATAAAGAACAATGTTTTTCTTTGTTTACGGGATAAGTTTAATACTGCGCTAACCTAGTTAAATGAATCAATTTGATTCTTTTTCATAATAAACACCCATCCTAAACCAATAACATTATGTAAGAAGAAATAGCAGTTATTGTAAAATATTTATCCTTAGATTTCCACACATATACTGTAATTTTAACATAGAATATTAACCTTTTTATTACTTAAATATATAATTTTAACTTTTTTGGCACTTTCCTTTAAAATCAGAGAATTTGGTATAATGAATCTGCATAATCAAGGAGAACATAATATAATGAATAAAATTTTTCTTTGTTTTATCATTTATGTAGTCAAATTTGCAAAGCAGTAAATGAATCCAGGAAGGAAACATAATCTACTAAGTTCAAAAATAGCTATGATACATGTAAGAAATTGGCGATCATCAATAACAGATTTAGAAATTATAAAGAAGTACTTTTAAATATTTCAATAAAATGCAGCATGTTTCATCAGCAATATATAAACAACAATAACGACAGCTAGGAAGTCAGAACAAGGTTTGAACAAGATTGAACAATACTTTCAATCTTATGAAAGTATTTTTTAATGCTGAATTAGAGAGAAGGAGGTTTCAACGTATAAATATGAGGAACAGTGTAAACTTGTAAAAACGAAGACTAAGGTTATGTTATTGACTCATACTTAATACAACTGGGGTTAGCTTATTTTTACAGAGGTTTATGGAAATGTATAAGATGAAACTGAAAACAAATACAGTTTATGAAGTAAATAATATAAAACATAGAATATAAAATCAAAATGATATTTGATGAACATATATCCTCCTTGCTAAAACAAAATTATTTTAATTTTGATTTTAAGGTATTAAAAACAATATATTATGTAAGAAAATCTACAATGACAAATTGAAGAAAGATAAACAAGAAAAGATGAACAAAAGTTATCTCAAGAATTATTGAATAAATGATCTTTTCGACTAATAAATATATTTTAAGTGAAATTATCGTAAAATAAAATCCAAATTCTTTAGACAACAAAGATACATTCATTGGTATCTCTCTTCAGCATCCATGTTTGTAATTTTATGAACAATTCTGGCCACCTTTAACTTCTCATAAGTGAAGAATATTACATTGTATAAAACATTTTCAAAACGCTTAGATGAATTTTATATTTATTTGTTAATTTCTGTAACATAATTTATTTTTACAGTTAAATCCTAGTTAATAAATAAAAATACTTTAGTTTGAGCTGTTATAATTTTAGAAAGAAGTCATATTTTATTTCAGATCAAAGCCTGTTAACAAGATTCCTTTTTTAAGAACAAATCATTTAAACAATAAAACTATGTTCATGTATTTTTCAGAAAAACATAATTTTTAACCTTTTTGTTGGTATGATTTTAAAGATCCATAATTTTGATAAAACAAACAATAAGCAGATGTAAAAATATCAGATTATTTGTTCACCACCATCAAATTGTTCTGGTCATTATTTCAGCAATGGTGAGACTTACGAAAAAAATTGTTACCTCTAACCCCCATATATGGCACTGAATGTTTTTTCCATAGTGGTAAGCAATTTTATAACAGAAATTAAAATAAAATGTAATTAGAATCATATTTATTAAGAAATGGAAAAATATAATTCCCAATTTTCTGTACAGTAATAGATTTTGAGGTTTATTAATGTGCAGAAGTATACATTACGGCAGAATAAACAAGGAGAAAACATTTCTAAAAATTTATTAAATTGACCATAGTATACTTTAATGTGAAGTTTTAAAAGCTTTATTTCTGTCTGGACTATTTTTTGCATTATATTAAGCTTGTACAAAAATTTCTGCTGGCTGTGCCCTTGAATGTGGTCCTGATATGAATTAGGTTTTATAAGATGTTTATTGTTTTTAATAATGTTTTAGAAGAGTAAACATGTGATTTCGAATATGTTTGATCATTTGTGTTGTTAATTTTGTACATTTGTTTACTTTAAGTTTCTCAAGCAAGTGTGTCAAATTTTGTCTTTTATTGTTTATATGTAAGATTTTTATGTTGATGTTTGTGCACGTGTGATTTCTTTCAATGAAGTGATCTACAATAGTAGATCTGGTAGTGGAGATGAGTTTTATGAATTCTTTGTATTTCTAAAGAATTGTTTGTGCTATAAAGACTGTCTATTTCCCTATAAATGTATTATTTCAGTCTGGCAGTCAAATTCTGTATAAACCAGGTGAATAAAAAATGTTCAACTGTTTAGGTGAGTTTTTGTCTGAGAGTGTGTATTTAATCTTATTTTTGGTTAATAAGTAATATTTTAATCTACTACTATAAATTTGGGAGGAATTTCTTTAGTATAGTGAATATCTTGCTTTTGTTTGTCTCATGCTGAATTTTGTCTTGAAATTATCTAGAGACTGTCTACTGATGTTATGTTGTGTATATTGTTCAGTTACTTAAAAATACCCCATAAATTGTTGGTGATTGAAAAGAAGAAGTTACTGAATGTAAAAATCTATTTTAAAATATCCAATCAATTGCCTTGGCACATTAGGCATTAACATGTCTATTATACCAGGTATGTATCCTGTTAGCCTTTTTGTGAAATTGCAATATTGTGTAATCTATGCAGTACGATTTTTAAAGCTGAAAGCTTTGTTGTATGGTAGATTAAAAGGTGTGTCTTTGAATGCATGTTTGTGTACATTTTTTATCCACAACAGAACAGAGGCGATATATGCGTTTGGGGTAAGAGGTTTTGTGTGTGTGTGTGTGTTACAATTTTCCTCAAAAATTATTGGACTGATTTCAATGCATTACATAGGTATCATCTCAGAGCAGGTTCTTAGATTAGTTTTATGGTTATAGGCCACCAGGAGCAGCAAATATGTTTCTTCAAAACAGCTTTTGAATATTTCTAAGTCTTTCTAATTCCAGCAAGGCTACATTATTATGTAAATTATTAAATAATTTGCACTGGTCAAGTATACTAAACTTTCATCATCATCAGCCTATAAATGTCCCACTGTTGGGCACAGGCCTACCTACTAATGTTTAAAAAGTAATAAATAAAACTGAACATTTTAAAAAACCCATGATGAAAAACCTTTAAAAATGAGAAATAATAAAATAATTGTATTTTTACCTTATAATCCTATGTGACATTGTGATATTGTTTTTAAGACAATAAACTTTAGGATTTTGATTAATCATTGTGTGTGACTATGATGGTAACTAAAGCTTACCTATGCAGTCTATGGGTAATGTATCAGTGTATGACGATGATGGTCATACACTGATGCAGTCATGCATGATGGTCAATCAAAATCTTAAATTTTATTGTCTTAAAAACAATATCACAATGTCACAGAAGATTTTAAGGTAAATATACAGTTATTTAACTATTTCATGTTTTTTAAAGTTTTTTCATCATGGGTTTTTAAAATTTTTAATTTCATTTGTGAGTCTGAAGTCCAAAAAATTTATGCTTTTGTTTTTTTCATGTCTCACAATGAAAGTTATGGTTTTAAGCATTATCTATTCATATGTTTACATGAAGTATAAAAGCAATTCCACATATTTTTTTAAATGAGCAGTGATAATATCTACAATACAATATGTAGTGATAATATATCTATAATATATAAAAGTATGTTATACTGTAATGCATGTTGTACTGTACTGCAAGGCACTTAATTGAACATAAATTTCAATTTCCATAAACACCTTACCTTCTTTTCAATCACTATCCAGATCGAAAAGTAGCTACATTTTTTAATTGGTATTCTGAAGCAATTTATTATCGTGGAAAGATGTGTCAGTATGTTATTAAAGGAAGGGAGAAATAACAATTTTTTAAAAGATTTACTTTTGCTGAAATAAAGAGTTACTTTTGCTATAAAAAATATGACAATAATAAAAAGCTTAGTTCAAAAATGTCATATTGTAATTACATAGTTTTTAAAATTGTTTTATTGAGGTTATAGAGCTTAGAAATTTTACATACTATAAAAAAAAAGAAAAAAATTTGTTATGATGCATACGATTAAGGAAGCATATTTTCATATATTTTGAAAAGAATTTTATATAAAGATGAAAAATATTATATTGATCAATCTGATATGTAAAAATAGATTCATTTGACACTGAAATAAAAACTATAACAGTTCAATTTTAGTTTTTTCTTTTGTTAACTGAACTATTGTTTACCTGCTGAATAATCAAACTGTACTTTTGGTTTACTTATTTCCAATTTTGTGATAAAAATGTATAATAAAAAAAATAGTAATGATTAATTAGACATATAAGATTTGAGTTAAAAATGTAAATGAACAAAAAAATGATTGATGTTTTATTGTGTAAATAAAAAAGTTTACTGCATTTACAAATTTTTTATACTCCCAAATTTTTAATAACAATAGTATGAAATAGTAATTCTATTTATTATTTTTATTAGAATACATTAATCGTCAATTAAAATTAATTTTATTAGCTCAATACACTTATTAATATATAAAACCTAGACAGAAAATACAAAAAAACCTTTTAATAAGTGTGGCACACCAAGAAATTTATTATTTATTTATAAATGTATATATCTATTTTATATTTAGATGGAATCTTAATTTTATATTACATGAGAGAATTTATCTTTTATTTAGAATACTAAAGATAAAATATTTTTTGTTATCAAATAGTTTATCATTTTAATCATTCTTGCATGATTTTTATTAAACTATTTGATGACTAATATTTTTTTATTCGAAATTTAATCTCTTAAATCACAAGATAATTATATAAATATAAATCAGATAGTCCAAACATGAACCTTTTCTGCAATTACACACCAATTTGCATGATCATAGTATGATGAGATAATATGTAAATTTTCAACATACCGTTCAATTAACTGATCTAACTCACCTTCTCTAAATACATGATAATAACGATGAAATGTTATAGCACCTCCGCCACTGTCTGACATAAGGCTTTCTTGAGATGTTGAACCGCTAAGTGATGTTTCACAACTTTCTGTCTTTGTTAACATTTCTGGTGGTTCTTGGGTTGAAGCACGTTGTCTAACTAACTTATTAAGACCGCCTCTATGTGACGCTGTTTCTTCTGATGATGAACGACCATCAGCACGTGCTATATGACGATCAGCATATCGCACATCTTTACTACAATCACTACCGGCTCGATCTGATGTTAATGATGCTGTACTCGCAGTCTTACCAGCAGAACTAGTATCACGACGAGAACAATCACTTCCACTACCCGTTCTTTCTGACACATCACCAGCATCACTCGATTCCATAGATGTGCCAGGGCGTAACAATGACGCTTGACTACCGCTTGTTTGATCTATCGATATAGTATTTCTTCTAGAATCTCCAGCTCTACTACTTTCACTACCACTACCTGTTCTTTCTGATATATCTCCGGCTTCACTAGATTCCAATGACAAACCGGGTCGTAATGATAAAACACTACCGGAATCACAAACTTGAATCGTATCTCTTCTAGAACCAGCTCTGCTACCATCACTAGAACTACCAGTTCTTTCTGAAATATCACCTGCATCGCTTGATTCTAATGAAATACCTGAATGTAAAGGTCTAGGTTCATTATTACTATTACTACTCATATCTACTTTATCTTTTAAAGCACGTTCAGTTGAATTGGGATCGCTTGTTTCAACTGATATACTAGGACGTCGTGGCATATCACTACCAGGAAGAATCTCGATTCTAGTAACATCTTCATTACAATTAAACTGATCATTTTCATTCTTTATATCTTTATTGTCAATTTGTAATACAGTATTTCGCCTGGAATCTGACCATGTGATATCACTTTCATCATTATCACTTGATTCGATATAAAGTTCTGGTTTTTTATTAATAATATCTTTAATGGATGAATTATTTGTACTGTCTAACATAGTTGTATCATTGTCACTTTCATAACTACGTCTACTTATTGTCATATATTTATCAGAACTTTCTAATGTCCTAAGTAATTTTTCATTTTCTTTTAATAGCTTAACCGTTGCTATTTCTACTAAGGACATATTACTACTACTTGTTGATTCTATATTAGTAATATCGCCACAACTTTCTGATTTATTATAACTAGTTGATATTGTTTGTTTATTTAATTCTAAATTAGTTTTATTTATATTTAGTTTTGTTAAATTATTGGTATTATCTTGAATGCTTTTTGTTGTTGATCCCAATGAAAAATCCTTATCTATTGATGATGACATCACTGAAGAATTTTTTACATAATCATCTTTAAAATCACTATCTAAACTAATTTTACTAGATGATAATTCAATTCCTCTAATTTGATTTAAAAATGTATTGTGTTTTTCATGTAATTCTTTGCTCAATTTTGTTAAATCTTGCAGTTCTTCACTTAATTTGTTAAGATAAGGATCATTCATTATTTCAATATCTGTTTGTAATGTAACTCTAGGTATTAATTCTGGTGATAGTTTTGTTTGTGATAAATTACTTCCTCCTCCACTACTACTATTACTACTACAACCTTGTTCTCTATATCTATCAATTTCAGCAAGTAATTTCTCACTTAATTTTTCAGCAAAATCAGCTAAATGTTGACGACACTCTTCATCCCATGTTTCTTCTTTATCTCTATCATCATTAAAATCCTCTTCCCTGTCGTCTAGTTTTATTTCTCTACTGGTAATTTTATCTTTTCTTGTTAAATCTAAATCATCTAAGTATACTCTGCTTTTATTAATCTTTTTTGGTATTGCACCTAAACTTACGCCTTTATTTATTACACTGTCTTTAGATAACGTAATTAAATTCTGGGTTTCACTACTATCATCATTTAACTGATGTGATCGTTGCCATCGACTTTGTTCTTCAATATTATCAGGTTGAAGCGACGTACTCCAATTAATTCTATCACTATGTAATCTAGCAGGGCTTAATTTTATTTCATCAATTCTATGTGGACTTCTCCTTGTTATTAAGTCATCTTGTAATATTGTCAAAGGATCCGGACTTTCAAATAATTTTAATTGTTTTCTTTTTGCTCTAGGACTTGATTGTATAACAGCATCGACAGTTTCCTCCAATGTACTAGCTACATCTGCTGCTGCTTCTAAAAGGCTATGTGATGGTGAAATTCTTGGTGACTTTATTATTGCTTTTGCACCTTCACATTCGATTTGTTCTATTTCTAAACGTATTATTTCAGATTGTACAGTCTGACTTACAATAGGTACATTTGTTGTTGGTTTTATTCTACCAATGCTACTTTCTGGTGTTGTAATAAGAATTTCACTGGTGTTGCTATCTGATGTCACCTTCTGCTGCTGTTGGTGTTGGAGTGGTTGTGAAACTTGTGATTCTATTTCCTGTTTTTCTTGTTGCATTGTTGACTGTACTGGCTCTTGTTGCTGCTGATGTTCAGCATCTGAAATAAAAAAAAAGAGACCAATAAATAACTTTTATTGTGAGAAATAATCTAGAATAATGGTCTTGACAAATCTGCAATTAGAAATAAAATCTTCTAACTTGAAAATACACATGGAATTACAAAAAAAAATACATTTATAATAAACAATGCCTTTCAAAAATCTAAAAATCAGGCACTGAAATACAATTGTAAAATCTCAATGTCTTGATGCCTGTGAACGCCTAAACTTAAATTTGAAAGTGGAAATGTTAAAACAAAATTTATAAAGAAGAATTCATAGAATTTTAGATCCAGTTTATGAAAATAGCAATTATTGACTGAAACATAATGAAGAAATTTACCTTTTTTTTTTGTCTTTTGACTGGTCAAAAGACTGTCATTTGACTGGTTTGATGCAGCTCTCCAAGATTCCCTATCTAGTGCTAGTCGTTTCATTTCAGTATACCCTCTACATCCTACATCCCTAACAATTTGTTTTACATATTCTAAACTTGGCCTGCCTACACAATTTTTCCCTTCTACCTCTCCTTCCAATATTAAAGCGACTATTCCAGGATGCCTTAGTATGTGGCCTATAAGTCTGTCTCTTCTTTTAACTATATTTTTCCAAATGCTTCTTTCTTCATCTATTTGCTGCAATACCTCTTCATTTATCACTTTATCCACCCATCTGATTTTTAACATTCTCCTATAGCACCGCATTTCAAAAGCTTCTAATCTTTTCTTCTCAGATACTCCGATCGTCCAAGTTTCACTTCCATATAAAGCGACACTCCAAACATACACTTTCAAAAATCTTTTCCCGACATTTAAATTAATTTTTGATGTAAACAAATTATATTTCTTACTGAAGGCTTGTTTAGCTTGTGCTATTCGGCATTTTATATCGCTCCTGCTTCGTCCATCTTTAGTAATTCTACCTCCCAAATAACAAAATTCTTCTACCTCCATAATCTTTTCTCCTCTTATTTTCACATTCAGTGGTCCATCTTTGTTATTTCTACTATATTTCATTACTTTTGTTTTGTTCTTGTTTATTTTCATGCGATAGTTCTTGCGTAGGACTTCATCTATGCCGTTCATTGTTTCTTCTAAATCCTTTTTACTCTCGGCTAGAATTACTATATCATCAGCAAATCGTAGCATCTTTATCTTTTCACCTTGTACTGTTACTCCGAATCTAAATTGTTCTTTAACATCATTAACTGCTAGTTCCATGTAAAGATTAAAAAGTAACGAAGATAGGGAACATCCTTGTCGGACTCCCTTTCTTATTACGGCTTCTTTCTTATGTTCTTCAATTATTACTGTTGCTGTTTGGTTCCTGTACATGTTAGTAATTGTTCTTTATCTCTGTATTTGAACCCTAATTTTTTTAAAATGCTGAACATTTTATTCCAGTCTATGTTATCGAATGCCTTTTCTAGGTCTATAAACGCCAAGTATGTTGGTTTGTTTTTCTTTAATCTTCCTTCTACTATTAATCTGAGGCCTAAAATTGCTTTCCTTATCCCTATACTTTTCCTGAAACCAAATTGGTCTTCTCCTAACACTTCTTCCACTCTCCTCTCAATTCTTCTGTATAGAATTCTAGTTAAGATTTTTGATGCATGACTAGTTAAACTAATTGTTCTGTATTCTTCACATTTATCTGCCCCTGCTTTCTTTGGTATCATGACTATAATACTTTTTTTGAAGTCTGACAGAAATTCCCCTTTTTCATAAATATTACACACCAGTTTGTATAATCTATCAATCGCTTCCTTACCTGCACTGCGCAGTAATTCACCAGGTATTCAGTCTATTCCAGGAGCTTTCTGCCATTTAAATCTTTTAATGCTCTCTTAAATTCAGATCTCAGTATTGTTTCTCCCATTTCATCCTCCTCAACTTCCTCTTCTTCCTCTATAACACCATTTTCTAATTCATTTCCTCTGTATAACTCTTCAATATATTCCACCCATCTATCGACTTTACCTTTCGTATTATATATTGGTGTACCATCTTTGTTTAACACATTATTAGATTTTAATTTATGTACCCCAAAATTTTCCTTAACTTTCCTGTATGCTCCATCTATTTTACCAATGTTCATTTCTCTTTCCACTTCTGAACACTTTTCTTTAATCCACTCTTCTTTCGCCAGTTTGCACTTCCTGCTTATAGCATTTCTTAATTGCCGATAGTTCCTTTTACTTTCTTCATCACTATCATTCTTATATTTTCTACGTTCATCCATCAGCTGCAATATATCGTCTGAAACCCAAGGTTTTCTACCAGTTCTCTTTATTCCACCTAAGTTTGCTTCTGCTGATTTAAGAATTTCCTTTTTAACATTCTCCCATTCTTCTTCTACATTTTATACCTTATCTTTTTTACTCAGACCTCTTGCGATGTCCTCCTCAAAAATCTTCTTTACCTCCTCTTCCTCAAGCTTCTCTAAATTCCACCGATTCATCTGACACCTTTACTTCAGGTTTTTAAACCCCAATCTACATTTCATTATCACCAAATTATGGTCGCTATCAATGTCTGCTCCAGGGTATTTTTGCAGTCAACGAGTTGATTTCTAAATCTTTGCTTAACCATGATATAATCTATCTGATACCTTGTAGTATCACCTGGCTTTTTCCAAGTGTATATTCTTCTATTATGATTTTTAAATTGGGTGTTGGCAATTACTAAATTATACTTCATGCAAAACTCTATAAATCGGTCCCCTCTTTCATTCCTTTTGCCCAGCCCGTATTCACCCACTATATTTCCTTCCTTGCCTTTTCCAGTGCTTGCATTCCAATCTCCAACTATTATTAAATTTTCATCTCCTTTTACATGTTTAATTGCTTCATCAATCTCTTTGTATACACATTGTACCTCATCATCATCATGGGCGCTTGTAGGTATATAGACGTTAACAATCGTTGTCGGTTTAGGTTTTGATTTTATCCTTATTACAATGATTCTATCGCTATGCGTCTTGAGAAATTTACCAACGGAGAAATTTTAATAACAATGAAAAAAATATGATTATTTGACTCAGGACATCTTTTTAGGATGTCCAATAAGCAGTTTAGAAAAACAAATATTTAACTATTTTTAGAAAAAGAAAACAGAAATTAATTGGATAAAAGAGGTTAAAATCAATCTAAAAAACCAACTTATCACAGAAAATGAAATATGAACAGAAAAGTTTATAAAGAGAAAATTGAATCAATACAGGGTTTTCAAGCAAAAGTAAGAAGAGAACAGCAAGGTCAAAGAATGAAAGAATATTGGGCAAAGAGGAAACTGCAAAGAAGTCGAAGGAAGATTGGAGCATGGTCTTTCAGAGGCCAAAATCAAAAAGAAAAAATTTTTTAAAAGAAACTGATTTTGTGTTTTGATCATATCTTAAAAATGTGATATAGAGTATATTAAGTACAAGGAAAATCAGGTACAGTAAAACCTAAATTGTTAGAATTTCAAGTGACAAAAATTAGACAAATCAGGAAGCCTACTTGCATAACTACAAAATTTATAGAAAACACAATTATATGATGCTGTATTTTCTCTCCTACCTATAATCAAAAAACTTATTTGATACATCAACTTTCATAAATTCATTACCATCTCTTTGTGTATTTTATCTAAAACCTTACCTGTAATAAAAACTAAGTGAGAATTTTTCTATTTCATTTGGTCTTAATTTTTATAATTCATAAAATACATTTTTTATTTGTTTGTCATTAATAGTATACATTGATCATGAAACAAATTAAACTAAACTAATTAATATTTGTAATATAAAAAATTACAATGAAATTAATTTAGATTAATACAGTAATTAATAACACGAGATCATCTGTTTTTGAAGCATGTTTATTTATAGAAAACAACAATTTCATTTCAGAATTAAAAAAATAGATAAAAAGTAGAAAAAACATATCTAATAAAGAATTGTAGGAAGATGAACACAGGAAGGTGGTATTGGCAGATAAAAAATATAACTGAAAAAGAAAATGTTGTTTATGTTCAAAATGACGTATATTACTTCAACAAAATACTCAGTAAAAGAGAGTTTTTATTTGGAAATGATGGAACATGTAAGGAAGTAGAGGAAATGTGTACAAAGTACATAGAATAGCACAAGAAGAAAAAATAAAATCTGAATAAAGTTAATGTCATTGTAACATATTTGGCAGCTTGCAGTAGAAATGTAAAAGAACAAACAATTTCAAAAAATAAAAACCAATAAATTACACAAAAAAATAATGAAAAGCATAACATTAATAAATGTATGAACAAGTTTACAGTTTAAAAATTTCTTGACTAAATTATTTTAATAATTCTCAACATTTTAAATCTTTTCCTATCAGCTAAGATTCTAACCTTATAATAATCTTAATTCTAATTCCTTTTTTCTAATCCCTCTAAATCTAGTATGCTGGAAGATTAAATACTCCAGAATTTGGTTTCTATATGTTTCTGTTATGGCCCATAATAAAACAAAACAGTAGTCTTTAATAAAAAATAACATTTTATTTTGTACATGGAAATGTAAAATAAATAAAATTACAAACAAAACAAATTCAGTTAAAATATTTATACATGTACATACTTTATGCATATTTTTTAGGATAATCACACACTTATAAAATGAAGAAATTTTCTTTACAGTTTCACATCATTCTCTAATTAAAGATAAAATTAATGTTACATTATTAGAGAAATTTATAGGCCTGGTGAAATATTCTGCTGTAGCTGGAATTCCACTAGTTTTATTATATACTACATAAAGCAAAATGTAGCTGACCCAACATATCTCAAATCAGCGTAAAAAAATTTCCTGTTTTCTTGAAAAACATCCTATGTAACACAGCATGAACCCTATCTAAGGCCAGCCCCTAGTTTTTTTTGGCTGGAAATAAAACCAAAATTGGTTTAGCTTGATATGAAAAAACAGTTTTGGGAGGAGAAAATGAAACAATTACCTTAAAAAATCTGAAGTGGACACTACATGACTTCCTTGTATACCTATTAAATTATATATACACATTTTTTTTAAAATGAAAAGTACATACAGTTTTATTTCATTAATAACTTCTGATATTTATTTTTTTTTATTGTTATTATTGAATTATTATTTATTGAACAAATTTTTTTACAATCAGTGGTTAATAAGTATTAATAAATCAATATATTTCAATTAAAAAAAAAGTTAAAAACAAGGAGATAAAGTTGAATTGAACCGATGTGCCTTCCCCTAGTAAGATCCAAATATTTCACTCTTTAAAATTTTATTTTGATATAACTCTGGAACCAATGAACATAAGTACCACATATGATATATCATTGAAAAGCTTTCAATGACAGCATATTACTACAGTTAAGAAAAAGTCCAAAATCCAAATGTTTTGGACTTTTTGACACTTTTGGTCCAGTCGATTGCAATCAAAAGGGGAGGTGCACAACTAAATGTTACAACAGTCCTAAATCCAAAATTTCAACATTCTACAGCTAATCGTTTTTGAGATATGCAAGATACATACATACGTACATGCAGGCGTCATGCCAAAACTAGTCTAAACGGATTGTGGGAATGGCAGTATAACAAACCACTTCATCAAAATTTAAAAGTTTAACTTGAATTCTCTCCTCCAGACTGAAATATCTTATAACAATCAAAACAAGTTTCACTTCATTTCTGTCTGAGCTATCCATTTATATTTATCAAATATAAATGGCGAAATAACATTAACAATAACTGCCTCGGTTTTGGTCCTAGCAGATGAAAATTCTGGGTCATATAACTTTTTATGCAGTTTAGATATGCAGTCTGATGTTTTGAAAGTGAGTTCATGTCTAGCAGTGTGGTATGAAAATGTAGCTTCTTTAGCAGCACACTCCAGATCACTGTTATTGTTATTCCCAGCTTTGGCTTTAAAAAAATCTCTTATGTTTGCTGAAACAATAGCATTAATAGCACTCCTATGTTTAGCCATTTTCACGTGGTCTTCAATATCACCTTTTCCTTTATGCGCAACAGAAAATTCTGCAGTACAGTGTCCAATAAACACATTCAATGTTACTGTCATTACACAATTTCAAAAATCTGTATTTCTGTTGCAGGCTAACATTAAACATACATTTTATTTTGCCTATTTAACAATGAGCCAAAAAACAAATAGAGATAAAATGATCAAAAACGTGTTGATGAGTTACTTCTACATGAAAACAACATAAAAATATTGCCCCTGCTGTGTTGCCAAATGATTAAGTAAAAAGTTATGGCGAACCCGGTAGCCACACCTCCATCAAAATTGACTTCAGCACTTGCTCCAAGGTCAGCTGAGAGATGCACAGCCATAAGAGAATGTTTAAAAACTTGATGTTAAACATATAGGACTAAAATTAAAAAAAATCCTTGAGAGTCATAAAATTCTCAAACCCCCAGACATTTTTGCAACCTTGGACATTACCCCAGACAGCACTAAAAAACCAGGACTGTCCGGGCTAATACCCGATGTATGGTAAATCTAATTTTAATCCATGTACAGATTTGATCTATACTGAAACATAAACATTTTTCTTACAGTGTAAAATCATAATTTTTCATAGTCATCTGTTGCATATAGTATTTTTTAAGAGCAATTTTTATAAACCAATACCTAGACACTAAAATGTACATCAATTTTCCAAAATTAACTTGATCTGGGTTATTTTTTGAGAATATTTTTAATATCTTACACTGTTTCTGGAAAACTGTATAATATACAACACTGGTTTGTTTTACAAAATATCAAAATGCGTAAGCCTTACTTATCTAACCTGATTGACTCAAAAATTTACCTGTCCAGTATTCATTACAGCTTAACTTATATTAAGAATAGCTGTAGTTTTTTAAAAGAAGAAGTATACATTATCTTCATAACTTTTCCTTACTTTTGGTGCTGCTGTAATAGTCATAAGTTTGTCTACTTAGGCTTGATTCATTCGTGTAACCTTTTCTGTTATCCAATGGAACTTTACTGTGTATGATTCATAATGTGGCTGAGCTGAGTTATTTTTATCCAAAGTAGTAATTTACTGCAACCCACTGGGTTGGTCTAGTGGTGAACACGTCTTCCCAAATTAGCTAATTTGGAAGTCGAAAGTTCCAGCGTTCAAGTCCTAGTAAAGCCAGTTATTTTTACATGGATTTGAATACTAGATCGTGGATACCGGTGTTCTTTGGTGGTTGGGTTTCAATTAACCACACATCTCAGGAATAGTCGAACTGAGAATGTAGAAGACTACACTTCATTTACACTAATACATATCGTCCTCATTCATCCTCTGAAGAATTATCTAAGCGGTAGTTACCGGAGGCTAAACAGGAAAAAGAAAGAAAATAATTTACTGCATCCTTGTGTATGAAAACAACTCAACCTAATGGTTTTGTAACCCATATATAAAAAGACACTAGACAACATGGGAAAATACTGCATGCATAAAAGAGCCCTACACTATTAAAATTAAAGAGAATTTATAAAGAGGCGCTTCTTCTCTGTAAAAAATTCATCATGCATTTGATCTAGAATTTGAGGTTTACCTTTAATGGATTAACAGCCCTCCAAAAAATGCCTTGAACAATTTAAAAAAAGTGACTTTGATAAAACATGCTCTCTATAGATGTGTTTAAATTTTTCTGGTTTCCCCAAGTCTGATACAAAACTTTATCACCCATTGTTGCTCAAAATTGTGCTACATTTCTGTGACACTTGAAACAAAACTGCATTTGGTGTCCCATGTTCATTACTAATATAATCTCTTTCTCACTTTTCTCTTTCTTTCCTTGGGAGTAAAATCTGAATACTATTGAGAAGTTATCATGAAATTTATAGTAATAAAAGAACCTTATGAATTTTATGAGGGTCATATCTTTCAGTTTTAGAGATTTTTGAAAGAAAATGCTTATTCAAAACTTATGTATAATTCTTGCCTCACATTTACTTGCTCAGCTAATTGCTTGTTCTATATATTGTTGGTTACTTAAAAATAAAGTAAACGAATGTTTTAAGGTTAAATTGAAGTTTATTTATTACATTCTTAGATTTAATATTATTCTTGAAGATTGCACTAAAATTTTACATTTTAATAATTTTATACTTATTTAAACTTCATTTATAACAATTGATTAAAGGTTACATAATTTAGGTTAATAGTTTACTGTTTAATCGTTTAATATTTTAAAAGACTGAGACAGAACAATATGTTCTTACATAACTGGCTTCAAGAAGAATACGAAGCAGCAAAGGGTATTACAAAATTGTTTACATAAGAAAGAATAAGTCCATATAATGTCACGATTGAACATTGTATTTCAAGCATTTCAGAAACAACATGAAAGAATGATTTAATCAGCAATAAGAAATATGTTCAAGCACATAATGACGAATATGGGAGAAATTTTTAATATTTGCTATAATGCTGTAATTACCATTTCAAAATATATTTAAAAAAAAGGTTTGGCTACGAAAGTAATTCTTATAACTCATTCCTTAATGATATAGAGGATATTTAGGTTATGTTATTTTTTGATTAGTAGTCTATGTAATTAGCTTACCTTGAGTAGATACATCTTCTTCATTTAAAACTGAGATAACACTACCGACAGAATCAGGTGAAGACACACCAGAAGAGTCACTATCCATGTCATCAGTTTCTGGATTAAATAATTCTAATGACATTAATTTTGTAACAGATCTTGTTTCAGCAGCTGCTTTACCGCTAGAACTGACAGTAGCTGCTCTTCTAACAATTGGAAATTGTGATGATGATGATGAACGACTACTGCTAAGAGTAGAACTAAGACCTATAAACACAAAATATAAAGTGAAAATAAAGATCAATTAATTATTAATTAAATGCATAAAGTTTGTATTTTAAAATTTGTTTGTTGCTTACGTCTTCATCCATATACAAATTTAATTGAGCTATATGACATCAATTGTATTTTTTGGTAGAATGGAAGTCATGGTCACCTTTTTCTTTGGATATTTTTAGCAGTCATCATAATTTTATGAATTTTAGATGCAGCAGCTTTAAACAGCTCATTAAACGTTCATCCATATCACTTGAGGGAATTTTTTAACCATGAAATTTAACAAAAATCTGAAACTATGCCTAGAAATTTTTCCTAAACTGCTGGTACGTAATTAACTGCATCAGTTGTGTTCCAAGGGGCCTGATTCTTGGAATAAGAACATAAATAATGACAGTTTGAATAGAAAACCTTATAAATACAAAAAAGGTATACTACAAGCAATAATGAATGGTAATCCTGTTGAAGAAGTACAGTCATGAAAACATGCAAAAAATTAATGAGTCTTTAAATCATGTAATCTGGAAAATGCTACCAAAAAATGTGTTTGTCAGAAGGAAAATTGCAGTACTTTGTATATATGAAGCTGTTTCTTTATTTAACAAAGTGCTTATAATGAGATTGAAATTCTTTACTGAGTAGGACTAAAACCAGAGTTATTATGTTTAAAGCAGTGACTGCTTTGGTTGTGGTACATAATGCTGAAAAAAGTGATCACTGAATTTGAAAGAAAAACAAAAGAAGAGTCAAAAGAAAGTTGGAAGTAGAACATGAGAATATATCAGATAATGAAGCTGTAATGTACTAAGGATTATTTTTCATAAGCTTTTTGATTATGTTTTCCTGAAAAATACCTTTTTTAAAAATATAATTTAATCCTATTTTCTCAGTGAACAATTTATATTTTGCTTAAAAATTTTCTCACTCTTTTATTACGTCCTTAGCACAGTTTTACATGATTATTTTCAAAAACATTGTTTTAAAGATGTTTCATTCTACACTGAAGAAAATTCTTAAATATAAACACAACAAATTCTTTTCTCCATTAAATTAAAATTGCTATGTTTTGTGTGGAAAAACCTCAGACAGGTAATTGAAGTAGAAATGTAAAATAGTACATTGTCAACACAAATAAATATCATGGCCAATTACTGTGTACTGGGTACAATTTGATTGGTTAAATGAAAAGAACTGACAGTTTTTTAAAATTTAAAATTGAAGGATTCAAATATAGCTTAATTGACATTTCAACCACTAAGGCTATTATTCAATCACCAGACATTGGGAATATGATTCCCTGTGTGTTCACAGGTTCACAATTGAGGGTAAATTGGTTTTTCAGGTTCTGACACACTCGGTATGGAGTACCTAATAGTGTCAGACCTCATCTGCAGAAGAGATAAGGATATGATTTATCCATTATTATTGTGATAATCTTAATAATTCACACTATAACAGTGTACTTCTCATAGCCAGTATTCCTTATTAGCTGTAATTTTTAGAGGTTACATTGTAGTTTCTGTTCACAGAATGTTTTATGTAAATAATTTTAAGTAATTTACATTTACATAATAATGTTATATTTTTTATTATATTCACATATTCTAGTTAGAGTAATACAGCAAAAGCAACCTTCTCTAATATTTATCTATGGTTAAAGTGTGTGTGTGTGTGTGTGTGTGTGTGTGCACATGCATGCACACATGTATGTGAGGAATTATTACACAGTACTATCTAACAGAGTAGACTGAGGCAGTTTACTTTTTCCCAGACCAAACATAGTTGTTAAATTGTGCTGAATTTTGAATTACATGTTTTGTATCTATGCAACCACAGCATACTAGATATTTTTTGTATTGTACCAAAGCATAAACAAGTGTAAGGTATAAGGAAGAGCTATGCTTATCTGCTTAAGAAAATATAAAATAAAATGGTGCTACTTGGATGGAAACCTCTTTTTTCTGGATTATACTCCAAACATAGTCAAAAAATTTCCAATTGCATTGTAGAAACGAATTACCAATCCATCAACATTAACAATCCAGTTATTCTAAATATTAAATAAAAAATAAAAAAAAAAACATGGCAGCAACTCATTAAAGATGACTACAAAAGAACTAAAAATATTATGTTATTTCATTTTAAAACAAATCTCTCTTAATTTGCCATTGAAAATTAGTAGTTTACTTTAATACAATAAAAATTTGCTCATTACTAAATTTTCATATAAACATTAAAGTTTAATAATTAAGTAAAATAACAATTGCCATAAATTACTCGCATTTTAAAATTAATTAACAAAAATATAATCATAACATTACACTAAATTTGAAAAATAAAAATTCACAAAAACTGTTAACAAAACATTTATTTATATTTAAAACTATAGCCATTTAACTTTTAAACTATAATCATTAACAGATATTGAACTATTAACTTGTGTAAAAAAAAAGAATAATAATAAATAATAGCTAAATAAACCTTCCTTGCTGAAAGTACCAAATATTTTTACTCATTTTTATGAAAATAATAATAGATTATAAAGTACTATTTCAGGCAATTCAAATTAAAAGCAAAAAATTAGATTAAAATGGTCTAAACCACAGAAACCTCTAACTCAGATATATACCACATGATACACATCCCTTATATTAAGCTGGATTAGATAAAAATTGATTGGAAAAGAGACATGAGTCTTAAACAGTTTGAAAAATAACAAACCACCAGTAAAAACTTAAGGGAGAAAAACATAATGTTCTTATGAAGAAAACTTTTACAAAAAAGATTCTTAGTATTTTTAAAAATGAAGTATCTGCGAAATTGTTAAAAAAGTAAGTTTCCCAGATGTATTAAGATGTCTATTACAGACATTTTTTAAACTTTTGTTTCTGACAAAGTAATTTTGAGATTATATTCCACAGAAAATGTGAGGCCACAGTTGATTTCTGTGGTCTTCCGTATTTATAATGAACTAAAAACATCTTTAATTATACCTACATTTAATTAGTTTCAACTATATTTATAAAATAGTATTAATAAAAAAAAAAATCAAAATATATTTATGAAAAATATTAAACAAAAAAACTTACTTGGTTTTTGTCTAAGAAGGTCTTGAATCTGTTTAAGACGTTCGGCACTTTTTTCCAAAGTCTTTTCAGGCACAGGTGGATCATCTAATGAAGCAACAAGTTTCTTTGTAGAATCTTTACAAGGGGAAGTTGGTGATAAACCTGGAGATAATGTCGGTCTAAGATCTAAGAAACCAGTTGATAATGTTTCTTCTTTTGGTGAAGTTAAACTTTTTGCTTTTGTTAAACTATCTTTTGGTGAAGGTGTTCTTAATATTGGTGGTTTAACTGGCGATAAAACTGGTGAGGTTTCTAATTGTGTTGATGGCTGATCTGCTGTCGGTGATGTTGGTGTTAAATGTGATATATTTGGTAACGTATAAGAACATACGGTTGTTCTTAATTTTGGTACATTTGTTAATGGAAATACTTTATAAGTAGGTGATGTTGTTTGTGCTCCATTAGGTGATGGTTGTAATTTAAATGGCGTTTTTGATGTTGGTGATGTAAGAAAAGATGTTTGATAAGGTCTTGGTGATGTAGGTTGTGAGTAGAATCTTCCTTTAGGAGATGTTGGTGTCGGTGAACCGAGAAGTTGACCAGGATGTTTTAATTTAGGAGATGATGGATGGGAAGACATTCCAAAAGATATTTGTGGAGCATTTTTTAATTTAGGAGATATAGGAGGTGGCAATTTAAATTTTGGTGAAGAAGACTGTGGTGATGCAGGAGTAGACTGCATTGTTGGGGATGTATTAGTTGAACCTTGTTCTGGAGGCGGTTCAGGTTTTGGAACGAAGATAACAGATGCAAAACTATCTTCAGAATCTACACTTGTATCACTTTGTAAACTACTGTCTTTTGAAGAATCAGATCCGTCTTCTCTAGAATGTCTTCTTTCACATTCTTTTTTCTCTTCTACAACAAGTTTTTTGGAATCTGGTGGAGGTGTCGGAGGAGGTGGAGGAGCAGGTTGGGGAATTGGGCCACCCGCAACATCCCCACTCGTCCAGTTTTGTAAAATCCTAACAAAACCATTTTTTAATGAAGTCCCTGCTACTTTCTCAATACCCGTAGTAGAATTTTTAATTTTATTTGATAGTCCACTCTTAAGTAACTGAAATCTTTTGGCAGTTGATGCAGAAAATAAAGTATCACGCAAAGAATCTAAAGTCCGATTCCTTCTGAACATAAGATCTTCATTTAAAGATGCCTGTTTTTGAATATTTTGCCTAACACGTTCTTTTTCACGTAACCTTTCAGCTGACATTAATTCTTCATTCATTGAGCTCTGTTTGAACACATTACCTTTTCTTAATGAACCTTGACTTGAAATTCTAAAATCTGGAAGAGCTTTGATTAGATCTTTCATATCTGTTGGTTCATCGCCTTCTTCACCTTCAAAATCTTCCTCGCAAACAGATTTCTTTTGTTTAACAAGTCGTGGCTTTAATGATGTTGTAGTAACATCTGTAGTGGTCCCAGTTACTTCAACATTTTCTTCTTCAGGAGGTCCGACTTCTAAACTTGGTACGCTTGACCTAGAACGAACTATGCCTTTTTGTTCTACATTTATAATATCACTTAAGCTTTTAGATTTATGATTTAGTGGTACATCAGATAACTGGTGTGAACATGCAATAGTTTGTCTTCGTTGTGGAGCTTCTTGATCTTCTTCAAGGCGACGTAACTCAATCGGTAGATCTTGAATATCTTCACAGCCGTCAGGTTCATATCGTCGTGCTGGTGATTCTTTAGCAGCACATGAAGTCCATGATTCTAGGAACCACGGTCTATGTCTCGAACCACCTCTTTTACCTCCAGCCAATTTCTAAAATAAAAAAATAAAAATTTTTAATATCTGTATGTAATATAAATTTATTCAATAATAAAACCATTGATAATATATAAACAATTGCTCTTCTATTGAATATCTTTAAAAGAAAATTTAACTGATATGGGTCTAATCTTTAAACACTTTATACTTTGAAAGAGCATGAATTAAGCAGTACAATTCAAAATAAATGTAACTTTTTCTTTAGAAATATTTTAATAAAATGCAAATGTCTTGATTTACAAATGTACAAACTTTGTTAAAAAGTAATCTTACTATGCTTAAAATATAACAATATCCACATTTCTATCAAACCAAATAACAGGATTATTTTCGCACAGCACAGCTCAATATTGTATACGAAATGATTTGTTGACAGTTTTAATTAATTACAGACCATTTAAAATATTTTTTCACCATTTTAATTAAAAACTTTCTTTTACATAATTGTATTACTCTGCTTGACAAGTATTTTTAAACAACAGTAATAAAATAAAATCCTCATTTAACACCTCCAAATATATATGTTCAATTAATTTCCGTTAACATTTTTTAAATTGATATATTTTTGAACTAAATATACTTATTTAATAACTTTTCATGCTTACTTTATTACTATTTAATATATTAATAAGTATTAATACAAATCACTTATGTTTGGTATTACTATCTTTTTTAATTAATGTTATATTTTGTGATGCTGCCCTGATTAAGGTTTTATCACCAATTTTTTTTTATTCATCTAAAAATTAATGAAACTGGGCTGGGCTAGTTGCTTTTTTATATCTATGGAATAGCACATCTACCCATGCCTGATCTGCCCATCTGTATAACGCATAATTCCAATTATTTTATTCCAATTGGTAAATACCAATTGGAATAAAATATTTATTTATTTTTATAAATAAACGTTTAAGATTAATAAATGCACAAGATTATCAACCAAAATTTTTAACAAATCTTTGATTGCAAAAGTTACAACATATATTTATGAGCTGAGCTATTATTAACTTTTTAAATCCCAAAGTTAAACATCTCAAAACCTCATCATCAACTACACAAGGCATGAAATAAAAGAAAAAAAGAATCCTCAGAAAAATACATTTCTACGTGTTTAGAAAGCAGTCATTATTTTGTTTAATTTTGGTTGATATCTTGATTTTTAAAAAGTTAAACATTTTATCATTAACCAGAGCTAATTCTATGAGTATTATACATAGAAATTTATTAAACTAAGATAGAAGTTCTGAAATAATTTCATACATTACATTTAACGTACAATGTATAATATATTTATATTATTTATTACTGTAAATGTAAACTTAATTTTCTTACAAATAAACATAATTTTTCTTGCAGATGATGTGGTATAGCGCAGTTATCACAAAAAAGCTATTACAAGCATTTCATGTACAATAATAAAATAGCATATTGGAGAAAGATAATAAAAAT
The DNA here is from genome assembly GCF_047948215.1 of Lycorma delicatula. Classification (NCBI taxonomy): domain Eukaryota; kingdom Metazoa; phylum Arthropoda; class Insecta; order Hemiptera; family Fulgoridae; genus Lycorma; species Lycorma delicatula. Next base: position 27,970,091 of record NC_134465.1, on the reverse strand, counting down.
TACTGTTTAATCAAAATTATTTTGAAATATTATGAGATGGTATTCTTGGAATTACAAACAATTCTTGTTTAAGCTTGTCTCTAATAATTCTGATCAGTCATGAATAAAATTATGAGCAATAGGCTTTTTGTTTGTAGTGACAATGTGGCACTACTTCCTGCCAATTAAAAACAAGAATTTTTTAAGTATGCAATCTAAGTCTTAGTGATGGTAGGACTTTCTATAATGGGTACTAATATTTAGTCATATTAGCGTCGTAGTTCAAATTTGGCAGCTGAGTAATTAGGATGCATTTTATTAACAGCAGTGATTTATTTTGTTTGAAAATGACATAACGAAGGATTTACATTAAATTTTATATTAAAACTGGAATTAAGTGCAGTGAAGTGGTGAAGTTGTTAGAGAAGGCTTTTGATAAGGATGTTATGGTGACATTAAGGGTTTATGAGTGATACAAATAGTTACAAGAAGATTCAATCATCCCAATGGAAGAATTCTGAAGAACTAAGACCGAAAAAAGCATGCAGGTGTAAAGTTTGATCAGGTGTAAAGTTTTCCATACTGTTTTTTTTCTATTATAATGGCATCTTCCCTTATGAATACTTATCACAAGTTTATATCGTCAACAGACAATATTACTAAGCAGTTTTACGCCACTTATGGAAATTGATCCAAAGAAAACAACCACAAATGTGTGCAAACAATTTTTGGATTTTGTGGTATACCCATGTCAATGCTTCAGCTCATACATCAATATTAATTCGTGATTATTTAGCCAAAAAACACCATACTAATACTGCATGCAGCCTCTGTATTCTTTAGACGTAGAACCTTACTACCCTTTCTTATTCCCATTCATTAGGAAGATATTAAAGAACAATTTGCAATGATAAATGAAATAAAGAAAAAAATCACTAAGTGAATTTAAGGCTACACCAAACAAATGCTTTCTACAAATGTTTTGAATATTAGAAGAAATGCTTACTAGCATAAGTGTGTCGCATGCGTGAGGGACTACTTTGAAGAAAGCAATACCAATCTAGAAGAATGAATAAATTCTTTTTTATAAGAATTAAGATTCTTATCAATTTTTGATTGCATCTAATATACGTACATATATATATATATATTTAAAAAATAATAATTTATCCACATACATATCTATATAAATTATTATGAGCACCAAAAAATAAAACTAACCAACTGTGACAAAATGCAGAATTCCAAACGGCAGTGAATGTATTAAATACATAAAATACAATATAACAATTACTGTAATTTTTAATAAAAAGTAACGTAATTATGTTTATTATACCTGCAATGCTCTTCTTACAAAGCTATAACAAGTTTCATTAGGGCTTGATAAACTTGAGCTGCTTGGTGAACTTGTCATTGGCTTTGCAGGGTCAATTGACCTTCCTTTATGTCTACTTCGACCTCTTTTTCTTTGACCATTCCCTGCAGCTCTATAAATAAAATATAACAAGAATAAAGTTTTCTAAATTCTATTAAAAAAAAAATTGTATAAAAACAGTAAATAAAATTTTACAAACATATTACAATGTAATGTGGCTGTAAAACTAAATTCCATTTTTATTATTTAAAAAAAAGTTATAGATATTCAGATTAAAACTGTAAGTACTCTAAATATTAAAAAAAAAAAACACATCAAAAAGAAACAAAACTTCCACTACCTATGCTTATTATGAAATACATGTAACATTCTATAATTAATCTTCTTTTATCTTGGAGTTGTTAATTTCTTATTATTTATTTATTTAATACCAGGGGTTACATAGTAATGCAGTACAGTGATAATGTGTCAACAGTACTCTAAAGAGATGCCAAAGCATCTGAATACAGTCTCTTTAAGCATTCATTTATGTGATGTAGCCTTCATTCAAATTCATTCATCTTATATAATATAATTTTTCTAATACTTTTTTATAATTTTCTCAAAACTATGCTTTCAGTTTCATGAGGCAGTATTACAATAGCTGTATATTTAAGATTCCTTCTGCCAATTTCTTTATACATTCTCAATAATTAAATGGATTTATATCTTGTATTTGAGAGATTACTTATAAAGTTTACGTTTATTTCTCTATAATGATGGTACAATAATTCTAATATGTATTTTGAATACATTAAGTGATAATTTGATATTTTATTTGAATTTTTACTATTTTGTTATGTATAGATTTTAATTGTTTTATTTGATTTTTATTAGCTTACCCCCATGCAATTATAACATAGCTATCAATACTGTAATAAACTCTATACATAATAATAAATAGATTTTTAACTGTAAGAAGTCTGCTTAGTCTTGATAATGTTGAGAATGTTATAAATATTGAACACTTTTAGATCACTAGAAAAATGTATGAAAATGTAATTAACATTGAAAAATTTTAGATCACTGGAAAAATATGTTATTAGCTATAATATTAAAACTTATACTTACTGTTTGCTTTTCTAGGTTGAATCAAACAAAAGTAGTTCAATAATTTTTTCCAGAATGTAAAAATAAGAGATAGAAATCCTAGTAGTTATAGTAAAAGTGTATATGAAAGCAAATGGGTCAATTCTTGCTTGGGCATATTAAGAAGAAAAGACTGGTTGATATAATAAATGGGAGAAAATTTATTAAACAATTTATAAAGATTAAAAATGACATAGGAATTATTAAGCAATGAAAGAAATTGTAAATGATGAACTGAACTACATATCATCACTGATAGTAGAAGGCTTACATTTTTTGTAAGGTAAGTCTTACAATCTTCAAAAAATGTAGAAACTGTAAAATGTAATAATATAAAATAAAACTTATAGAAATCACATCAAAATGTAATATATTATAGTGTGGTTAATGTTATTATTATGAGAAAATACAGCATGCAGCAAGCTAAAATCAATTTTCTCTTTATACAGATTTATATCCTGTAACATTTTGTTACAAGTAGTAAAATTTGGTTTTTCAGTTGAAAGTAAATACCTGATATAAATACTTTTCAATTGCTGTTTGTTTCATATTTATATCTATACTGGAGTAAAGGGTATTTAATTATATAACAAGATCAATTTTTATGATTCAGTATTGTTAGACAAATAATAAGGCTAAGCCTGGTTTCTATAAAAAATTTCATTGGAGAACTCTTTTCCACTATCGCCCTGCCAACATTTGTAAATATTGAACATAAAATTTAAAAATACCAGAGGTATTTCCAGATTCTTTGCAATCAGATAGACTTAAAACTATTTGCACTTTGAAAAGCAAACAATCTACGGAGACACACTGATAAAGGACCCTCAAATATCAACCACAAAGGCTTATGTTATGTTGGAAATAGCCAGAATAATTTATGATTTAAAATTCTAAAGGCATTAAGTGTTAATGAGCAAGCTTACTTCATGTATTTCATGAAGATTATTTTGATAGAACAGTGCAATTTTGTGAGGAATTTATTATTTCATAGTGAAGTAGATCCTCATTTTTCTAGTTCACTGATAGTCTGAAGTCTGATGAAGTTTGTTTCAAATTTAATTGCCTAGAAAAGTGTCATAATTGTGTTTATTATATTAATAGTACAATAGTTTACAATATTTGTGCTTGCTAAATAATATAGTTAACTTTTTTCTTTTTTTTTAACCTCCAGGACTACCGTTAGGCATTGCTTCAGAGGATGAAATGAAATGGCAATGTTTTAGCGTGTGAAAATGCTATGCCTGACCAGGATTTGAACCTGGGACCTCTGGATGAAAGACAGAGACACTACCACTCGCACTACAGAGACCGGGAAATATAATGTAATCAAATACAACCAAAGTGTTTTTATAAGGAAGGGAATTCATCAACTGAATTTAAAGTACAGTCAATTAAAGGTAGCTTTAATAATCTGTTAAATGATGTTTCACATCTACAGTTTATGTATTAACTTAGCTCCCATGTATGATAGAAATACCTTTAAATTATGTTATCAGTAAGAGATTTGGATATATACAATACATTATGATCATGAATATTTTCATTCTGTTTTAAGGCTAAAACATTTTATATATAACAGTCCCATACATTTACAAACTTGGAATTGTCCATAAACCTAGTGATACAAAATTTGCCTGCATGACTTTGGTTTCACATTGATCAGATCTTATGGAATTTTTTTGAATTTTAAAAATTAGAGTTTAAATTATGATAAACTGCAGTATCTAGATTTTTTATCATTTATTCTACAAATTTTTTTTAAAGTATATATAAGCAAAGTAAATATACTTGTATTGGTACGAGAATATGTACCAATAATGGTGTATGTAACCAATAGTACATATGTTCATATGTACTATTTTGTTTCATACATATGAACATATTTATCCCATGATATATATTTGTCAGTGGCAACCCTAAAAAATTTCAATTTACATTTTCATTTAGTGAATTGGTATTGATTTAATTACTGTTCTTTTTTTAATATATTTATTTTAAAATTCAATTAGATTTGTTTCTTTCTTTGTTTAATATTTCTACTTAGATATCTATAGGTTGAATGAAAACCTACCATTTTCTAGATGAGTTAAAATAAATATTTACCTAACAAATGATTGATGTAATATATACACAGTGACAGCAGTCATCTATATAAAACATTCCCAAACTCATTGATGTAAATTAACAATAAAATGGGACCTAAAATTTATCTTTGGAAATTTCTATAATAAATGTTAAAATCTGTCTTAATTTTACCATTGACAATTATATCTTCATATTAGTGTTCAATTTCTTAATTAATAACCCAACCAATTAACTGCAGAAAATAAATATAAGAATAGAAGTGTTTAAAAAATTATCAGAATAGCATGTTGATAAAGTGCCCTCAATTCAGTATGGAATGTAAGTCACAATTATCTGGTTGTATTAATTAAATTTTAATAGTAATGCTTTCTTTGTTTTATATTTTAACCTCTATTTGTTATTCATCTTTGACAAAATCTCAGCCTGGCAAGCCAGGATAAAACTCAATTATATGCATATTACTTGATAAAGAACAGAAAGTAAACTACCTACAGGTAATGACTAAATAAACCTACATTAGACATCTGGTAGACTTACAGATTATTTACTTGATCAGATTTCACTCATAAGGTTGACCAACAAAATGAAACCAATACAATTATTCAAGATTGCTCAGTAGGTTGAAATAATTATCCAAATGATAAATTAGAAAACAGTCTAATCTCTTTAATTTGGACTTGACAGTACTAATTCTGATTAAAATTTGAAGAATTGATCTTAATGTTCAACTGTATTTGTCACCAATAGTTGATATCATTTAACTTCAACATTACTCACCCCTGTTTATCACCTGCTGTACTATTCATTGTGGGTGAATTAAGATGTGTCAAAAGTTTAAATCTAATACTAAACTACTTTAACCATTCTAATTATTTAACATTGAGAAGGAGAACGATTTTTTTTTAATGGTATGTGTGGGCATTGACAGCTGTGATCATTTAGCCCAAATTGTAATTTGTAGTGTATGAAAAATGCCATGCTTGACCAGGATTTGAACCCAGGACCTCTGGGTGAAAGGGTGAGAGGCTACCACTCACACCACGGAGGCCGGCAAAAGAATTTTTAAAGAAATAATAATATTTTTCAATTAAAAACTGCTTTAGACTTTTATAAAAACATTGTATTACCACAGTAATTTTTCCATTAATGAAAATATTATGTAAGGTGGCTTAAATAATGTACAGGATGAGGAACATAAAACCGAATCCATAATGTAACCGTTACAGAATTGGTAGGTTATGTTGGAATGAAATTTTATGAATGATAACGGCTAATTAAATAAGAAAAACATAAAACGTAATTTAAATGCTGCATTTATTTACCTTATTCTTACAAAAGATGTTCAAAATGACCACCCTGGGCATCGATGAACTTTTGTGCTTGACTGATCATATTGAGAGTCATCTGATGGAAAACGTTGTTGTAAATTGCATTGATTTCTCATTGAATGTTCACCTTCAGTTCACCAATATTGTATAGATTAGCAACAATCATTAGTAACATACACATCCACTAGTTGCACTAGCTGTGTGAGAGTCTTTCATAAGTAGTGTTGGGTAGCGGTTTCATTATGGGTTCAGTTTTATGTTGCTCACCCTGTAGTTTTACATTCTCGCACAGATTTACTTGTTTCACAAGTTTCTAGTTTTCTTTAAAAAAAAAAATCTTCTTATTACTAATTACTACTTTAAAAATAAATAAGGAAGGAAAATTTATTGTAGGCCTTTAAAACTCATATCTCTATCACATACCAATCTAATGATTACATGGTTTTTTCTGTAACTGAGAAACTTTTATAAATTTCTCTAAGATGATGTACCTTAAAATAGTGCTGAGTATAATGAGAGAGTATCGATCTAAGGAATGCTGTTTTCATCAATCTATCATCACTGAGCTAACATGTTGATTTTATAACTTAGAGTAAATATATTTGTGCTTATTCCTTGTAAATTATAATCTAAGTCAGTATTCCAAGAGTGGTAATCATTAGCACCAATAACTTCAATAGTGAATACTGTTTTGTAGTATTATCAACTATGATGATAATAACACTATTCTCTAGTGTGCTACATTTATTTTTAAACATAATAAAGTTGACTTTATTTTCACTAATCATTAATTATAAAAATATACTGAATGGAATTTTCAAGAGCTAAATTTATATCTATAAAAGTACTTATCTCTAATGTGTTTATATTAGTACTGGATGGTTGCAGTGTTATATTATTTGTGTAAAGTATTACTTTATACAAAGATGATAACCCATTGGAATGTATTAAAAATAAAATGGACCTAGTATTGGACTGTGGTAATCCAGCTAATATTTTGAAGACTGGGTCAACTAATTTTTTACTACTTTTTCTATTTCTTGTTTTATCTGTACTCATTGTTTCCTACCTAAATGTAATTCTTATGTAAATACCATTCAATCTTGATATTATCTATCAATTATACTCATTTACATTCCCTTTTTTTTTCTTTTTACCATTCCCTCCGGTGGATATCTAATAAGCAGGTAGTCTCTCAAAAACCAAGTCAGATCTACTTTTTTTTATATTTCTTATATTTTTTAGTATCATAATTTATCACCCATTTTCTTCAGTATATCATTATATAGTAATTTATCTTATTCCAGTCTATATCATTATTTAATCAGTAATGAGGTATAAATCTTGAAAAATGAAAGTATGTAAAGAAAGGGTTACATGCCAATTGCTGACCACATTTAACTAACTGATGTCAGATAACTGAAATTAAATAATGATGGTTGTAGTTTCCATTTTGCTGGGTAGAAGTTGATGTGTTAACAAATAGGTTCTAGATAATTTTTTAGTAATGTAATTTATTTACTGTTTTATAGAAATCTTCATATATCAGCAAGTCTAGACTAATGGAATGTGATTTAAAAAATTTTTTTACTATTCATATACTGATTTACCTGACTGATCTGCAGGAGTCGCTATCAGAAGTTTGTGTATAGGCATGATATGGAGGTGGTCCATCTTCCTCAGAGGTAGTTGTAGTGGTAGATGTCAGTTCTAATGATGGTGTACTAAGATGCTGTGGGCGATGCCATGGTACTAAAACATCTTGTGATTCAAACTAGTTAAAAAAAAAAAAAAAGAATAATTATTTAATTTATAAAAACAATATGTTAAATGACATGTATAAACAGTTATTGGCAAAAGCTACCAAAAAGAATTACTAAAAAGCCAATATAAAATTCCTGAACAAAGTGTTTTATATATCAATTGTTAAATAATCGTTATAGTTGATCAATAAGAACCAGTAAAAAGGAAATATTTGTGAAACATTGCAAAAATATTTAATTCTACCTGTGCAGTCAAATCTTTTATTTGTCATTTGTTTAATAACTCTGTTAGACAACGACAAGGGGCAAAGAAATAAATGCCTGTCTCCTGCTTACTACCTCATTATCATATTAATGCTTTTGTATATGAATATGAAACTTATTCCTCTCCGTATTAATTATGCGTTCTTTGATGATAAGTTGGAAGTTTAATAAGTTGTTTCAAAATTACAATGAAAACTTGTTGATTTAATTTATTCCTTATCACTTTTCGTTTACTACTTGTAATTTCATATCAATACCATCATCTCAATAAAGAATTGAAAAAAAACTAAATCAAGGTTTTTTTTGACCACTTTTAAATCTAACTTGACTGTAACATTGATATTGGTGAAACTATAACTTCCAGCCTGTTCTTAACAAATTAATTTTTTCTCATTGTCTTCACCAAATTACGGTATTTTTAAATCTTTTTAAAAAAATAAATTGAAATATAAATATTAAATATAACTTGTTTGTTAGTTTTATATTTTTGACGGTTTTAAATGTACTGTCATCACTTAGAACTAGGTATTGTTATATCTATATAAATAAAAATATAAATGTTCATTTGTTCAAAATCTTAAATCTCTGAAAGTTCTTCACCGATTGCTTTGAAATTTTGACAAAACATTGCACTCGAATACGCACGTGTTTTTATATATCTACTATTTATATACCTAAGATGTCACACCTGTGACAGGTAAAAACAAGATTCTTTTGAAAAACAGTGCTCTCTGTTGGACATAAAAGCAACACATGCTATACTAAATATTTTACGATTCCATTTCAATGTTTCTGATATGTGTGTCTGCTATAGACTAAAAACTACTGGACTGATTTACACTTGAGGAAAAAGGGTGAAAGGGAAAAATCAGAAAAGGGAAATAGGGGAAAATGGGAAAAGGAAAAAATCAAAAAAGGTAAAAGGGAAGAAGGGGAAAACAGGGAAAAGGAAATGGAAAGGGGAAAAGAGAAAAAATAAAAAGAGAAAGGGGAAAATGTAAATAAAGGGAAGATAAATGGAAGGAAATGGAAAGGAGAGGAGGAAAGGGAAAAATTGGGAAAAGGAAAGGAGGAAATTGGGAAAGGAGATATAGTAAAAATAAAAATGGGAAAGGGGGAAATAGAAAAGGGGAAAAGGGTGAAAGGGTAAAAGAGAAAGATTAAATTTTGTGAAGTTTTGTAATGTTCATTTTGTTAATATTTTATCAAACTTTCAATTTCAATTGTGTTCATTTAATCTATATATATGTATAGTCAAGTATAACAACAACAATGTATTTCCGGGTCTGCTAGTAGAATAATACAATTTAAATCACACCAAATATCTTTTCCATAATAAATATATAAATTTAACGTAACAATAATGAGGAAATTAACCGCTAACCAAAAATAAGGAAACTTAAAAAATATTATACAATCACCACCTAAAAATAAAACAAAGCTAAAAGTTTTATTGGTAATCATATTACTATACCCCGTTAAAAAAAATTAAGAATAATTAAAACATCTACACTCAACATTAAACCCAGAAACAAATTCAGATTCACCTTCAGAAAAGTCAAAAGGAGAATCATTGATTTCAGCTAAGAAACAATGGAGAAATAACAAAAATTAAGAAAAAAAATTAAATATCCAACTGAAAACAATAAAAATCAATCAAATTAAAAGACTTACAATACAAAACAAAGCACAAATAATTTAAAAAGAATTCTTGCGCAGTTCTGCATAAGAAGACCGACTGACTTTTTGTGATTTTATTTTGTATAATTTTTTGAACAAGAAATATACAAAACTTAAATCAAATGAGAAAAGTGGTATAATTTTAAAATAATCTAACATTAAAATATATTTTCTGTTTATGAGAAAATTAAATTATTATGACCGTAGTTTGATGAATTAATTGAAAAATAATAAGTAGACCATACACACAAGCATCAACACTGCTCAAACTATAAACTCATTCATTACTGTGACTCCCTGCATAATCGTGTATGAAAAATACACCAATATGAAGTCAAAATAACCTCAAATTGAGGTTATGTTAACTGACCTTAAATTGACTGTAACTGAAAAATGACACAACCAATTTTCATAAAATTTTCACATACACAACTTCAGATATACTATATGGCGTATTTAAATTTCAATGAAATTGATACAGCAGTTTTGAAGCTTTTCAGGTCATAGATTTTATACTTAGGCCTACATATATATATATATATATATATATATATATATATAATAAGGATTATTAAAGATTAGATTTTAAATTAATGGTATTTTTGTATTTCTCATATCTTGAAATGTAAAGAAAATTCAATTCCCCCCCCCCTTCAGCAATCATACCTTGCAAATGAAAGTAATACATACTTTTCTTTGAAAAGTTGGTAAAAAAATAAACCATAACTAAATCCAACAAAGTTAAAACTAAAAGGAAATAGTAATATATTCATGTTTTTCTTTGTTTTCTAAAATCAGTTTGTGTTATTAAATAGGTTTTGATTTGTAAATAAATAAAATTTTTTATTCACTGTAAATTATATTACTTATTAAACTTCTATTTTATTAGCTATCTATTCTCATATCCATCATAGCTGTAGTCCTGGCTCCAGAAGGATAAAGGATCCACTATATATTTAAAAAGATAAAACAGCTGTTGAATAGTCAATTAAATTGTTAAATTTGCCAGATTGCATTATTTTTATTTTCATGTTATATAAACTAAAGATTTTTGCATTATCTTTATTTAGTAATTTTGTACATTAATTTCTATTTATTAAATTTAGTTCTTAAACTATGTTAAAGTTGTAAAAGACCATCGCTGTATTTACTTTGTTATATAACTATGAGCCTTGGGTTTTAAGGAGGAATGAATTAAGCTCTATACAGGCAATCATAATGAATTTCTTTAAGTGCCTTAAAGGTGTAACAAGTAGGAATAGAATATCCAATTTGGGTATTACAACAAACTTCATTATTTTTTCCATAATTAAATTATAGAGAATGATGGAAGAAATATGTAAAAAGAATAAAGGATTAAAAAATTCCCTGACTCTTAACTACACTGTTAGGAAGTAGGAAGAGAGGCGACTGAGGAAGTATTTGAATGCTGAAACATGGAAATGATAATGATGATGAAATTTAGTTTTCAAGTTTATTTTTAAAAATTACTCCAATGATTACAGTTTAAATATCAAAATGCCCATTTAAAAATTTTATGTAAATATTTCTTAAGCATCTTTTTTTTACCATATATATATATATTACATTAAAATCAAGTTATGACTTTTTTATTAAATCGTATTCTACGTTAATTAAAAATAATTAGTATTGATTGAAATCTAGTCAGTGACATGTTAACATTATTTCCTCTTTTATTTATTTTCATCTAAACAATCTAGTTAATTCTTTATTAAGGCTATCCAGTAAAATATTTATTCTTAATTATACAATACAATGAAATATTATACAATGTCGAAAAAGATTTCTACTTATAAATTTAAGTTTGTTATCATAATTACACATGAAAAGTTCAAATTAAAGTAACCTAGAAGATTATGTTGTTCATCACAAAAAACCTATATAAAATGATTACTTTAACAAATTATACTGAATCAAAACTAAAAATAAATTTTTATCAGTTCAAAAAAATTTTAGCTTCATTTTTATTAGAGTGCATGTAAAATCTAAAGGCGGTTCCTTCCTACAAGCTGCCTCTGCTTGCCTCCTCTACACTACTTCAATAACTCAGCATATGGAACACGTGCTAATGGTTGCCTAAAAAAATAAGACCTCCAAAATGATACAGACTTATATTTATTATTTTTATTTTTTTATTATTGTTTATTCCATCATATTAATTTATTTTCTCTATTATTTATTTATTCTACTGTATTTAGAGCTACTACATAAATTATTTTGTATGAAATCATTTTATGTTTTATGTTTATAAACTCACAGTAATGAATTACAAATTCACAGTATGAATTAATGCTTTAATTAATTAAATTAATTTTACTTTTATTGTATTAAGGCGATGGGACTTAATATCTCTGTAGTATTCATAATTTTTTTATAATAAATTTAATGATTATCATTATATTTATTACTTTTACTCATGTTTCTTTAACACTTTTACATATTTTTTCTACAATTTAATATTTTTATTTTGTACTTTTGTAGGCCTACAAAATTCAACAGAATATTAGTTATTGGTGCGTACGTGGTATTTATAAATAATTTTTGTAAGCTACACCACGTCAAAGAAATTCATAACATTATAATCTACAATAAATAAACAACTCATTTCATATACTTTTGTATTGTGTCATTGTTACTGTTTATTTATAGCAAAACCTTAGTTTAGCATACTTTTAAAAAAATAACATACTTTCAAGAAATAAATGAATAAATTACTTGTACTTCATATACATCTTGAACAAAATATTAGCCATAAATAATTTTATTTGCAAATACAAAATTATCAGAACATGCTTTGCTATTATAATAGTGAAATCATAATTAGATATGGTGCAAGTCACTGCAAATTAATTGATTAACTTTTGGAATACACTACTTTGGAATATAATACTTGGAGGAGAAGCACTGAGCGATGTGAAGAGCAGTGGAAGGGATGCCACAGCATACTTCAGACATGTCTTCAGATATTACATACACTATAGTAACTTTGTTAGGTAAAAGCGACTCCATTTAGTAATGAAAGCTGTCATAACTAAAAAAAATATAATATGAATAATAAACATTCATTGGAGTAAGACAAGGAGATGGCTTATCACCATTATTGTTCAATTGCGTTTTAGAGAAGATAGTTAGAGAATGGAGAAAGGTGATTAACACCAAAGGCCTACATCTCTGAACAAAAAGCACGAGAGTTGTTATACATACACTGCTTAGCTTTTGCTGATGAAATGGCGTTAATCACCGATACAATAGAACATGCGCAAGAACAAATAACGGAACTCCAAAGACAAGCGGCTAAGGCTGACTTACAGATCTCCTTTGAGAAAACACGATACATTACAAACACCAAGAACGCACCACAACATCTTAAAATAAACAGAAATAAAATAACCAGAACTGACAGTTTTAAATACCTAGGAGAATGGATAACACAAAACAATAGTGAAAAAATAGCTCTAGAAAACAGATTACTCAAAATAGAAAAAGCATACAATAACATGAAGAATACCTACAACAAGAAATTCCTTTCCTGGAACACCAAACTAAGACACTACCAAACGGTAGTTAGACCAGAAATACTATATGTGGCAGAAACGCTGAAACTACATAAAGTACAGGACATAGATAGAATAGAGAAAATAGAGAGAAGAATCTTACGGAAAATATTAGGCCCAAATAACAACACAGGACTATATTATAAACAAAGATCAAACCAAGAGCTACATTCCAAAATAGAAAAAAATAACAGATATAATCAGGAAAGAAGACTGCAATTCTATGGACACATATACAGAATGTAGAACACCAGACTAACAAAACAGATCTTCACCCTACTAAACACTCACAAAAACAAGATAACCTGGCTTAAAGAGATAGACAATGACCTAGTATACGATTCAATAGACTCAGACATTTTAAAAGACAGAGCAACATTCAGAAGAACAATACAGGAGTTTCAGGAGAGGAAAAACTCACTTGTAGAAGAGGAAGAAAATGGACTCAAGAAGACAAAGAACACCACTCTAGAAAAATGAAAGAAGCATGGGCTAAAAAGTTGATTAAGCATGCGCTCTAAATGGGCTATTCGAAAAGAAAACAAAAACATTCACTGTAGTATTTAAATTTAACTTCAGTTGGCCTTAAAAATGATTATTTTATATAACAAAATACTGCTCTGAAATTTATTACCATGGGGAAATAGTTTAAAACTGAGATTAAATTAAGAAAAAGATGATAATACGAGTATTTTGATACAATCAAACTTTCCTAATATTAATGTTTATTAAGAATATGAGGATTAAAAAATGTTTTTTTTTTTTTTTTTTTAAGTAAATGAACCTGTATCAACAGATAATATTTTTTTCAATATTAAAACTTAACAAATATTCTTTGAAATTTTTAAATAGAATGATAAAAATAAATAATTAATAAAAATCATTAATAAATAATTAATGAGGATCAGTATTCTCAATTATAAACAATAATATAACAATCAATTTGTATTTTACAACTACAGACTTAAATGTAACTATAGAAAATTACTGCAAGAAATTTGCAAATTGGTATATCTGTTTGTCATGAATAAAAGGTCATGAATGATAACCAAATCATGAAATGTACAGTATTTGAATTTGAATTTTGAGTAAGTATATTTCTCTACTAGTAAGAGATACTAAAAATTTGTGAAGTCCAAATTATATACGCTTTCCTACAATGAAGCTTGTTGCTTTAAAGCAAATTAAACAAAACACTTGTAGCAAGTGGAAATGACTTCTCTTTAACAAAGAAGTGTTTGGGTATTACCAGATTTAAATATGGGTGAACATTTTTGGGCTGTTCTGAAATGACACAGTTGAGTTAAGAACAGAATAAAAATAAATATTACTGAAAAGCTTTACTTATTGTTACTTAAAATTGAATATAAATCCATTTTATATATTGCTAAGATCCTCTCTTGAAAGATCAATTGCATTGAACACCAACAAAGGACATTACTGAGATGTCAAAATGGCCTACCAATAGTTTAGCTTAGTTTAAATTAAGTCTTAGAACTTATATATACTGTATTTTGCTGTTTACCCTTAAAATATGGTTACTTTTTTACAGGTGCATTACATAAGCACTTATGTGTATGTTCTTTTATCAGGTGATAATAGTCAGCATACGAGGTGCTACCCATAAGTTCGGGGAATTTGAATTTCACGCGCGAACCATTGCTGGTATGACCTGCTGCCGCTAGATGTGGCTAACAGTACTCTTTGTGAATCAGTATTCCAATAGCTGTGATGGTGAAAGACTGCATTGTTGACTTTCGTGCGGTTGTGTAACGTTGTGTTTTACTGCTTCGGCAAAGTTCTAAATGGCAGATTTTAAAAAGCAAAGAACCTGCATCATATTTTGCTTCATGCTTAAAAAAAATGGTGCAGAAACCCATCGCATGCTTGTGGAAGCATTTGGTGACAATGTTATGAGTAAAAGTAAAACTTTTTTGTGGTAAAAACAATTCAAAGATGGACGAACGACAGTCGATGACGATGAGCGTTCAGGAAGACCATCAACAAGCGCAACATCGGAAAACATCATGAAAGTGCGAGAGGCTATTGTTGCAGAATGTAGACAAACAATCCATGATGTTTGTGCAATCGTACAAATGTTATATGGGTCTGTGCAATGCATCTTGTCAGACAATTTGAACATGAGATGCATTGCTGCAAAATTTGTACCGAGACTGTTGAACAGCGACCAGAAACAAAATCACATAGCTGTCTGTAATGAATTGAAAAATTCTGCAAGAGATGACCCTAACTTCATCTCCAACATCATAACCGATGATGAGACATGGATGTACGAGTATGACCCTAAAACTAAGCAGCAGTCATCGCAGTGGAAGTCACCAAGTTCACCACGGCCAAAAAAATCACCCCAAGTTCGCAGCAACGTGAAGTCCATGATGATAGTTTTTTTCGACATCAAAGTCATTATCCATAAGGAATTTGTTCCTCTTGGTCAAACTGTCAATGGGATGTTCTATTGTGAAGTTTTGAAGCGGTTATGTGAAAGCATTAGGTGCAAACGTTCAGATCTGTGTGGTAACAACAGCTGGGTTCTACACCATGACAACGCGCCTGCGCACACATTGCTAGCCGTTTGGAATTTCTTGGCTTCCAAAAAGATGGTAGTGATTCTTCACCCACCCTATTTGCCTGACCTTGCCCCGTGTGACTTTTCTGAAAATAAAATTTCAATTGAAAGGCCATAGTTTTAACACAACTGAGGAGATTCAGGAAGAAACGCAGAATGTGCTTTGAATACTTACACCTGCTTACTTCCAGGGATGCATGGAATCATGGGAAAAATGCTGGGATCACAGTATCAATGCCCAAGGGGATTACTTTGAAGGAGACAGTGGAAATTATAAATTATGATAAGCTATTTTATTTTTATGGTAAAATTCCCTGAACTTTTGGGTAGTACCTCGTATATTTACTGTAATGACCTTGGCAATGACATCACACACATTTTAAGAGGTAAAACAAGTGGATAAAACAAATGAAAAAATTGGAGAATCTTACTGGCAACTGAAACTAACACCAGCTGATCTAGGAGTGAGCAAAATGAATTGATTTAATTTTAATTTAACAATAAGTCTATTTACAGCATGGACTTTAGTTTGTATAATAGTAAAATCAATTATCTAACCGAACTGAAATTTCATTACCTTGCGATGTCGTTGCTCCATGGCCCAAACAGAAATTACTAATCGTCCACCTATTCTTAAAACCCTAGCTAATTCACGAAGAGCATTAACTCTTCGTTCAGTAGTAGCAAAATGATGAACAACTGCAACTGATAGTACTGCGTCGAAACTTTCGTCTCTAAATGGTAAAGCTAAGTTGTCACATACAAGCACCTAAAACAAACAATAAAATAAAACAGATTTCAAACTGCTTTAATAATATACATAAGTCTCATAAATGTAATAACATAACAAAGATATGATAATTTATTCAAAATAAATACATTTGCTCATGAAATCACTTGAAGGAAACTGAAATATTTTAAGAAAATTTGTTTAATCTACACAGATGTACAATGTAACATGTTTGTAAAAACAAACAGAAATTATTATGAATGATAAAACATAGTAATTATGAGTAAAGATGAAAGAGATAAAAACATACAGTAAAACAGAGAATATTTAAATAGGTGAAGTAAACATTCATTACAATTAATATTAAAATCTGTTATATGTCTATTATTACATATAATGTAGAAATATAATAGTCTGAAAATATTCAATTAAGGTTTTTTTTTCATGGAAATCTATTTTCAAACAAGTATTTTGTATGGACAGCTAAAACGATAAAAGCATTTTCAAATTGGATGTCATTTCTAATGTCATTCATAATGAATTATATTGTTTCTGAACCTACACATCTGTCATGCTACAACAGTCCTGTTTTATTAGTTTACATTTCTGTTGAATCTAGATCTGCAATACATAAATAGTTGTTTTATCTATTTGGTTAACAAGTTTATAGTAACAAATTAATTTATAAGTGTATCATTTTTTAGTTAGGTGGTAACATTCTTACAGATGATCTGTTCAGAACTATGATGGAAATTCATGGCATGCAGAGTATAACAAAAAAGTGTATCTGGCTATTTATTTCAACATATAAAAATAAAGGAAAAATATTCTATTAAAAAAAGAAGACAATTTCTCTGTCATTTTCCTTCTGTAATTTTGTGTTATTAAAAGAAAAATTCATACTTCAAGATTGGCTTGAAGATCATTATAATATTTGGTATATATGTTTACACTAACTGTCTGTAAAAAATAAAAATTTGCAGTATAAACACATTCACAAATTTCAAAATGATGGTCATGTCAATTTTTTAATCTTTTACGTTTCAGAAAATTAGTGCAAGAATTATACACAATAACAGAATCAGTATTTGCACATTACTTTATAAAAATTGCTCCCATATTTCTTATGAAAGATATTAACCATAATATGAAAATTATATACTTAGTATGTATAACGGTAAATATATGATTCTTAAAATATGGCAGAAATATGTACTTTTTTTACCCAAGCTTTGAAACTAATTTTCCTGAATTTCTGAAAACAGAAAATACTTCTACTGTTAGAATGACATCAAGATGTATATCATTATACAATAATAATTCAGTCCAAGCAGTGACAATGACAAAAAAAAAAAATAGTTTATAGAATTTAAAAACACTCAGTCTATATTATATTACATGCAGAACGGATAACACGCAAAAGTGTA
The DNA here is from genome assembly GCF_047948215.1 of Lycorma delicatula. Taxonomy (NCBI): domain Eukaryota; kingdom Metazoa; phylum Arthropoda; class Insecta; order Hemiptera; family Fulgoridae; genus Lycorma; species Lycorma delicatula. Next base: position 27,952,167 of record NC_134465.1, on the reverse strand, counting down.
TTTTTGTGTTAAATACTATTATTGGATTAATAATAACTAACTATTAAAAATCAATATTTTTTGTAGAAAGATAAAACCAAAGAAAAAGTTTATTAAAAATTATAAGAAAAACAATAGAAAAAGAAATAACATAAGAAACTAATAAAAATGTTACAATATGTCATAAACAGAAATGAAGGCTGTAGGATTACATGTGACTGCATTGTAAAGGGTGGTCGATTCCTATATCTGAGTACTGCGCAGATGCTACTGATTGCCATATCATACTCAAGATTGTGGTTTTGGTACCTTGGGTAAGGTATGGTAAAGAAGAGTTTTCCTTGACCTATTTAATGTTTTAAACTTTATTGACTTTAATAATCCTGATCAGTTTATTTAATCAGTTTTTATTTATAAGATATACAAATTATACTTTATTATTTTATAATCCTTAAGCAGGGTAAATTCGACCCACATTAGTAATTTCTTTGTCATTATCAAGAGGATGAAGGAAATTTAAAATCCATACTTGTCCTTCTTCTTCTCATTTTTTAAATTTATTATTTACTAGAATATTATTCAACATTTCTATCAGTGTCAGTGAGAGTAACAAGGAAGTTAGAGAGTCCTGCTCAAATCTTAAAAAAAGGTTTTCTGTGACAATCGTAAACTTTATGGCCATCAAAATTCATCTTACATATTTTTTAGTAAAGTACATGCCAAACACTAATTATCACTTGGTAGATGAGTTCCCTTAATCTTGAGACTGGAATATATATGATTTTGTTACATTTAATTTTTTCAAATTGATTTTTTGAAGTTCCATGTAAGATATTCTGAGTATCAGAATGACTTCAGATTGTACATCATTACGTTATAATAATGCAGTATTAAGTAATGATGATGATGATAAATAAAAAAAATTATAATAGTTTTTATGATTTTTTTTATTTAGTTTAAAAAAATATCTTCCATTGATGTTATCTGGAAGAAACTTCAAAAATCATCAAAATTGGTAAATTTGGTCATGAAAAATAAATGATTTGAAATGTGAACCGCCCTCCTTTTGTTTGAAGTCAATTAAAACAACATTGTAAGTTTTCATTATTCTTAATTTTTGTTGCTTTACTTTCAGAATAAATAAAAAATGTTTCTGCTGAAAGGAAGTTAAGAGTCGTGCTCAAATTAAAAAAAAAAAAAAACTTTCTATGACAATTGTAAATTTTTTTGGTCCTTAAATTTCATCTTACCAATTTTTAGTAAACTACACTGAGGAAAAGTGAGTGCTAAAAACTAATTATTAGGCCCTTTAAATACTTCATTTTAAACATTCTGAGTAAAAATATAGATAAGTTTTCGTACACAGATATTATAATATTTCAAAGTTACTTTCTACTGATGTTATTTTTTAAATCAATTTAGTGTCATAATTTCTGCGCACACAAAGACAGTAACAGAAAATTCAGCAAATTTGCTATAGTTTTGTACAAAATCAAAGACATCATAAAGTATGATTTAAAAAAAGATTAATTTTGTTGGCTAGATTATTTCTTTCTATTTTTTTAATTGAACCAACAGTTTTATTTGTTTTCAAACTGCATAATGAAGAAGAATTTAAAATATTTAAAAGAAATAATTGAAATATTGTTTTGTGTCTTAAAAAACAAAAATAAATATTTAAAGTAGCTGCCATAATCTTACTGGCACCTAACCTGACATGAAAGAAAGACATTTTTTTTTGAAAATGATATTTTCATTCCTAAGAATAACCAGTATATTCAATGCCAGAGCTTGATAGGGGATTGATGTAATGTTGCATACTAGCAAGGCAAGCCTATACTCTAATTTCTACGATTTCTTATGGCTGTCCATTTACATTCAGTTATTTGAACTTTCTGTAGTATCTTTCAGCTGTTTATACCAGTGTTAATTTCTAATATTTATTTATTTAAGATATAAATATTGTATTCAGGTGTTGATAATAGCAATTTGTTGTGTGCTCAGGAAAAAAATAACAAAAAACCTTTTTTGTTGTAAACAACACATATTTGCACATCTTTACTCAGCAGGGAAAAAAAAGAATTTAGAAAACCTAATTCTAAAAACAGGATTTTTTTAAAAGAATATCAGGAAATTTCTGATTGTTGACAAAACAAAACAAATTTAAATAAAAATAAAACAAAATCTGTAATAGTATTTTTATTTTTCCTAAGAGAACTGTGTTTAGAAAAACTTCACAGATAAATTTGTACATGAAGTAAGAAGTCTGAACATTATTAAACAATTTTCTGGAATGGAGTAAATCAGTATATGAAAATTGTGAAATAATCATGTTTCTTCACATTTAATTTTCCTTTTTTGTGTACACAAAATTGCCTTCACAATGGTATTGTGAAGGTCACTGGGGTTGTATTAACAGCATTGTCTTGAGTAGGTTAATTTGAGTTTCAATGAGATTCAAGTTGTTTTAACAAAATACAAATTCATTTAACATTCTCTACATGTCATAGAATGATAAAATATCTTTTAGAGTCGTCTTTTTCTTTTTCAGAAATAAAAGAAAATATTGTCTTATTTTTAAAAAATTCCTGATTTCATTTTTTTTTCTTTTACTGAATATTTTTTTTTTACATTGGTTGAAATTATTTTAAAAGTAACATGATTGCTGGCAAAAATGCAATAAAAAAACACAAACACACACATTGCTCATAGTACATAAATTAATTTTTTCTTACCTCGTTTTCTTTTTCTTTTGCTGCTTCAACTAATTTTGTACATCTATCAGATCCTAAATTAAATATAGAAGGGTTAACACTAAGGTATTTTCCATTTCCACAACCTGTAAATTACAAGAAAAATTTTCTGTAAATTTCATGTTTATAATACTGTTATTAAAATTGGATGTTATATTTAGAAATAACTCCCAGTAAAATAAAGAATCTTGAATTTGTTTTAAGTGTTTAAATAAAATGTGACTAGTTTTATTCTTCAATCCAGATTAAATCAGTAAAGTTAAGCAAATCAATGTAGTGGATATAGTGAATCAATTTTAATTGAATTTTTTTTTTTACAGATGTAGGTGTCTATTTTGTACATAATGACTGAAGATAAAAAAAAAAAAAATGTAAATGCCATTACTGTCTTATAACATATTTATTTTATGTGATATTAAACTTAAAAACATTAAGTTCTACAGAATAATGTGTTATTATATAAAATATGAAAAATTGTTTAACATTACTCTAGCGTAGATAATAATCAATTATCTTATTATAACTATTAACTGGTATTACGATTATACATAATGTTATTTTTGATGCCTTTAACTAAGTTTATATCTGGAACTATAGGATACAGTAGAACGGATTATAAGAATATACTGAAGCATGAAAAATAAAGTAGAGTTATGATAAGAGGAAAGAGAGCTACATTTCTTTGTAATCTTTGTAGTGAAGATTAAATTATGTTCTATATTGTTATTTCTTTAATTATTGCAAAAAGAGCATTGCTAATACTATCTCAAAGAGTATTAATGAAATACATTGGATATTTGAAGAAAACATGATATAATAAAAGGAAGATTATAGGATTTTCTGATGAGTAATGTATTTGGTCAAAAACCATGAAATTAGCGGCTTGAACTGACAATTCTGTTTACAGCTATTCAAAAAATAATATCAAAAGGACAACGCCACATGCACCACATGTCAGCAATAAATTAGGTGTAACTGAATTAAGGGAAGATTCAGTCAGCAAGACTGGATGGTGTGAAATCAAAGATTGTAATGGATGGAAGAACTGTTAAACATATTAAAATATTTTAATTACCTGGATTATGAGATGAGTGTAAAAGCAGATGGTTTTAAAACATTAGGCAGACATCAGAATGTATGTGAAACCATTAAAAGAGTTAAAGGAATTAAGGACAGAAACGATATTTAGTTGAAACAATATAATATCATGGCTGTTCTAATGTTGCTAACATTGCTAGATGGAAGTGAGGCATTAGAACTCAGTAAAGACATTACAATATAAAGGCATTAAAGAAGCTTCAGAAAAGAAATCTTTATAAGTAAGTGGATAAAGGAGCTTCAGACTTCATTACTTGAGGAATACAGACACAAGATTTGATACAACTAATAAAATATCATCAACCTATAAGGCAACATGAGTGTGTGAAGACCAGTGATGCCCAAAGGACTAAACTCGGAAGAAATATTTTGCTCATGGTAGTGTGTACCACTTCATTTATACTAGCATTATTGGCATATAATATGAGGGTTAAATCATATATCAGTTAGCCATTACAATATGAAAAAAATATTATAAAAGGAAAAAATAACCAAGACAGTTTTCATATCGTGGTATTAGCTTCAGTTTGTTTAAAAAAAAAGTTACTTAATTTCTTGAAGACCTTTGAAACAGTTTTCTCCTAATTTCTAAAAAAATAATTTTTCTTTGTCTGATCAGATGAACATTTTTCAGAAATGAATAAAAAGTGCAGGATGGGGATACTATACTTTCCTTTTAATTTGAATTATTTTATTCCTTACCTCTTGAGGCATTTCTTGCTTCAAGAAATATATGGCATGACCAAGTGAGATTTTTCATTGTAATGTTAGAAAAAAAATACAAATTTAGAAATTAAAAAAAAAAAATGATTCTATTAATCTTTAAACCTTAAAATTCAGTTTTGTCATAATTCACAATAATATCAGAGGTTTTCTTTAAAAGTTTATTCTTAAATTCTTAAAAGTTGATGATAATAGATATACAATAAATTGATAATAGGTTTATTTATTTGTAATTATTTCTGATTTCCCTCTACATGTTTACAATCACCCCACAAACTAAATTAATCCGTAGTTCATATATATTGGTGTTGTCTTTAGTGTATGATAATGGCATAATGAAAAAGTCATACCAGAAAATTGTACACCCATGTTCAAGAATAACAAACATCCCATGATAGGCACAGGAAAGTAAAATCATTCAATCATTCTTTAATGAGTTTGATATTTTAATTTCACATCAGTATACAAAACTCACCATTTAATTAACAGAACAAATTTTAATTGTGGTGTGATATTTATAAAGCCCTTTCACATTTGGTGGTACTTATTATCATTTTATCAAAATGATTAATTTTTTGAAATAAATTCATAGTTTATGTTTTAATATAATGTTATTTATTACTCATAAATAAGTAAACTTCATATTTTGTATTGAAGTAGTACAGATGATTAGCGCTGAGCCTTCATATGTGCCAGCCTCCGTGGCACAAGTGATAGCATCTCGGCCTTTCATCTGGAGATCTCAGGTTCGAATCCCGGTCAGGCATGGTATTTTCACAACCTACAAATCATTCATCTCATCCTCTGAAGCAATACCTAACAGTGGTCCCGGAAGTTAAAAAGAAAAAAAGCCTTCATATGTGAGTTGATGGTTTGAGGCCCAGTTGAACCGGTTTTGTTTCATTGCTAATGGCTCTTTGATACTGTCTCCAGCTCTAATTATGTTACTGACTTTTAATTAATAACACATCCTGGCTAGTGATCGGTGGATGTAGTAAAAGTTAAATAAAAATCATTAAAACACAGGGAGAAACTGCTACCTACAGGGTACAAATAAAGAAACTACATAAGTCAGAGCTTCCATTTATATGCCATTCTTCTAGAATGCAAGATAAATCAATCAGTTTTAGTTTTATTCTTGCAAAATATATTTCTATTATTTGCCCCTCAAAAAAAAACCTGAGCTGTTCTTTAACAAGAGTTTTATTGATATGTCAACTAAGAGCCATTAATTAGTTTTGATTTAACGATAAAATATCATAATTAAATAAAAAATACATATAACTGATTATTCACTCACCTACATCACAGACAAGGGAACCTGGTTCAAGATCTTCTAAAAATTGTTTGACTCTTGGCCAGGATCGACTCTTGTGCGTATTAGGATATTCAGCTGATATTTGCTCATATACTTCATGCACATAAGCCTTCTCCAAAGCAACGGAGCGTGCCTCCCTCTCGCCTCCACCAGACATACTCCTCCACTCTCTTCCAATCACACTTCCCACATATCCCGATCATTCTGTAAAAGAAATATATTTAAATCAATTTTTGACTTTTGGATTTTGGTGTCATTTGTTAATTGTTGTGACCAACTTCCTGATTGGATGAACTGTAAACAGAAACAACTCTGAATTATGAGTTGTAAAATGATAATTTTATAGGTTTCTTTAGGGTGAATTATTAATGGTGTGTATATATATATATATATATATATATATATTTACGATAATACACATTTTTATTAATAGCAAATTTCATAGGGATTAGTTAGAAATCTTGATTGTTAGTAAATTAATAACTAATTAAATATTTAAATTAATTTTCTTTTTAATCTCTCAAGGAAATTCCTCTAGTGGTCCCGCTAATTATTTTCAAAATATTTTTATTTATTTTCACTTACTTGTATGAAATAAAGGAATTTTGGTTGCAAAAAATTTTGGTTTTCAGATTTCAATGGCAATATCCATTATGACCATCCCTGAATCCATTTTGACTAGTTTTGGTGTGATGTCTGTATGGTACATACATATGTGCATATGTATCTTGCATAACTCAAAAACGATTAGCCTTAGGATTGTGAAATGTTGGATTAGGACAGTTATCCCTCATTGAAAGCTTTTCAACAATATATCATATGTGGCACTTATTTTCATTTGTTCCAAAGTTATAGCAAAATAAAATTTTAATTAATGAAATATTTGAATCTTACAAGAGGAAGGCACATTGATTCGAATCCAACTTCATCTCCTTTTATTCTATTTTTTAATTTGAATATATTGATTTATTAATAATTGTTAACCTCTGTAAAAAAAATTACAAAAAAGAAAAAAGAAATTACAAATAACAAAAAAGAAAAAAATATCAGAAGTTACTAATGAAATAAAATTTTGTGTACTTTTAATTTTTTTTAAAAATGTGTATATGTAATTTAATAGGCGTGCAAGGAAGTCATGTGGTGTCCACAACAGATTTGTTTTATGTTTATTGATATTAAACATAATTTCATGTAAAAATTCAGAAAAGTAGGTTGGAAAATCTAGGGTTAAAGATTACAATTATATTTAAATTTCATAAAATTTAATTTATGGTTTAACAGTTTTATATTGTTTCATTGTTATCAAAACATAAGTTTTTCATCTTTGACTTTTTTTTTTTGGTAAGTTAAGAAATTAATAGTGTTAATTATATATCTATTCAAATTTTAAGTATAAAAAAGAAATTTAATTTGAATTATAATTTAAATAATAAATAATTTGATTTAAAAAAAAAATAAAAAAAATAAAACAACTTAAAAAAATAAAAAAGTAATATTTTTAAAAAATCTGGATTTATTTAATTTAGCGCCAAATAAGGGATAGTAAGGTCCTTGTTTTTAATTTGACTTTCAAAAATCAAAATTTAAATTATAAGATTTCAAAGTTATTTTAGCTAAGTAGCTTTAATTTAAAAAAAAATTGTTGCCCAGTTCTCTGCAAGAAGACTGACTTATCGTTATTTTATTTTGTTTTGAAAAAGTCAATTTGATCTAAAATTTTGCACAAGAAAAACCTTTGATCCATAAAAAAATAGTTACACGTCCAAAAAAGCAATAAAAAAATCTGATAAATACCACATGACTTCTTTATACACCTGCTATTAAAATGAAAAGTAAATAAAATTTTATTTCATTAATAATTTTTGATGTTTTTAATCTTTTTTATTGTTATTTACTACACTTTTTTTTACAACCAGAGGTTAATTATTAATAAATCAATATAATTAAATAAGAAAAAAGTTAAAAAAAAGGAAATGAAGTCGGATTCGAACCGATGTGACTTCCTCTTGTAAGATCCAAATATTTCACTATTTAAAATTTTATTTGACTATAACTCTGGAACCAATGAACATAAGTACCACTTATGATATATCGTTGAAAAGCTCTCAATGAGGGCTTATTACTGTAGTTAAGAAAAAATCCAAAATTCAAAGTTTTTGTATTTTGGGCTTTTTGGATACTTTTGTTCCACTCGATTGCAATCAAAAGGGAAGGTGCACAATTAGATTTTACAACAGTCCTAAATCCAAAATTTCAACATCCTACGTCTAATTTTTTTTTGTTATGCGAGGTACACAGTACGTACGTATGTATAGACGTCACGCCGAAACTAGTCAAAATGCATTCGGGGATAGTCAAAATGGATATTTATGTTGAAATCTGAAAACAGAAATTTTTCGCGATCACAATACTTCCTTTACTTCTTAACAGGAAGTACAAGCAAGTTTCAACTCACCCCTGTGACTCACTGCATAAGGCGTAAGAAAAATACCCCACTACACAGTGAACAGAACCTCAAATTTTTTTCAACATTAAATTAAGCGTAACTCACGAACAATAAAACCAATCTTCATTAAATCTTCATATGCACAACTTCAGATACACTATTACAACATATCTATTTTTCAATAAAATTGATAAAGTAGTTTTAGAAATTTCCAAGCCACAAAATTTTATATAAAGATATACATACTGGGTGATAATAAAGTATAGAAACAACTTTATACTGCATATTTGGTTAGGTGGAATCTCTCCCGCCACCACCCCATTCGGTCGCCCTAGAACATAGACCAAATGTTTCGTGCCAAAAAACGGCTACTGTGCCTCAAAACAGATTTGCGACCTCGTTATTCCTAATGCTCCTAGTGAGCTCCTATCTTGCGTGAGCGGTTAAGCTGGGTGCCTTACAGCACCCGCTTATGTGTCCCTACCGCTCACTTGTCAAATTAAAACTAGATCGGGGAGGCGCACCCCTTGTTACAAATTAAAACTAAAAAAAGTTACAAGTTAAAAAGACGGCAATTTAAGCCGCCACGCCTCGGTCGCTGTCAGCCAGCTAGTGCCTGTCCACCATTTAAAGCGCTTGGAGCTTTTACTGGCTGGTGGTCAGCCATTATTTCGGATAAGGACTTCCCACAGCCTCGCTAAAGGAATCAATAAATCCCATTTAAATTTAAAATCTAACGATGACGGTTGAACATCGCAACCTCATCGAGGAACCCCCACACGGTCCGACAATGCGGCTCTCGCCACATCGACTCGCCGTTTATGAGCGGCCAGTTTTCCCCCTGACCTCTAAGTTCAAGGGTGGCCCGGTCTCTGGCCCCCCCAAGAGCAGGGCAGTCGAACATAAGATGTTCGTTCGACTGGACCTCCCCGCAGACACACAACTCATCAGCCGCTAGGCGAAACCTAAACAGATATTGCATCAAATTCACATGGTTGGTGAGCACTTGGGCACCCGACGCCCTTAAATATTAATTCGAGGCATACCATCTGCCCAGATCCTGTATAAATCTATACAGGGATCTTCCCTTAATCGTGGTGTGCCGTTCATGCTGCCATGCATCCATCGCGAGGCTCCATAGCCTCCTCCGCAGGCGGGAAATGGGCAACTGAACGAAATTTGGACCCGGTGCATTGTGATAGTCGTTCCGTTCCGGTTCTAGTCCGGCTCGAAACCGCATCCCAAATACCTCGGTTTCCCGACCTCTTCGCAACTTCCACAAGGCTGCTCGAACTTTCACCACTAAATCGATTGGGAGAGCCTTTCCCAATACGGTGGTAGCCTCGTAGGAGGTTGTTTTAAAAACACCAGTGCATACTATTAAGGCTCTGCGCTGGGCACTCCTTAAATTTTGAAGCAGTGCTCTATTTCTATCCAACCTGTGCGCCCAGACTGGCGCCGCGTATGCGATCATACTCTCGAAGACACCTCGGTACACCAAGTACATTTGGCGACCCGACAGCCCGTAGTCTTTCCGAGCAATTCTTATAAGTTTGTGCATCACAGTTATACTGCATATATGAGAGGTATTTGAAAGCAGAAAGAAATGGTGTTCTACACAGTTAAAAAAAATCTGCATTAGGGTGGGCATTTAATTTTTGCCCGCCATATTGAATCAAACTTAATTTTTTTAAATAGGAAGGTGGACATATATACACATAATTTCGATTAAAGTTTCCATAGAAAAACGGGTTTCAAGTAATAAACCTGTTTTTCTGTTCATACCTTCGTTATCGAGTTATAAGTATTCAATTTGCAATGACGGAAAAATCGTGTTAACAATAAAAACGAGGTAAAACGCGCTGCATGACAAATTCGTTATTGTATGCATTATGAATGTAAAATGCAAAAAAAATTGTTCATGTCGCGCGTTTTACCACGTTTTATTTTAAACGAAATTTTTCCGTCATTACAACTTTGAATGCTTATAAATCGATAACGAAGGTCTTAACAGAAAAATGAATTTCACCGTTGTTTTTTTGTAAAATTTTAAATCGAAATTATGTGTTATATTATTTAAAAAAATTAAGTTTGATTCACTAAGATGAAAAAAATTAAAAACCCACCATAATCGAGATTTTTTTTAACTATGTTAAACCCTATTTCTTTCTGCTTCCAAATACCTCCAAGATATGCATATAAAGCTGTTTCCATACTTAAATAATACCCGGTACATATATATATATATATATATATATATATATATATATACACCCTAATTTTAAGTAAATGGTATTCGAAAGTAATACCGTAATTTTCTTCGAAAAGACGGTAAAAACAAATAAATAAATGAGTTGGAAATATAAAGAAATACTTAAGATAAAATTTAAAAGAGAAATAATTTTTTTACTAATTATTATTTTTTGTTTTACCAAACCTCCTCTATGAATCATGAGACCTTGCCGTTGGTGAGGGGGCTTGAGTGCTCAGGGATACAGAGTAGCTGGACCGAAAGTGCAACCATATCGGAGAGGTATCTGTTGAGAGCCAGACTAAGGAATGATTCCTGAAAGAGGGCAGCAGCTCTTTCAGTAGTTGTTAGGGGCGTGAGTCAGGACGACTTAAACGGCCGTATCAACATCACTCAGTCCTCTGAGTACTGCGCAGCTGAAAGCAGTGGAAAACTACAGCTGTTTTTTTTTTCCAAGAAAATGTGGCTCTGCATTTTCAAAAGCAATAATGGAGGCGCCTTCCTTGGTAAAATATTCCGGAGGTAAAATAGTCCCCTGTTCGGATCTCCGGGTGGGGACTACTAAGGAAGGGGTCACCAGAAAAGTAAAAAATAACATTCTACGAGTCGGAGCGTGGAATGTTAGAAGCTTAAAAAAGGTTGGTAGGCTAGAGAATTTAAAAAGGGAAATGGATAGGGTAAACGTGGATATAGTAGGAATTAGTGAGGTTCGGTGGGAAGAGGAAGGCGACTTTTGGTCGGGTGACTTTAGAGTATTTAACTCAGCGTCAAATAATGGGCAGGCAGGAGTAGGTTTCGTGATGAACAAGAAAATAGGGAGGAGAGTGGAGTATTTCAAGACGCATAGCGATAGAGTCATTGTAATAAGGATAAATTCAAAACCTAAACCGACAACGATTGTTAACGATTGTTATATGCCTACAAGCGCCCATGATGATGATGAGGTAGAATGTGTATACAAAGAGATTGATGAAGCAATTAAACACGTAAAAGGAGATGAAAATTTAATAATAGTTGGAGATTGGAATGCAAGCATTGGAAAAGGCAAGGAAGGAAATATAGTGGGTGAATACGGGCTGGGCAAAAGGAATGAAAGAAGGGACCGACTTATAAAGTTTTGCACGAAGTATAATTTAGTAATTGCCAACACCCAATTTAAAAATCATAATAGAAGAATATACACTTGGAAAAAACCAGGCGATACTGCAAGGTATCAGATAGATTATATCATGGTTAAGCAAAGATTTAGAAATCAACTCGTGGACTGCAAAACTTACCCTGGAGCAGACATTGATAGCGACCATAATTTGGTGATAATGAAATGTAGATTGGGGTTTAAAAACCTGAAGAAAAGGTGTCAGATGAATCGGTGGAATTTAGAGAAGCTTGAGGAAGAGGAGGTAAAGAAGATTTTTGAGGAGGACATCGCTAGAGGTCTGAGTAAAAAAGATAAGATAGAAAATGTAGAAGAAGAATGGGAGAATGTTAAAAAGGAAATTCTTAAATCAGCAGAAGCGAACTTAGGCGGAATAAAGAGAACTGGTAGAAAACCTTGGGTTTCAGACGATATATTGCAGCTGATGGATGAACGTAGAAAATATAAGAATGCTAGTGATGAAGAAAGTAAAAGGAACTATCGGCAATTAAGAAATGCTATAAACAGGAAGTGCAAACTGGCGAAAGAAGAGTGGATTAAAGAAAAGTGTTCAGAAGTGGAAAGAGAAATGAACATTGGTAAAATAGACGGAGCATACAGGAAAGTTAAGGAAAATTTTGGGGTACATAAATTAAAATCTAATAATGTGTTAAACAAAGATGGTACACCTATATATAATACGAAAGGTAAAGTCGATAGATGGGTGGAATATATTGAAGAGTTATACGGAGGAAATGAATTAGAAAATGGTTTTATAGAGGAAGAAGAGGAAGTTGAGGAGGATGAAATGGGAGAAACAATACTGAGATCTGAATTTAAGAGAGCATTAAAAGATTTAAATGGCAGAAAGGCTCCTGGAATAGACGGAATACCTGTAGAATTACTGCGCAGTGCAGGGACGGAGGCGATTGATAGATTATACAAACTGGTGTGTAATATTTATGAAAAAGGGGAATTTCCGTCAGACTTCAAAAAAAGTGTTATAGTAATGATACCAAAGAAATCAGGGGCAGATAAATGTGAAGAATACAGAACAATTAGTTTAACTAGTCATGCATCAAAAATCTTAACTAGAATTCTATACAGAAGAATTGAGAGGAGAGTGGAGGAAGTGTTAGGAGAAGACCAATTTGGTTTCAGGAAAAGTATAGGGACAAGGGAAGCAATTTTAGGCCTCAGATTAATAGTAGAAGGAAGATTAAAGAAAAACAAACCAACATACTTGGCGTTTATAGACCTAGAAAAGGCATTCGATAACGTAGACTGGAATAAAATGTTCAGCATTTTAAAAAAATTAGGGTTCAAATACAGAGATAGAAGAACAATTGCTAACATGTACAGGAACCAAACAGCAACAGTAGCAATTGAAGAACATAAGAAAGAAGCCATAATAAGAAAGGGAGTCCGACAAGGATGTTCTCTATCTCCGTTACTTTTTAATCTTTACATGGAACTAGCAGTTAATGATGTTAAAGAACAATTTAGATTCGGAGTAACAGTACAAGGTGAAAAGATAAAGATGCTACGATTTGCTGATGATATAGTAATTCTAGCCGAGAATAAAAAGGATTTAGAAGAAACAATGAACGGCATAGATGAAGTCCTACGCAAGAACTATCGCATGAAAATAAACAAGAACAAAACAAAAGTAATGAAATGTAGTAGAAATAACAAAGATGGACCACTGAATGTGAAAATAGGAGGAGAAAAGATTATGGAGGTAGAAGAATTTTGTTATTTGGGAAGTAGAATTACTAAAGATGGACGAAGCAGGAGCGATATAAAATGCCGAATAGCACAAGCTAAACAAGCCTTCAGTAAGAAATATAAGTTGTTTACATCAAAAATTAATTTAAATGCCAGGAAAAGATTTTTGAAAGTGTATGTTTGGAGTGTCGCTTTATATGGAAGTGAAACTTGGACAATCGGAGTATCTGAGAAGAAAAGGTTAGAAGCTTTTGAAATGTGGTGCTATAGGAGAATGTTAAAAATCAGATGGGTGGATAAAGTGACAAATGAGGAGGTATTGCGGCAAATAGATGAAGAAAGAAGCATTTGGAAAAATATAGTTAAAAGAAGAGACAGACTTATAGGCCACATACTAAGGCATCCTGGAATAGTCGCTTTAATTTTGGAAGGACAGGTAGAAGGGAAAAATTGTGTAGGCAGGCCACGTTTGGAATATGTAAAACAAATTGTTAGGGATGTAGGATGTAGAGGGTATACTGAAATGAAACGACTAGCACTAGATAGGGAATCTTGGAGAGCTGCATCAAACCAGTCAAATGACTGAAGACAAAAAAAAAAAGTTTTACCAAAATGATATTCGAAAAATAAAAAATTAAAATTAGTTTCTTATCAAAAAGACAAAAGCATTTTTATCATTTTTTTAAATGTTATAAAATCTACATTTGAATGAGGGTCAAGATCAAATCAATTTTGAAAGTTAAATTAAAAACATATAAGCCATTTGAGGAATAATGTCTTACTGACAGACTTTCACTTATTATATGTATATATATAAAGAGATTAATCAGTTAATTACAGGTTTAATACTATAATAAAAATAATTACTAACATCGATTTAAGCCGGCGGCTCATTTATCCCAGGTTGCTTGCGGAAAGCAACAGGTGAAGGTAGATAAAGAGGTGTAGAGGTACTGTATACAACCGTATATAAATGGAAGGGGTAAAGAAAAAGCGGTGTTGCCAGTTTTAATCATTATTATCAATTTCACTGTAGTCTCATTTATCTTTTTATAATTCAATCATTTATCTTCATATGGCCGTGCTTTAAATATATGTACATTAACGCACATACAAAAAAAAATCGTTTAATTTGTCTAAAATAATCTCATTGTTTAAACCTCTTTTTATCTTTAACAAGGATTTCAACAGCGAAATCTTAATTTTTTTTTAATAATTATTCCTAATCTGTACGTTGTAATCTGTTCAACTAGTGGACATTATCTTATCCACTGTGCTACAGGCTAGTCAACTAGTGAACATCCCAACCCCGTAGGGGGAAGACACTCACCTTGTGACGTTACCGGTCGCCACATCACACTAGTGAACAGTAAGCAACCCTCCCCCTATAGCCCGATGAGATGAGAATGATATGTATGACATGTAAATGAGGAGTAGTCTTGTACAGATCCAGGGCCGACCATTCCTGACACGTGTGGTTAATTGAACCTTAACATCAAACGTACACGGGTATCCATTGTCTAGTATTCAGATCTGTATAAAAGTAAATGAACGTTTACTAGGATTTGAACCTCAGAACTCTCGACTTCGAAATCAGCTGATTTGCGATGACGAGTTCACCACTAGATCAACTCGGCGGGTTGAACCAATAATAATATAGTATTAATGAAAATAAATGTTCTACGCTTTTTATATTTCCTTCTTTATATATATACTCGTGTATATATATATATACACGAGTATATATATATACGAGTATATATTATATATATATATATATATATATATATATTTTAAAGTCATCAATTTCTGGTAAATGGTAAAAATTACTGTGAAGTTACATAGAGATTGTAATATTTTTTCCTATAATCTTAATTAAAATTTTAATTTAAATAAAAAATAAAAAAATATAATTATGTGAAAAAATACTGACTTCGAAAATCAACTAATAAACTAGTGATATGTAACGACGAGTTTACCACTTGACCAGCCGATTGGGGTAAATCTTAAATTAAAATAGAATAAATTATGGGATCAGAAAATAAGTCCGCTGTTTGGAGGTATTCTCCCAAATTTTAGACGGGCCTGAGAAAAATATATTATAGATTTAATTAATGAAAAATTGATCTATAGAATTTTTATTATTCAATATTACGTTCAGAAAGTAAACGATAAAATAATGAACTGTTAAAGAACCAAGAAAAGTTGTAAAACTTATACGTGATGCAAAATATATTACAATAAAACATTATATTTATTGCTGTTGTATTTCAATATCAGTTTTAACCATAACTAAAGAATGATAACATAATTATGTAAATGAAAGTAGAAGTGTATTTATGACTTTTTCCCTTTAACACCACACAAATGAAAAAAATCTGATGTGGACACCACATGACTCCCTTGAACGGCTACTAAATTACATATACAGATTTTTTTAAAATGAAAAGTACATAAAATATTATTTCATTAATAACTTCTGATATTTTTTCGTATTTTTTATTGTTATTATTGAATTATTATTTATTGAACAAATTTTTTTTACAATTAATGGCTTATAATTATTAATAAATCAATATATTCAAATGAAAAAATAAAATAAAATGAAGTCGGATTGAACCGAAATGCCTTCCCCTTGTAAGATCCAAATATTTCACTATTTAAAATTCTATTTGGCTATAACTCTGGAACCAATGAACATAAGTACCACTTATATCGTTGAAAGGCTTTCAATGAGGGCTTATTAATGCACTTTAGAAAAAGTGCAAAATCATATTTGTTTGGATTTTGGGCGTTTTTAGACTCTTTTGGTTCAGTCGATTGCAATCAAAAAGGGGGTGCACAACTAGATGTTACAATACTCTTAAATAAAAAATTTCAATATCCTACGGCTAATTGTTTTTGAGTTATGCGAGATACATACTACGTTCGTACGTACGTACAGACGTTACGCCGAAACTAGTCAAAATGAATTCAGGGATTGTCAAAATGGATATTTCCGTTGAAATCTGAAATTTTTCGCGATTCTTTACTTCGTACAAGGAAGTAAAAATGAAAGTTAAACTTTTAACAAATGATATTGTATTCGTTTAAAAGATGAAGGATGAAAGATGTACGAGGTGCGACAATAAAGTAATAAGACTGATTTTACTTTGCAAGATGTGGCAACCCTGCAGCTTGCGTAGGCACACCATCTTCGACCTTGGTCTATAAGCTACTTCTAGTCCAAGCGGCACATTGATGCAACTGCTCAGTCGTGAGTTCGTGAGTTGTGCTGTAATAAGTGAACACGTGTTTGTGTCTCTCGTCACATAAATGAAACCGCAAAATATTGCGCAACGGTATGCCATTTCTTTTTGCGTTAAATCGGGTGAAAACGCGACGAAAATTTATGGTAAGCTTCAGAAGGCTTTAGGAGAGGAGCAAATATGTCAAGAGTTATATGCTTGAGATATGCTCAAGTTTTTCGGTGGCATAAAATTTTTATTGAAGGCAGAACGAATGTTGAAGATGAAGACCGCAGTGGACGACTATCAACCTCACGGACAGATGTCAACTTGACCAGGGTGCGTGAAATCGTACGATCTGATCGAAGATTATCCGTGAAAATGATTGCAGAGAACTCAACGTCGGTCGAGAAACGGTTCGTCTAATATTAACTGAAGATCTTGGTACGAGAAATATTTGTGCAAAAATGGTCCCCAAAAATCTCACACAACAACAGAGAGGAACACGGAAAAATGTGGCAGCCGATCTGTTAGAGCAAACGGAAAGCGATCCAGATTTGTTGAGTCGTGTTATCACTAGTGATGAAGGTTGGTTTTTTCAATACGATCCAGAGACAAAACGCCAAAGTTCGCAATGGTGCTCAAAGGGATCACCCAAACCAAAAAAAAATATTTTTTTGTGTGTTTTGTATAGCATTTTGAAAAAAACGTTTGTATTCAGAATGTTGCGATAATTCATAATAAATAATAATAATATCAACATAAAGGAAATGGTATTAATAGATTAGTTTACGAGATGAGCCCATTGAAATGAAAATTATATGTATGACATGTAAATGAGTTGTAATCTTGTACAGACACAGGCCGGCCATTTCTGAAATGTGTGACTAATGTAACCCCAATTACCAAAGTACACCAGTATCCATTGTTTAGTATTCAAATCCGCATAAAAACAACTAACTTTTACTAGGATCTGAACCTCCGGACCTCGACTTCGAAAATCAGCTGTTAAACAAACGATTTTTGTCAACGAGTTAACCAATAGACCAACCAGGTGGACTTTATTTAAAAAAGTCGAGTTGGGAATGCATTAGTGGTAAAATACGTGTAGTTTTTTGCTCTGTTATTTTTCGGTATTTCTGATTGGTATTTTGGTGATTTTCTTGGATTAGTGGAATGGATTTTCTTGGTGGAAGATTGATGAATTTAATAAAGTTATTTAACGCCAAATATAAAATAGTGTATTTTTCGATCCCATATTTTTGTCTTTCACCCTAAATTTCTTGAAAACTACTAAGGATACAGTTCTGAGAAATATTTTTTTTCAAATTTTCTCATAAGATTTTATATAAAACCACTAAATTTATCTCTTCATTTTGGTCCCAAGAATTACAGTCTGCCTTAATTTTACCGAAGGCGCAGAAATCAGGGTGATATCTTTCGTCAACTGAAACTCGCTAATGAAACGTTTCCGAAACTGTTTATATGAACTTTCTTTTTGGTTATCATAAATTTATTTTTTTCTTAAACATAAAGTGTAGATTTATAAATGAATTGGTTAAAAAAACTTATTTTATTTTATTATTTTTATTTAAGTATATAAATTTACGGTAACAACATAACATTCCTAAATTTCTGTTTTAATATTCTCTTTTACGTCGTTTTAAATTTGCATTTGTTTTCTTATTTTATTCTATTTTCCGTAGTAGAACATGTTCCGAAATTTGGTTACATTGTTCGTGAATCTAATTTTTTTAAATTCATTTATCTAATGTTCACTGTATCGAAATAATTATTATTAACAATACAAATTATAATAAAAAATCATACAATTAGACACATTTCATAAAGAATAAAAACACTTATATATTTGTCTGTAGCGCTTTCAGAGCTTACAGTTCCAACATCAGTAGACTTTTACTTTTTATAAATACACAAGCTAAGAAATTAAAATATTATTATACGAGAGGTAATCATTAAAGTAAACACCGTTTCACTGCAAAAAAAATTATTCTGAGAACTTTATAAATATTTTTTATTTCTCTTAAACTATACCTTACGCTACTTCTCTATATAATCGCCACATGAATTAAGACATTTATCGTAGCGATACAGCAGCTTCAATGTACTCTAGTTGTATTCTTCTGCTGCCAGTCCATTTAGCCACTTATTAAAACATTTTTAAGTTCATCGTCACTCGCGAATTGCTTACCGCTCAAAATTTCTTTCAATTTCCCAAACAAATGGTAATCAGAAGGAGCTAAGTCTGGACTACGTGGTGGGTGATCGTAAATTTCTCAATCAAATGTTCTCAGTAAATCACGTGTCGGACCCGCAGCACGTGGACGTGCAGGACGACGTCGTCGGTCAGCTGCCCACGTCGCCGATTTTGAATGGCGCGCCATAACTTACGTAAAGTTTCGCAGTAGACTTCTGCATTTATAGTCGTTCCACGTGGCATAAAATCAATCAGCAGTATGCCAAACCGCTCCCAAACGACTGTGGCCATCAGTTTGCGTCCAAATAACCTTTGGACCAAACCTTGGTCCTTGACCTTTGTTGGTCTGGTTGGTGATTGAGAATGACGTAATTCAATTGACTGCCGTTTTCTCTCTGGCGTGTAATACGAAATCCATTCTTCATCGCCGGTAACGATTAAGGAACTCATCACCTTTTTCTGTGTAGCTCATCAAAAGTTCCGAAGCAGATCCCGTTCGGATTTTTTTTGTGTCATTCGTTAAGAAGTGCACAACGGTCATGAACAATGCGACCGATAACAGTTCTTGAAACATCAGAAGAAAGAAGGGCCAGATCGGAAATCGTTGAGCGACGTTTTTTTCTGATTTCATCATCGACTCGTTTCAATAAGCCCTCGGTGATTATCGAGGGCCTCCTCGAATGTTCTTCATAATACACATTAATTCTGTTATTTCTAAGCCTTTCACATAATTTTCGAATCTTTTTTTCATTCATTACATTATCATCGTACAGCAACCAAATGCCTATGAATTTCAGCCGGCTTAACGTTTTCATGTTTTAAAAAACGTATGACTCCACGTATTTCACAGTCGGCGGCAACATCGATTTTCCTATTCATTTTATAACGTAATAACTTACACGTAATCAAAGATATTACAACGCGATTGTTAATGTAATATTAACTTACAGACAACAATGCGGTGTGTACATTACTAGCGTGGCCATGAACGATACAGGTTCGCCAACCTTAAGGAGAGAAATTTCCCAGCGGAAAATTTAAAACATCCTATATCTAACTTTTATTGTCAATAATATGTATATAAATTATCTCTAGGGACTCCTCTACAAATCTGAACGAATTTTCAAGATACAGAAACGGGTTTCAGAATATTGTTCACCTAAAAAAAATAATAAACAATGTAAAATAATAATTAAAAAAAAAATTTCAATGAATTTTTGATTTATTACTAAGTAACAAACTGTCAATCAAACCAGAAGGACTATTTTCTTGTTTGTTACAAAGCTTAATATTTTAGTATAAAAGAAAAGTTGTTTTTAATAAAATACCATTTAAAATCTTTCTCCTACAAATAATGCAAAATAAAATTAAGATTAAAAGTACAGATTCATATACTTAGATGAAACTTCAAAACTTTTGTAGTCGATTTCAGAAAATAAATAGGTTTTCAAATTGACCCCCGTTTGTATATTTAAAAAACGTTTTTTGTATATTCAAGCTCGTATTTTACCAAAATGTACAATTTGTTTTTTCATTTACGTTTTTAATTTCTTTTTACGGTCGCGTAATACTATTAGATGACTCTTATGGTATTATTTTTTAAAAGAAACATTATACATTTTTTATTTATTTTATACCATTATTACTCAATATTAAATTTTTATAACGTAATATACTTTCTTTTACAAACTATTTCCATGGGAAATTTCAAGAAAACTTTGGTTAAAATAAATATATATTTTTCTAAATGTAAAAATTATCTTTAAAAAGGAATATAAAAATAATTCTTTTGACTTAATATTTTATTTATATTTATATACATAAACTTACAGTAAAAAATTAATATTCCTAAATTTCAGACAGTCTAACTCAAGCGCAATAACAGCCTCTGTAATGTCATTTTTAAGTTGTTCGTTTTTCTTACTTTAATCAGATTTGTCGCCTTTTGAGGTTCATTCAAACAACTTTATTCATACTTTTTTTTTGCCTACCAATATTTTTGGGTAAATAAAAATTAAATTTAAAATGATTAAAATAAGACTCGCTTAAAATGAAACAGGATTAAGAAACAATACAATGAACTCTAGTAGTAATTTGGTTTTTAGTTTTGTGCTGTCATAAAAGATTAAATTTAAATAATCTATTTCATCGCAGTGTTTAATTTACAATTAGTTCCAATTTAACGAAACCATAAATAAATTTGAATACAAAAAAAAAATGATATGGAGAAGCGATCTTGGCGGGATTTCCATTGAAATCCCTTGAAGAACTTCTTATATATACACATAAATATATAATAAACATAAATGAGTAAATACAATGATCCAAAGAACAATGATAAATTCAGAACATAAAAAGCAAAGAACATTAATAAATCACACAAAGAATAACTAATCAAACAAAGAAACACTAAAACAAATCAAAGAACGAACAAAAATAAGTGGCGAAACGAAACGAGGAATTTTGACGATGCACAATACCCTAGAGTAGCTGATTCACTTCAAATCTCGGAGATCTTACAGATCTAATATATGCAGTTGCTTTAGTCGCCTAAAATCCACCCAATTCAGGAGGTTAACCCCCAGCCAGTTCACATGTTTGTTCAGTCTCATTTTGTATCTTGTACCGAATCCCCGTATCTCCTCTCGAACGGTTGGCAATCCCAGATAATAGTGTATTTCAGTGTTTTTCGCTAACCGTGGCATTTAAAGAACTGACATTTTTTCTGCTCGGTTTGAATATTTAAAAAAGTTGATTTCATATAAAACACGTTTTCGTTTTAACTAAAAAAAGTCAAATAAATTAAAACATTTTTTAACCCACCGGATCGGTCTAGTGGTAAACTCGTCGTCGTAAATCAGCTGATTTCAAAGTGAAGAATTCTTAGATTCAAATCTTAATAAAGGTAGTTTTTGCTTTTATTCGGATTTGCATACTGGATCGTGAATACTAGTATTCTTTGGTGGTTAGGCTTCAATTAACTACACTTCTCAGGAATGGTTGGTCTGAGTTTGTTCAAGACTACATATTTACCGGTACAACTGTACCGGTAAATATGCGACTTATCAGTATAATGTAATTACATTATACTGACATTACAGTATAATGTAATGTAATTACATTACATTATACTGATAAGTCGCTAATGATATAGTTACTAATGGCTAGTCGCAAATGGTTTAATTGTTGATGTGACTATAAAATAAAAAAACTTTCTTTCTTTAAAAACAAAAATGCACTCAGCAATTTTCCAATATCAAACAGGTTCAAAACTGTTTTAAAAAAATCTGATGTGGTCACCTCATGACTTCTTTGTACGCCTATTGAATTACATATACACATTTTTTCCTGAACTTCATTTAAATTGATTTCATTTGAAAGCGAGATACGATCCTCCAGTTCTTTAATAAAGTGGACAGTTACACAATTTCTGAAATATTAGTTTTTATTAACATCAAATATTTATACAATTATTAATTCAACAACCTACCTGAGATATTAGGATAGAGTAAAAGTCCCTTTATTGCTCTTTTATATTAGTTTCCCTTAGAATTTTATGTTAGTTTAGATATTAATTTTGTTTATGACTCTCAAGTAGACATGTAATGTAAGTAAGAACGTGTCGGATCCGTAACCATGCACACCGAATTAGACTTAATATAGATATATTTTTTAACTTTTTATTTCCTTGTACGAAGTAAAGGAAGTGTTGTGATCGCGAAAAATTTCGGTTTTCAGATTTCAACGGAAATATCCATTTTGATCATTCCTGAATCCATTTTGACTAGTTTCGGCGCGACGTTTGTACGTACGTAGTATGTATCTCTCGCATAACTTAAAAACCGTAGGACATTGAAATTCTGGATTTAGGACTGTTGTAACATCTAGTTGTGCACCTCCCCTTTTGATTGCAATCGACTGAACCAAACGTGTCCAAAAACGCCCAAAATCAAAAAAAAAAAAAATTGATTTTGGACTTTTTATTAACTGCAGTAATAAGCCTATTGAGAGCTATTCAACGATATATCATAAATGGTAATTATTTTCATTGGTTCCAGAGTTATAGCCAAATAAAAGTTTAATTAATGAAATATTTGGTTCTTACAAGGGGAAGACACATCGGTTCGAATCCGATTTCACTCCTTTTTTTATTGTTAACATTTTTTTAAATTTAAATATATTGATTTATAAAATTTTATTTGATATTTAAAAAATAAATTTTCTTTCCCGTTATTACAATAATTTATATCAATTTTTGTAAAAATAGTTTATTTTTATTAAAATATATTACGTTATTTTATAAAACACTATTGTAATTAATTTCATTTGTAACATAATCATATTATGTTAAGAATAAATTTGTCATCAAAATGACAAATTGTTACATAAACAAAATGGTTTTGTATTCATTTTCCGTTAATTTTGATAGGTTGGAAGGTTTGAAGAGAGAGAGAGGGAGCTATTGTTAATTAGAAGAGTTGGCATTTCAGTGAAACGTGTATTGAGATATTATTTCGCTTATCTGACAACGTTTTACAATGGAACGCCAGATGAATTTCTCTTACAGATAATATACATTTTATCGGAAGGATATTACATTAAATGACGGTAAGGGAAGGAAACTATAGAATGAAATAGAAATAAAGACTTTTCTATTAATTAAAAGATATTTAAGATTTCTAATTAATAATTTATTAATTATATATATTTTATCATTATTTATAAAAAAAATAATTATCGTTTATTTACTATTTAATTTTTAATCTCTTTCTTTTTGTTAAGCACTTTTCAAAGATCACTGCTTCATAAGAAATTACTGAATAATGAATAGTGTATTAAAAAAAAAATTAAAAAAAGCTAAAAACAAAATTGTAATACTTTCCTAGTACTGGTTTATTCTTTTACTGAGGAAAAATAATTATATATGAAAAAAGATACGTAAGATTTCCTTTTTTGGGTAATTTATTATAAAGTTTTATTGTAAAATTATCTTATATGTTAAAATAAACCAAAAAAAGTAATTAAAAAAAAAAATCGGTATTTTTTAAAAGTTTTCTGCTTCTTCAGCTCCAAAGTTTTTTTAACGTTTACTTTGTTAAATAGAAGAGATTAAAAAACATTCCACTGAAAAATGTACAACCAATAAAAATTAATATGAGAATCCTTTTTTGAGAGTGGGTGAATTATGATGAAATTTTATGGTAATATTATTATTAAAAGCTTAATAAATCAAAAACGTTTTTAAAAGAGTCAAAGAATCGAAATTTTTAAACTTTGATCGGCTACCCCATCTGCGATTTTACTTGCAAAGTATTTCTTTGGTTCACTTGCACTACTACTATACAAGGGAAGATAAAAAAAAATCGTTTAAAAAATATGAAATAAATAAAAACATAGTTTTTTTAGATTTTGGGGAAGAGGAAAATTTTGGGACAAAATAAAAAAAAAAAATGGTAAGATAAACATGTACGAATGTACTGAGCTTAACATAAAGTTGGGTTATGTTTGCAAAAAATAAATAAAAATTGGCCCCAGAAAGTTTATCTGTCCTCTCCTACTCCCTGGAGAAATTGACACCAAAATTTTATTAACAAATTTAATTTCCCCATATACAAGAGTCTCCGTTCAAAATTATAAAAATCCGTTCAAAATTTTATTGAAATCGGTTTATCCAGTCATAAGTTATTAAGCATTAAACACCACAACACACATACATATACGTACATAAACATTACCTTTCCCTTTTTTTGGGGGGTGTCTCTAGGTCATGAAACGTTGAAAAATGCAAAAAACCTGAATCCCCACTTTTGACTGATTCCACTTTCCTTCTTGCAGCAGAGGTCTAGAGCAATGATGCCAAAATAAAATTTACATTAAAAATAAAATTTACGTTTTTAACAGGTTTATATTTTTGTGATATACTAACAGACCTGGCAATGCTTGGCTATTGCTAGATTTGAGTATATATATAGATAAATGAGCACAATTGAAAGAGTTTGATAAAACATTAACAAAATGAACATTTTCACAAAAACCACAAAATTTAACCTTTCCCTTTTTCTCTTTTACCCTTTCTCCCTTTTCCTTTTTCCCCTTTTCCCTATTCCGCTTTTCCTTTTTAACATATTTTCTTTCCCTTTCCTCCATTTCCCCCACTTCCTTCCTCATTTCCCTTTTCCTTATTTCACTTTCTCATTTTCCATTTTATTTTTTCCTTTCCCCTTTTCATTTCATTTTCCCATTTTTCCTTCTTCCCTTTTTCCCTTTTCCGATTTTTCCCTGTCTCCGTTTTCCCCGCGCGTTAATCGGTCCAGTAGCTTTTCGTCTATAGCGGACACAGATATCAAACATTGAAATCACAGATAACATTGAAATGGAATCGTAAAATATTTAGAATAACGTGTGTTGCTTTTACGTTCAACAGATAGCGCTATTTTTTAAAAAATGCATGTTTTACCTGTCACTGGTGTGACATCTTAGGTATATAAATAGTAGGTATATAAAATCACGCGCGTATTCGAATCCAAAATTGTGGCAATATTATAAAGCAATCGGTGAAGAACTTTCGGAGATTTAAGATTTTGACCAAACGAACATTTACATTTTTTTTTTATTTATGTGAATTAAGTACAATTTAACAAAATTTAACTTTTTTGAAAATTCAACAGAATCCACATTAACAATTTTGAAAAAATCCTGAAAAAATATCCCGACAATTATTTTTTTAAATCTTATGGTAGATATTTTCAAAGTGAATTCAAAGGTCATATATTTTCTCCTACCATCTGTTTAACTGGGTTGATGCTATTATATATTACTTTACATTTTAGGTTAGTTTTTTGGCTTTTCTTTTTCCTGTTTAGCCTCCGGTAATTACCTTTCAGATAATACTTCAGAGGATGATATGTATGAGTGTAAATGAGGTGTAGTCTTGTACAGTCTCAGTTCAACCATTTCTGAGATGTGTGGTTAATTGAAATCCAACCACCAAAGAACACCGGTATACGCGATCTAGTAATCAAATTCGTGTAAAAATAACTGATTTTACTAGAACTTGAATGCTAGAACTCTTGACTTCCAAATCAGCTGATTTGAGTTGGAGTACTCATAGGGTGTAGACCTATTGTTGATCCGCTCTGCGATTTTAGCTATTTAGTTCGGTTTTTTGATTTTTTTGTTTGGTTTGCTGGTTAGTGAATTTTCGTGAATTTTGGACATGGATTAATACCGGTTTTTTTATTTTTTTCTTCGGGTTTGTATTTGCCATAAGAAAAACATTGAAGTTGGTTCTACATAACCTATTACTTGGTGAATACTATTCCAAGTCGATTGGTTTCTATATAACGCAGCTCCTTCTGGAAATGGCGAATTTGAAGCCTATCTACATCGATTTGGCAGGAGAGCGTCTCCTCTATGCAGGTACTGCGATCTTGAGGATACCGTTGAGCACACCATCTACCAATGCCAGCGGTGGGATGTGGTCAGACAAGATGTCAGAAGAAACAGTTCCATACATGTTGACAGGAAGAGGATGAGACCTTGTACATGAGACCTTGTCTCATGTACTACCATGAGACAAGATAGTACACCTAGCAACAAGTATCCTGAAAACTAAAGCGAGAGGAGCTAGAGAATGGGATAGAGCCTGATTCAGGACCCAGATCAGTAAGAGGACTGAAGATCAGCAGCAAGGAATCAGAGTTCCATACAAAAGACATGATACTCAGGCGAAGAAAGTGACTTGAAGGTGAAGGGACGAAGGACAGCCCCCTGTGGAGCCGTCGTGCGTCTGCACTTGTGCGGATGGGCTATGGTGATGAAGCGCGGGGACTCTGGACCCCTGGACCCTAAAGGCACATCCTGGGCCCGCCCAATGCTTAAACTGCAGGACCGACCCCGGAGGAGGAGAAAAGGTGAGATATGAGTTTTAGTCGGTAGGGTGCGGGTATGCATAGGTTCTTAATAACATCTAGCCGAACCCGTGCGAGTCCGACACTCCCCCATTTATGGGGAGTGCGTAAATGGCATTTCTCAGACTCATCTATAAAAAAAAAAAAATCAAAAAAATCAGCTGATTTGAGAAGACCCGCTCACCACTAGACCAACCCGGTGGGTTTAGTTTTTTTGCCTTAAAATGTAATTATCTTTCTTCCTGCATATCTAAATTACCAATTATCTATTTCATGTATTTCATCTTTATCCCCCTTTATTGACTTTTATACACATCTTTATAGAACTAGATTTAATTAAACAGAAAGGTTTGTTACACGTGATATTTATCCAACCTTGTTTTTTTTTTGTGATCTTACCATACTTCTTTCTTGACCAGAACTTCTTTCTTCTACAGTTCGTATTTAATTTTTTTTATTTCGTTATTTATCTTTACATAATTTAATTTCAACAGTTTTAAGGAAACTGATTAGGACGTGTCGTTAGAGGAAATGGAATCTTGATAACTGTAATGAAAGGATCAATAGAAAGAGGAAGGAAGCGAGGAAAAAAGACAAATTAATAATGAGTTAAAATTGGAATCTACAAGCGGACGAAGAAGTTTTGGGACAGAAATGGGTAGAGACAGATGCGGAGTAAGGGATCTACCATCAGGCAGAACACCAGATGATGGTGGTGATGACAAGGGAATAAAGGTGGATTAAAGAATTATCCAAGAATAGTATTAAAAAAACTTTTTTTAAAAAATTTTTAAATAATAAAAAAGTACATGATTCTAAAGCAAGCTTTTCTACTAAGTTGATTTACAGGGTACATGATATATTTTATTTAACAAAAAGGGGTTTCTGTTATTTTCACTATCTATTCCAGTATTTCTTATTATAATGTCACATAAAAATATCTAAGATATAAATGACACTAGTCATTACTACTTTCTCTGAGAGTAATGTTGTCAATTTACAGTAAGATGTAAATATCAGGCCATCCCGGTCAGGCATGCCATTTTCACACACGCTAAAAATCATTCATCTCATCCTCTGAAACAATACCTAACGGTGGACCCGGAGGTTAAACCAAAAAAAAAAAGAAAAAAGTAAGATGTAAATGTGGTGAACAGAGTGAAATCGTCATTTGTAGGGCTGGATATCTTAGCATTTCAATAGATTTTTGCATGATCATATGAAACTGTATGTTTAGCTCAATGTAATAGGTACTGAGAAACCACTTATTCCTCACTCTCCTTAGTTAGTCTGATAAGGAATGCTTATTATTCTTACGAGTAGGACTGTGTCATTTTTTTCTTGGATTGATTTTTTTTGTGTTTGATTGTCAACAATTATTACAATATGACATACATATAAATATGCATGAGTTGAGTGCCTCACGTATGACATAAGTACTTCAAATTAAAACTCATAAGTTTTAAAATAATCTGAAAAAATTATTCTTTTTAAAAAAAATGAGGAAGAAGTGAACTATGTGACTTTTAATTCATCGATTGTTAAAACAGGAAGTGGCTGTAGAGATTTCAGAAATACCAAATATTATTTTTAAAGTTTAAAAAATTATTTTCACGCTGGTATGTTACTTGAAAACGTAATTATTCAAAAATTAATTTTTTTTAACATTCTAAAAATAACTAATAATTAATCTATTAAATTACATCACAGTAATAAAATATAATAATTTTATTAAAATTTATACTCCCTTTTTAATGTTTTATAAATCGATTTTTATGGAATTATATTCACAGTGAAAATTATTTTATCTGGTAAGTAAAAAATTGTAAAATTAAAAAAAGTCTGACAACAAAGTTGTAATGCTTTCCTAGCTCTGGTTATTTATTGTAATATAGTGGAAGATAAATTATACATGTAAAAAGTTACCTAAGGTTTCTTTTTTGGTCTGGGGGTAATTTGTGATGAAGTTTTATTTATTAGAGCGTTCGGAATGCCATTTCAACCATCGCACCAGAAATGCTTCAACGAACATGGCAAGAAATCGCCTATCGGTTGGATATTTTTCGTGTGACTGGTGGGGCACATGTGGAAGTGATGTGATGTAATATTATTTTTTGTTATAACTTGATAAGACAGGCTTTAATTTAATTTTATTTAATATCGGTATGTGTAATATTTTGACAGATATACTTAAATAAAAATAGAGCATTTCAAATGGGACATCTTGTACATATATATATATATATAGTTAAATGGATTCTGATAACTTCCATTTTGTTTTGTTAAAATTGTCAAATACAAAAAAATTCACACGATTAATACGTCTTTTGATAAATATATTATTTTAATTGGAACACTATTCTCGAGTTACAAGGACGCACGCGCACACACACACTCACACACACACACACACACACACACACACACACACACACACACACACACACACACACACACACACACACACACACACACACACACACACACACACACAAAACGGATTAATGTTTTAAGTTTAAATTGAAGTTATTTTTTTAATTTTATTTTTAAATCCAAAAATCTTATTTGTTTAACTTAACATATTGAGAGATTATACATACTTTTTATTAACCAATAAAAGCGTATATATAGATTGATTCGTAAAGGATGTTAAAAACTTTCAGGACATGTTCTACTAAGCAAAATAAAGAAGAAAGTTCATATGAACATAAGTTTGGATATGCTTAGTTAGCAAATTTCAGCTGGCAAAAAATTTCGCCCTGATTTCTGGGCCTTTGGTAAAATTAAGCCAGTCTGCAGTTCTTGGGATCCAAATTAAGCGGTAAATTTAGTAGTTTTATATGAAATCTAACCTGAAAAATATAGGTCCCAAAATTGTATTAGCTAGATTTCATAAAAACGTTACCTATTTTAATGGTACCATGATTCGAACTCCGGAAAATTTCGACATATCTTCGAGTTTCACATCCCCCAGACCCCAAAACCAACGTCAGTTCAGAAGTTTATAAATATATATATTTTATTTTCTTGTAGACACGATAACCGCCGTAATTTTCCACCCTCACTTTCAAATTGATATATACGACCCAAAATCTCGGTCGAGTTTTCGTTAATGAGAAAAATCGGACCATGGGGGTGGAAATGGGATGGCTTTGTCGAAAAAAACAAAATATCACTATAACTTTTCTATTAAGTAAAATATCGAATTCATTTAAAGTTTTTACTATTCTTTGAATAAGGGCTTAAAACTTATCTAAGTAAAGTTTTTGGATATCACTAACCATTGGCTCAGTGGGTGGAAAAAAGGGGATTTCGAAGAGAAAAAAGTCATACTTCGCTAATAGGTACAGTATCGATTTAAGTGGTCGTTAGTCCTCTAAACATTACCTAAAACTTTTGTCTGAAAAAACTTTTGATATGACCCACCCTTACGGCAAGGGATGACCAAAATGTTGTTGGAATTGATAGAAGATGGGGCTCGTCGTATGCTAAACATATGAACATTTTTTTACATGCAAACATTTTATCGAGTAAATTTGAAGTTTTTCTTAACTTTAAGGTGGAAATCTTTTTTATCCCCTACTTAGGACTGGTGAAATCTTGCTCCGCCTTCCGGCGTGCTGAAAGGGATTTTTTTTTTTAGTAGTTTATAAGAAATCTGGGGTAAAGGCTAAGACCGGAATCAAAAATCACACTATTTTATGTTTGGAATAAAATAAGCTGGTTAAATGGGTAATGAACAAAATTCTTTAACAAAACTTTTACAGAATTTGATTTTAAGTAAAATATTACGAATAAAGTTCACAGAAACAAAATAAAATCCTAAGAATTATGAAGTATATGAAAAATAATGCATATCAAAATGCGGCAGATTTTAACTTTGTAATAAACGAAAAAAAATTGTAAATATTACAAAACAAAAGAATTAAATAATTTAGAAAAATAACAATTGTTATTTTAAGGGAAACATAGAATAGTGTGTTTTTCGATCCCAGGTCTTTTTCTTTATCTACATTTCTAGTAAAATATTAAAAATACATTTGTGTGATCGATATTTGCAATTTTTCAGGTCAAATTTAATGTAAAATCACTAAACGTATCCCTTAACTTTGATCCCAAGCCCTGAATAACCAGGGGAAAAAATTTTCGCTACCCTGACACTCGCTAACGATGTGTTTCCAAATCTGTTTGCATGAATTTTTTTTATTTTCATCCGTAGAACATGTTCTGAAAATTTGTTACATTCTTTGTGAATCATTCTGTATATATGTAATAAGTTAGAAAATCCTAAAAAAATAATAAATAAGCTTTATTTAAATTTTATAATCTTTATTTTTGGGCCCAAAATTTTAAATATTTTTCGTTTTTACAATTCGGTAACAGTATTACGTTTATAAAATTTATAATTTCTGTGAATAAGGAAGTACAATTTTGATGAAGGCAAAAGGTATAGAAACGTTTAATTTATATTAAATATAATGAAAAATTATATTTTATATAAATTAAAGACCTTAATATGGAAATTTTGTAACTAATAAAATGGAAATTTGTCTAGAGTTCAAGTAAAGGAATATTAAAACAACCTTTACGTTTATTATATAAAATCTACTTTTTAAATTTATTACTTATAAAGATAAGCTGAAATATTCAGCTATTGATAAATATAAGAATTTATTTTATTTTTTATTTTTTCTGAAAGACAGACGAAGTACGGAGTATGAGAATGATGGAACTTCGCTGATGACGTAAGCGTTATTGATTTGTCTTCATTCACCCCACCCGTGTTTTTCCCTCCATACATACGTGATTCCCATTCAGTAAGATCCGTATCAAAAATGCTCCGTTAAATAATTCTAGTAAAATGTTATCATAATTATTTTACTTTTAATTTTATTTTAGAATATTTTATATTTATATTAACCGGTTTTAATGAAACATATTTTAATTATTTAGAAGTAAAATATAAAAATTATCATAAAAAATACTTATATATTACTGTATTTTAACCGCAAAAGAGTATTCCCAGTTTTTTTGAA
Source organism: Lycorma delicatula (assembly GCF_047948215.1). Taxonomy (NCBI): domain Eukaryota; kingdom Metazoa; phylum Arthropoda; class Insecta; order Hemiptera; family Fulgoridae; genus Lycorma; species Lycorma delicatula. The sequence goes on along the minus strand of NC_134465.1, from coordinate 27,920,345 downwards.
AATTATTTGGAAAAACTATATCTAATTAAAATGCAATTTTTTTTAATATATAGTGATCGTACATAAAAATAAAATTAAATCAGTTGAAAGAGCAAGCATTTATAAAGATAGTAATAGCAACTAAGGATACGTAATAAAACTAAAAAAAAGACTGAACTAGGCTAAAAGAGTATTTTTGTTAATAATAAATATTGAAAACCAGAGAAATCGGTTGTTACATAGAAAATGTTCACAGGATCAAAATTTACGAGTTTTAAAAATGTCAAAAATAAACATGAATTAGATCGTTAAAACTAATTCATTTTATGAAGATTTTTTATATAAGAAATTATACAATTATACAGTAAATCTTATTTAAGGGAGGAGACATTTGTTTGATTGAAGATTCATGCTAAATCTTTCTTGTAATAGATTTTTATTTTATCCTATCTAAGGAGGCATGCATTAGGTCATGGTAAGCAATTAGAATTGGGTGTTTCAGTGATTTGGATTTTTTAAGCTAACTTTAAGCTTTTCACTAGAAGTTCCTAAACGAAACATTTTTTTATCTTTTACTTTTATTAAAAAATAAAAGTAAGTTTTATTCTAGAAACTTTATACTTCTCCAAATACTACAAAGTATTCAAAAAGTGACACAACCTTATGGAAAAATGAGTAAGTTACAATAGTTATTGAAAGTGACCTCCGTTATGCGATTCACATAAATACATTGAATACGGCGTTGCATTCTCTTTTGTAACGTTTGTTGAGGAATTGTACCAACAAATCGTTCAATTTCGCTCTGCAATTCGGGAATGGTGTGAGGATGAGTTTCCTTAAGATATCCTCACAAGAAAAACTTAGGAGAGGATAAATCAGGAGACGGAGGAGGAACACAACCCCTTCAAAATCACTTATCTATGAAATCACTGATCCATGAAAGTCACAGTGTTGTTGGGTGTATGAGTCATAGCATTGTTCTGCTGAAACCCAGTGTACTCTAGCCGGTCTGAATGTATAATGTTTATAGATCATCTGTACGTATCGCTCACTGTTCACTGTGCCATGAAAGAATGTCATGAAGATTTGCTTACGTGAAATTATACACCAAATAACCACTTTTTCTGCTGCAGAGGAGACTCGTTCAGCTGATGTGAATATTTCCTACACCAAATGCGTGAATTCTGTACATACACGTATCCATCAAGGTGGAACCATGCTACGTCAGAACAAAACCGATCATCGAGTTCTTCCCCGTCTGGCGTTACAGATGACATAGACCGCTGACAGAAAGCTACACGTTTTCCAGTGTCTGCAGGTAATATCTTGTTTATGACATGAATTCTGTACGGATGCAACTTTAAAGACTTGCGCAGTGCTGTTTGGGCACCATCAACGGAGAGACTAGACTGACTATATAAGCGTCGCACAGACTTGGGACTAACAGAATATGCATCTTGCACGTCGATCTAATTTTCTGGTGTTATCACTTTTTGTCAACCACTTTTGGCTGCCATATTCTCTATCTCTTGCAAATTCTCGTATAGCCGCTTGATGGAGGACTTGTTTTGTGCATCCACACCGTACTTTTCTGTGAAAGTATTCTGGGTCTGGGCATAACTGGCACATCTAATTTATTGGGAGACAATGAATATTCTCTGCTGCATTGTGCAACCCTTTTTTCCTCAACTGTTCTCAATTAAACTAGCAACAAAATATTTTCCCATAAGGTTGCGTCATTTTTTGAACCCTCTGTAGTTTTAAGGTGTTTCGGAAGTATTGTTTGTTTCTTAATTAATATTTATTACTTTTTATTTATTTTTTTACTTTTTTATATATAATATTTTTAATATCTACTGTTGATGATTGCTTAACAAATGAAATGGTCATCATCGGGTTTTACATTTTAACTAAACTATTTTTAAAGAGTTTTAGAATACTTTCCTGTTTTCCAGTTAAAAAGAAAATGTCAATACATCTTCAAATCCCATCTAGCTCAGCGTTTTTCTCACTTTAGAAACTTTTTCTCCCATCATCCCGTAAGTAACTGTAATTAGCACTATTATCTGTAGTTATTTACTCAATAAATGAATTTAGTACCCCAGTAAAACATATCTTGAGATTTTTATTTATTTTTAAAAATTAAATAAATATTAATAAATTAAATATATTAATAATAAATATAACATATAATACACAAATATAAAAAAAAAATATAAATTATGTTATATAAAAAAATTCTTCTTTATTTCTATATTAAAAATATAGAAAAAAAATAAAAGAAATAAAAAACACAAATAAAATTTCGATCTATAAGACCCAAAGGAGAAACTCAATGAGTCGTAAAGTAGGATTTTAAAACTAAAAAAAAAAAAAAACTAGAACATTTTTTAAAGTAGGTGTAAAAATTCATTAATCAAAAATATAAAAAATATCTGATGTGGAAAAAATACCTCATGACTTCCTTTTACAGCTATTATACATATACATCAACATATTTTTTTTTTTTTTTAAATGAAACGTACATAAAATTTAATTTTATTAATAACTTCTGATATTTTTTCATTTTTTTTTAAAATCAGAAGTTAATAATTATTAATAAATCAATATATTAAAATTAAAAAAAGGAGAAGTCGGATTTGAACCGATATGCCTTCCCCTTGTAAGATTCTAATATTTCATTAATTAAAATTTTATTTGACTATAACTCAGGAACCGACGAAAATAATTACCACTTATGATACATTGAAAATCCGAAATCCAAATTTTTGGATTTTGGGCTTTTTTGGTTCACTCGATTGCAATCAAAAGGGGAGATACGCAACTAGATATTACAACAGTCCTAAATCCAAAATATCAACATCCTAGGGCTAATCGGTATTTAGTTGTGGGAGATACATACGTACGTAAAGACGTCATGTTGAAACTACAAAATAGATTCAGGGATGGTCAAAATGGATATTTCCATTGAAACCTGAAAACCAACATTTTTCGCGATCACAATACTTCCTTTACTCGAACACGGAAGTAAAAATTGAAATAAAACAAGAAAAAGAATAAAAATACAAAAGAAAATATTAAATAAGCAATAAGGTACATAAGTATATATAAATATAAGTAACTTGTAATTTTGAGAAAAGCGTAAAGCGCTTCCACTCAAAAAGGTTAACAAACGAAAACTAATTAAAATCAGAAGAATATACATATATATATATAATTTATAGCAGAAGAATCTTCACCTGAATGTAATTTCTTCTACTAAGTAGAATAGATGCGCATCCTAAAAAGAAGATGTTATATGGTCTCAAAAATGATATTTTTTGAAAATCCTTTTTAAAAATCTAGTGTTATTCGCCTTTAACAATTATAAAGTTTTTACATAACTTATTTTTTAAAAGAAAAAAAAAATTATGTAGAGAGGAATAAATTTAGTAAAAAAACGAGCTATTGTATATATCAATTTGTTATGACTTTGCATTAATGAGGAACGTGGTTTTACATTTAGGCTCATATTTTCATAGTACCTGTAGTATAGAAGTAACATGTTCTACTTCAGTAACACACTAGTAGCCTTGTTAAAATTAGCGAGGATGTTCACGCCAGGTTTCAACAGCGCAATCGTTAATCAGGAAGAACTAGCTTCTAGAATCGTGTGACTTACGTTTAAATAATATCATAGTCCCATCTTGTTACAAAGAGTCTTTCATTTTCAGCGCAAATAGTAAAATTGCAATAAAGTATGAATAATTTCAACCAAAATCCTCCTTTTTTTTAAGCTTATAACATTACATTACGTTCTAGAAACAATATCATTCATATAGCCTCAACAGCTTTGCTTGACATAACGAAGTTTATCAATATTTTGCGTGACTCTTCCGCACAAATCAGCTTGCATTCCACTAATAATGCGTCGAATATCTGCCTTCAAGTCATCAATTGTTTGTGGTTTGTTGTCGCTGTAGACTTATGACTTAACAAAACCTCAGAGAAAGAAATTATCACACGATCTTGGTGTCGAATTAATATTATCATTTCGTAAAATTGTCGAATCACCAAACTTTTGACTCAATAACTGAACTGTTTCAGCAGCTGTGCGGCATGTGGTACCATCCTTTTGAAACCACATCTCATTCAAATCACAATTTTTAAACAAAAAATTACGAATCATAGCCGAATCATTTACTGTAACAACAACTTCTTACTCATTTTCGAAAAAAAAATGTCCGATGATCAATAGCCCATAATCGACATCAGTAATAATCAGTAATATATAAAATGTACGGGACAGGAGAAACGAAACCCCCCAATAACGGAAAACTAGAAGAGTTAATGTAAATATATTTTTTATTGGTGATTGGTTATATCTCCGGTAACATACTTGTAAAATTTGTTGCAATGCTGGAACTGGGGAACATTTCAGTTTGTTTCTCCCCCCAAAAATGACGAGGCCCAAGGGTGAACCAAAAGGTTCCTCCCTTGGGCCTCGACTTTTTGGCGACACCTTGGAAGATAGTATTATTTAAAAGATATATCAACCTCCTTACAGCCTTGATTTCTCCCTACTGACTTCTTTATTAAGGCTACTAAAAAAAAAAACAATTGAAACGAACTAAGGATTTCAATGTATTGGAATAATTTACCTATAATAGGAAGGAATGTATTCCACAACTACATGAATATTTATAAAAGTTGATGAACGGAGGATAAATGCAATATTTATTGTAAACACTACCAATAAAGAATATATGTCTTTCAGGACATATTTTACTGGTAAAATAAAGATGAAATTTCATTTAAAAATAGGTTCCGAGAAGTTCCGTTAGCGAGAGTCGACTGGCGAATGATTTATCCTGATTTCTGCGTCTTCAGTAAAATTACAGCGGACTGTAATTCTTGGATCCAAAATTAAGGGATAAATTTTATGGTTTTTTTAAAATCGGGCCTGAAAGATTGAAAAAAGTTCCCAAAACTGTAATTTTTAGTAGTTTTTGAGAAATCTGTGGTAAAAGACAAAAGATTTTAATCGAAAAAAAAACCACTATTTTCACGTTGGCGTAAAATAACTTTGGTAAGTGGATAACAAACACATAACTGTTTAGTTTTTGGAAGTTTATTAAAATAAATTACATCAAAATGTGGCAAATTTCTTAAAAATTTGGGATATTTTCTATCAGGGCGGGGTATTAAGTTATTTAAATAACCATATTGTTTAACGTTTTACATTTTTTCTATTTTGATAGTTCTTATATTCAAAGCGAAGAATTCGGGTAAAATTATTTAAAAAAAAATAACTCATAAATATAGATAATAAATTTAAAATGCTCAAAAATATAATCGTAATTCTACATAAACAGATTTGTAATTTTTTTTTGGAAGAGATAAAAATTTTTGACTAATCAAAAAATTATAATTGGGCTATCAAAAAATTAACATTTCTAAATTTTAAATATATCGGGTACTAGCAAAATAGATTTAGATTCAAAATAAACTAAAAAATATATTATTTTAATTAAAATAATATTTTAATTGTACCAGACAAGGTTTACCGACAAACTGGAAAAGATTGAAAGACAGATTCTACGACGATGCATCGAGAAAAACATTAAAAAAGACGGGATTTGGTGAATTATTCCAAACGAAGAGATTTACAAAACGATCATCCCGATAACTAATAAATTTAGAAAGAAGAGAATTTCCTTTCTAGGACATATTTTCAGAACGGAAGAGACCAGACTTATCAGACAGATAATCGAACTTTTCTGGAACAAGAAAAGCAGACCGAACTGGTTATACGAAGTACAGAAAGACATGGAGGAATTAGACATAACCCGTGAAAACCTAAAAACGAAAACCGGAAACTATGAGAAATTAAAAAATAAAGAAACAAGATTCCTATCAAAACCCAAGAAAACAATAAGCCGGGTGTACTCTGAACAAGAAAGGGCAAGAAGATCTGAAACCCTTAGAAATTACTGGCAAAAGAGAAAACCTGAAAAACAACAAATCAGCAAGAAAAGAACTTGCCAAAAAAAAAAAAATGAATTAAAGTGATCCATTATGGTCTTAAAAGTGAATAATAATAATAATAAAATAATATTTTTGGTTACCATGTAACATTGGAGTAGATGAGCAAAATATCTTTATGCAAAAAAAAGCTCATTAGCAAGATATAACTAGATATATCTAAAAAAATATATATAAAAGTGTAACTTTTTGGGAAGGGAGGTTGAATATTAAATAAAAAGTTTTGATAATTTGTGATCTTGATAAAAAAATTTCAACTTATGTATGAAAAAACTTTTACTAAAGTGCCCCAGTAAAGATTTTAAACTTCATTTCAGCCAAAACACCCCTCTCCTTTCCAGTTTTGGCAAACAATTCTTTCTACCGTTTGGTAGTACCTGTATACCAAGTTTGAAGAAAATCGGTCGTAGTGGTCCAGAGTTAGAAGACCAAATACAGGCCAAAATACATACCTACGCCCAAACATCCATTTTACAATAAAGTTTTTTGACTTGAAACCACTGAAATAATTTTTCTCATAGATTATTTAAAATTTATTTTAATATATATATATATATTTCTTTTTTTTGTTAATTTTTTTAAACGTCTCCTTTAGGCATAAAAATTAAAAAAGGGTAATTTTTTTAGATTTTTTTTTTGACCGATCTATATAATTTCCCATTATAACTATAGCAGCATATATTGCTATATCCCGGAAAGTAATGTATAATTGGAAGAAGGATATTTAAAAAACAGTACTGTTACGCTAAATACGAGTAATTATGCAGTAACTTCACAATATCCAGGTTATTAGTATTAAATAATGATAATAACTTTAAAAAAATGGATATATACTAGCATCCCCTTCGTAGCTGCGCCGGCGCTATATGGTTACTTGCGTTTCCCGTCGCGGTCAGGCTCGGTCGTGGCTACTTCGCTCGCCCTTCCCGTCTAGCCAGGAGCTCTGCTTCCTAGACCCTATGTGTTCAATAAACTCATGCTTGTGAAAATAATAATGATAAATAAAAATTAAAACCTGTTCAATTTACAAAAACGATCGGTGTATTGTAATGTAGTCAGAGCAACAGTTTGGTCAGTACCTGATCTTTAAGTTGAAATAGTGCAGTAGGCCATAAATTGACAATGAATAAAGAGATTCTTTTGAAAAAGCCACCGATTTGGGAAGGAGTGGTGGCGTCGGTATTCGATACAAATACTATTTTTAAAACTTTTTATAATTTTTTTAATAAGGTGTCGGACGGAAAACAGTAAAATAAATAATCAAAACTCAACTTAAAATAAAGTATTTACTTAGAAAGGTACTACTATGTACGTAATACAACAAAGTACGGTCTCAAAGACCGAGTTTAAGTTTAGAATTTTTTGAGATGCATCTTATGTTATATGTTGTGTTGGTGGTATTTTGTGCATAACTGATCTTTCGTGTTCTTTCTTCCTAGTTTAGTTTTTTTGAGGTCATGTATGATTGTTTCCTAAATATTTAAATCGCTCAGTTAGCGATGAAATAAATGGACGAATACTGGTTTTCTAAATTTACCATATCTCGAATATTTCAACAGCTGGATTAAATAATATTTTTTTTTTTTATACATGAAACTATGGAATGGAACATTTTTAAGGAATGAAAAATGCCATGTTTGACATGGATTGGAGTCCGGAACCTTTAGATAAAAGCTGAGATACTATTATTCCACCACAGTAATCGGCATTTAAATATCCAAAACTTTATTCATAATCTTATGTTTTAAATTCCTTTCCTAATGTAAATAAATTATTTTACTTATTTAATTAAATATTCATGCCTCTTAATATAGTTTTTAAAAATATAGATAAAAAAATAATAACGTTGAAAAAATCAAAGTTTGTTTTTAATAACGTAAAAGGTAAACGCAAACGGTAAAACAAAATCGCATAAATTATTTTATTTATTTGTATTTCAGTTTAATTTTTAAAATTCTAAACTAAAATTAACAGGCACTGTGTATGTATTTTAAATAATTTAGATTTTTATTTAAGAAAAGAAGGATTCAAAGACATCCAGGCTCAAGACGTATTTCCTTGTCGTAAATTAAATCAGAGTTGTTGAAAAGTAATTCTAAATTAACTGTTAACTGTAGCGTAATGAAGTATTTTAAAAACGCTTGTTGAAGTAACGATAAAAATATTATTCTTCCCGTATTATAAAATATTTTTGGAGTTTTAGAGCACGGTCTATAATTCTGTGTAGAATGTATACATACACACGTAAAGAGAATGATATTGACTGCAACGCCGGATGTGTAGCGCGATATTCCAATAACCACTAAATCTTATGCGCAGCCGCTGAGAAGCAGACTGAATGGTGGTGGTTGACGTCACGAGTCGGTGGTATCAAGTCGGGAAGGGAGAACCACGTGTAAGCAGCAGCGGGTTGGCGATGGAAACTTCCTCTACACCACAAACGTCATCAACTCCTGTCTAAGTAAAATTGCCACCACCACCATTTTCAAACAGAAAATTTTATGGAAAATTATCATACGTAAACCATTTTCTCTGAAAGTAAGTCGGTTTCGATAGTTCATCAAATTAAAGAAAGAAAAAATCATTACACAAAAAAGCATAGATAAACAGTAGCGTATAACGGTTAACAAATAAGGAACTGCGAGAACTCTATAGAAAATAACAATCAAAAAACTTAATAATAATAATAATAACTTAAATTAATAATAAAGAGAAAAACTACTAAAGAGAAAACAATTTACAAAATAAATAAATATATTACTTTCAAAACGCTATGGGGCTTGGGAATCGCCCAAAAATATTTTAAAGAACATATTAGAAATTTTCATACCAAATTAATTTTTCCGCATAGATTCCTTTCACCGGTAATGGTACAATTGTATTGCATAATTTTATCGGCAAATTAATGTGCTCTATTACCAGAGGATCTACGGCCATTAGTTCAGTTTTTTCAAAAGAGATATGAAGCCCTATCTTTTGTGCTAGGTTTTGAAGGCTCATGATTTGTGTTTTGGCTTCTTGAATATTATTTGCTAAAAGAGCGAGGTCATCTGCAAATCCCAGGCAATTTAGTGCGATGGAGTTTTTCTTAGTACCCATTTTTATATTTTTGGGATTTATTTCATACAATTTTCTCATGACAAATTCAAGGGCGCAGTTAAAAAGGAGTGGTGAGAGACCGTCTCCTTGCCTCAATATAGTTTTTATGTAGAAGGGTTGAAGGAGTTCACCTCTGAATTTCACTCTGAACTGGGTATCGGTTAAAGTTAATTTTATCATGTTTACGAGTTTAGGGTTTATCCCAAGTTTCTCAGAATATTCAGCATGAATGGTCGGTGTATACAAACTAAACTACTCTCTAAACATAGTAGTCAGCTCAAAATAACCCTAACTTTCTTTCTACTGATCAGATCGAGGATTTCAATAGCTTTAAATCTTCTCTGGACAAAGGAAACCATTTCGCAAAAACCCGCGCGTAAATCGGTCCAGTAGTTTTTAGTCTATAGCGGACATACATACGAACATTGCCTTTTATGTATATAGAAGAAGAAAGTCTGTTTATATATTTGTTTGTTTCGTAAATATCTCGACCCCAGCGCCACCTAGCGGGTCAAAATTAATTCAGAAACCTTTGCGGGCGTACGCATAACTCACCAAAGTTTCATCGCAATCGGGTGATATAAGAATGTGCATAAGGGACAAACAAACAAACATTCATTTATATATATATATATATATATATATATATATATAAAAAATATAAAACAATATATCAATATCTTTGAACATTTTATACGACTGCCCTCAACGGAGTGAAATGTATTTAGAGCGACGTATGTATGTTTGTTTTTTCCATTGTAGCAGCTCTCAACGGCTGAACCTATTTACATGTATGATCCAGCAGTGGAATCATTACATTTCCGGCAGTTTCAGGGCTACATAAATATATATATATATATATTATATGCTTAAATAAATTTAAAAAAAAATACAACATAAATTATACTACATACAAATATACAAATACTATGTACAAAAAAATTATCACCCGCACGCTTGTTACTATATGAGTAATTATCCTATATTAAAGAGCAATGTTAGTCAGCAGTGTTTTTTTTTGGCAATCGTTTTATAATTTTTAATATTTATCTCTTGTTTTACATGTTACGAAAAAATTCATGAATCTACGACAACGATCAATCGACTAATGAATTACTCTACAGTGATCGATAGACTACTCTACACACTTAACTACCTTTATTATGTAATTCAGGACAAAAAGCGTAACATTTTCTCAAAAAAGTTCCTGGAGTATTGATTGGTTGTAATAATATGTCTTAAACCAAAAGGAGTTTGACAGAAATATCTCACTACTGCATAAGTAAACTATTATCGAGGATTGCGTTTAATAAAGCTCATTCATGGTAGGCAGTTTTTTCATGCCAATCGAAATTATAAATGAGAAAAACGCAATTTATTAAACTCATTTTTTACAATTTTTTTATAATAGATATGAATCTTATATAATAGAAAACAACTACCTAGAAAAATCAGTGTATCTTAATTCAATTCTAATAATTTTTACCGCATAATCTATAGGATATGAAAAGCTAGACTGAAACTTTACAAAACAATGAAATATCATTTTAATTCTGACGTTCCGCTGTCGGTATCTCTGACACACACACGTGCGCGCATAACTTTAATTCCGCATTCCAAATAATCTTTGATCATTTAATTTTCTAAGCAATTGGCACCGTTGGTATTAATACAATTGTATAAATTAAGTCTCCACATACAAACAATTTAAAAAGTGTAAATCCTAGTACTTTCGGAGCTGTTAATCCATCTTCAGGGATTTTCTAAAACATGTTAATTTACATTCAAATCAATAAAAGTTTTTAAATTAAACTGTTATGTTCATAATTTTTATGACCATAACAGTTTTATTTAAAAACGATTTTACGAATTTTTTCTTAAATTTAAAAATTCATAAGTTAGTATCAAATTATGAATTAATACCGAGTGGCTTGTTTTTAAATTTTTTGCTGATTTTATAAGGTCGAAATTTTAAGTTCAACTGAAAATAAATGTAACATTTTACTTTTAATATGATTTTTTGGTTTTTTTATTATTTTATTGACGAAGATATCCATTTTTGATAATTAACTGTGTGTGTGTGTGTGTGTGTGTGTGTGTGTGTGTGTATATATATATATATATATATATATTTAATTTCTGAGCCGGAAGTAATAAGTTTGAACCAAGATTGGAATTTTGATTTAAAAAATTCCTGTTTAAAAAATCACCTTGTCCCAAAATTTAGGGGAATTTGCGTAAAATTACGAATAAAATAAAAAAAAAGCTTAATTATGAAACACCATTTTTGGATATATAAATAAGTTATTTAAGAGCTGATTGAAATTAAAATTAACCACACGTCTCAGGAGTAGTCGACCCTGAGTTTAATCAAGATTCAAATTTACCGATACAGTTACATTACAATAATAAGTCACTAATGACTTTAATTGTTGATGAGAATATAAATAAAAGTACTGAAAAAAATTAATAAAAAAATTTAACTTACAAAATCTTCGAAATAAATTCCTTATAATAATGTATTACTTTAAGTAATTAATAATATAATGAGATACTTTTAGCGTAGTGTGTATGAATATATATATATTTATTTTTTTTCTCGTTTATTTTAAAGATACATTGTTGAAAGGATACTGTGAAGTGTTTGGGTGTTGAAAAGTTCGATGGCCCTTCAAATCACCCTCGTTTACTAAGGGGGTAGAACTAACGCCTCACCATCGACTCAGAAATCCCTTCTCCTCATTCGATTTACCCCTACCTACGAACTGTACCATCAATCCCTCATACCAAAAGCCATCCCTTTAAAGCCAAATCACTTCCTGTTACTAATACTTTTTTTTATTGTAAATTTATTTTTAGCATCTCCTCGTAACATATTTATCTATTCTATCGTTCTTTGTAACTTTTTTTTATTATTATTTAAAAAAAAAAACATTAGCCGTTTTAAACATTAGCTTTAAACATTAGCGACAGTTTTTCACCCTCCAAAAAAAGTAAAATAAAAACTGAATATTATAATCCCATAAAGTTAGATAACATAATGACAGATATTTTGATATATTAAGAGGGTGCAGACCCACATAAAAACACGTTCACACACAGATTTTGTTGAAATAAATAGAAATTATCACATTAAATTTTTTATGGAGTCGGGAAACGTAAAATTTGGGAGATTATTTATTATTCTCCATAATACATAACTAAAAAGAAGTCCAAGCGATCGTTATAAATTATTTAGTAATTTGAAGAAAAATATAAAAAATTTCTTAGCATCTTAACATTTTTGTCACCATGGCAAAAGAAAAACAATGAATTTAAGTGACCTATTTTTTTATTTAATGAATATCTGTAAAATATTTAATATTTTCATAACTATGAGAGTAACAAATGCGTCGGGGGTTCAGGGGACGGAGTCCGTTGGCTAGATGGTTGAGTGAGCGAAGTAAATCCCGACCGGCTACATAACATAAAATATATCAAATAAAGGGTGTAATGATGAAATAATCAAGGGCTATAAATATTTTCGTTTGACATATTTATTTTACTCATTAAGATTCTACCAGTGTTCTAACGAATTCGGTAATTTGTGGATGGTTGGGCAATACGAAAGAAAGCTTAAATTACGTTTTTATAAAACATCTACAAATTGATTGGTATTTCATGCGTAAGTATTACAAAAATTCAATAATTAATGAAATACGCTTATCCTAACACAAAAATATTTGAATTGATTTTAGTAATTATGTAATAAGAAATGACTTTTACAGCAGTTTCAATAAAGACACACATTAAAACAATCACATACATATGTAAATTTACATTAGCGATATCTAACTGCTTAAATTACTCGAACCAAATGTAGTTTTGTGAAAACTTTTCTATAAACTGTTATGTTTTGATGACTTAAATATTGTAAATGACTTTAATATTGTAAATATTAAACCACGTCCTGGTTAATGACCTGGATGCCCTAACGTCACAGGATGAGTTTCTTCGGGAACTTCGCAATACGATAGGTGAGTCGGTCACTATTGACGTCTTGTCAATGCGGCCGGCTTACGGCTCCAGTCAGAAGGTTACACTGGCAGTGCCGTCAATCCTGGCAGAAAAACTACTATCTGATGGGCGAATTCGGATCGGGTGAGTGGCCTGTTGGGTGGTGCGGCATACATCTGACCGCCTTTGCTTCAGATGTTGGAATCCAGGCCACAGGGCCAAGTTCTGTTCTGGCGCAGACAGAAGCGGCCACTGTTTTATATGTGGTAAGGCTGGCCATTTAAGCAAGGACTGCCACCACGCCCTAGGTGCTTATCTTGCATATATAGGTCACATGGTCATGCACCTGGGGGTAGGGGATGTAAGATGACTCCATCGGTATCTGACACTGCTTCTTCGTAGGAACATCATGGTGTCTCTGAGGGACAGCCCCAACGGGGAAGGGGTGGGAGGCCTTGGTCTCCCGCTTACGATGGTCGGATGGAGACTCCCATGCAGTACCGTTGGGGGGGAAAGTAAGATATAGTCCCGGTGGGGGGGATCCTTTCGGGTCCCCTCATTAGAGGCATGGGGCCTAAACGACCGAGTCCCGGCTATCTGCGGGAACTTTGTTTCCGACGAGATAGTTAGAGGCTATGGCAGTCCTCAGAGCCGAGTTTATGTTTAGTTGCTTATCCGACTCCGTGGGGGGAGGGGAATACTGTAAGTGTTTAGAATTTTAAATATTTGAGAAAAAAAAATTACTTTTATCGTACGAAAAATAAAATAATATATACTTTTAATTCACCAAAACAGAATTATTTATGGGAAAAACATTTTTAAGAAATGACTTATTTCTTGTATATTTTATTCTACATCAAATACATCAATATTGAAGAAAAAAATAAAACGCAATTTCTACGGTTAAAATTCCTTGAACATTTTTCTTTCAAGTGCATTTTTCGTAGATCCTTAATTATAACAACAAATTTAAAAAAAATCAAGGAAAAATAACACTTTCACGAAAGTTGGCTGTCAAATAGTAACAAATCGCAATTATTTTGCATCATGAAAATTAAAACAACGAAAAACCCTCAAACTACAAGGAATTCTGGTTTGATTTAAAAAAAAAAGATAAAACATTTTTCTCACCGCTTAACGTCTATTATTGTATTCAATAGTGTTATATTCAATGAAAATTACATTCATATGAAATAAAATTCTCTATCTAAAATTGTCCTACTTAAATATGTATTCAATTAAGAAAAGTTTTAATATTTTGAATCTTAAGGGAATTTTATTAACTTTTTTGTTGAGTTTCACGTTTAAAATTATTTTATAATTCTATAGAATAATTGAAACAAGCCAGGTATATGCTTTAAAAGAAACATATCGTGATACTTTTTCAAAGTTATCAATAAAACAATAATAAATTTAGCGAATAAATACTGCAACTCCTACAGGATTATTTTGAAAGTTAAAAATACTATTTTAATATGCTAATTGCATATTCTAAATATAAAACGGCGCAAGTGTATATTTGTAGTATACTAAAAAAGGTTCACTGTATAAAATATAATATGTTAATTTTGTTAATTATTTCTTTACTTCATAAATAACAATAGGCTGATGCATAATACAGTTTCTTGATTTTAGATTACTTTTTTAGAATATAAAAATTACCAATTGACCCAGATTCAAACCCAGAACTTTCGGATGAAAGTCAGGAACGAAATCACTTCGAAACGGAGACTGTCATTTTGCTAATTAACAACTTACATTAAGATTACCAGGCTTCAATAAAAAAGAGAATGTTCTCAATTAAACCTTATGTAGTTTTGAAACATTCAAGCCTTACTCTTCCATAAAATCGGACCGATTTTGATAATTCCTTTCTATTTTTTTAGAGAAGGTTATAGTATTTTTATAATAAGATTTATAATGTAATTTGAATGAATGCTGAATTAAATATAAAGATTACATTTTCTGCAAAGACAATTTGAAAATATTTTTCATTTTTTTACCCACGATGGAACGGAGACGGTATATGCGTTTCGGGTAAGAGGTGTTTTGTGGTGTGGTGTTACCATTTTCCTCAAAAACTACTGGATTTCGATACTGTTTTTTGCATTACATAGATATCACTTTGAAGCAGGTTCTTAGACATGTTTTACGGTTATAGGTCACCATGGGGCGCTGCAGTAGATGTGTTTCTTTAAAACAACTCTTGAATGTTTGCAAGTCTTTCTAACTCCAGCAAGGCTACATTATTGTGTGAATTATTAAATAATTTGCGCTGGTCAAGTGTACTAAACTTCATTATCATCATCATCATCAGGCTATAAACGTTCCACTGTTGGGCTCAGCCTACTAACTTTTAAAAATTAATAAAAAAAAAATTAAATTAAACATTTTAGAAAACCCTCGATGAAAAAACCTTAAAAAACGTGAAATAATTAAATAACTACATTTTTACCTTACAGTCCTCTGTGATATTGTTTCTAGAACAATAAAATTTAAACTTTTGAGGGAGCGTCGTGGTGACATGTAGACTGCACAGAGAAGGTTTAGTTATCATCACAGTCACGCACGACAGTTAATCAAAATCTTAAATTTTATTATCTTAAAAACAATACCGCAGTGCTACAGAGGATTATAAGGTAAAAATACAGTTATTTAACTATTTCACATATTTTAAGATTTTTTAAATTTAAATTTTATTTTTATTATCTTCATCACAACTTCTTACTGAACTGGATTGTTACAGTGCAACAATTCTGTCTTTTCTATCTCCGAGATAGGTAGTAGTATCTCTGTCGTTCATCCGTAAAGTTCAGGATGAAATTCCGTTCAGGTTTAGTATTATTGTAACTTCATTTCTTATTATATCAAAAATCAAAACAAAAATCTATAATTGCTCTTTTAAATGCAATCGCCGGAAATGAATAAATAAAAACTAGGAAAAAAAAATACATATTCCCGTATCTTAGGAAGCCTTAGCTCATGCTCAGTAGTAATTATTTAATGACTTTTTATTGATACGGGTAAGATTATAAAAAGACATATTCATATTAAAAATCACAAAAATGTGAAAAGAAATTATTAAAAAAAGAAAAAGTTAAAGTGTAATTTTTAACTCTTTTTTAATTTTAATTTAATCTATCAGATATTACGGGGTAATAAATTGATAGGAATGGTTCGTTTTTAATCTTGTTTCTGTCTTGAAAGATTGAAATTAAAAAAAAATTAACTGCATTATCTCTTAACATTTTAATTCACTTTTGAAGTTGTTTTTATTACTTTTCTTGTTTTAATTTTTATTTTATACTAGCCGGTTGGGGATCGCTTCGCTCTCCGGACCTCTAGCCAGAACCGTCTGGACCCTCGGGACTCAGGTCGGCCTCTGCGAACCCCGGAGCCAATCGAAGAGCTCCCCGGGGCCTACCCCCCAATTCGTTCGGCATCACCGTCTTGCCAGGTAGCCCACCCGTTGACCCCCGCAGTGTTTGTTACTCTCACGAATGTTAGAATAATACTGATAAATAGCAATTAAAGTATTCAGGCTTTATACAAATCAGATAAAGAAACTAAATTTCAAAAGACAGAATATTAATAACTATGATAATACACCTTTGACGAAAAATTCATAACTTATTTTTGTACCGTGGTAATAGAAGTATAGTAATGAAATAAAAGGATTAATTTTTTTTTCTTTAATACACTTTTTTAATCCACTTCACTACCATGGGGGCTTAGGGCCTCCGTCTATAGTTTAAAACCTTCCCTGAAATAACACGAATGTCTTCTGCAAATTTGAAAGCGATCGGTCACTTGGTTCCCGCGTGATATGAGAACAAACTAACAAATGGCTGACTACTGTTTTATGCTAAAAGAGACGGCACTGGTGAAGGGAGATAATCAAGGAAGACAAGTTTCAACTCACGTCAAAAAGAATTTGTAGCGGTGAAATCAACGAAGAGGAATTAAATTGTCATATTAGCATATTTTGAGTAAGTATAAACCATTGTCTACTCTAATGCAGTGCGTGATAATTTTATACTGGATTACAAAAAAACACAATCTTTAAATCGAATTAAAATAATAGTATTCCCCGTTTAAAAAATTCAATCTTTGTTTAAAGACTTCAAAGTGATTTGGATAAAAACCTTACGCGATACAGAAAAACAAAAATCAGATTTGAAATCAGCATGAAAAATACTTACGAGACCATATTACAATTGTAAAACATTGTTCCAAAAGTTTTAAAATGTTTCATTGTATAATTTTTAATTTTAATAATTTATGGATAAGAATTGCCTTTAGATATTAAAAACATTTGCAAAAGTATAGTATCAAATGTATCAGAGAAAAACGATATGTTAATATTTAAAAAAAATAACATGAAAGTTCAATAATTTCAGCTTAAAACTTTTCTATAATAAATTTGAAAACAAGAAAAATCTTGTTTTAATCATTTAAATACTTTTGAATTAAATTTAGGTTTTCGATTGAGATTGCCCAAAACGAAATGGATTTTTTTTTGTTTTTTTGCTAATATTCTAAAAATCCGGTCAGATGTACTTGTTTTATAGTGTTTTTATAAGTATTTTTTTATTATTACCTCCTTGAACTAAGTGAAGGAAGTATTGTGATCACGAAAAATTTCGGTTTTCAGATTTCGACAGAAATATCCATTTTTGACCATCACTGAATCCATTTTGACTGGTTTCAGCGTGACGTCGGTACGTACGTACGTATGTATGTTATGTACATATGTATCTCGCATAACTCAGAAACGATTAGCCGTAAGATATTGAAATTTTGTATTTAAGATTCTTGTAGCATCTAGTTGTGCAGCTCCCCTTTTGATTGCAATCGTTTGAACCAAAAGTGTCCAATAAAGTCCCAAAATCCAAAACAATTTGAATTTTGGAGTTTTTCTTAACTGCAGTAATCAGTTACCTCATTGAGAGGTTTTAAACGAAGTATCTTAAATGGTAATTATTTTTATTGGAGTTATAACCAAATGAAACTTTAATTAATGAAATATTTGGATCTTTCAAGGGGAAGTATATCGGTTCGAATCCGACTTCATCTCGTTTTTTTTTTTAATTTAAATATATTGATTTATTAATTATTATTAACTGTGATCGTAATAAAATTTTTACGATAGATAATAATTCAATTATAATTAAAAAAAATCAGAAGTTATTAATGAAATAAAATTTTATGCAATTTTCATTAAAAAAAAAAAAAAAACTGTAATTTAATAGGCGTACAAGGAAGTCATGTCGTGTTCACATCAGATTTTTATTGTTTCACGGTATTTTTTTTATATTCCGGAACTACTGTTAGGTATTACTTCAGAGGATGAGATGAATGACAATTTTTATAGCGTGTGAAAATGCCATGCGTGACTGGGATTCGAACCCGGGACCTCCGGATGAAAGGTTTGTTTCCCGGTTATGCGAACTATGGATCACGCAAATACATTTTCTTCTAGATTCGTTTTCTTTTTCCCCAATATCCTTTCCGCGTGATTGGTCTTTCATTCATTCGACATGTTCAATTTGGTGTGATTCTTTTCCTTCCTCACGGTTTCAAACACAACTTCGTGTATTTTTTGTCTTTAATCTTTCATTTCCTTTTCTTGGATTCCTAGGTTGTATAATTTTTCATTTGTTGTAGGTATCTATGTTTGCTCTTTTGTTCCTACAGTTTTTATTTGTTTATTTAGTTTCTGTTCATCCATTTTCTACACTTGACCCAGGAATCTCAGTCTCCGACTTCTTATCGCTTTTTTTATATCCTCTATTTCTTCATGCATTTCTTGGTTGGATTTCAGTTCGTATCCTACTGTATTATTTATTTATTATTTTTATTTCTTTCCTTATAATATCTAATGCACTAGTACTGATGATAATTGTTTAAAAATTCAATTGCTCATTAAGTTTTTATAATTCCACGAACAGTTTTTTGTTTTCAAACCTATTTTAATATTCATTTAGTACATCTCTTTTTTTTGATTTTGAATGAAAAACCTAGTAGCTCTTTAGTTCGTTTTACCCAGAGTAAAAGAAAGATATCTTCTTGTTTTTTAAATTCTAAAGTTCAATATTCATGGAGAAAATTATCAAATAAACTTAAGATTTTGGTTTTCGATGAAAAAAATCAGTTGACAAATATTAAATTTTATAAGTGATATTAAAAACATTAAGTTAAATAATTAATTAAAAGAGATATACTGTAATTAAAATTTCAATTTAAAAACAATTTTTATTGACTATAAGTTCTGAAATAATGAGACGATTGTTACTGAAGTCCTTATGAAAAGAACAATATAAATTGAAGGCAATTAAGTTAGCTGTCCAGAAAACAATAATATGAAAGAACAAAGAATTCAATTAAGACCACAATTCAATAGTACACATTAAAGAATATTTATAGCTTGTTTTTTTTTTATTTTTATTTAAATTAAATTAAAGATTGGATAACAGATGTCAGTTATTTAAAATATGTTTGTTATGAACAAAGTTATTTCATTTTAAGTGTTGTACAGAAAATAATTAACAAATAATAATCTGAAATAATTAATTTTTATTACCTACATATATAAAATAACATGTCGTGAGTGATTCATAATCAATGCCCAGCAAAAACTACTAAAGATAAATTTATATACATGCTCTTCTTAAGACGTAAGTGCACACTAACAAAGAAGTTTTTAAATTATTAGTTTAAAGGTTTAAAAAGAAATATAATTTGTTTACATCAAAAATTAATTTAAATGTCAGGAAAAGATTTTTGAAAGTGTATGTTTGGAGTGTCGCTTTATATGGAAGTTAAACTTGGACGATCGGAGTATCTGAGAAGAAAAGATTAGAAGCTTTTGAAATGCGGTGCTATAGGAGAATGTTAAAATCAGACGGGTGGATAAAGTGACAAATGAAGAGGTATTGCGGCAAATAGATGAAGAAAGAAGCGTTTGGAAAAATATAGTTAAAAGAAGAGACAGACTTATAGGCCGCATACTAAGGCATCCTGGAATAGTCGCTTTAATATTGGAAGGACAGGTAGAAGGAAAAAATTGTGTAGGCAGGCCACGTTTGGAATATGTAAAACAAATTGTTAGGGATGTAGGATGTAGAGGGTATACTGAAATGAAACGACTAGCACTAGATAGGGAATCTTGGAGAGCTGCATCAACCAGTCAAATGACTGAAGACAAAAAAAAAAAAGGGTTTAAATCGAGTAACAATGAAACTTACTATTCTATAAATTTATCGGTAAAAAAATGAAGATACCAACTTGATTTTTGGGATGTGTAATCTTCATGTAAATATCTAAAAACTAATTTCTGTTGTTTTTTTTAATAAGTTTTTTGAAATTCGATAAAAAGGATTAAAACAGATTTTTTTTAAAAACCCGACTATTTTCTGAATTTCTCAGTAAAAAAAGATAACTCGATTTTTGGTGGGTGTAATCTTCACGTAAATAACTAGAATTGGTTTATAAAAATTCAACCTTGAAAGGGATGAAGAAAGATATATTTTGTATAATGATTGCAAATTTTCCCACTTCCGACTATATTAAATGAGATATTCAGTAGATTTAGGCTTATAAATACTCCTCAAATAAATATCTAAAAACCATTTTCGAATTTTTTTGAATTTCGATTTTTTTTGTAAGGGATGCACGGTGTACGGCGCGGCGTCTCAGCCAAGACAGGCACTACAACTGTTATTGTATGTGTGATGCGACTGGCTACACCTGCCTCCGGTTACTCGAGTGAAAAGTATAAAATAAAAACAATTAAAAAAATGAGAAAAGATGTACCTCTCAGCGGTGTTTTAAGTGTAACACTAAGAATCGGACAAAATACATTTTTACGCTCACAAAGGAGGGGTTATATTAACTATAACTTTTAAGATAGAGGCCAACTATTTTGAAACCCGTATTCTTCAGATCACTCAAATTTTCGGGTCCTGTACTGACCGAACTGTTGCTATGAAGAAATTACAACACAATGATATTTTTTATTAGAATTGAAAGGACTTTAAGTTTTATTTGTCATTATTATTATAACAAACATATGTTTAATGAACATAGAGGTATCCAGGGAGTAGAACCCCTTGGCTAGATGAGAAGAACGAACAGAGCGAGCACTGACCAATTAAATATCCCTAAATCGATTTGTCGTGCCAGTTTAGAACTGGCCACAATCCAGTACCTGGCCACAATACCGCAATCGACAATTGTGAAGATTGTTTGATCGTGGCGAAAGTGCATGCCCAACATTCAAGCGGGGCAGTCGTGAGCCTTCCCCGCGCGCCCAGGCCGCCAGTAGACAGCTTCAAATTCACCTTCATAATCGCGTAAAATTCATGCATACAAAATTCAGCTGGAGCATGCGCGGCGTGCTTGTTTGAGGCAGCGAATTTCGTTATTAAACGTCGGACTTGTGGTAGCGAGAGTCTTCGTACCGTTTGAAACCATGACGCGATAGCTCGATAATTGTTCGGTGTGTGTTGACTGCTTATGAAGTCATCGGACTATTCTTCTTCTTGTTCCGAGGCAACAGTTACTTGTGCAAGTTATCTAGACGTGTTTCAGGAGTACCACAAATTGGAAATCGGCAACCCATTGTTCATTTTCAACAAGATGGCGCAACATCATGTTGGCGGTTTACGTGGTAGGGACTATTTACATGAACAATTTTTTCAACGTTGGACTGACCGTGTTGTAAAAATTCCCGGCCACCTTAATCTCTTGACGTTACATATTTCGATTTCTTTCTTTAGGCATTTAGCAAATAATTAAAATGCGCTGAATAATTTATGATTAATCTATATAATGAAATGAGGCAGAAAAGGAGGTAATGAAAAATTAAATTATTAAGGTAATGGAACACAATAAATAAAAAAATAGAGAATATTGTTATTTAGAAAAATTTAAAGAATAAATAAAATAAGGCAGATACGATTATGAAAAGTAGATTGCTTTAACGAAAAAAATTTATAGAAAATATATCTGTTAGAATCATGAAATCTACATATTCGAAAGAAATTCTTGAAAATATTTTTGTGGAGTAAAGCGCTTCATGGTAAAGAAACACAAACAATTACAAAACAGAAAGAAGGTTTTTAAAATGTGATTTTACAGGAAGTTGTTGAAAAGTAGGTCGTCGATAAATAAAATTTGAAACGAAGTTGTCTTAAGAGTAACAGAAGAGGAAAGAAATTTACGGCAGAATTTTGAATTGATATTAAACTAGATTGTAAGCTATATGTTGTATTAAGAAGCTAAGGTTCAGTTAATCGGGTAAATAGAAGGTAAAACCTGCAAAAAAAAAAGGAAAAATATTGGAATATATAAAAAAATAATTAGGATGCAAAAAAAAGAATGCAAAATTAACCCAGTCATATGAGACTGATGACTGGAAAAAACTACAAAATATCTTCAATTGTGCACACTGTTGTAAAGTAATTGAAAGAAATGTTAAATGATTTTAAAAACATTTAAGTTATTTTTAGAATATTATTTGTTAAAACTACGTCACTGAATGAAATCGAAGGTGAAACGCAGAAAAAAAAATAATCAGGTGAAACAAGGTTAAATTTTCAAGAAAGCATCAATTTTTATGATCCTGATATTGTAAGACACAATAAGTGGTCGTGCCTAAAAAGGTAGGAGAAATATTAATAAAAAATGTACTTTTATATCAAAATTTAATTAAATACAAAAATACGGAATGATAAAAAGAAATTGTTGAACGGAGGTAGTTTGATTATAGCGGGTGAGAAAGAGCGAGAAAGGGGGGGGGTTAATAAGGGTAAGTTAGTGTGGATGTAGAATGAGAAATAAGAGGTACCAAACAGTTAAAATTTAAGTGTAGAATTATTGAAAGCAGTATTTCATATTGCTTAAATGAATATTTCATTGTATAAATTAATTTAACCGATTTTATTCTATATTTAGAAATAAGTAAAGCGATTTTTCTACCCCCCACTACTTTATCGCTCCCCTCTCATCCACCACTCAATCTTTCTCTCACTCCCTCTCTCTCTATCTCTGTGTGTTTATATATATATATATATATACATGTAGAATTAACTTCACCTTTTAAAATTAACCAATTTGACCTCTACTACGAAAAGGAAAAAAATATAAATAAATAAAAGATATGAAATTAATAAGAATTTTGCGCAGATTAATTTATTTACTGTAATAACACTACACCGCATTATATATATATAACAAATGAAGTAAATTAAAACAGTTAATCAAAATATTATGCAGATATTCTTTAATTTAACTATTTTAGTTGCATAACAGGGGCAAAATAATTTTAAAAAAATTCTCAGTTCAACAAGACCGATTTTTGGTTTTTTTATTTTGAAGAATATTTTTTGTGTAATTTTTTACGCAAGCAATAAATAAAAAACATAAATTAAATGAGAAAAATAAAAGAAGTATAACTTTTTTTAATTTTTATATAATTTTTTTTTTTGTCTTCAGTCATTTGACTGGTTTGATGCAGCTCCAAGATTCCCTATCTAGTGCTAGTCGTTTCATTTCAGTATACCCTCTACATCCTACATCCCTAACAATTTGTTTTACATATTCCAAACGTGGCCTGCCTACACAATTTTTTCCTTCTACCTGTCCTTCCAATATCAAAGCGATTTAATATATAATATTAAAGTATATTTTCTGTTTATAATAAAATTAAATTATTATAACCGTAATTTGATTAAATAATTAAAAATAACGATTAGACCCTGCACATGAGCATCAAGTTTAAACTTATTCACCACTGTGACTCACTGCATAAGCGCGTACGAAAAATACACCAAAAAAAGTCAACATAACCTCAAATTGAGGTTATATTGTCTGTTGCCGACCTTAAATTGAGTTTAACTGAAGAACGACTCAACCAATCTTCATAAAATTTCTACATGTAAAACTTCAAATAAAGCTGCTACAGCATTCTAAATTTCAATGAAATTGATTTAGTAGTCTTTGAGATTTTCGTGTCACAAACTTTTATATATGAATATTATTTTTGAGACTTTCAATTCACACAATTCTTTACATGAATGGTATTTTCTTAATTCTCATACCTCAAAACGTAAAGGAAATCCATTTTCATAAAGAAAATTTATTTTCACCTCTGAATCACACCATTCGACCAAAAAATTACCTCAAATTGATGTTATGTTGTCTGTTGATCTAAAATTGAGCGAAATTGTAGATCAATTTCATTAAAATGTAGAATGCTGTAGCAGCTTTATCTGAAGTTGTGCACTTAAAAATTTGATGAAGATTGGTTGTCTTCAGTTAGACTTAATTTAAGGTCGACAACATAACATAACATAGCATAGGTTTAGCATAACATAGCCTAACATAGTCATAGCATAACATAACCTCAATTTGAGGTTATGTTGACTTTGTATTTGTGTATTTTTCATACGCGCTTACGCAGTGAGTCACAGTAGTAAATGAAGTAAACTTAAACTTGATATTCGTATGTAGGGTCTAATCGTCTCAGGAAGGACTAACATCTTAAGAAAACAAATTAAAAACATAAATAATAGCGAAGAAAAAAATTAATAAAAAGAAACAATTATTACGTAATAAAAGAATTAAACTTAAAATAGAGTTATATTTTTGATGTACTTTATATTAAAGTAATTTATGATACTAAGAAAAAGTGAAGAAGAAAATCTGAAAGCATTTAAAATGTGGATATACAAAAGAATGAAACAGATTAAAAAGAGAGATAGAATGATAAACGTACATTTCAAAATAGAAAAGCTAATTAGCTGGGAAATATCATGAGAAGAGAAAGATTGATAAAACAGTGACAAAAGAGTCTGTAGAAGGTGAAAAACAGGAGCAAAAGGATCAACAGAAAGTGCAAAAAAATTATTAACGATTTAAAAGAAATTCAGAACTATCAAGAACTAAAACATTTAGCTGGCAATAGAAAAGAATGAAAATTAATCTGGTGCAAGATGCGTATCTTATGAGGATAAGTACATTATGTTGAAGGTAGGAAAAAAATGTTGCATTAAACTGTGTTTTAAAAATAGACATAATTTTAAGTAATAAATGGAGAGGGAAAAACTGTTATGATCGAAAGAATTTCTGTTAAAAAATACGGAAATTTCGCTAGTACTTTAGTAAAAAGTACAGTAGTTTCAATTAGCGTACAACATACAATAGATACTTTCTATACAGCTGTTTTTGCAGAGGAAAACTATGAAATGATTACATTATTCTATAACAGAAAAGAACAAGATTTAGTTCGTTACAAAACTCACTTTTTTCCATAAGGTTATTTGTAAGATGTAATTATTCAAAGATAAGCCTTTCCTTTAATTACAAATGCAACTGTAACGTTATATTATTGTCTATGAATTGTCTATGTTGTGAAAACTTGCTCGGGAATTATATAAAAATTCAAGAGAGATCTTATTTTATACTCAATCTCAAGTTTCTTGTGATTTTTTTCTTACTTAATATTGAAAATTATGTTTCATTTAATACCTAGTTAAATTCTGCCATATTCGATATGCTTTGTTTTTCATAGACTTCGAAATTCGTACGTTTGTATTTAGCTCTGTGGACTTTATACATATCATTTTATTCAGAACCAAATTCTCAATAAGTTTTGTTTAAAATTTTTATGTGTTTATGACCCGTTTAACAAAGTTATTCTACGCCAAGTATTGAGTAGTATTTTTTCGACTTTAATCTTTCATCTTTTACCCTTCTTTCTTTTCCTGTTTAGCCTCCGGTAATTACCATTCAGATAATACTTCAGAGGATGAATGAGGATGATATGTATGAGTGTAAATGATGTGTAGTCTTGTACACTCTCAGTTCGACCGTTTCTGAGATGTGTGGTTAATTGAAACCCAACTACCAAAGAACAACGGTACCCACGATCTAGTATTCAAATCCGTGTAAAAATAACTGTCTTTACTAGGACTTGAACGCTGGAACTCTCGACTGCCAAATCAGCTGATTTGGGAAGACGCGTTCACCACTAGACCAACCCGGTGGGTTTCATCTTTTACCCTAGATATCTTGAAAACTACAAAAGATTTCTGGGACTTTTTTTCAATTATTCAGGTCAGTAAATTTCAGGTCATTATATTTACCTCTTAATTTGGGTTTCAAAAATTAGTCTTTTTTTAGCCTCTGGAATTACCATAAGGTATTGCTTCAAAGGATAAGTGAGGTTGATATGTATGAATGTAAATGAAGTGTAGTATTATACAGTCTCAGGTCGACCACTCCTGAGATTTGTGGTTGATTGAAGCCTAACCACAACAGAACATCGGTATCCGCGATCTTTATTATTTTTTTTATATAATTTTTTCTATTTAGCCTACGGAACCACCGTACGGTATCACTTCAGAGAATGAATGAGGATGATATGTTTGAATGTGAATGAAGTGTAGTTTTGTACAGTCTCAGGTCGACCGTTCCTGATATGTGTGGTTAATTGAAATCCAACCACCAAAGAACACAGATATCCACGATCTAGTATTCAAATCCGTATAAAAGAACTCTCGACTTCGAAATCAGTTGATTTGCGATGAAGAGTTCACCACTAGACCAACCAGGTGGGTAAGAATTATAGGCTTTCTTTCTATTTCTGTTTAGCATCCGGAACCACGGTACGGTATTACTTTAGAGGATGAATGAGGATGATATGTATGAATGTAAATGAAGTGTAGTCTTATACAGTCTCAGGTCAACCATTCCTGAGATGTGTGGTTAATTAAAACCTAACTACCAAAGAACACCGGAATCCACAATATAGTATTCAAATCCGTAGGGGGAAATCATTCCCCAACAAACATTCCATAACGAAGCGTTTCCAAACTTCATGTTTACGCGAATTTTCTTCTTTCTTGTCACCGGTAGAACATGTCCTGAATCTTTGTTACATGATACATTATGAGTATATGTAAAGATCATATTACACTAAAGGATCATGATTACATTAAAGATGTTTCATAATTTTACACAATAAATGTTTTTTTTTTAAATCTTCATAGTAGTGAAAGGTGGAGTAACAGATGGATAGAAAATATGAATAATTATAATAATGGTAAATTAAAAAAAAAAACTGTATAAAATATGCGTCAAAATAATTTAAACTAGATGAAAACTATATCAAGACGGCACAGAATATACAGAGCTAAAAAAGATTTAAGTTGGAACAGCCAAAGTTATATAAAGGTAAAGTTGATAAATAAAGGTAGGATTTAGAATAAAGATTACTATTACGATAATTTGAAAAGAAAGTATTAAGAAAGATAAGAATTACGTTAAGAAAATATTATCATTAGATTAAGAAAAAAATAAAACGTAAATAAAACACAAGAAAGGAGAGAACATATAGAAAGAGAATAAAACAGCATATGAATAAAAAAGAAATGAAATGATGAGAGAAATATAACTATTAAGAAAAAAGTAGAAGAAAAGAAAATTATAAACGATAAGGGAAAGAGAAAGAAAAACACAATATCCAAGTAAAATAAAGATGAAAAATTTAATAGAACGAAAAAATTAATCAAAAACCAAGGTTGAAGAGATGTATTGGGGAAAAATGGTAGTAAACAGAAAGAAAAAATGAAAAAAATTTATGAAAAATAAAAAACCCAAAAGGTTTTTTTGGAAATTGTCGTAACGTAACTTAGTATTCAAATAAAATATCATTCGAAAAAATCCAATTATAAAAGTTGTTATTAAAAAAACACAAACAAACCGAAAAAGAAAAAATTATAAGAAAAAGTTAAGAAGGCAAAAACAATAAAATGATATGGATGAGGCAAAAAAACAAAGAAATATTTCTAGTAAAATATATAATAAGAGAAACGACTTAAAAAAAAAGAAAGCTATAAATCGCAGGCTTTGACGAACAAAAAAGAGATTGTGGGTGAAGTGAAATAATATTTCCTTCTGAACAGAATGTTTGCCAATAGATAAGATTTCAAAAAAAAACAACCGTGAACTTGCTAAAGGAAAAACACGTAAAAGAAAATGAAATTGACTGAAATGTTTTCATCTGCAGATGTGATTTTTTGAAAGAAAAAAAAATTTAGGTAAACGAGGATTCCAGATAAGTACCATAAAAGAAATGAATTTATAAAGTTTCATGAATAACAGATTTTAAATCTACCTTTCAAATAACAATATTAATATAAGTCACATTAAATTTAATTAATTAATTTTATTGTATTAAGTTTATGCTGTATAAAATATTAATTAACTGAATTTTATTTAATTTTAGAAACACAAAAATTAATGTTAGTTTTAAAAAAAATAATCATAAAATTATTGAAATAAGCTTCCGTTACATAATGTACAAAATAAAATTAAAACAAAAATCTGTTTAGACAAAAATTCAGAAATTTAATGTAAATCAACCAAAAGTCATGAAAAAGTGTCCACATTTAGCGGAAATATATCACAAATATTGCTTTCAAAACAGTGCTTTCTGGATATGCTGCTTTACGAGGTAGGTTGGCCAGATTTTGTTTGATTAATTCAGGCTTGTGTTCGGAATGTAGGGCCCCTGATAATGTGCTCCATGTCTTATATATCTACCCCAAGTACGAAACTGAACGTACCAAAGTAACCAGAGAGCTTATGAGAATCGATTGTTGTTTTGATCTGCAAGTTAATTTGAAAACCGGAAGGGAATGGAACTTAGTTGCTGGCTTCATTAGATTCTTATCCCTGCGAAGGACGGCTCAGGGGGTCTGATGCTGTTAGAGACGTATAGATAGAATAGCAACCCGGGTGTCTAGGGGCCCGCCTGAGTGCTTCCTTCGCCAATACAGCCGTTTTGCATCAAGCCTCGGGTAGCTTAAATATTCGCTATTAGGATGAAATGGATATGTGGAGAACCCTGCGATGGAGTTGCGCACCCGAAAGCGCATGGCGTGCGCTTTCGGGTCAACATGGCCATGCCATGTTGACCCGCTCCCGAAAGCGGACCAGAGCACAGAGAGATACGGTATGTTTTCATTAGAGGCTTATTAAATTTGTGAAACTGTTTTTTTTTGGTTTTTTTTTTAAGTAAATTAATAGGACTTTTAATAAATTGAAGTGTAGGACAAAATTGTCGTTACTGCGATCAACCCTTGTTTTGTAAGTATGAGAATAGTATTTTTCGTGTTTAAACACTCAATCAAGTAATGACCTGAGTTCATAGTCTGATGTTAAATACAGGAAGAGTTTTTTTATGAAATTTTTGTTGTTAGAAAAAGGCGCGGGGATCACGCTTCCGCAAAGCTTTTAATTTGATAGTTGAGAGTTGTAAGTAACGGTAGGTGGTCGTGGCTGGATGAGGCCGTACAAAAGCGATAGGTTGTGTAAATACACTGAAAGAAATGTCTGCCGAGGCATTTAAATCGATGGCATCCTGACACAGGATAAAGATGACCTCAGGGTTAGGAACGGAGGGCGTGGTGTGGCGACCGGGATCGTCATAAGCCGGGTGGGTTTCTTCCCCTACGGGGGTCAGGATGCTTTCAAAATAAAATTTCAGTTTAAATACTACAGAATAAAAAAACCAGACAAATGAATAATACAAATTAAAATACAGTACTACAAAAAATACAATAATTATTAAAAAAAACAAAAAAAAATTAGTTTTAAATACTTTTTTACTATTATAAAAGATTTTAGAGCAGTTTTTTTTTTTATATCAATAAACTAAAAAACAATTTTATATGTAGCATATATATATATGTATATATATATATATATCTGAAAATACTACATAAGGCAAACAGGACGCACATTCAAATATAGATACAAATAACACATCCAATCATTGAATATAAAAAAACATAATTAACCATAAAGAAAGAAATTGTAGAAAAAATGCCTGAATATACATATCCATAAAAAATAATGTTCTGGAAAGTGGATTATAAAAAGTTTACATGAGGTATAAAAAGACTGGAAATTCTACACATAGGAATAATATGAAATTTAAAAATACAAGTGTAATGTATTTGATATAAATAAGATTATTAATTAAATACAACAAAAGAAGAGTCTAATAAAATATTATTTGCAACATTTCATAACCGTAACTGTTATAATCGATTTTATATATTAGTTACAAATCACTTCTGAAAACGGTAAAACCATTCTTAATAATAGAAAATGACTCATATAAAATATCCTAGGGAAAATGAAGAGTTAAGTAGTTTACCCCCTATTTTTTATATATTGAGCTGAATATACCGTAAAACCTAAGTATCTTAAACTCAGCGAAATGTCAATTATACTTATTCCATCCTGTAAGTTACAATTTCACCTTGTCGATTACAGGAAATTACTGTTAATGCTCTCAAAAAAGCAACTTTGACTAGAACCTGTCTTTAATTTAAGATACTTGTACTACACACGTAAGAAAGCCTTTGACAGACCATGAAAAGCAACAAGTGTAAAACAGCAAGTTATCCTACCTTTTATTGCAATGAAAATAATAAATTCTTTTAATACACTACCTCAATAAAGTAGGTATTGGAATAAACTATTTGAAACTGAACAATACAAACCGTTTCCAATAATAGGAAACTATGTTTTCCTATTACAGAAAACTATCTAAATCATATATTATAGGAATTTCATAATAATCTCAAAATATTATTACAATGTATCGTTAGTAAGATGAATATAATCTCCTTATTTACGCGCCATTATAATAAAAAAAAAAATTAGAAAGCCGGAAAAGTCTCATAACTCTTTCAACTTTGCCCTAGACGATTTTTTTTCAAGTGTACCATAAAATCAAAAAAAAATCAAAATGAAAATTTTGATCGTTTTCGCAAATAATTTGGGTCCGATTTTACCCCTTGATTAAATTTACCTTAAAAATTATGTGATATTAAAAATATATATTAGAAAAAAATCAAAATTCTGGTCCCAGATGGTCTCCATGATCAAATGTTGTTTTAATCGTGAAAATTATATTCTATTTAGAATATATTTGGTAAAAAATTTAAATTATTAATAAATTAATGTGGGTCTTATATGACTTTCTCACTAGACAGCTACTTTATATATCATTTTTAATGACAGTTATAACTTGAAAAAAGCTGACAACTATAAGTTGTTTGTGATGCACAGCTTACACACACAACTTAATTTAAAGTATTTATTTAAATATAATATTTTTTCGTTCATTTAATTCAGTGATTCTAATTAAAGTGCGCGCGGATTCCGTATTTAATTCGCGCGGGTGTAGCGGTGATGGTCGACCCTAATTAAACTAATGTAATTTCATAACTTACATACAACAAATTTCGCTTATACGGTCGGCAGACTGGTGTAGCTGCGAGGCTTAACGCACCAGATACCAAGTCAACGGGCGATTGAGTTCGAGACTCAGCCAGACAAAGTTACTTTTTTTACACTATAAATTTTTCATTTATTTAATTCTACCACTCCCCTGTGATATCAAAACATTTTTAGGTGTGAGGTGCGATTTTTTAAAAATGTTGTAAACTACTGCTATGTTGTGATATCACAGGGGAGCGGTAGAATTAAATAAATTAAAAATTTATAGTGTAAAAAAAGTAACTTTTAAAATACCGACTTTTTAAAATATTGTTATTTTTGAATTGTTAACAAAGGTGCCTAAAAAATATATGACCTGATTTAGGCAAAGTCTCACGATACTGAGGGTGACCTTGCTTTATAGCCTCACCTGTTGAAATTTTAAGTTGAAAATTTAATGACATCAATGCCTCATATATAGAAGTAATCTGACCAAGATTTGGTCAAAATCGGTCAAGTAGTTCTAGAGATATAAGGTCATTTAGAGGTCAACACCAAACTCACACACGAACATTAACATCCGTAGAGTTTTCATCCGGTTTTTTGGGTTCCTTACGTGTCAAAACGTCAAGATCTGGTATAAAACCATAAACCCACCGGGTTGGTCTAGTGGAGAACGCGTCTTCCGAAATCAGCTGATTTGGAATTCGAGAGTTCCAACGTTCAAGTCCTAGTAAAGTCAGTTATTTTTATACGGATTTGAATACTAGATCGTGGATACCGGTGTTCTTTGGTGGTTGGATTTCAATTAACCACACATCTCAGGAATGGTCAAACTGAGATTATACAAGACCTTCATTTACACTCATACATATCATCCTCATTTATCCTCTGAAAAGTATTATCTGAAAGGTAATTACCGGAGGCTAAACAGGAAAAAAAGAAGGTTATGGTATAAAACCATATACACAAATTGGACCGATTATAATAATCTCTTCTAGAGCTATAATAGCGCTATACAAACAGGAAAGCAAAAAAAATAAATATGTATTAGAATTTTTTTGAATATTCAACAAATTTTTTAATCTGAAGTCGAGTCCAACTCTTTTTTAAAAAGTTTCTTTTATATTAATACTACATTCAGTTGGATTTTCAATCTTGAAAATTAAATTTTAAAATGTGTATATAAACTACGGGTCCCAGTCAGCCCTGTAGTTTGAGTTTAAAAGTTTCTTTATTGAAGTAATTATTTATTTCAGTTAGTTAGCCCGATTTGGTGCTATGATATTCAACAAGCCTAAAAAATTAGTTTAAAAAACAATATAAATTTTTTTACTTTATTTTATATTATATATATAATTTTTTTTTAGTTATAAAACATAATTTATGATGAAGTTTTATTGTAAAATTATCATTATGTTTAAATAAACCCAATTAGTTTTCAAAAAAAATAAAAAGAAATCGATATTTTTAAATTTTGATCGGCTCCCCACCACAAAAGTTTTTTCAAAGTTTTTTTTTTAGTCGCTTACATTAATAACATGCCTAAGAAGACATTTAAAAAATCGGTTAAAAGATAGCTTTTATCGATTTTTGGCGAGGGGGAAATTTTGGGGCAAATCTTTTCTAAAAAAAATGGTAAGATAAGAATGCATGCACGTAGTAAGAAACGAATGCATGTTCTAAACAAAATATAAAGTGGGTTTACGTTGACAAAATTTTGAGAAAATTAAGCCACAATACCTCTCCCACCTCCTGAAGTTATTGACCCCAAAATTTTACCAACACATTATCCCATATACACAAATCTCTGTACAAAATTTCATCAAAATCAGTTTATCCAGTAAAAAGTTATGAAGCTTCAAACACGCTAAAACACGTACATACGTGCCACCTTTTTTTATTTTTGGGGTTCCTGGATTATGAAACGTCAAGAAATGCAAAGTAAAACCCATAGCCCATTTTTTTTATTGATTGCCATCGAAGTCGGTTCAGTTTATCAAAATAAAGACCAACATACATCGTACGGGAATTTCTATAACTTCTTTAAGTTTTTTTTTGGAATAAAAGAATTTTCATCGTAATTTACAAAGATCCCGAAATCCAAAATTTTGGCCTAACGCTATTATTTCCCTTAATAGCTATTCTACAACAATAACAGTTCTAATTGCACGGTTAATGGGTTTGTTAACTTGATATTGCATAATTTAAAACTATTTATTATTATTTTCTTAGTTGGATACTTTCCATTTTGGAAATGTACAAAAATTTCAGTTTTTTTGTAATGCTAAGTTATGAAGCTATACTCTAATATTTTACACAGCTGTATCTAATAAACAACTGTTTTCAGTAAAAAAAAAAACAAAAGTAGAAACAAATTCATTACATTTAAATTCATGTTTTCCTGATGTTTTGTGAAGTAATAAAAAAATATTATATTTAAAAAATAAACAATATTAGATAGTCTATTATTATTATTCTGTAAAATTCAATAATCAGCTCAAAATAATTATGTTTATTTTATAGTTTTTTTTAAAGCCAATATTAAAAATAAAATAAGTTATTAGTGTCATTATTACAGCTTAAGAATGACTTTTAAGAAAACATTAAAAAGTTAAAAGAGAAAATGATTTTTAAATAAAGAGAAAAAAGTTTTATTTAAAATTTTGTACAAAAATCAGATAAATGTGATAAGAATAAAAGATGAAGAAAGATAAGGTTTCAATAAAAGAAAAGAAGTGTGAAGAAGAGAAGAAAAGGATTTGTACAGTCTATCCCTACTGATTTTCATTTTGTTTGCAGAAGAAGCAATAAAGGAATTGAAATAACAGTTTGAGAGTGAAGAAAACGCCCAGTCAAGGAGAGAAAAAGTATGTTAAGATTCACGGATGATCCTTGAATTCCTCTTTTAGGGTAAACCAAAAAGGAATGGGAAGAAATATTGATTAGTATGGATTTATTTAAAATAGAAAAACAATTTGAAAAAATAAATTAAATGCGATAAAAAAAAAATATAAGTAAATCATTTAAAAATACGTTTCCCACCGAACGGTCTAAATTTATTTTTTAAGAAATAGAATTTCGAAGGATTGTGGATGAAAATCTTATATATTAAACAAACCGGGTTAAAAACTTATTTCCAATCCATCTGAGCATTGTACTGGACAGATCGGCTGATTTTTGTTTTATTCTGCTCTGCATGACTCACCAGATATGTCATCAAGCTTAATCGGAACCCGAACTTGAGTATCCTCCAAGAATTTCTCAAACAAAATACTCATTTATTACTTAACTAAGGAAATTTCCGAGGTTATTATTGACAGGAAAATCAGTTTGAAGATCTGTTAATGCTTGATGACATATCTTCAGGCCATTCCGAGTAGAATAAAGAAAAAAAGCCCAATCCGTCCAGTACAACGCCCAGATGGATTGGAAATAGGTTTTGAGCACGCATTTTACCTGTGAGAGGAGAGGAAACAGAAAATTAAGGGGTTGTTCATGGAATAGATTTTTAGCAGATTTAAAAAAAATATACATTACTTTTTAAAAATAATGCCGCACAGTAGCAAGGGGCGACTAGTAAAGTATTTTAACCCATCGGCTTGGTCTAGTGGTGAACGCGTCTTCTCAAATCAGCTGATTTGTAAGTCGAGAGTTCCAGCGTTCAACTCCTAATAAAGTCAGTTATTTTTACACGGATTTGAATACTAGATCGTAGATACGAGTCAACATAACCTAAAACTTAGGTTATATCGTCTGTGTGTTTGACGTTATGTCTGTCTGTTAAATTGAGGTTAGGTAGTCTGTTGTCGTCCTTAGTTTGAAGGTAATTAAACAATTCAACCAATTTTTATAAAATATTCACATGCGAAATCTCAGACATACTAGTACAGCATATCTAAATTTCAATGAAATTGATCAGACGGTTTTAAAGATTTTCGCGCCACAAATTTTATACATAGGCCTGTACATATGTGTTTATATATAAGAAAATTACATTTAAAGTGAATGGTATTTTCGTCCTCCTCTTACCTCAAAATGTAAAGAAAATCGAATTTTACCACCCAATCCCACCGAGCGACCAAAAGTAATGCTGTATTTTTCTTTGAAAAGTCACTAAGAATAATAATTAAATAAAAGAATTTTGTTATAAAAGGAAATTTAGCCTAAAGGAAATTTTTATAAAAAGACAGTAGTTTAAAAAAGAATAGCTAAAGCAGACAATGAAAATATTAAAAAATATTAGCACAAACTGTTTTTATTTTTCTACTCAAAAGAAATCTACAAATTCTGTATATAAATCCGAGAATTATTGTTCACTGTTATTCTTTTGAAATGCAACTTTTCATAAATATATATAGTAAGACATAAAAAAAGGAATAAGAGAAAAGAATAGCGACAAAGACTGAATGTATTTGAAAAACTTATTTTATACAAATAGATGAAAATAACACTTAACAATAAAACAAAAGTAACGAGTTTTGCATGATAAAGATACACCGTTGTTTTAAAAAATATTGTAGTTGAATTTTTCAAACCTTGTTCATAAACTTTTATTACATTTATTTTTAAATATATATTTATATAACTAAAATTAATATTTTACCAAAATTATAAAAAATACCTATTTAGTAAAATTATTTTAAAAAAAAATTGCATACTTTTTTCGGTTTTGTCGGGAGTATGTAAGTAGATTTATATAAAAAAAATTATTCTACCATCTGAGTAATCTTTGAGATCTGAGACCTATAGTGAACATATCTCCCCAACCCTTGATCGATTGTAATCAAAATTAAATGTTATTAATGATCAATATTCAGAAATCGTACAAACTATCATAAAAATCTGTTAATCCAGTCTGAAGGTTAACACGTAAAATCATAACTAATGAAAAACTCTTGCACAGTTCTGTGCAAATTAACTGACTTTTCGTTTTCGATTTTCTCATTATTTACAATCGATTAACGATTAGATCCTGTAAAACAAAATCAAGTTTCAAGTCGCTAACTACTGTGACATATTGCATAAACGTTTTTATAAAATATACCTCAATACAGTCAACATAACCTCAAATTGAGGATACGTTGTCTGTTGTTTACCTTAAAATGGACGTAACTGAAGAACAACTCAACCAATCTTCATAAAATTTTCACTTGTATAATTTCAGATACAATATTATAGAATATCTATATTTCAATGAAATTGATTAGTAGTTTTGGAGCTTTTCCAGCCACAATGGAAAAAGCCACATTTTAAAAATGTTATTTTTAAAATTCTTGAGCCACAAAATTGCATACATGAATGGTATTTCTGTACTCCTCACATCACAAAACATACAGAAAATTCATTTTCATCTCCAATCCTACCATGCGACTGAAAATAATATTTTAAATTGAGATTATGTTGTCTGTTTTCGTCGTTAAAATGAGCGTAACTCAGGAACGACTCGACCAGTCTTTGTCAGGTTCTTACATGTACAATATCAAGTACATTACTATAGCATATCTAAATCTCAATGAAACTGATTAAGAATTAGTTTTTGAAATTTACCAGCACAAAATTTTATACATAGGCATATATATTTATATAAGGAGACTACATTTTAAGTAAATGGAATTTTCTTAGTCCTGCTACCTCAAAACTTAGTGAAAATTCATTTTCACCCAATCCTGCAGTACGACCGACCTGCAGTGCAAATATTACCGACAGTAATATTGCACTTCTTGAAGAAAAATTATTTTTATCAACTTTTCGAAGTTGGTAAAAACATTTGGTTTATTATCTTCCACCCCTGAATGAAATTTCCAAAATATAAAACAAAAACACATGCTAATGTAATAAAATCCTCTAATTAGTATAAAAATATGAATATGGTTTTCAAAAAGAAAAAAGGAATTTTTAATAATCATCATAAAATAATTAAATTAATTAAAACAGTAAATATATATTTTTTTAAAAAAAATGGTCCTCAAATTAAAAAAAAAAATTTCTTAAAACTTTTTTTATGAAATTAAAATTAACAAGTTATTATTTATTATCGGCGGAAAAAAAACCATTTATATAACAAATTCATTAAAAGGAATGCCAACCGTCATAGATAAAAAAATTCTTATAAACTTACTGAGTTTAGGCAATATATTTAATGCATTGTCCTTCATCAGAAGGAGTATATTGATTTTTTTTTACGTTTGATTGTCTTTATTATGATTTTGATGTATTAAATCATCTGACATACAAGAAGGGCCATTTAATCTGCTTTCTTTGATAGTAGTGATGTTCAACAGTATACGTAGCGAACAAAATGAAGAATTCATCATTTTTATAACCGAAAGTCTGATATTTCGATTGACTTGAATGGCCGATGTGAAAGACATATATTTAGATCAATGAAGAAACCACTACACTCCTTACTTGCTTAAATATCTGTGCTTTGAGGTGCTTGATATCTTGAAAATATTTAGCCTATTTTAGGAGTGACTATTTCTAATGTCAGGTCGCCTAACTTTACCCACCGGGTTGGTATAGTGGTGAACGCGTCTTCCCAAATCAGCTGATTTGGAAGTCGAGAGTTCCAGCGTTCTAGTCCTAGTAAAGTCAGTTTAGGAAAATTTTCTAAGTCCTTATTTACCAGAGAGATGGTGACTTATTCTTCCTGCAGCGACTTGTCGATCGACTTGGAATAGTATTCACCAAGTAATAGGTTATGTAGAACTAACGTCAATGTATTTTTTAAGGCAAATACAAACCCGAAGAAAAAATCAAAAAAGCGGTATTAATCCATGTCCAAAATTCACAGGCACGTTCACAATTCAGTAACCAACAAACTAAACAAAAAACACCAAAAAACCGAACTAAATAGCAAAAATCGCAGAGCGAAACAACAATAGTTCTACACCCTATGAGTACTCTATGAGTACCCTATGAGTACAAATCAGCTGATTTGGAAGTCAATAGTTCTAGCATTCAAGTTCTACTAAAGTCAGGTTTTTTACACGGATTTGAATACTAGATCTCGGATACCGGAGTTCTTTGGTGGTTGGGTTTCAATTAACCGCACATCTCAGGAATGGTCGAACTGAGACTGTACAAGACTACACCTCATTTACACTCATCCTCATTCATCCTCTGAAGTATTATCTGACCGGTAATTTCCGGAGGCTAAACAGGAAAAAGAAAGAAGGTTGCCTATGCCTAACTCTAAGCATTTCCATTACAGCATCTCATTTTTATGTATTTTACAAACTTTCATCCTCAGTAAAAATTGTAAAAAAAATTTTATATGGAATCCTCGTACACCTATTAAATTACATACACATTTTTTAAAATGAGAAGTACATAACATTTTATTTAATTAATAATTTCTGATATTTTTCAATTTTTTTTATTATTATTGAATTATTACTTACTGTAATTTTTTTACAATCATATCTTAATAATTGTTAATAAATCAATATGTTTAAATTAAAAAAAAAAGCTAAAAACAGGAGACGAAGTCGGATTTGAATAGATGTCCCTTCCCCTTGTAACATCCAAGTATTTTATTAATTAAAACTTTATTTAGCTATAACTCTGAAACCAATGAAAATAAGTACCGCTTGTAATATATCATTGAAAAGCTCTCAATGAAGGCTTATTACTGCAGTTAAGAAAAAGTCCAAACTCCAGTTTTTTTTTTTTCAGCTTTTCTGGACACTTTAGGTCCAGCCGATTACAATCAAAATGGGAATGCACAACTAGATGTTACAACAGTCCTAAATCAAAAATTTCAACATCCTACGGCTAATCGTTTTCGAGTTGTGCGAGATACAGACGTCACGCCGAAACTAATCAAAATGGATTCAGGGATGATCAAAATGGATATTTCCGTTGAAATCTGAAAAAAAAAATTTTTCGCGATCACGATACTTCTTTGCACTTCGTACAAGGAAGTAAAAATGAGATAATATTGTAGATCCACTAAAAAAGTTTTTCTACTTTAATAATGAAACTGCATCAAAATAACCTAACATAAATAAGGGAATATTAATATCCTTATTGTATAATACTTGTATGAGTAAATTATATATTTTTTAAATAAAATGAAAAATTATGTGGTGAAAATTATATTTTTTATCAATAGAAAAAAGTAATTTTATTGTAAATTAACTAGATCAATTATAAGAACGTTTTTTATTTGTTTTTAAAATTAATGTTTATTCCGTCAATCATTTGACCGATTTGATGCACTTTTATTTTCCTTTCTATTGTATACAAACCTTTTAACTTTTGACTATTTACATCCTAAATCCTCAAGACTATTTCTTCGTCTTTCTTTCTATTTTCTACCTTAAAAATCTAACTATAAATAAATTCACTAAATATGAATGTATTGATACGTAGTAAATCAATATTGTTCTGTTTTTTTTTAAGAAATTCAACTAGAAAATTTCTCTTTTCAGGTTCATTTAAACTTTTTCTCATTTTATATTTATAAACCAACGTAATTTTTAAAATTTCTTGTATCATTATAACAAAAAGTTTCTATTCTTTGTTCTTCTAGCTTCTCTAAATATTTATACTTAAAATAGAACCTCTTTTTAATTCTTACATTTATTTTTTGTATAAGAAAATTTATCTATTTTAAATAAGTGCTCCTTTGAATCTATCTGTATGTTGCAAGTTCATTTTTTCAATATAGATATCCTGCTGATCGTCATCTTGAGGTTTGGTATAAAATTCTACGATTCTCAGGTACCAGTCGATTCCCCTGTTTGTGTGGATGTGAACGCTAAGTCAATTACGTGGCATAGCGGTTTCACCGAATATGGCGGTGTATTAATTGAGGGCTTTTTAACAAAACATAATTTGCAGGTATGTAATGTACCTGGTGAGTTGCCTACCTAAGCAGATATGATGACGGGCATAGGTTTTTGTTTTGGTGGAACGAATTCACGGGCAGCCATGAATTGTGGATGATACTATGCAGGGCAGTGTGTCGGTCAGTTATTGTGAGTTGTGGAGTTTGACTCGCTTCTGCCGCTGAGGTTTCTCAAAGCGTTTCGCGTCGTGGCTTATGCTGACGATGGTCTCCTGCTGTTGGAGCGAGTCTCGTAGACGGAGGTTGAATTCCAAGCTACTAGAGCATGCAGGATACTCGAGATAAAAGATCATCAACATAAGACTTCGTTTACCTCGGAGAAGAGCACGACGATTATCCTCAAAGACCGTTTGGCTGTGAAGCGGTTAGTCGGCGTATCTTTGTAAGTTCTCACAGTGACAATTATAAGGGGATCACTTTTTCTAATTTTTCTCACTTCATGTCCGTCCCAGACCAAAACCACCCCTCATCTCCACCGATCCAAGCCTCCGCTATCTCCTGACCTTAAATCCAAAAAACCCAAAAAATTACCCTTTCACAAAAAAACGACACAATGTAAAATCCTTCCGTTGCTAGGCATTTCAGTCCGTTTCTGACTTATCCGACCACTTCTACAAAATAATAGTAGTTTTGATGAATCAAAACTACTTCCGTACATTGTTTTTAAAAGAAAAACTCTTCCTACCGTACAGGTAAATGGAGTTATTATCAGAGCACAGGTATCAGGTTGGATGGACGAAACCTTAATTTTAGACTGGATCAGGTGTGGATGGCAGAAGTGATCAGGAGATTTACTTAATAAAAAAAAAAATACCGGTATGCTAGTAATGGATAGTTATCGGGGGCATACGACTGATAAAGTAAAAGACATTTTAAAAAAGGGTATGACAGACCAAGTAATAATTTCAGGCGGATTGACATCTCTATTGCAATCACTAGATGTCTGCATTAATAAACCGTTCAAATCTGCATTAAAACAACTCTACAGTAAATGGATGGCTGATGAAAATTTCTTTTCAGGCCTAAAGAAAGAATCAAACGCCCAGATTTTAACCGGATTTGTGTTTGGATAAAAGATGCTTGGGAAGGTATTTCCACAGAATTAGTAAGAAAAAATTTTAAAAAATGCGGAA
The DNA here is from genome assembly GCF_047948215.1 of Lycorma delicatula. Taxonomy (NCBI): domain Eukaryota; kingdom Metazoa; phylum Arthropoda; class Insecta; order Hemiptera; family Fulgoridae; genus Lycorma; species Lycorma delicatula. The sequence goes on along the minus strand of NC_134465.1, from coordinate 27,878,957 downwards.
TATCTAATGAACTTGATGGTAGTGAAGACGATCACCTTCGGCAGAGCGACGTGGAGACTACCAGTAACTCTTCTACAGACATTGTACAGTTACGGTGATAAATTAAAATTAAAATCCCATATTAAAAAGTGTATTGAGGTGATCCTTTTCAACATGATACTTTCTTTTCGTTTTACTGGCCTACTGATTCTGAACTAAACTAGTACTTATGGTAATTAATTATTAATGTAATATTAATATTGTAATTTAAATGAACGAATTAAGTGTTTTACTTCCTGAATATTTTCGTATTTACGTATGTTTTTTTAATCATATCTGTTGTACTTTAAAATACCGGTATATACTCGATTTTTTTTTTTTTTAGATTTTTGTTCTGGAAAATAGAGGTGCGGGGCTTATATAAGGGCAGGAGGTACTCGAATAAATACGGTAATTTATTTAATTATATATAAAAGACAAATTATAGATTTTTTTTTAAATCAAAAATTTGAAAAATAGAGACTAATATTTGTAATGTAATTTAAAAAAAAAAATTTTTTAATTATTTAAGCAGATAAATCTTAAAATGTAAAAATTTTAATAACTAAAATTTTTATCTTAATAAAAATAGAAGAAATTAAAATATTCAAAGTTTATCCACAGATGATTTCATTACACAAGTATATACTTGTATTTCTACAAAAAAAGAAAGAATAAAACAAAATTTAAAAATAAAAAATTACTTTGAAATCTTCAAAAACCTGTCATTTAATTTATATCATAAAAGAAAGAAATTTGGTAAACTCTAGTGGTAAAAACTTGACGTTATAAATCAGTTGATGATAAAGTCGAAGTTCTCAGTTTCAAATCCTAGTAAAATTAGTTGATATTATTCGAATCTGAGTACCAGATCGTGGAAACCGGTGTTTTTTGGTAGCTGGGTTTCAATTAACCACACGTTTCAGGAATAGTCGGCCTGAGTTTATCCAACACCATTTATCGGTACAGCTATATTACAGTGATAAGTCGCTAATGATTTTTAATTGTTGATGCGTTTATAAATAAACAAGGAAAATTGGATAAATATTAATATTATTTGGATAAAATTTAAAATTATTAGAGAAATGATAAATATCTGTAAAGATTCTAAACACTAGTAAAAATCATGTTTAATGTACCGAAATTTATTTTGGTTTGATGACAGAGGGACGAGTAAAAGGTAAATATAAAAAAAAAAATATTGGATTATATAAAAAATAAGATTACAGGCAAAAGATATATAAATAAATTATATATATATATATATATATATATATATATATATATATATATATATATATATATATAAATGTTAATTTTCCTAAGATATTAATACTTTTTATACATAAAAAATACTTTTAAACAATAAATAAAATTCAGTATATTATTAAAAAATGAGGAAAAGGTATCATTTCCTTGTTTGTTTTAAAATATATTATTAAATAGTCATATAACATGTTAGATTTATCATTTTGCATTAAAAAAATACGTAAGTAAATAAACTAAAAATAATAAAATATTTATTTTTTTAATAATTTTACTTAAATTTAAATACTATTTAAGTAAGATTATCTATTTAAAAATATATTTATGTTTAATGTTAACAGGTATCTATTTTTAGTAATACAATTCGGTGATATGACCCACACTTAAAAATTAGGTCAAATAGGGGGTTGTATTTTATACGAATTGTATTATGGGGAGTGGTATACTGTGACGGTTGAGAAAAGATATTAAATATCAAATATTCACCTGTAAGAAAATAATTACGGTAATACAATTTTATAGGTAATAATAATAGATCGATAAAATATAAGAATAAATAAAATAAATAATAAAAATATAATTACTCACAATGCTCATCTGAATTATCTTTATAGATAATTTTATGAAAGCTATCTAAATTAATAAACTCTTCTTTTCCTAGAACGTTTAACCATATGATTACAATAAATATGTAATATACATTTTGCATGATTGATAAGATTAATGACCGGGGTAGAAATAGTAGCTTAGAATAGGCCTCCATGATAGATAATTTCACGAATTATATTTTTTAAAACTATGTAATCCTCAATATATATATATATATATATATATATATATATATATACATATATATTAATACATATATATATGTATATATATTTTATATCTTTGTAAAAATCGATCACAGCACACAATTTAATATGTTATATATACCACAATAATAACAAACGTTATTATTTACATCATAATATTAACAATAACACAATTAAAATAAACTTTAAAAAAAAATCACGTATAATATTCACGAAAAAATCGAAATAATATCCACCCCCGTTTGTAGACCGGAATTATACATTAGCGATCTCACAGCACGAATGAACCTTGTTTGGAGACGGCATGCGCGACGGGTATCAGAGAAAGAAAATCAGTTAGTTATAAAGATTGCCGCTAATAGCGCTGTTAAACAATGAATCGACGCGTCACATTCACCAATAATCTAACTAACCCCTTATCAGTAGTTATAATCTATACATGTATTAATAAAAGTCTGTAAAAAAATTTAGCTAAATTAAATTAAATATATTAATAAATTATTTTTTATGTCGATATTTTTAAATTTTAGTTATAATAAATACTCTTTACCAATATTCATATATCCTTTGAATTTGTAATTTCATTCGAAAACAAAAATAATTGAACATTCAATTAAAAAAAAAAATAATTTATTTAATTTGACTGTTTTAAATGTGATAAAAATCATGGGTATATACATTTGTTTGTATGTATTTAATTTTTTGGTTAACTTAAAGTGAATATGAACATATTTTTAATGAAAGTTTATATATATATATATATATATATAATTATTTTGAACAAGCACATGAGTTTCGCTCGTATCCGTAAATGTAAAATATTAAAAAAATCATAATTTAAAATTTAACTAAAACATATGGACATATTATAAAAAATTTAGTTTTTCATCCTAGAAGATCATTTTTTTTTAACCTCCGGGTCCGCAGTTAAGGATTGCTTCAGAGGATGAGATGAATGATTTGTAGCGTGTGTAAAAATGCCATGGCTCAACCCGGGACATCTGGGTGAAAGGCCGAGACGCTACCACTCCCGCCACGGAGGCCGGTGTATCCAGAGGATCCTGGATTTAAATCCTAGTCAGGTTTGAAATTTTCTATGCGCTGTAAAAATTTCAATAGTTTTTGTAAAAAAAAATAATAAAATGAAGTAGTAAAAATAAGATTCAAAAAATTATCTTAATATTAAATGTTGGTTTTGAGTTATTTCTTGTAATTAAATTTCGTCATCTACCGTATTCTCAAATTAAAAATAATTATTTTTTTATTTTGTAAACATTTTCTACGGGATTCTTTTTCTCTCACTTAGCGCCTTACTTGGGTTTAAATTCTAGTCCAACTGAAAAATAAAATTCATTGTACGTATAAAAAAAAAAAAAAAGTGTTATAATCATTCAATGATAACGTCTACGTTAACCCACCGGGTTGGTCTACTGGTGAAAGCGTCTTTCCAAATCAGCTGATTTGGTAGTCGAGAGTTCCAGCGTTCAAGTCCTAGTAAAACCAGTTATTTTTACACGGATTTGAATACTAGATCATGGATACCGGTGCTCTTTGGTGGTTGGGTTTACAATTAACCACACATCTCAGTAATGGTCGAACTGAGACTGTACAAGACTACATTTTATTCACACTCAAACATATCAACCTCATTCATCCTCTGAAGTATTATCTGACGGGTAATTACCGGAGGCTAAACAGGAAAAAAAAGATAACGTCTACGTTTGTTTTAATTACTTCATGAATAAATAAATAAATAAATTCCAAAGTCATCTTATATAATTTTCTACATGTTCTTTTGTGTTTAACTCAATTCGAAAACTATAATTTTTATTTTTCTTGTTTTCCTACTGTCTATATTTATTTTCCATAAAATTCTTCATTTCATACAAACTATATTTAGTAGAAGCAAATCTGTTTGCTAATATCCTTTATTATTTTCATTGGATAATCCTTTATTTGATATTTTACTGTTTCACAAAATTTTTTTTGTGTTTTTACTGAAACCACAAAAACAAAAAAGTATCTAACATCCCTGTGAATATCGCTTAATAAAAAGAATTTTACAAAGTGATTTTTATAATAATATTTCGAAATACTTTTTCACTAATTTAATCTTTTCAGTGCACCTATTTTAAAGTTTAACACCACTGCAGGTCATCAAAGGTGAACCAACTACAAATATGCAGAAATAATTTTAAAATATTTTTGAAAGGTGGTTTATTTTGTACATCACTAACAACACATTATCTAATACTTTCCAGAATAAAAAATATGAGTTTCAGTATAAAACCACATTAATTCTATATATCTCATTTTTTCTAATAACTCTTTTAATAATTAACCGGTTTAGAATAGCAAGGCTTTTATTTTATTTTTTTAGACATCAATTTTCCTGAAGGAAAACGCACAATTATCAGGAAGCAGTTGATTATTTAAAAAAAAAATAATGGTTATATCATCTAAAATACTTCTCTATTGCATCTACTTGCTCAATTTATATAATCCAGATATACTTTTTCTACCCAAATAAAAAGCACAGTACAATTTTATTTGCAGTTATTTAAATGAAATATACAAAAAGACTATCACTATTAGTAGTTTCAACATGAGCGTGAATCACCAAATATGAATACGCCGTCATTTTCGGTTACGTCATCTGGAAGTATTTTTTTAATAATTTTAATATGTTTATCTAAAACTCATCAAAGTTCAATAAATATAGTAGTAAAATAAATAAGAAGGTTGGCTCAGCGGTTCCCAGTTTATAGGAACATTTTTACTTAAATATGAACTTTATTTTTTAAACCAGAAAATTAAAGGTTGGTTATTTAAAAAAGAATATACACGTATCTTTTTCACATAATTATATTTTTCTATTTTTAATTCAAATTAAAATTTTAATCAATATTATATGAAAAAAAATCTTATGTGGATACCACATAACTTCATGTACGCCTATTAAATTACAGGTACACTTTTTTTGCTGCACTTCATTTAAACTTATTTCATTTGAGCGTGAGATACGATCCTCCAGTTTTTTAATAAAGTGGACAGTAACATAATTTTTACAAACATCAAATATGTTATTAATTTAACAATCTTACATGAAGTATTAGGATAGAGTAAAACTCCCTTTACTACTCGTATTACTACATCAGCATTATTCGTATCTTCATGAGTTGCTGATTAACAAAAATTTCAGATTTCTAGTGTGTCATATAAATAAAAGTTAATACGAGGGTTATTTTTTTTCAAGGTCCGATCGGTGGCGAAATAAAAACCCGCGCAAAAATCGGATGAACCTTTGCGCATACGTGTTGCGTAGCGTGTCTAGTATGGCCTTCAATCACACCGCGTCATTTCGTTTAGTTCTGAACACGCAGCTAGCAAGTAAACACGTCTACAACAATAGCATCTCCCGCCAAGTGTGAAGTGCGTGCGGTAATTAGATTTCTTCAGGCTGAGGGGTGTAATGTAGCTGAAATTCATCGACGAATAAGTAATGTGTACGGTGAAACTTCAATGAGTGACAGCAAAGTGTGACAATGGTGCAGAAACTTTAAAGCAAGACGTGCAGATGTTCATGATCCAGGCGGTCAGGGAAGGAAACGAGTGTCAACCGATGATCTCGTTCAGCGAGTGGATGAGGCGATTCGAGAAATTCGTCCGTTCACAATTTCTGTGTTGAGTGATTCGTTTCCTGAAATTTCAAGGTCAGCTCTCTACACCATTGTGAGCGAGAGACTTCAGTACCGCAAACTGTGTGCGAGATGGGTTCCCAAGATGCTGTCCGACCATCACAAAGCAATGAGAATGGACGTCTACCTAACGTTTCTCCAGCGCTACCACAATGAAGGAGAAGGTTTTTGAACAAAATTGTCAAAGCGGATGAGACATGGATCCATTTCGAAAGTGAAGAAACAAAAGAACAATCCAAACCGTGGATACGTTCTCATTCTCCCAGTAAACCAAATAAGTTCAAGCGAACCTTCTCCAAAAGAAAGTGTACGCGTATGGCTACTGTGTTCTGAGACCGGAATGGAGTTCTCTTGGTTGAATTCATGGAACGGAACGTGGCACAATCATCACTGCAGCCTCATACTGCGTGACTCTTCAACGACTACGAAGGGCAATTCAGAATAAGCGGAGAGGAATGTTGTCATCAGGTAGTGTCTTTCTCCATGACAATGCTCGGCCGCACACTGCAGCTGTAACAAAGAAGCTCCTGCAGCGTTTTCGTCGGGAAATGTTTGATCACCCACCATACAGCCCGGACTTGGCTCCATCCGATTTTCACCTCTTTGCTCACACGAAACGCTAGCTAGGACGACATTCTGGCACAGACATCGAGCTGCAGACCAGCGTAGAAACACGGCTAAAAACACAGGCGGCTCCGTTCTATGACGAGGGTATTGGAAAGTTGGTTCCACGCTACGACAAATGTCTAAATCGGAGTGGCGACTATGTAGAGAAATAGCGTAACTATGTAAGTACTTGTTACAAATAAAAAGTTTTTTATTTTAACTGTGGTTTTAATTTCGTGACCGATCGGACCTTGAAAAAAATAATCCTTGTAATAATTAAACTTTTCCGTTCAGTGAACGCCTATATACTGGTTAAAAATGTTAATTTCGACCTTACGCTATAAAATAATCAATATTTATTATTTGGTAAATAATCAAAAATGAAAAAGAAACAATCATACAGGAAAACGAAAGATAACATCTCAAAAAACGACAAGAAGATGAATATAAAGAAGAAAAAATGTTAAGAACAAGGGAAGAATAAAAAAATTAAGAGAAGATGATAAATACAAAGTGGAAGAAAATGTTAAAACCAATAAAGAATAAAACGGAAAAAACTGTTGCAAACCAACAAAAAATAAACAGGAAGATGTTGCAAACAAAGAAAAATTAAAAACATTAAGAGAAGATAATAACTATAAAGAGGAAGAAAACGTTAAGACCAAGGAAAGAATAAAAAGATTAAGAGAGGAAAATGAATATAAAGAGAGAGAAAATTTGAAAACTAGAGAACGTGTACACATATTAAGATCAGAAGAATTATATCAAACCAAAGAGCGATTAAATGATTGGCAATAAAAAAAAAAAAAAAACGGAATGATGACCAACTATGAGTTAGGGAGAATATTGTCTGACAATATCAGAGGAGTAATGAACTAAAAGATAACAATTTTTTTTTGCAATTTACTACAGATCAGGCATGCATGCCTCAGCGCATATGCTGTTCTTGTGAGGGTCTTTTCAGTCACTCTGTAGTTAACTTTAAAGTAGATGAAATTAACAGAAATTCCAGAATAATTACATAAAATTAAACAAGAAAAATCAAAAATAATACGATTTTAAATTATAATTTTCAAATAATATTAAGTAAAAAATCAGATGTTTCTCGAAATCTATTACATATACACATATGTAATACAGCATATTATATTAAATATACACATTTTTAAAAAATACATAAATATTTATTTCACGAATAAATTCTGATTTTCTTCATTTTTTTATTATTGAATAATAATTTATTGTAAATCTATGTTTACAATCACGGGTTAATAATTATTAATAAATCAATATATATTTAAATTAAACAAAGTTTATGAAAAAAGCTAAAAAAAAAAAGGAAAAGGAAGTCGGATTTGTATCGATGCGTTTTCCCCTTGTAAGATTCCAATATTTCATTAATTATAATTTGATTTGGCTATAACTCTGGAACCAATAAAAATAAGTCCACTTGTGATATATCATTGGAATGTTCTCAAGGAGGGCTTATTATTGAAGTTAAGAAAAAGCCAAAACTCTAATTTTTATTGATTTTGGGGTTTTTTTGTACACTTTTGGTCCAATCGATTTCAATCAAAAGGGAAGGTGTACAACTAAATGTTGCAACAGTCCTAAATCGAAAATTTCAACATTCTACGAATAATTGTTTTGGAGTTATGCGAGATACGTACATATGTACGTACGTACGGACGTCACGCCGAAACTAGTCAAAATGGATTCAGGAATGGTCAAAATGGATATTTCCGTTGAAATCTGAAAACCGAAATTTTTCGCGATCACAATACTTCCTTTACTTCGTAAAAAGGAATTATTATAATTTCTATATAACTCTACAGTAATTTTACCATTTAACAGAAATTGATGTGATGACTAAAAATAATATATATATATATATATATATATAGAGAGAGAGAGAGAGAGGGAGGGAGTGAGAGAGAAGGAAATATTTTAAAGTGTAGAACATTAATTTTAATTGATATTAAATTATTGTTGATTTACTTACTCGTAATAAATTAATAGCAATTTTTGTAGATGACTCGTACATTTCTATTCTAAAAGGTCACAGGGTAAATACTTTTTATTTACTCAACGCCTACCATTTGACTTTTCAACCTATATTATTATCACCTTTAGCGCTATTAATATTATTATTATGAATTTTATTTTATACTTTGAAATTAAATATATGCATATATAAATTAATAAAAGAAAAAAAATAAGAAAATTTTTATATAAAAAAGCGAAAGATATTTAAGAAGAAAATACTATCATACTCACACACATAAATTTGTGGAAAAAAATATTTTATTATAAAAATCGAAGTAATTTAATGTGAACAAGCATTATTTTGTATGAACTTCGAGCATTAAAAAAATAATTAGTGAATTTATATATATATATATATATATATATATATAAAAGATGCAGCTGATAACTAATTTATGTCATAAATTTTACTTGTACGTCGTAAGAAATATGTAAAGATTTACAAAGTTATCAGTATAATCAAATCGAAGTATTCGCTGGAGTACCTCAAAGTTCAGTACTAGGTTCAGTACTATTTTAATATACATTAATAAGCTACAATGCGATTAAAAAATAATACTTTTACATCGTGAGTCACGTGTACTACTACCACTAGTTTAGATCATATATATTGAGTACCGCAACTTCAATAACAGGCCCATCAGTTATTAAACAAATCAAGTAATATTTTACGCAAACAATACAAACTGATGTAACTTTACGTTTTCTTTTTTCTCTCTCAGAGACCACCGTTAAGTATTGTTTCAGAGGATATGAAATTGCAATTTTGTATCGTGTGAAAATGCCATGCCTGACCGGGATTCGAACCCGGGATCTCCGGATGAAAGACGGAAACGCTACCCACTCACGCCATGGAGGCTGGCGATACCTAAATCTAGCGCTGTTATAATTACATTAGGTACAGATCTTCATAGATATAAATTCAGTCGTTCAATAAATTATTCGTAGATTTTAGAAAGTCATCCACCGGGTTGGTCTAGTGGTAAATGCGTCTTCCCAAATCAGCTGATTTTGAAGCCGAGAGTTACCGCGTTCAAGTCTTAGTAAAGTAAGATATTTTTACACGGATTTGAATACTAGATCGTGGTTACCGGTGTTCTTTGGTGGTTGTGTTTCAATTAACCACCCATCTCAGGAATGGTCAAGCTGAGACTGCACAAGACTACACTTCATTTACACTCATACATATCATCCTCTGAAGCATTATCTGAAAGGTAATTACCGGAGACTAAATAGGAAAAAGAAAGTAAAGTATTTTAAAAGCAGATCAGCATAAAAAAAATTTCATCCAAAAAATTAGTAGAACTAATATATCAGTAAACAGCAGGTCACACTAATTTTGGACCGAATGCAAGAAATTTTATAATAAAATTTATAAAACGAAACAAATATAGAATACAAAATTATCACTAGTAAATGATTGTAGAGGTGGGTTTAGCCAAAGAAAAAATCTTACGGCTTTAATGTCGTAAGTAATGTTTGTAGAGATATCAAATATCATTAAATGTCGAGATGATCTTTTTTTGATGTATTCATATTCTTGATTTTTAAAAATATTTTTCAATTTTTTATAAATGAGGTGATCAACAGAAAAACTATAAAAAATAAATTTATCAAACACCAACGTATGATAAAATATATAAAACATTGTACTGAGAAAAATACAATTCTGTGGAATAAAAAGAATAATCTTAAACAAATGCTAGGTCTAAAATAGAGTAAAATGTAAAAGAAGAATTATTGAACACGTTGTTGCTGAGACACAGTTTTGAAACTAGTGGTGACGTCCGGAGGGGAGTAAGTACATATACACCTATGAACATAAAATAAAAGACTTACTAAACGAAATTTAATGGGAAATTGGATGATTAAAACATAAACATTTTTTTAATGATTGTCTTTATTATGATTTTGATGAATTAAATCATCTGACATACAAGAAGGGCCATTTAATCTGCTTTCTTTGATAGTAGTGATGTTCAACAGTATACGTAGCGAACAAAATGAAGAATTCATCATTTTTATAACCGAAAGTCTGATATTTCGATTGACTTGAATGGCCGATGTGAAAGACATACATTTAGATCAACGAAGAAACCACTTCACGCCTTACTTGCTTTAATATCTGTGCTTTGAGGTGCTTGTTATCTTGAAAATATTTAGCCTATTTTAGGAGTGAATATTTCTAATGTCAGGTCGCCTAACTTTACCCACCGGGTTGGTCTAGTGATGAACGCGTCTTCCCAAATCAGCTGATTTGGAAGTCGAGAGTTCCAGCGTTCAAGTCCTAGTAAAGTCAGTTTAGGAAAATTTTCAAAGTCCTTATTTACCAGAGAGATGATGACTTCTTCCTGCAGCGACTTGTCGATCGACTTGGAATAGTATTCACCAAGTAATAGGTTATGTAGAACTAACTTCAATGTATTTTTTAAGGCAAATACAAACCCGAAGAAAAAATCAAAAAAAGCGGTATTAATCCATGTCAAAAATTCACAGGGACGTTCACAATTCACTAACCGACAAACCAAACAAAAAACACCAAAAAACCGAACTACATAGCAAAAATCGCAGAGCGAAACAACAATAGTTCTACACCCTATGAGTACTCCAACTCAAATCAGCTGATTTGTAAGTCAAGAGTTCTAGCATTCAAGTTCTACTAAAGTCAGGTTTTTTTACACGGATTTGAATACTAGATCTTGGATACCGGAGTTCTTTGGTGGTTGGGTTTCAATTAACCGCACATCTCAGGAATGGTCGAACTGAAACTGTACAAGACTACACCTCATTTACACTCATCCTCATTCATCCTCTGAAGTATTATCTGAACGGTAATTACCGGAGGCTAAAGAAAGAAAAAGAAAGATCTTAGTTATTCAGCAACAATAACTTAGTTTTTTTAATAATTGAGCATAGTCTTTCTTGGACTGACCATGTAAATGATAAATTTGCAAAAAATTGCATATATTTTAACTTTAAACTAGCAATTCTTTACCTTTTTAGCTCCACGACCCCGAAAAAAAAAATATATAATGAATATTTTGCGAACCCCCAACACCACCCGTGAAACCTTTTTTCTTTTCTTATTTAGCCTCCGGTAATTAACTTTCAGTAATACTTCAGAGGATGATATGTATGAGTGTAAATGAAATGTAGTCTTGTACAATCGCAGTTAGACTATTCCTAAGATGTGTGGTTAATTGAAAACCCAACCACCAAAGAACACCGGTATTCACGATCTAGTATTCAAATCCGTGTAAAAATAACTGGCTTTACTAGGACTTGAACGCTGGAACTCTCGACTTCCAATTCAGCTGATTTGGGAAGACGCGTTCACCACTAGACCAACCCGGTGGGTTCCACCCGTGAACCTGGTTAAAGCTATTTAGTTACAGCTATTTGCTAAACTATGAGATGAAATGAACGAAAAGAAAAAATCACTTCTTTTCCATACAGAAGTCAGAAGTTACCGCGGGGGAAAGTATTAACCCGGTTGTTGGAATTGCGACATGAATTAATAATATTTTTCCAGAGTAAACAAACACCATTCCCAATGTTTTTACAGAATAATGATTATATGTTGCTATTGACTTACTTGGGTTATGTATTTTCGCATTCAAACGACTTGAACGTGAATTTACAGGGACGTGATAAAAATATTTTATTATTGACGACAAAGTTTATGCTTTCATTAAGAAGATTGACATCTGAATTAATCGTCTTCAAAGTAAAAATTTAATGTTTCCACTCGTTTTTGATTATATTGAGAAAAATTTGGATGAAATAGACACTATTATTCTCTACAGTTTGAATACATAAAGATGCATTTGCATGACCTAAAAATTCAGTTGGCGGAGTATTTCCCGAAAAATCAAAATGGTACCTTGAAAAGATGTGCATTGAATTCATTTATTGGTGGAGATTCACGAATATCTCATCGAAATGTCTGCCGATAAAATATTACAATTCACATCTGAAGATGTAGATTTATTTTAAGCGTGCTCGTCGCAGTGAATATGGAAATTAAGAATCATTGAAAATATTAATATCTTTCGCCACTCTTATCTCTGTGAAATGAGTTTTTCGTCTATGATTGCGCTAAAAACCGAAATAAAGGAATCGTCTTTTATAGCTTGAAAACAATTTCCTTTTTGTGTTTCTAACATAGATCTACGTATGGAATAAATGTTAAATGAAAAGTAAACGCAACCATCTCATTAATTTATTTTCTTTACATTTATACTTAAATTTTACAAATGTAATTAAATGTTATAATAAATGATTTTTTTCTCATAAAATGACTTCATTATTATTTACGTATAAAGTTGTAGGTTAATTTCACGACTCCCCTTTCATATCACCGCGAATCCCAGGTTGAGAAACGCTGCTTTAAAATAATATTTAGGCTTGATAAATTTTTTTGAGCAGTTTATTATTACTGGTAATCGCTCATATACAATACCTAACGCTGTTTTCAAAATCACATTTAAACCAAATTTACAGAATTTTTAGGCTACAAAAAAAAAAATCAATTAGATAATTTATAAGAATATTATGGAAATATGGAACAGAAATCACAATCTTTACTTCCTTGTACGAAATAAAGGAAGTATTGTGATCGCGAAAAATGTCAGTTTTCAAATTTTCAACGGAAATATCCATTTTGACTAGTTTTGACGTGATGTATGTACGTATCTCGCTCGCATAACTCAAAAACGATTAGACGTAGAATGTTGAAATTTTGGATTTAGCACTGTTGTAAAATCTAGCTGTGCACCTCCCCTTTTGATTGCAATCGACTGGACTAAAAGTTTTCAAAAAATCAAAAATTTTGGATTTTGGACTTCTTCATGTGCCCTCATTGAGAGCTTTTCAACTATATATCATAAGTGATACTTATTTTTATTAGTTACAGCCGAATAAAATTTTAATTAATGAAGTATTTGGATCTTACAAGGAGAAGGCACATTGGTTCGAATCAGAGATCATTTTTTTTTTTAAATTTAAATATGTAAAAAATAATTTACGATAAATAACAATTCAATAACAATAAAACAAATAAATATGAAAAAATATCAGAAGTTATTAATGGAATAAAATTTTATGTACTTTTCATTTAAAAAAAAATGTGTATATGTAATTTAATAGGCGTACAAGGAAGTCATGTACCCGGCGCTGTGGCGCAAGTGGTAGCGTCTCGGCCTTTCATCCGGAGGTCCCGGATTCGAATCCCGGTCAGGCATGGCATTTTCACACGCTACAAATGATTCATCTCATTCTCTGAAGCAATACCTAACGGTGGTCCCGGAGATTAAAAAAAGGAAAAGGAAGTCATATGGTGTCCAAATCAGATATTTTGTAAAGATTAATAATAATAGTTGATAATGATTAGACTAAAATTAAAAATGGTTACTTAATTTTTTATTTATGAAGCAATAAACTGTTGTAGATACACAAATTATAATACTAGGTTTGTGGAAATCCATACAAAAACATTTTTTCAATGTGCAGTAGCATCTTATAAAGGGCTAAAGTTCATGAAATAACTACCATATAAAATTGATATATATGAATATAAAAATTGTTATAAAATGATAAAAGCAATTTTTAAATGAAAAACGTTTTTACTTTTCAGAAGACTTTCTACGTAACCTCAATCATTTTTTTTATAGTCGCATCAACAATTAAATACATTAGAGACTTTTCAGTGTAAAGCAACTGTACCGGTAAATTTATAGTATTGAACAATCTCGGGTTGACTCTGCTGAGACGTGTCGTTAATTGAAACCCAACCATCAAAGAATGGGGACTTCTGAGGACATAGGGATTAAAATAAAAACCGAGACCCGGTGGGGAAGCCCCTTCGGGGGCATCCCTGACGGATCGGGTGGTGCTGCTGGGAACAGCATAGTCGAGCTCAGCATGGCCACTCCGGATGTTAGAGATTGAATGGCACCCTCTCATGACTGAGTGTGCCAACCGTGGCGGGGCCAGTCTTGGGAGATTTGGGTTAGGAAAAAAAGAACACTGTTATCCACAATCTTGTGTTCAAATCCTCAAACTTAAACAAGTTAGATAGTAACAAATTTAGGAAATTAAATTATTAAATTTAACATTTGATTCACTATCTACTCTTTTTTACAAAGTCACCAGTGACATTAAAAAAAAATAATGGATTTTAAATAGAACATTTTTATACCGGTTTTAACCAGATCGTAAATTCGAAGTTATGCCCTTATAGGTAGATTTCATAAGAAAGCTACCTATTGTAATGGGTACCAAGATTCAACTTCCAAAAAATTTCGACATATCTTCGCGTTTCACACCCCCAGATCCCAAAACCACGGTCAGTTTAAAAGTTCATATATATACATATTTCACTTTGTTGTGGAAACGATAACTGCGGTAATTTTGCGCCAATCACTTTCAAATTGATACATAAGATATAAACACCAAAAATCTCGGTCGAGTTCGTTAATAGACCCAAATCGGACCATAGGAGTGGAAATGGGGGGACTTTTTCGAAAAAAACAAAATATAACTTTCTTATTAGGTAAAATATCGAATTCGTTTAAAGTTCCTAATATTCTTTGGATAAGGGTCTAAAACGTATTTCAGTAGAGGTTTTTTATATCACCAACTATTGGCTCAGGGGATGGAAAAAATGGGGTTTCGAAGACAAGAAAATCATATTTCCCTTAATAGGCACATTATCGAATCGGTTTAAAAGGCTTGTTATCCTCTAAGCATTACCTAAAACATTTGTTTTAATTTTTGATATGACTAACCCTTACGGCTACGGATGACCAAAATATTGCTGGAATTGTAAGAAGATGGGGCTTGTCGTAAACAATCATACCATTGTGGTATTGAGTAAATTTGAAGTTTTTCTTAACTTTAAGGTGAAAATATTTTTTATCCCCTATTTAGCACCGGTGAAATCTACTTCAGGCGTGCCAAAAGGGATTTTTTTTTAATCAACATCGGTATCTGTAGTATTACGACAGTTACACTTATTTTCAATTCTTTTCTTTATTTCCAGTTCTTTTTCATTTTGCGTAAGTGTTCGTCTGGCTTTTGCTTGGAACATTCGATTTATGTTCCTTGCTTCTGGAATCCTTCACTCATTTCGAGTTTTTGTCTGTACGTGTTTCTGTTTGTGATTTTTTGCGTTTGTTTCTTTAGATCTTTTTTTACCTGTTTGAACCACTTGGTTACAGTCTTTCTTCGTTGATCAGCAATCTTCTTGGTAAAACTTTTTTTTCATTCTCATTAAGTATCCATAGCAGGCAATTCTTCTTTTGATAATTTGTCTATCTTCTGATAAAATTCATCCTTTTTTCGTAGTTACCAACCACATTCTGCTTCTCTGGGTCCTAGTATTTTCTTTTCCACGTTTTTAAGTTTGGTTATTTTTGCCTAGTCAAGGTTGTATATTCGACCGCGTATGATGAATACCTTGTATCTTACCACGGTTTTGCACTGCTTTAATTTCACATTCTTCAGATTTATTTTTTGTTTTATATATATCCTTGGTTAATTTTCTATAAACTTTGGTGAGTTTCGTTTTCCTGGTTTTATTGGATTCTTTGTCTAGCCGATTGAGCTGTATTATTTATCCAAGATACTTGAATCTGTCAGCTTACTTGATTTTATTGTATTGTGTCTTAGGCCAAGATGTTTGGATGAATTTTTTATGTTATATATTTTTTTTAATAGATATTTATTTATAGGTCCGCTTTATCAACCATTTCCTTCAAAGTGTTGATCTGTTCTTCGGCTTTTTTAAATATTCTGCTAGAATAGGGATTTCATATTTTAATGCCCTTTTTTATTCTTAATTAATTCAAATAAAAGATGAGACATAAATTCAAGAAAGAATAATATAATTTTTTTTTTGATTTCTCTATTATAAAACTATATCGGTATTAGTGATTTGCGAATCATATCGATAATTACAGTAAAATTGTTTTTTGTTATTCTTTTTAGTTTTTTTTTTGGCCAAGACCAGAAATGTTCAATCGGTTTAATATCAAAAAGGTTGTTCGTTCATTGAAACATTTCAGTATTTTATTCTTTTAAACTTTTTCCTTTTTTTTTACAGAGTAAGGACGATGTTAAATTTTATTGTAATACTTTTTTACGTAATGGAAACAGGTTTTAAAGTTGTATGACCTTTGTAAGTAGAATCTTGAATACTTATCAATTCCCGGAGAACTTATCCACTAAATTGAATGAATTATAAAATGTAAAATAACACAAAACCTTTCTTCTTCAATGTAATTTATATGTGATTGGCTCATACGAGTTCTTTTTTGCAGACTATATATGTTAAGAGCTACTTTTTAGTTAACAATCGAGTTTTCAGATCACCGGTGTAGTTTTTTAAAATTATTTTAATATTAACATGATTTTTTAAAACGACGATAATTCACCTGCCGTCAGAATTTAAAGATTTAACTAGCACATAAGATCATATATAATTAAAAAAGAAAGTGCGATAATTTATTTACATATTATTAAACGTCTAAGGAAAAAAATTAAATCAATTGAGTAGTGAGAAAAAGGTGAAAAATTGATTGAATATTTGATTCGGAAAGATAGTATCAGTTAAATTAAAACCTTTAAAAATAAATAAAATTAAACACTCCCCTTTTTATAAACGTTTAATTACTTTAAATGTTTTTGAAGTAGTTTTAAGCTGTAAATATTTTTGCTAATTATTTTAAACGAAAAATTAGAAAATATATATAGATATATATATATATATATATATATATATATAGAGAGAGAGAGAGAGAGAGAGAGAGAGAAAGTGATTCACGAAGAATGTAAATAAAGAAGAAAGTTCATAGATTTAAACGCTTCGTTGGCGAGTATCGGCTAGCGAAAGGTTCCTGCATCATCAATAAAATGGAACTAAACTGGAATTCTTGAAATCCAAATTAAAAGGGGTAAATTTAGTGCATTTGTATGAAATTTATCCTAAAAAATAAAAAAAAAAATAGATTTAAAAAGAAATGAAAATTAAATTAAAAAAAAAAAAGAAAAAAAAGTCGTTATCGAGAAATCTGGGGTAAAAGAAAAAAGATTAGGGTCGAAAAATTCTATTTTATGTTTGACGTAAATTAAATTCATTAAACACATAAAAAATTTTAACTAAATTTGTAGAAAATTTGATTGTAAATAAAATCATATGAATAAAATTATATACAAACGTAAGAATTTGGAAGTTTATCAGGTACAGAAAGAATAATACGATTTCTGTCTATTTTTAGTCTACTTTGTTTCAATAAAAAACCGATTTTTGAGTTTTTATTTACTTTTTATTGTCAATATTTAAATTATTTTTCTCAAAATTAAATTCTCCACAAATTTTCTTAAATCTTACGCATTTATTTGTCATTTAACTATTAGTCATTTCATGATTAATCATCATTTAACTAAGTGTCCTTTAAAGATGAGACCAAACTCTAGGAAGTGATTCTACTTAATATACTGAAGAAAAAATATCCAGTAATCATAAGTCCGAAAACGCATACTTTTCTGTCTGTCCGCCATTTTATATATTTTTTTAAAAAACATTTCTCAAGAACGGTTATAGATAACGCAATAAAATTTTGTATTTTATTTTAAACTAACATTTTTTAATAGGAGGAAAAATAACGACACTCTTCGTTAACAAATTTCAAAATGGCGGTCGTTTCAATTTTTCAATCTTAAATATCTTACGAATTATTAGATTTATCAAATTTTGTCATATAAAAAATTATGAAGTATAGTTTTTTGAACAAAACGACACCAAAGTCGTAAAAATCCGACGAAAAGCAGCAGAGTTATTGCAAAATGTAGGTCTAAACCGATATGGCGGCCATCTTGTTTTTTTATTATCGTAACTCACTTAGTAACTAAATCACATTTTGTGATTAAAATTGCTAAAATTATCAATTTTAATCACATAATTGCTAAAATTAGCAATAGTTAATTAAAATTGCAAAAATTATATAAATATATATATATATATATATATTATATGTATGCATAAATATATATGTGTGTGTGTGTGTGTGTGTGTGTGTGTGTGTGTGTGTGTGTGTGTGTGTGTGTGTGTGTGTGTGTGTGACCTCAAAAGAAAAGATTGACCTCAATCTTTTGTTTTTTACCCCAAATTTTTCGAAAACTAAAAATACAGTTCTGGGACCTATTTTTTTTTTATTTCAATTTTTCAGGTTAATTTTCTTATATAACCATTAATTTTACTCATAAATTAGCAAGAGATAAAAAATCTTAAACATTTTTCAGTATCCCTCTGTAGACATAAAGGAATTATTAAAAATAAATACAAAAATAAAGTTAATAAAGCAGTTTATTTACCTATAAGTACAGATACAACGTATTATTGTTTTTAATTAATTTTTATTAAACTACATTTTTTTCATAAATTAAGCTGTAATAGATAATTCATAAATTATCATTTGTTTGATATTAACGATTTTTCCTGCGGTAAACGTAGTGAAAGTGTTCGAAGTTCCCAGTTAGACCAGTATAAATAATATATTTTGTTGTTTATTATTTATATTTTATATACGCGTATCTGTTCAAATACTGCTTTTCAACAAATGAACCGATTTTTATCATCATTATTATTACATCATATAAGAATGGTGTGTGTGTGTGTGTGTGTGTGTGTGTGTGTGTGTGAACGCACACACACACACACACATATATAAGAAAATTAACCTGAAAAATTGAAATAAAAAAAAAATAGGTCCCAGAACTGTATTTTTAGTTTTCGAAAAATTTGGGGTAAAAAACAAAAGATTGAGGTCGAAAAACACACTATTTTATTTTTGGGGTAAAATACCTTTATTAAACTGGTAATAAACATATAAAAGATTAAACGAAACCTAGAGAATTTGATTCTGAGTAAAATAAGTATGAATAAAGTTCACAGGAAGTAAATACAAACGTAAGAATTTCGTAATTTATTAAAAATAACAAATATTAAAATGCGGTACATTTTAATTAGTTCTTAAACGAAACAGAATTCTCAATTTTTCACTCGGAATCAAATTTTCTAAATTGTATGTAATTTTTTTTTTTTTTTTTAAGGAAGCGTTTCCGAACTAATATGATGTGAACTTTCTTCTTTATTTTGACCAGTAGAATATGTCCTGAAATTTTGTTGAATTCTTTTTTTCATAAATCACATGTTAAGATTTAAATCACATTTTTTTTTTTTTTTTTTTTATATATATATATATATAATAATTGTATATATATATACAATTATTTTATATATTTTAAGATGAATTAAAATCCTTTATTTTACATTTGACCTATTTCACCTCTTTCCAAGATTTAACAACAAAAAAAGAGAAATTTATTACTTTCCAAGGAATAATCTAAAAGTGGCAGCACCATCTCTGTTAGTTGATATATTATTTTTATGCGATTCTGAATTAATTTTAGGGAAATTTTTAAGAAAAAAGCAAAGTAACATTTTGTAATTAATCTTTGTTTAATTTTTCTAAAATTTTATTTGATTAATTATAACTATTTAAAATGTTTTTATTGTTTATTGAGATTAAATTTAATAAAAAATAAAAAAAATAAATAAATAAAAGAATTTAAAGAAAAAATAACATTTTTAATTATTATAAAAGAAAATTCTTGGATTATAATCAAGATTTTTCCACTTTAGCAAACTATGTAGCAAACATTAAAAATAAAAAACTATGTTCTAAAAAGAAGAAAGGCAAACTGTTGAAGACTTTTATATACTAAATCACTACGAAAACATATTACGCTGCTAATAGAAAAGTTTTTCACTAAAGTCAGCAAATGTAAACAGATTAATAATTTGAATGAGACGATACATCAAACCGATTCGGAAAAGTTGTTTTCTGTATGATGTTACATGAATAAAACATTTTCTATAACAGATATTTATAATAAGAAAAAACGTATTCTTTTAAAAGTATTTTTCCTGATAAGTTAAAACAGTATATATAATAAAATATTTTATAATAAAACGGTGTAAATTAGTTTTTTGGTTTTCCAACTTATTTTTTTAACAACTTAAATAACAAGGGAAGTCGATCATAGTTGTTTTGTAAGAGTAATGATGCTCACTACAAAGCCAGTCCCCGTAGTAAACAAAAAGAAACCGATAGGGCTAGATTTTGTTACGGGAATCGTCACTCATTTAACCGGATATATGTATTCATAGTTCCTATTCTCTTCTACGGTAATCTTTTAACCTCGATATAATTACCAAATCCTACTTCCACAGTTATCTGTTTCATTAATTTAAATTTTCGTCTTTATTTAAAATTCTATCCTATAAATATCCCAAATTAACGAAACCTGAATATATTAATACTTTCGTCTCTTTATATGATTTTACTATTAATTTTTCTTCTTATCTATCTTAAAATTTCTCTATTTACCAGTTTACTAACCCAAGTAGTTTTTAAAACTTACTGGTAACATCACATTTCTTTTCTCTTTTTCCTATTTGCTCCTTTTTCGCTATCATAAACTGTTAAGTTCAGTACAAGTATTCTTAATTTCTAATTCTTAGTTCGTCTAATTCTAGGAAGGAAAACTTTCGACTAAAAAATAATATTCTATTACTTTTACACGACTGCCCAAAAAGGAATTTAATGTATTTAGGCATATGTATATGTTTGTTCCACTATAGAAGTTCAACAGCTGAACCGATTTAGATGTATGATTCCGTGTCGGAATCCTTACGTAACCGGGAGCGTCATAGTCTGTATAAATATGTGTAGAATATATGTACGAGGGCTGTCCAGAAAGTAACTTACGGTTTGAAACAAAAAACCAACCAAATAATAATTTTTTTTAATTTTCAATTGAAAGGGACAATCTTAAACAATTTTTCTACAAAGTCGTCATTTAAATTGAGGCACTTATCGTAACGATGTACTAGCTTTTAAATTCCTTCTCTGTAGAAATCTGCCACCTTAGATTTTTGGCACCCATGTTATACAAAATTTGTGATAACCAAGTTTCCCCGATAAAATTTCATACTGTAAACTTCTTGAAATGAAGCAAGAATTCCGTAATCGTAATGCGGCGATTTTCACGAATTTTATCGTTAATTTTCATCGTCAGTTAATCAGTCACAAGGCTAGGCTGAGACCACTGCGGTCCTCATCATGAACATTGGTGAGGCCATTTTTAAACCGACTGCACCACTGCCTCACTCCACCTTTACTCATTATTCCTCTCCGTACACCTCACAAAATTGCCGATGAATTTCAATTGGTTTGAGGTTTTTTGCCACTAAAAAACTAATCAGTGAACGCACCTCATAACTCGCTCGCGTGATTTTCTATTGAAGCGCACATTTCAATAATTCACAACGAACAAAGTAGAAAAATCACAGTCCACACACTACGACAGCTTGATGCGTACTGAGTGTAGAAAAACGTTTTGATTCCAAGATGGCGGCTCTTTTCTTTGTTTTTCCTGTTTAGCCTCCGGTAATTACCGTTCAGATAATACTTCAGAGGATGAATGAGGATGAGATGTATGAATGTAATGAAGTGTAGTCTTGTACAGTATCAGTTCGACCATTGCTGAGATGTGTGGTTAATTGAAACCCAACCACCAAAGAACACCGGTATCCACGATCTAGTATTCAAATCTGTTTAAAAATAACTGACTTTACTAGGATTTGAACGCTGGATCTTGACTTCCAAATCAGCTAATTTGGGACGCGTTCACAACTACACCAACCCGGTGGGTAAGATGACGGTTATATCCCCACCCGTATCTACGTTACGGACAAACGTAAATTACTTTCTGGACCGGCCATGTGTGTGTGTGTGTGTGTTTAAATAAAATTTAAATATTTGAAAAAAATTATACTATATACAAAATCGTCACCCGCACGTCTTTTAATTATAGTAATAATCTAATCTATGGTAATAATTCTTCTATAATAGTAATTATCCTATATTAAATAGCAATGTTTGTAATGCAATGCAGCAATGTATTTTTTGGCAGTCATGCTTTTTAATTTTTAATATTTATCTCTTGTTTCCAGACTAATTTTAATGGCTCCCTTGTTTAATATACAGTTTATAATTTTATTAACAAAAAATAAAATAAAATAAATTTTGATATATTTTGATCCCCAATATTAATATTGGATTCCTTATTATATCTTTTTCTTCAAATTTAATTGCTTTTGTTTAAATGTAATTCATTTTCATGTTTTTTTTTTTTTTTTTTTTTTTTTTTTTAAATTACTTGAATAGTTATTATAGGTAATAAATCTGCTTTAATAAAATTTTCTCTAAAATGGCTATGAAGAAAATCGATATTAGTTTTTCGCGACAACTCGACCCTCTTAACAAATTTTGAAAAAAAAAAACATTAATATAATCAATGGTCCATATATAGAAATATCTGTGCCAAATTTTGAAGAAAGTCGGTTTGGTAAACCTGAGATACAAGGCCAAAACAGTGCGACACATATACACATGTTTTTTTTTTTTTTTTTTTTTTTTACTTAGATGAACTAGTTGGACGATAAAAAGTAAAAATTTGCATAAATCCCGATACCTTATTTTTGACATGATCATGCTTTCATCTTTATATCTACTCTAGCTATATTCGCCGAGAAAGTAAAGCTAATAAAAACTGAAAATTTAAAAAAAAAACAACTTTTTTTTGTCTTAATTCATTTGACTGGTTTGATGCTTCTCACCAAGATTCCCTATCTAGTGCAAGTCGTTTCTTTTCAATTTACCCCCTACATCCTACATCCCTAACAATTTGTTTTACATATTCCAAAGATTGCCTGCCTGTACAATTTTTTCCTTCTACCTGTCCCTCCAACATTAATGCGACTATTCCAGGATGTTTTACGATATGACCTATAAGTCTGTCTCTTCATTTAACTACATTTTTCCAAACGCTTCTTTCTTCATCGATTTATCGTAACACCTCTATTTGTCACTTTATCCACCCACCTGATTTGTAACATTCTCCTATACCGCACATTTCAAAAGCTTTTAATCTTTCTTGTCTGGTACTTCAATCGTCCAAGTTTCGCTTACATATAAAGCTACGCTCCAAATATATACTTTCAAAAATTTTTTCCTGGCGTTTAAATTAATCTTTGATGTAAGTAAATTATATTTATGACTGAAAGTTCGTTTCGCCTACGCTATTCGGCATTTTATAACGTTCTTGCTTCGTCCATCGTTAGTTATTCTACTTCCCAAATAATAAAATTCTTCTATCTCCATAGTCTTTTCTCTTCCTATTTTTGAATTCAGTGATCTATCTACTTTATTTCTACTATATTTCATTACTTTCGTTTTGTTCTTGTTTATTTTCATGGGGTAGTTCTTGTGTAGGACTTCATTAATGCCATTCATTGGCAACAAAACAACAACACTAAGAATCAAAATCACAAACAAAAACTGCTGAAACTTATTCATAATTTAAAGAAATCAGATTCGGACACCACATGACTTCCTTGTACGCCTATTAAATTACACATACACATTTTTAAAATGAAAAACACATAAAATTTTATTTCATTAATTACTTCTGAAATTTATTTTTTATATTTTTTATTGTTATTATTGAATTATTGATTGTAATTTTTTTTACAATCAGAGGTTAATAATTATTAATAAATCAATGTATTTAAGTTAAAAAAAAATTGTTAAGAAATAAGGAGATGAAGTCGGATTCGAACCGATGTTTCTTCCCCTTGTACGATCCAAATGTTTCATTAATTAAAATATTATTTGGCTATAACTCTGGAAAAAATGAAAATAAGTACCACTTATATATATCGTTGAAATCTCTCAATGAGGGCTTATTACTGAAATTAAGAAAAAGTCCAAAGTCCAATTTCTTTTTGATTTTGGGCTTTTTTGAACAATTTTGATCCAGTCGATTGCAATTAAAATGGGAGGTGCTCAACTAGATGTTACAACAGTCCTAAATCCAAAATTTTAGCACACTACGGCTAATCGTTTTTGAGTTATGCAAGATACATACATACGTACGTAGAGACGTCACGCCGAAACTAGTCAAAATGGATTCAAGGATGGTCAAATTGGATGTTTCCGTTGAGATCTAATAACCAAAATTTTTCGCGATCACAATACTTCGTACAAGGAAGTAAAAAAACGAACTGTAAAATGTACTGTTAACAACAAAGCATATATAATAATAATAAAAAAAAAATAAACTCGTTCCTGCTATTTATACTGGAAGTATTTTCATATTTTAGCGTACTTTGTCTAAGGTATATATCCATTAAAAACTTACGTATATACTAATGTATGTATTAGTAAGTCGTAATCAACTGAAGTATGTGTGTATGTAAGTGTACGCGCGTACAACATAAAATATTTTAGTGAACATTATTTCACACTATAACAAAATAAAAGTGAAAGACTATGAAACTGATATATCTAAAGAGACACGAATTGCATTGTATTATCTGAGCTAATTTACTATAGCAAAAAATATTAATAATAGTAACAATAAAAAAAGTGACAGGATGTATTGACATATAAATAGAAACAAGAATATTAAAATATTTTCAACTAACCATTGCACGTGACATCGCATTAAGACACGTGCAATCCAATGTAACTCGCCAATGGAAGTTTATATTGTAATTTAATAACGGCAAATACTTTCCCCTACATACGTCCTAAAAAATACTCTCCATAAAAGGGTCACTTAAGTTAATTTTAATTTTTTAGAACTTAATTACACTAGGTAAGGTACTTTAATAAATTTCTTGAATTTAACTAAAAATTGATTCATTAGGTTTTTTATTTATAGAAAACAAACTAAAATCAGTTGTTTAAAAAAAAACTGATGTAAACATCACATGACTTCCTTGTACGACTATTAAATTACATAACACATTTTTAAAAAACGAAAAGACATAAAATTTTATTTCGTTAATAACTTATTGAATTCTAATTTATCTTAAAAATCATATTGTAGTCAGAGGTTAATAATTATTAATAAATCAAACATGAACTTTATTTATACAATTAACATTATTAAAATTGGTGTACGTTAACAGTAAATAATAACCTTTTACTTCATTTTGCCTATATGTTAATCATGAATTAAATAGGACGATGAAGTACATCGAACGAGTACTGCATTAAACTTTACTCGACGAGAGAAGACCAAGCAAAGAATAAAAAAATGAAGAGAGGATGATGAATTTGAAGAGAAAGAAAATTTGAAAACTATAAAACGTTTACACAAATTAAGAACAGAAGAATTATATCAAACCATTGTTAAATCATTGGCAACAAACACAAATGAACTAAATAAATGATGATCAACCACGATTTAAAGAGAATACTGTCTGTCAATATCAGAGGAGTAATGAACT
The DNA here is from genome assembly GCF_047948215.1 of Lycorma delicatula. Lineage (NCBI taxonomy): Eukaryota > Metazoa > Arthropoda > Insecta > Hemiptera > Fulgoridae > Lycorma > Lycorma delicatula. Next base: position 27,853,083 of record NC_134465.1, on the reverse strand, counting down.
AAAAGATAAGAATTTCTCGTAATTTGTTAAAGATCGGACACATCCTTATCAGGATCTATTTTTCAGTCACTCTGTAGTTAACTTTAATGTAGATAAAATTAAACAGAGCCAACCTCCGTGGCGCAAATGGTAGCGTCTCGGCCTTACATCCGGAGGTCCCGGGTTCGAATCTCGGTCAGGCAAGGCATTTTCATATACGCTACAAATCATTTCTCTAATCCTCTGAAGCATGCCTAACAGTGGACCCGGAGGTTAAACAAAAAAAAAAAAAAAATCCAGAATAATTAAATAAAATTAAAAAAGAAATTAAAACTAGAAAATCCAAAAATAATAAGATTCTAAATTACAATTTTCATAATAAACAGATGTTTCACCAACTCTAATACATATACACATGTGTAATAATGCCTATTAAATTATTTGTAAAGATTTTAAAAGTACATAAAATTTTATTTCACTAATAACCTAATTTTTTTTCATATATATTTTTTTTTATTGTTATTATTGAATAATTATTGTAATTTTTTTACAATCACGGGTTAACAATTATTAATAAATCAATATATTTAATTTTAAAATGTTAAAAAAATAAATTTAAAAAAAGTTAAAGAAATAAAAAAGCAGATGAAGTCTGATTCGAACCGACGTACCTTCCCTTATAGATTTAAATATTTCATTAATTAAAATTTGATTTCGCTATAATTCTAGAACAAATATCGTTGAATAGCTCTCAATGAGGACTTATTACTGCAGTTGAGAAAAAGTTCAAAATCCAAATTTCTTTTTGATTTTGGGCTTCTTTGGACACTTTTGTTCCAGTTGATTGCAATTAAAAGGGAAGGTGAACAACTAGATGTGATAATAGTCCTAAATCCAAAATTTCAGCATACTACTGCTAGTCGTTTTTGAGTTATGCGAGATATGTACGTACATACGTACGTATAGAAGTCACGCCGAAACTAGTCAAAATGGATTCAGGGATGATCAAAATGGATATTTCCGTTGAAATCTGAAAACCAAAATTTTTCGCAATCACAAATGACTTCCTTACTTTAATTCCTTCAAATTGAATTTCTTCCTTCAATTCATACAAGGAAGTAAAAAATTGATTTTTAGATCTTTAGACGTAAATTACATACACCAACAATTAAGTTCATTTCTTAGTATGAAATTGAAAAAAAATCAGGGTTTAAAAAAAAATCCAAATTATTTTAACCTCCCTATAAATTCATATTTCAAAAAAATCTAAAAAATCAGTTTTTAAATATTCACTTGAAAATTTCACAAATCAAAAATCCCGTTATCTTTATTTGTTACCGAGAAATTAAAAAAAAGTAAATTTCATTGTTACTCCATATTAATCCTTTAACTCGGAATTTAAAAAAAAAATCCTTTCTTAATTTGCACTTACAGCGCAAGAAAAACGTGTATACAAATTTTCATCCCTTTATCTTCAGTAGTTTTTGCGGGACATTGGTGAATCGATAATTAAATCAGGACAACTTGCTTAATAGGTACAGATATATTGAAATCTGAGTAAGTCACTCTATCGGAATTTTTTTTTTTTTTTTCATTAGTTGGTATAATCATTACCACCAGGTTATATATCTATCAGATATTTTTACATGGATTTGAATACTAGATCGTGGATACCGGTGTTCTTTGGTGGTTGGGTTTCAGTTAACCACACATCTCAGGAATGGTCGAACTGAGAATGTACAAGACTACACTTCATTTACACTCATACATATCATCCTCATTCATCCTCTGAAGAATTATCTAAACGGTAGTTACCGGAGGCTAAACAGGAAAAAGAAAGAGAGGTTATATATCTTTAAATGAAAAATTAACAATAATAATTTATAAAAAACAAAAATCAATATAAAATATTTTTTTTAAATTTGTATTTAAAAAAATCCCTTTCGATGGAAGGCGGAGGTAGATTTCATGGTGCTAAGTAGGGGACACTTTAAAGTTAAGAAAAACTTCAAATTTATTCAATATGACAATGGTTGCACGTGATAAAAAGTTCATATGTTTAGCATACGACAAACTCTATCTTCTTACAATTCCAGCAAAATTTTGATCATCCCTTGCCGTAAGGGTTGGTTATATAAAATATTATTTCAGATAAAAGATTTAGGTAATGTTTAGAGGACTAAAGACCACTTTAAACCGATTCGATTCTGTGCCTATTAAGGGAGGTATGATTTTTTTGTCTTTGAAACCCTATTTTTTCCACTCCCTGGGCCAATGGTTGGTGATATCAAAAGGTTTTACTTAGATAAGTTTTTGGGGCCTTATCCAAAGAATAGTAGGAACTTTAAGCGAATTCAATATTTTACTTAATAAGAAAGTTATAGTGATATTTTATTTTTTCGGAAAACCACCCCTACCCCCATGGTCCGAATTTGTCCATTAACGAACTCTCCCGAGGTTTTGGGTCGTTATATTTTACGTATTAATTTGAAAGTGATAGGCGAAAAATTACGGCAGTTATCGTGTCCACAAGAAAGTGAAATATATATATATATATATATATATAAACTATTCAACTGACGGTGGCTTTGGAGTCTGGGGATGTGAAATGCTAAGATATGTCGAAATTTTCTGGTAGTCCAATCATGGTATCCATTACAATAGGTAGCTCTTTAGAAATCTATCTAAAAACTATAAGTAACTGAAAAAATATTTTCTTCCATTTTATTCTGAACATTTCAACGTTTCTGATGACTGAACCTAATCATAAAATTTGTATCTGCCATTATTATTTATTTAAAGTTACTTTTATTATTTATTATTTACGGTAGCAACTTCTTGTTAATATGCAAAATAAAACAAAATATCCATTTTCATATAAATAAAATTCCCTTTTTCTAATTTCAATATATTTAAATATATTAAATTTATTGAACTAACCAATATCTAATGAAGAAATATTATTGCGTTAACAAAGGATATACGATAAAGAAAAAATAATTAAAGCAGAGAAGCTGAGTATTATTTAACATTTTTATAATTAAATAAACAATGATGGTTAAGTACATGAAAAATTAATATGAGTTAAAAGGCTTTTAAATTGCATGAATGAAGCGCTGATAAAAATAAAATATTCAAAGTGATAAGAATTTTCTTTGTAAAACAAATATTATTCCCTTTATTAAAATACTTAAGTGAAATTTGATAACGTAATTTAATTATGAAATATCTAATATGAATGATAATGTGTGTGTGCGTATATATATATATATATATATATGTGTGTGTGTTGGTGTTTGCCGCCCACCCATTCGCTAGACACATAGCTGATCGATAAACCCCGCGCTTTCTGGCGTAGGTGGTAGATGACGTCACTGCGGGTCAAAAACAAGAAAGCAACGTTTAGAAATCCCGCCAAAACACGGTCCATAACCAAAACATGTTGACAATGGTAGGGGAATGTACTGACGTCACAGTTAACACAGATCTTTTAACCAATGGCGACTATTCATTTCTAATATATATCTATATATATGTTGCGTAGGTTGCATATCTTTTTCTCTCTTACACGCTATTTATCTGCGTTATATTCCATCTCGGTTTATCTCTTACATATTTTACCTCCTACTCACCCCCTAAATGTCTGTATTTTGTGTTGTTTGTGCTGTTTTGGCAAACTACATTTACCTCATCCCATTTATTTCATCTCTTTCTTCGGTTTCATCTCTTCTGTTTTAGTTTTAAATATATCCCCCCCCCTCATCACCATTTTATCACCACAATATATTATTATATAAAACATTCATGTTAGAAAGATCGTCCGTTCATTCCATCCCTGGCACTAAATATGATCTTTTAACCCCCCCTCCCCCTTGTAGAACAAAAATAAAAAAATTCTTATATTTTTACGTCATAGATAAAGATTCCTTTCCAAGCATATTTATTTCACAATAATTAAATTTAAAACATAATTGATTAAATTATTATTTTTTTTAAGGATATATACATGATTGTACAATTTTACTTTATATTTTAACTACTTAGCTAATGAATCGAACAGAATACCGGTTGCGAAAATAATGAATTGAACAAAATATTTATAGGTTAAACAAAATAAAGGTTGATGAAAAATATATAAACCTTGAAAATAAAAATATAATTCAAAATAACAGGCAAATAACTCCTTCATCATAAATATATTAACTTATCGCAAAGATACGAAGGAACAGAACCAGGAACTCAAACAAGTAAATAAATAATAAATATAACCCTAAAAAGAAACTTATACAATCCACCAAAATATATAAAAAAATTATCAAATTATTTCAGGATTATTTTACGCTCATTATAAACAAAATATCAACCAAGCATTTAAAAAAAATACTCTATTACTCTAAATTAAAGTAAATTACTCTACTATTAAAGGAGAACATCGATTTGTATAAATTGGAAGGATGTTATATTTTAGAGTCTGCAGTCCACATAAATTCTTAGTAATAAAAATTTGAAATATTGTTGAAAACTTTAGATAGATTAACGTTTAGGATCCTAATAAAGGCGAGACATTACTAATTTGATGAGTCATATAAAAATAAAGTAACGAAGAACAATACTTTCGTTAATAAACAGGAATTTTACAAAATAAAAAAGAAATCATTTCTTGATTTTATGTCTGAATTTATTGCCCCCCCCAAAAAAAATTGGACAATTTTTTATAGTTTTTCTCTGATATAATTAAATATAAAATACAAAAACTTGTATAAATAAATCTTAAAAAAGTTTTTTTAAACACAATTCATTTGAACAAATAGAAACTTGTATTGAATCAGTAAATCTTGAATTGAATAAGTACGTAGAATAAACTGGTCTCGGTGGCGTAAGTGGTAGAGTCTTGGCCTTTCATCCGGAGGTCCCGGGTTCGAATCCCGATCTGGCAATTGTCATTTCATCACTAAAGCAGTACCTAACGGTGGTCCCGGAAGTTAAAAAAAAAATCTGATATGAACAACACATGGAATTCTTGTACGCCTATTAAATTACATTTACACATTTTTTTTTTTTTAATGAAACGTACGTAAAGTTTTATTTCATTAAAAACTTCTGATATTTTTTCATATCTTTTTTTTTCTTTTTTGTTATTATTGAATTATTACTCATCGTAAAAATTTACATTTACATTGAGAGGTTAATAATTATTAATAAATTAATATATTTAAATTTTAAAAAAAAGTTAAAAAAATGAGATGAAGTCTGATTCGAACCGATGTGCCTTTCCCTAAGATCTAAATATTTTATTAATTAAAATTTTATTTGGCTATAATTCTGGAATCAATGAAAATAATTATTACTTACGAATATCGCTGAAAAGCTTTCAATGAGGGCTTATTACTGCAGTTAAGAAAAAGTTCAAAATCCAAATGTTTTAGGAATGTTTTTGACTTTTGATTGAATCAATGCAATCAAAAGGGGAGGTGCACAACTAGATGTTACAACAGTCCTAAATCCAAAATTTCAACATTCTACGGCTAATCGTTTTTGAGTTATGCGAAATGCAATCGTACGTACATACATATATACATACGTACGTACAGATGTCACGCCGAAATTAGTCAAAATGGATTCAGGGATGGTCAAAATGAATATTTCTGTTGAAATCTGGAAACCGAAATTTTTCGCGATCACAATAATTCCTTTATTTCGTACAAAGAAGTATAGAATAAACAAATAAAGAACGTAGATTAAGGAAATACCTTGAATAAGCAAATCACTTGAATAACTAGATTTTTCGAACCTTGATTAAGTATACTTGAATGAATACTTTCCATGTTTAAACAGACACCTCGATTAAGTAAACACCTTGGATATAAGCACTTGTTCACCTCTTTAAGATCGGTAACAAATACAGTTTGTGAATTGGTCTACGAAGTATTCGGAAAGATGTTTTGACATCCGAAAAACGTAGTAAATTGTCTGATCCTGTAGTATTATCATCTGATATTAATACTAAGTCTCCTTCACAGATGTTCCTATTACGAGTTGGCCATTTGTTACACGTTGCTGCAAATGATTTAAGTAATTCTTCGACCATTTATTCCAGATCGATTACCTAAATCTTTGCATTAGTTGCCAACGGCTTAAACGATAATAATATTAATACAAATATCGATTAATAGAAACTTCAGTAAAATCAGGGTCAGGAACTGAGGTGAAAGGAGATCCAATAAGAAAGTGTCCGGGTGTTACTGGTATTATAGATATCTATCTAGAAAGATTTGAATCCAGGCGTGGAAAGATTTTACGAAAGAATTACGTTGTCACTGAACTGACAACGAATGATACAGATCAAACTACTGGGACCGGATACGTATCTCCGTACATACAGTGCGACTTCACGTAAGTGCATAAGTGCAACTTCGGTTACGTCCATAGATCCATCAAAACGAATTACTACGATGTTACAGAACTCGGTGCAGGACATGCTACGGACATGGATAGACTATGCAAACTATGATAAGAGAGATATTCAGAATGCAGCAGGCACAGTGATCTTCGCTTTCGCCTACGAGTTTAGTAACACCACTGAGTACAGACTTAATAAGCCTCGTATCTGTGACTACCAATGCGGAATTGTTAACACGTTTAATGGAGTCTCAGAAAATTTTGAAAGTTGGTCACAACAAATACAAATTATCCAGAACAAGTACAAGTTACATGACGATATATGAGGTCCATTATAACCGATAAACTCCGTGGCAACGATTCAGAATGTTTTCCGTAACGACCAGAACATTATTCGATCGATGGTCTGATGCATGAAACCCGTCAAATGTATTCCCTGCACATGAGTAGAATGGAATTATGCAGAAGATTTGAAAGCCGGATTTTGTCGAGATAAGAATCCTTTTGCGAGTACGTAAATTATCAGATTATATTAGAAAATAAGACTAGAATTAGTAAATACGAATTGACTGACTTTTTATTTGAGAACATTCAGGATAAAATTTTACGGAATCAAGCCAGAATAAAAAAATGCTCGTTATAAAAATGAGCCGATTATGGCCGTTGAACCATAATAATAATTGTTTAGACAATAGCGATAATAGGTTCAGTAAAAGTAAGGAAGAGTTAAAATCATCCTCGGTTAAGAGGTTCAAAAAATCAAGTCTTGATAATGACAATCATGAAAATAAGTTCGAAAAACAATTTAAAAAATAAGACTTATAAACGATGTCATAATTGTGATAACATTGGTGATGTGGTAAGTGTAATATTGGGAATATTGTGAGAGACATTGAAAATTACCATTCGTTTGAAAGGGAATTTGAGTCTTGCGCAAAATCTTGACAGCAATGTGGCTAGAATCAAAACTTAGTTAAAGAAATAGGAAAGGAAGTTTTACAAAAATGAGAAACGGCGTTATTTATAGAAAAATAAGCTTTTCTATATTTTAATTGAAATGGAGATGAGCATTTTATTGAAAGTATTATGATAAGGAGGGTGACATGACATCATAGAAACTGGTCGATATGATTAGCAGGTCTTACTGGATTCTAGATCTCAGACGGAAGGTATATGAGTATTTTCAGAACTGTTTCAAGTGTATAGCTTTTAATCCTACTAGTGGTAAAGTTGAAGGCAGGATCCAAAGTATACCCAAAAGTTTTAAACCATTTTATATTATACACGCCGATCATGTTGCCATAAAAGATGAATGAGTCAAGAATAAGAAAACCACATTGGTGGTGATCGATGTATCACCAAATTCACTAAATTGTCCGTGCGTGGACAACTAATGCAAAAGTGGTGATCGATCCTTTAAAGCTTTATTTCCGATTTTATAGCAGAACAAGAATACTTACAGGTATAAATTGTTTTTTTGTCGAAGTAATAGAAATAGATACTAAATTTTTTTAATATATGTTTTATATGAAGATTTACATATTTAAATCCATATTTTAAAAAATACGTATATTTTTTTAATTAAATTGATCTTTTATAAAAATCTTTCATAGGGGTTATTAAAGAAACTAAAACAGATAGATATATTCAATAAATTTAACTAACTGTAAATGAAATTAAAATAAAAACTTACGTAATAATGATATAGTTTTATAAAAATATATATACTGAGAGAATGTTACATGGCAGGAGAGTTTTATACTTATGTAGTAATATTAGTAGTGTTTTAATAGCATGTAGGGCGTATCCCGTTCATGAGGAAGTCATGAAGGTTCATGATCTTATCCCTTCTATGAAATCGTGACTTAATAAACATGAATATTACACCAGATATTACAGTAACAATAACAAGTAATACAACTTTGTTAGCCTATATCATATATACCGCGCGCGCACATACATACATACCCACACACACACACACACACACATATATATATATACATATATATATACGAACACAGTCAAGAATTGTGAAAGGATTTATATAGTTTGTAAAGGTTACACATTTTATTTAACAAACAAAATAACTTACGTATTTAAAACATTTTTTAATAAAATTTCTACTAGTTATAGTTTGAAAAATAATAAATAAATAAATTCCTAAAGAATTTATAAATTATAGGTTCATAATTTATGTATTTATGTTACAATAAATTTTAGTAAATACATATAATAATGTTGTTCTAATTTTAAATAAAAAATTAAATACTGTAACAAAACCAGATTTCTTTTTTTTTAATGATTGATGAATAAATTCACCAAAAAAGGTTAAAAAAAACTTGTGTGAGGGGATATGAACATGGAAATTTGTAGCTTATGAAAAACACCATGCCTAAACTGGATTCGAACCCAGAACCCTCCGGATGAAAGGCCGAGACGTTAAAAATACTTATCTAGTCAATCATCTATCAGTTACTCATCCCTTCATAAATATTTTTTATGTTTGATTTTCTGAAATCGAATTAAAAACCGAAACATTAGACCGAAGTTAAAAATTCGGTTTACTGTTTCCGAAACTTAAGTTTCTCAAACTTTAAATAAATGCAAGGCTTCTTTGATGTGAGACAACTATTTACAGTTCCCTATAAATACATACACATATAAACAAAATTATTTCTATGCAAATTTTTTACCGTACTGAACGAACTCAAAAGTAAAGTCAATCGAATTTTACAATCAAACTGAATGAAGGTATTCCATGCCGATCAAGGTTTTTGTATACAATGCCCGAATAGAAATAGAACAGAATGTTTTAAAAGAATTGAACAGCTGGTTGGATACGTGACCTGTAGGCGGATTCTGTAGTCTAGGGAACGTGTTTTTAAAACTGAACAGCGCTTATAATGCGTGCGAGCTAGCAAATAAAGTATAAAATAGAATCTGCTACTGTTCAGTGTCATGGCTGTTCACTGAATACTTACGCAGATTGGCTGCATGACCTGGAGACTTGTATTTTGTAGGTAACATCCTCTTCAAAATAGAGAGTGTCTGCATCGTTTGCGAGTTAACAAATAATGTGCAACTGTTTATTACGACTCACACTATTATAGATCATGTAAATATAATTATCAAGTTACTAGCCGGTTATGGTTTGGTTTGCTCGCTCTTCTCGTATAGGTAGGGTGTTCCCTGACCTCCACTGTGTTCAATATCCTCGTGCTTGTGACAATTATGCGGATAAATAACGGTTAAATAGTATTGTTCAATTTATAAAAACTATCAGTGTATGTAATTTTATCTGAGCAACTGGTTAGTAATGAACCCTGAGTGATTTGAAGTATGAGGGTTTCAGAATAGTCGCCCCATCTTAAAAATAGTAGTTATAGCAGGTTATCCGTCTTTCGTACGGGTAAAAAAAAATATTTTTAACAGTTCTTAGCTTTAACCAACAAACACCACGAGGAGATGACCGTGAAACTTTGTTGCTTTTTTTGTTTTATGGTTATTAGTTAAGTAACCGGAGGCAGGTGCAGCCAGTTGCGGCGTCTACCGTCGCACTCACAGTAACATTGATACTGGCTGCGCTGGTTTAGCCGCCGTACCGTTACCCTCACATTTTTAAAGGTGCGAGGATAACAATACGGGGTAACAACGAGGGTAACAATACGAGGATATGAAGGTATTATAAATAACCGAATGATATATCAGATAATACAAAAAGCCTTTTTTGTAGAAAATCAAATTTCAAATACTGCAAGCGGTTTTGAATTCAATCTGATCAACGGTTTGCTCATAGAAAAGTTGAATATCGGCAAGATACATAATTTGGTTGTTACAATAAGCAATTAAAACGATCAGAATCTTGAAAACTTCGTAACAGCAATAATCCTATATTCTTTCCAGGCATAAATACTATGTTCACCTAAAATTTCAATTCAATCGCTTGAGTAGTTTATGCGTGAAAGAGTATGAAAGTATGAAACTCACACAAACCACTATATATATATATATAAAACAAACGAACAAAAAATGATAAAAGATCCAACAAAATATCTTAAGTAAAAATTATATTAAAAAAATCTGATGTAGACATCACATAACTTCCTTGTACGCCTATTAAATTACGTATATATATATATATATATATATATTTTTTTTTTTTGTTATTATTGAATTAATAATTTATTGTAAAATTTTTTTCACAATCACGGGTTAATAATTATTAATAAATCTATATATTTAAATTAAAAAAAAGTTAATAAAGAAAAAGGAAATGAAGTCGGATTCTTGTCGATATGCCTTCCCCTTGTATGATCCAAATATTTCATTAATTAAACTTTTATTGGGCTATAACTCAGGAACCAATCAAAATAAGTACTACAAAATATATTGTTGAAAAGCTCTCAATGAGAGCTTATTACTGCAGTTAAAATAGTTCAAAATCCAATTTTTTTTTATTTTGGGCTTTTTTTTGGACATCATTGGTCTAGTTTATTGCAATCAAAAGGGAAGGTGCACAACTGGATATTTCAAAAGTTCTAAATCCAAAATTTCATCATTCTACGGGTAATCGTTTTTGAATTATACGAGATACATACGTACGTACGAACAGACGTCATGCCGAAACTAGGAAAAATGGATTCAACCCACCGGGTTAGTCTAGTGGTAAACGCGTCTTCCAAAATCAGCTGATTTGGAAGTCGGGAGTTCCAGCGTTCAAGTTCTAGTAAAAGCAGTTACTTTTATACGAATTTGAATACTAGATTGCGGATACCAGTGTTCTTTGGTGGTTGAGTTTCAATTAACCACACATCTCAGGAATGGTCGAACCGAGACTGTACAAGACTACACTTCATTTACACTCATACACATCATCCTCTGAAGTAATACCTGAACGGTAATTCCTGGAGGCTAAACAGAAAAAATAAAAAAGTCAAAATGGATTCAGGGATGGTCAAAATGGATATTTCCGCTGAAATCTGAAAAAACCGAAATTTTTCGCGATTACAATATTTTTTTTTTTTACTTCGTAAAGTTATTTGGTGTTTGTGATGGTGTTTTGGGTTTATCACTGATGTTTTTTTTTTAATTTGTAGGTCTAGAAGAGTGTTTTTTGATATATGTATAATTTTATACATATACATAAAACATATATATATATATATATATATATATATATATATATATATATATATAAAGAAGAAACTTTAAAAAAAGAAAGTCTGATCTTAAAAATTAAGAGTACTACAACAAATACTGACAAAAAAATTATTTAGATAAAAAATTTGCTACAATAAATACTGTGACACATCTTTAATAACCACATAACATGCATCACTCTTGGGTGATATGATCCACAGTTTCGAAATCATTAGTTTGGAGCTTTGGTACTCGGTTTAAAATTTCACTAAGTCTTTTTAAAAGAAATTGAAGAATTTTTCATCCTTTAAGGAAATACAGGATTACCTAGGTAAAACCAAATGTAGGCTTACAATGAAGAAAATAAAACCCTGACTATAACTACATTCCAAACGAAACGAGTAAATTTTAAAACTTTATAAATTTTAAGAATAAATTTTAAATATACTGTGTTTAAAAAACGTTTTGATTAATCGTATAATTTTATTGATTCATTGTCATAGTATTCTCTTTGCTCAGATCATTTCACGTCAAATTTTATGAAATAATGTACAGCAATATTACATCTATAAGATGTATACAAATTTACTACAAGTACACGATAAATACAAGTACCTTTCATTCCGTTATCAGACATTCAAATCAGAAATTTGAATATCTGTCTCCCACAGGTTTTAAGTAATCACAAGAAGATTAACACAAAGACTGTCTGATAACAGAGAATAAAAATAGTGTTAGTGTACAACTGACAGTTTATATATATATATATATATATATATATATATATATACACACACACACACACACACACATATACACAAATAAAACCTACAAATATACAAAGTGTGTTGTAACTTGGTTTTTATTTATTATACATGCAACATAACAACTGTATTTTTTACATTAAATTTTCTTGTTTTTGTTTTTATTTATTCAAGGACATTCACAAAGGTAATTACAATGAGTTTTGTAATTATTGTAACGGTCGAGGGGCAATTGTTAACAGGAAGGTGTGTACGTGCATTGTTTGAACTTCATTTATATCTTAGTTTTACATTGTAAGTATTTTTTATGAGTATTTTTTTGGACAAGCACATCTTTTATATGCACGTATTTGTTAAAATTACTGTTTATGTGCGCGGGCACGAAAAACGCACGCACACATACATACATACAGAGTGTGAGAAAGAGAGAGAGATAGAGAGAGAGACAGACAGACAGACACACATTTAAGTGCTCTTTAATTTCCCAGCTTTAGTATTTAGTACTGTTTGTAATAAAATGACCATTTGGATTTTTATATTTATTTTAAGTAACGTGAGTTTCAAAATGAATATCGGGTTTTTAAAGCTACGTAATATTTCATGAAATGAAAGAGAAACTCAAACAAATTGAGCTGTGAGCAACTCATATCTGTTTCCTGTATCTTCCTCTTGAATATGCTAGTAGCAAAGAAGGCGACCCCTCGAACGGAAAGCGAACGGTAATTACAGATTGACATTTTGCAGTTTGTATATGTCACCGTTCAACGTGCGTTCCGTTATGATCCCTTGAGTGACGACAATAATATTGGTAAAGATGGTATAAATAATTTGAAACCACTAGCTGCATTAGTAAAGAGAAGAGGAGTACAGGACGACCAAGTGTGTCCGAAAACCATGTTCAACGTGTAAGAGGGTTTTTTGTGCGTAGTCCTAGGAAATCCGTTAGGAAGGCTAGCCGCGAGTTAGCAATTCGAGAGACGTCTGTGTGGAAAGTTTTAAGGAAGTGGTTACAACTGCGTCCATATCATTTACAGGTGTTAAAAGCTGTAAAGCCTACAGATTATGGTTTGCGTGCTAGTTTCGCAAATGAAATGATGCACAGCGACGATGAAGACTTTTTTTATCGCGTCGTATTCAGTGATGAATCAATACTTCATGTTAATGGAAAAATAAACATTCATAAAGTACGTATCTAGGGATCAAAAAATCCTCATGAAATATTATAGTAGTAGAGACTTACCAAAACTGAATGTTTTTTGTGCCGTATCCCGACGGAAAGTTTACGGACTGTTCTTTTTCGCGGAAGCAAGTGTGTCTGGAATGAATTATCTTCATATGTTAAAACTATGGCTCTTTCCTCGACTGTAATATGAACCGTAGAAGTTTATTTGGAAACAACGGGTGCGCCACTTCACTGGCATAACCCTGTACGTGACTGGTTGAATGAAATTTTTCCCAACTGCTGGATCGGTCGCCGGAGACCAGATGATAGGGCTTGTTTGCCATGGCCTCCACGTTTGCCCGATATGACACCGTGTGATTTTTTTCTTGGGGGGTTTATAAAGGACCTATCCGACTTGAGTCATAGGATTGATGCAACTGTCGCATCAATTACTTCAGATTTGCTGATTAAAGTACGGGATGAACTTTCCTATCGGTTGGATGTGTGCCGTTTGACGAATGGTATTCACATTGAACACTTACAGATAAAACTCTTTTACTCATTTTATGTATAATTTATAAATGTAAGTAACGCATAATAAATAACATTTATGTCTCGTAATTTTACAACTCCGATATTCATTTTGAAACACATTAAAGTCCTTCAGAGACCGTTTAAGTTTCCTGAATTCAAAAATACAATCCATTACATAAGTTACTTTTGTTATGCATTTCGGAAATTTCATTCAGAGGTAGCGGATAATAGACTTTATTATTTTTTTACTTTTTTGGTTAGTTATAGATTTTATTCTTGTTATGTTCGGACTGGACACAACAATTTTTATCAAATTTTGTACTATTATTTCTGAATATGAGGAAGTCATAAATGCCTATCTAATTTAAGTACAGTTGATCAACTAAGGGGGTGGGGAGATAGGTTACCAATTGTCCTGGATCTCAAAATTTTACTCAAAGAGAAAATAATTTTTTTACATAATTTTTTACTTATGAGTATATACTTTAATGTTTCAGTTAAGTTTTCTCTTAAATATCACCACAAGCTTCAAACTTATGTGACGATATCATCAAGCAAAAAAAAAAAAAACCACTCGGTTGCCAGAAATATACAACTTTTTGTCGTTTTTTTAATTTTATTTTAATTGAAACGTATAACTTTGAGTTTGAATTTAAAATATAGATTGTTGTAATGAAACACCAAACCAAATCATGTAACAAAACGTTTTTAAAAAATTATTTAAACCGTTTTCAATCATCTTTGTAACCATTCTTGATTACTGGTGATGCTGTTTTTCTCTCTCTCATGCAATTTTTTTTGTTTGTTTAATTGGGCATGCACATATGTAAAATGCAATTAAAAATATGTTGAGCTTGAATTTGTTTCTGTTAATTTATATAACAGTTATTGTGTAATATTTGTAAATATATATAATACATCTAAATGGTTATCAGTGTTGGTAATTTTATGATTTTTTTGTAAGAGATGGTTGGGACAATTTATGTCTCAATATTGTTATGAAAGATCGCAAAAAACAACTGAAAATTTCGTGACGTAAGTTTGAATAATATCTGAATTAAAATTAAAATTCTGGTTCAGTTTGTTATTTCAGAAGTTTATCGTATTTTGTGGGTAAAAAATTAGTAAATGTTAGTAAAGAAATTGATCTGAAATGTTCAGATCTAACAGAAAATGTTTTACGTAATTATCTGTTGCAGCTTAATTTTATCTTAATAAAATGTTGTTAGTAGATAAAATAAATATACATATTTAAAATAAAATAGAGTATGAAAAATAATGTGTTGTTTATTATAATAAATATAATTCGGTAGGACATATTTAGTTACTTAATCTTTTAAATGGAATTTAAAAAAAAAAAAAATAAATTTTATGTGAAATTCAGATGTATATAAAGCAGTAAATAGTAAATTTAACATAAGTAAAATTTTGTAATAAGATAAAATGATTAGTTAAGAATACAAAAATATCCCTTTCGGCACCGCAGAAGGTGGAGGTAGATTTCACCGGTGCTAAGTAGAGGATAAAAAGATTTACACCTTAAAGTTAAGAAAAACTTCAAATTTACTCAAAACGACAATGGTTGCATGTGAAACAAAGTTTCACATGTTTAGCATACGATAAGCCCCATATTTTTTACAATTCCAGCAATATTTTGGTCATTCCTTATCGTAAGGGTTGATCATATTAAAACTTTTTTTAGACAAAAGTTTCAGGTATTGTTTAGAGGACCAACGGCCCGTTTTAACCAATTCGATACGTGCCTATTAAGGTAGTTATGATTTGTTTGTCTTCGAAACTTCATTTTTTTCACCCGCTGGGCCAATGGATTGTGATATCAAAAAACTTTACTTAGATTAGTTTTAGGCCCTTATCCAAAGAATAGTAGAAACTTTAAACGAATTCGATATTTTACTTAATAAGAAAGTTATAGCGATATGTTGTTTTTTTCGAAAAAGACCCCCATTTCCATCCCCATGGTCTGATTTTGTCCATTATCGAACTCGACAGAGATTTTGTATCGTTATACTTTATGTATCAATTTGAAACTGATTGGCGAAAAATTAAAGCAGTTATCGTGTCCACAAGAAAGTGAAATGGATATACATAATGTTACCACATATATGCCTATTTAATATCGGCGGCCGAAAATGGTATAGCAACTCAGATACGGACGAACGGTATACGGACGCGCTGATATTTGCAATTCATCGACGACCACCACCTGGAGAAGACCAAGAAGAAGAAGATGGAAGATGGCCGGTTCAACGTGGAACCTCCCGGCGGATGCCAACATCCCAGCCGGAGCAGCAGGCCTGGCCGGCCCGCCGAGGGAGTCGCTGGACGCGGACGCCATCTTCCAGCTCTAGCTCCAGCTCGCCGAGCTTTAGTCGTCCTGGCCGGAGGACTCGGCAAAAGTACCCGGCCCAGCATGGGATTTCTCGGGGAGAACCGCCTCGGCCGCGCCGGCGAAGGACGACCGACCCCGACCCGACACTGCGGGGATGTGGGGGCCACCACTTCTACGCTGTAGTGGGAACCCAACTACGCTAAGGGAAAGCCCGGTCGGACTTCAATGGACGAGTCGCAACTCCCCGACTTCGCCGGAGACCAGCTTCCGGACTCAACAGTTCTTCTCAGAGCAAACGCAAAAAACGGCCCTTTTCAGGGCCAACACAAGATTATGGAATACGAACCGTCGAAGCCATTCGACTACAATAGATATATGTATGTATATATAAACTTTTAAACTGACGGTGATTTTAGGGTCTGGGGGGGTGTGAAACGCGAAGATTTGTCGAAATTTTCCGGAAGTCGATCACGGTACCCATTACAATAGGTAGCTTTTTTAATGATGAACTCTACCTAAAAAAAAAATCAACAATTCAGAGACTACAAAAAGTAATCTTTTTACCCGTATAATTATGCACTTAGATGAAATGATTTTAGTATTTCTTAAAAAAATAATTTATGTCAAGGCCTTATAAAAAAAAAATTGTTTTAATTTTAATTTAAAATTAATTAAATTACATTTTGATCGCTCAATAATTTAATAACCTATATTTATTGTATAAAATAATCTTTTATTTTTTATTTATATTATTAAAAATTTAACCTTCCAAATTTTATAAAAGATAAATGAAAGTAACACTCAAACAATCCTCAGAATATCTTACTATTTTAATAAAAAAAAGTAAGCCGTTCTCCTTATTAAATAGATTAATTTTGTTCGTAATTTATTTACTTTGTATAGAAAGTTATTATGATGGTCCAATAGGATATTTATCCATATAAATAATTTAATGAAAGAAATTTAAAAGAATAAACTAAATTTATTACACAGATGATCTAAATATGTGAATTTAAAAAAAATCTGAAAGTAAAATTTAAATTTAAAATTAAATTTAAAGTAATCTTTGCTTACTTGTGTACAAAATCAGATGTAAAATTTATATTCAAGGTAATTAAATCCAAAAATCTAAGAAAATTAATTTAAAAATTACTGTTCGTTATTTTTTTTGAAAATTTATTTTATTTTATTTTTTTATGAAAGGGCGGGAATGACTATGGTCATTAGCCGGGTGGACATTGGTAGCGTATAAAACGACGGCATGCCTGACCGGGATTCAAACCCGGGACTTCTGTACGAAATGCCGAGACGCTATCGACTCAGCCACAGATATTTTATAACGAAGAAAAAACCGGAGAGTTTCTCTGATTGTCCGTAGGTAAATTTTTACCAGATCAATTTAAATGAAATATTTTTAATTTATCCCTAGAAGATGATTTGAACATATTATGATATCGTTATTATAAGCAATAATAAATGAGATAATTACAATGAGAAATATTTGATTCATTTAATAAAAATATATTAATGGTTTTAATAAAAATAAAGGGCTGAATTGTGTGAGGTTATTGATAAAAAATTATAAGGTAAATGGAAAATTATTATATTTTAACATTTAATTTGTTATAATTAATATCTAATAAAAGTTATTTAAAGAACAACAAATACAAATACACACACACGCTCACCTACAGACACAAATACACAAAACAAAAATCTATTCCCAAGCCTGGTAAGATAAGGAATTATTTTTTTAGAAAATTTGTAATTATGATAACACAACATAATAAAATACGTTATGTTAAGGATAGTCACATGGGTGTAATAATGAGATAATTATTTCCCTGTTATGTTGGCTGCAATGTAGTCTAATTTCTATTATCTTTTTTATTTATATTTTAATATTCATTCACTTACATTCGTTTATTTCAGTTATTTTAGATTAATATCTATTTAGTTTATCGTTTCCAAAAATTTTTATCTACATTATCCCTAAATTTCACGAATACATTTAAAAAAAAAAAAATATATATATATATATATAATTTAAAAGATACAAAAACGAGTTAAAAGTTTACGTTTATAGATTTAGCGTAAAAAGTTACTTTATTAAAATATAAGAAAAAACAGATATAATATTAGAGTTTTAATTTAAAGGATTAAACCATTTATGGATGAGTGTCTACTGAAAGCGTTTTCAAAACTTTTCCATTAAAATTTTCTATTAATTTTGATGTTTTACTAAGTAATTTGTAAACATTAGAATAATGAATTAAAAAAAAAAAATATTCACCACTTTCCGAAAAAAATGTATTTAAAATTGTTTAATTATTGATCACTTTTTAAGAAGTAAAAAATAAAACCTTTTTTTCCATAATAAGTTTATAAGTTTATCTCAAAAATTCTTCAACTGGTTTTTAATGAAGACAGAAATAAAATACAGAGTTATAATTTCTATTAATATTTCACCCAAAAGTAACAAATAAAAAGTAATAACCCAGTTCCGTGGAAGAGTAGGTAGCGTCTAGGCATTTCGTTCGGAGGTCCCGTGTTCGAATCTCGGTCAGGCATGATATCTTTTCATACGCTACCAATTTCCACCGGGCTAATGACCTCAGCTGTTGATTCCTCTCTTTCATAAAAAGTTTAAGTTTTTTTTAATCATAAGTAAAATTTAGAAGAAATATTTGAGAAACTATTAATCGACAAATAATAATTTGGAAACATACACGTGTACAATATTGTCTAAACGATATTTCATTTTAAAATAATCTTTATGTTAAAGTGAAAAATAAATAAATTACACTTTATTGAAACGGTAAAAAAAACAAAAAAAAAATGCTTTTAGTTTTTACTTTTTTTTTCTGCTAGGCAAGTTAATACGCACTACGTGTAGAGGTTTACGGAAATAATAATTATAATAATAAAAGTAAAGGCATAGAAAACTGTTCAACAAATTTATATGTACAAAATTTTGTAACAAAGATTTAAACTATTTTGAGACATTTTAAATCAGATGAAGGCAAAGAATACGCGGTCATCCCAACCCCGTAGGGGAATACACCCGCCTCGTGACGTTCCGGTCGCCACAACCCCCTCCCTGAATACGCGGTCAGCAGGTTCCGTCTCTCCAAAGCTCAAGGCAGGCGCACCAGGCCCGCTCGTACTCATCAGTTTGAGAGGAAGAAATCCTTAACCCAGCCTTTCGACTACAAGCTGCTTCGAAATCTCCAGGAACTAGATCTATCTGTTCTAAGGATTCTTGGAAAGGAAATAGGATATGGCGCTCCTTGGCTGTGCGCAGTGTCTTTTCTTTCTTTTTCCTGTTTAGCCTCCGGGAATTACCGTTTAGATATTAATTCAGAGGATGAATGAGAATGATATGTATGAGTGTAGATGAGTGTAGTCTTGTACAGTCTCAGTTCGACCATTCCTGAGATGTGTGGTTAATTGAAACCCAACCACCAAAGAACATCGGTATCCGCGATCTTGTATTCAATTCCGTGTAAAAATAACTGACTACCTGGACTCGAACGCTGGATCTCTCGATTTCCAAACCAGCCGATTTGGGAAGACGTTCACCACTAGACCAACCAGGTGGGTTGAATATTTTCCATATGGAAGACGTAAACGGGTCCACATTACCGATCTACCAATTTAGCGATATGACTAAGGCGTAAAACAGTTACACACATCTATACAGACGGCTCTGTCTCGGCCGACGGGTGTAACTATTTAATAATACATCCTGATAACGAGATAATACATAAGCTTAGTGCCTATTCTTCTGTGTTCTTTTGCGAGGCCTACGCAATTTACTCTACCGTGAGATTTAATGAGACCCGCAGTGACGGCAGCTTCCTGATAATAACTGCCCCTATAAGTGAGTGTATTTGAGAGCTTAAGCTTTTTTATTTTTTCTGTTTAGCCTCCAAAACCACCGTAAGGTATTACTTTACATCAGATGATAAATGAGGATGATTTGTATGAACGTAAATGAAGTGTAGTCTACTGTCTCAGATCGACTATTCCTGAGATGTGTGGTTAATCGAAACCCAACCACCAATGAACACCGATATCCACGATCTAGTATTCAAATCCGTACAAAAGTAACCTTTACTAGGATTTGAACTTTAGAACTCTCGACTTCGAAATCAACTGATTTGCGATGAGGAGTTCACTACTAGACCAACATGGTGGGTTTGAGTGCTTGAGCTGCAGGCGATCTGAACCCATCGTTTAAATAATCTACTTTCTCAAGGGAAAACAATACAGTGGTATTCGTATGGATCTCGGGCCATTGCGGTATCCTCGGAACAGGCTGTTCGAAACGAACATGCTGATATGAGAGCGGTAACAAATTGCCTACGATTAGAATTAACACGTGAGAGCGACTTCATGAAGACAATCTATGTCAAACACGTACACAGGGGGATAAGTTCTCTGGCTGCTGAATCCTTCCACGGCTTTATACGGCATCCGGCAGAATGTCTTCGAGAATCTCATACAACAGAAGAGACAAGTCATCCAAACTCGAATGAGGATTGAGCACACAAAACTAACCCAAACTCATATATTTGGCTCTTTTCATCAAGAGTGTGTGGCGTGCAATTTAAAATGGTCCGTAAACCACTTACTGATAGATTGATCAATGTTCTATTCGACGACAATTAAACCTTGGTTCAGATATGAAGGGTTTACTGAACCGGGAAAAACACAACAAGAGACTGTTGCGGTTTCTGTGTAACAGTGGGATGACGAACTTAATTTACCGGTTTTGTTTACGTGAGATCCCTTATGGAACTGTATGCGTAGTGAAAATAGTCTAGTGATGATGTTTTAATATTTGTTCCAGTTTGTTATCTAATGTTTGGTGTTTATTCTGTAATTATTTATGTTCACTTAATTTTAAGTCACTAATGACTGTTATCGTGAATGCGACTATAAAAAAAAAGGAAAAAAAAAATTATATCCGGAGGGATAAATTTTTTTAAAGATAGTAATAATAATTTCATCCTTTTCTATATATTCAGACGAGAATTTAAGATTTATAGTTTGTATCATGTAACTATGCGCGTGTATATATATGAACAAAATGCCTAACTAGTTTGATGAGAGTAAGGTACACTTCGTACTACAAACATCGATTTGTAATATCGAACATACACATATATAATGGTTTTAGTTTATCACAAATAAATTTCATATTTGTTGAACTATCTTACAATAACTGTGACAAACTCGTCTACCAATATGTTACAACTTTAAACAAGTTATTTGTAAGTTATTGTAAATAACAATAACTTATCATTATTATTATTTTTTTAGGTAATTTAACATATGAGGGTAAGTAAATAACTTTTATATATTTCATTTTTCATTACCAATAGGTCAAGAACGAATTTAAAGAACAAATAGTATATTTTATGTCAAGGAATATACAGTTACAAATGAACTTATAAGACATACTCGTATATATTAACTGATTTTTAAATTCATTACACGAGATTAATACTATCAAGTTTATATAATAATTTATGAGGCAATTTATAATATAGCCTAATACGGGAAAAAAGAAGTCAAGATTATAAAGAATTTAAAATGTGTAAAAACAACTGAAATTTGCAAACTGCAAAAAATGGGTATAACCTTTTATTTCATGTTATAAATAAAATATATCACATGATATGGTTTCTTTTTTATTTTATTATTTATATAAAAAATAATAAAAAAAAGATTACTATCTCGTTATAAAGTCACGGTCAACTCATCTGCTTTTGTAATAAAGAAAAGAAACAAGAAATCTACCTTGAAAAAAATTTATTATTATAAGAGAATAAACTAAATTTAAAAAAAATATTTAAGGTTACATTTTAAGTAAAATGAAAATTTATATTTACATTGCCTACAATTAAAAAATCAGAATGATTTCATATATTTTATTTTTTTTTTAATAATAATATAATAAATTGTATTAAAAAAATGAAAAAAAATTACCTTGGTTACATTTCCTTGTATGTTTTATTAACATATAAGAACACGCACCGTAAGAAGTGTCTATTACAATGCATATAAAGAAAATTTAAATTACCTGGCGTTACTTTTGAGTATAAATTTTTATTTATTACCAGGAAGAGAAGATTCTCAATCCAAATAAAATAAAATAATAGCATTTAACAGAGGTTAAAGATTTGTCTCGTATTTCTTTCTTAAAAAAAATCTACGTGTTAAAAGATTCGCATTAAGTAAATTGTAAAAAATAAAGGGTATTATTTCGAAAGGACAAATTTCCTTAATTGATATTATAATAATAAAAAATCTTACATACAGGGTAATTCAAGAAGGACTTCACAACTTTAAAAGCATATAAAAATTTATTTATAAAACTTATAGATTCGGTTGAGATCTCATTTCATAGCAAAACACAACACATTTTGACTCAAATAGTTCTTCAGTAAGAAATTTGACCACCAGTGCCAAATTTCACTGATTTGTTACTTGTTGTTAAAAATGGATACATTTAATGGTGCAGAGCATACTCGCTGTGTGTTTTGGTTTCACGATTTGCAATCAGTAACTGTAGATCAACGTAATTTTCGTAGAGAGTAGGGTTGGGAGCTTCCTAGTAGGCATACAATTTACTCTTGGCAACAAACCTTCGTTGAGACAGGTTGTTCTATTAAACATACAAAATCACCAGGACACCCATGCTAACCTGAAAATTATGGGAAACAACTCAGAGAAAGCTTTGCACGTAGTCCCAAGAAATCAATTCGACGTGCGTCACGTGAGATGGCATTCAAATATGACTGTTTGGCGCGTATTACGTAAACGATTGCACTTGAAGCCGTACAAACTAACCGTGGTTTTACACCATTACATATGACAACAAAGTTGTTAGGCTATAGTTTTGTGTGAAAATGATGGATACAATTGCAAATAACGATACATTTTTAGTGATGAGTCAACACCCAGTGGCATCACTGGGTGGCAGAGTGAACACCGATAACTGCCGAATACAGAGAAGCAAAAAACCTCATTTGCAGCACATTCGTGAAAGTCCTAGAGTCAATATTTTTTTATTTCCTAAGAAAACAAAGATTTCTTCTTCCGGGAGGGTCAATCGTAAATGGTATCCTTTATCTGGACATGCTTAAAAATGTTAAAATTTCTCAGTTACACAGACAGACGATGATGATCGAAATGGACGCCATTACTACAGCAAGACGGAGCACCACCTCACTACCGCCTAGAATTTCGAAATTTTCTTGAAAATCGATTCCTAGGTCCGTGGACTTGCTTAGCCACCCCGCTCTCCAGATTTGATCCGGTTCCATTTTTTCTTGCGAGGTTTTATTAAAGATCGGGTTTACGAACCAGGTTTGCCTGCTGATCTTGTTGAATTACGACTTCGAATTAACGCTGCAGCTTCAGAGGTAACCTCAGATTTGCTGGCTTCAGTCTGGAATGAAATCGACTTCAGGTGGGATGTATGTTGGATTACAAATGGAAGCCATGTCGAACCAATGTGAATGGTGGATTTAAACTTGATGTGTTTTTCTCTGACATGAATGAGACCTCAACCGAATCTGTAAGTTATCTAAATTAATCCTAAGTAAATAAATTTATTTATTTATAAAAAAATAAAAAAACTTATAATTTATTTTTTATTTTATTTATTAATTTACAAATAAATAAATTTGAAATCCTTTTTGAATCACCCGGTATATTCACTGGAGGTCAAAACAAGGTGATATCTTATAAAATTTGATTGAACAGGTTCCAGTCGATGTTAGGTTACTGCCACTTAAATTCGCATAAATAGGAGCCTAGCGTAGATCTCAACGTACCACGCTCATCTTTTCGCTGATGCTCATAAGCTCTCCATTGTTCGAATGCGGCCTAGTAATTAAATTTCGAAAGATAACAGGTGATTAACAGTTTAATGTGAAATTGTAACCTTATAGATTAGCTATATCATAGTAACTCTGCCAAAAATCAGAAATTATGTTCGTCACAGGTCTAAAGCACTCACTTCTTTTAAACACTTGGTATTCTTTTTTGTTCGATCAGGTACTGTATGTACGAAACATTCTTTTATTTCTGTGAAAATTCCCGCAAACACCCACTGCTATGGTAAACCATTCCTATTGTATCCGCTTTGAAAAAAAAAATTAGCCTATTTCTACGTGCAGACCATCTCCGGTTATTATTGGTGGATTACAAAGTAACATATCCGAATACACTTCCCTTAAAAATTTTTTTTCTTCGTTATTAAACTTAAGATTGTAATATTCTGTGTTCCATGTACAAAGAAAATAAACAACTTCTAATCTCAGTTTGCTGGATTGTAGCCACGAACCGCTTACCGTTTCTTAAACGAACAGAATTGCGACAACTCACATTTGCACAACGCTATTTATCTTCCATATCGCTTAAGGAAAGAGACATTTCATGACCCTGTACAAAAAACCTGGTATTATGTAAAATCCCTTTGGCTTGTACTAAACGAACAGCATGTTATTTAGCTGGCACCTCATGGATTAAGTCAATCAAACCGACTTCGAATGAAAATGAGCAGTGACAAGCACGCAAACACACGCAAAATACGATTAAAATAATTGACTGCTCTGACTAGTTCATAGCCAGCGATATAAATATAAGACAGGTTGAAATATAATTATGATGACATAAAATTAAAATTAGTAATTTAATATTATAAATTTTTACTTAATCCATTAATAATTTATATAAATATAATAATAATTCGAATATTTAAAACTTTTATAGGTTACAATCCATTTAATAAAGCTACTTTACGACAAACATAAAATAGTATGTTTTTCGATACCAATCTCTTGTCTTTTACCCCAGATTTCTTGAAAAACTACAATAAATACTTTTCTGAAACCTGTTATTTTGAATCTTTCAGGTCATATTCATATAAAACCACTAAATTTAACCCTTAATCTGGATTCTAATAATTACAATCTGACTTAATTTTACCGAAGGCGCAGAAGAACTCTTTTCCCAGCCGAGAATCGCTAACAAAGCATTTCCGAACCTACGTTTATATGAGTTCTTTATTTCCACCAGTAGAACATATCCTGAAAGTTTTTTACATTCTTTATGGATCATCTATATATATATATACAGAGAGTGTTTTATAAATGATGGGCTGGCTATACTTTTTTTCGCATTCTATTTATAAAACTAAACAAAAATAATACCCTTAGGAAAAATGGAAATTTCTCCTTCGTTCTCCTTCTGTCCGCCATTTTGTTATTTTTAAATAAAAATTTATATCTCACGTTCGGATAGAGGAATTACATTAATATTTTGTAAGCGTCTTTGTAATAAAGTTTTAAAATTAGCAAAAAATCAGGACTTAAATAAGAAAATAGGGCGGCCGTTTTTATTTTTCAATCCGTTATATCTTCTTAAATATAAGTTTTATCAAAATGTATGTTTGATAAAATATTATCCTTTTGTTTTGAACAAAATGACATCTTATTTTTTTAAATCGATTAACAAATAGCCGAGTTATGGCAAAAAATTGATGTAATTTTGTGTCTGTTTTCATGTCCTCCACGTTACGTTCAATTCGATTAAATATTAATTGTTTTTATTTGTTGTTAATTCTAGTATTGTAAATTAGTATCAAATTAAGTAATAATTTTCTCACAATAAAATTTAACATTACATAATAATAAAGCAATTGATATTAATTTTTTAAGGAGTCACGTTCATTCCAGAAATTCTGGGAGATTTCACAATCTCAAAAAATAACATTATGTCGGTTGACAAATACACTTGTGTAAAAAGCAGCATCAATAGCATCAAGTAGCTGAATTCCAATATTATTCCAAATGTCTTTCTGTATATTCGTCATTTCGGCTAAAATCTGACAGCATTCAATTCTTAACACGTTTTTGCTTCATTATTACAGATTTGACGACTCGAATCTGGTACGGTCGCATCCCAAGGTCGTCTTTCAAGATACGCCACACTGTTGTATAGAGAATCCCGGTTTCAAAACTGCTCGTTCATCCCAATTGAATGGAAACATAATTTTGAAATACTCTATATATATGTACTAAAACAACGATGGGTAACAAAATAATATCAGAAATACCGGTGGGAGATGGCTGGATAAGAATAGACTAGAATAAAAAAGTGGACAAAATTTACAAGAGTTCTATAAAAAAAAAAGTTACCGATGACTGGAAAAAAAGAAAAATAACATTCTCAGAGAATTTCAAAGAATTTTTTCACTTAAAGAAAAAACAAAAATAAGAATATACATTCATAAGATCTGAATTCAAAAGTTATTTGTTAATTTCTGCGATTTGTAACTTTGTTAATTTGTCATTTGTATATTTATCTTCAAGGCTCAACCAGATATTATAAGAAAAGTATTCTTGACTTAATTCTTAGCGGTAACAGTAGAGAGGGAAAGGACATCCACATGTAGGTTACAAACACTGTAAGGAGAGCAAAGCGCGTCAAGCTAAGATCGTTAGGTAATAGCAGTATTTCAGGAAGGATTAATATCTGTGGGGGTAAAACAGGCGCAGCCTCCTAAGTAAAAGTGAAGGTGTTCGAAGTACGCCCCAACCGGATAGTACAGAATGTTATGAGATTTTCAATCAAATAGTCTCCTGTATGTATAAACTATATTTCACACACACAGTTATAACCTTGAAAGAAATCCTTATATGGTAACTGGTATAATAAGAAATGCGATAAAAATTGAAGCTTTTATATGTTAAAACTATTAGAAATCGTAGGTTAAATGTTGAAGTTAAAATAAGGCACATACAAATGGTGATTTCTTTCATGCTATTTAGAAATTAAATAACTAAATTCACTTTTTCATTAAAAAGTTAATTAAATATCGCTATTAAATGTTATCTGTTATTAATGAACTGTATATACCTAACAATTTTAAAGAAATTTGGCTATATTGTAAATTTAAGATTGAAATATACATTTATTTATACGAAGTAAATTTTCATAAATTCAAAGATAAAATTCCTAACTTCTCCTAAATAAAATTCCAAGATTCTCTCAACATCTTCAACAGATTTTTATCAGATCACAGTAAGTTTCACGATTACTGTATGAATCATTCCAAAAATATATAGCCACGCAGGAATCAACACAGACACGTAAATGCAGAATTTTCTAACCCGTATTTTCGTTTTCCGGATTCTGGGATTTTTAAATTTTGAAATATGAAAAACAGAGCGGTTAATCTAAAAAATGTAAAGCTTCCTTATCAGTAAGATATGTTAATAGAACTATTAAATAAATTATAAAAGATTATTATCTAAAACTTAGAATTATGTAAAGACTTATTCTAAGTTCAAAATCAAATTATGTAATTTGATCTAATATTAGCAAAAAAAAATGATCGGTTTCTAAGAAAAAATAGATACTTTTTTATTTTTTAAAGAGGTGTAGGAATCCCATTTACGTGCGCCTAAGCAGTGTCGGGCTTGCTAACAGGCTCCGCCAGTTTTAACTAAAGGCGTATGTATACCTGCGCACTACCGACTAAACCTCCATCCCTGGCTTCCCCCTTCCTGGGACTGCTTATAAAAGCATTTCATCAGAAGGGAAATCGCCCACACACACAGTCATAGCAATCCAACAGTGTCACACACCACACAAACAACACTAGAAGCAACACGTACAGCACGTCAAATACGTACACCGTAAACAACAACACCCAAGAACCTGCAGAAAAGAGGAGAAGCTGCTAACATCCACAACACCCACGCGTTACACACCTACACAGCCGTCAAGACAGAAATCTTAAATAGTAATACACCAGTAGCCACCATCAGACGCACGAGCAGAGTGTCCACGGCCTCATCGCAACCAGGCAACCCCCACACGTACGGGGGGCCCCCTAGACACTCAGCCGAGGACCTGTCCACCCCCACGCCCTCCGGCGCCATTCTCCTCTGCGGGACTCCTCATATAATTGGAGTTTCCTCATGACCGTCCTGACGATCTTTTCGCAGTTTTCCTGTGCCTCACCTTGTAATAGGACTCGTAGGGTATCTTCAGGGCGAAACACGTGCTCACGTCTCAGGCTGCCGAGCATCTCTCTACGCTCTACGGCGAATCGCGGACACAAAAAGAGAACATGTTGGCCGGAGTACGAGGCGGAAGAGACCCCCCTCTCTTCCGCCTCGTACTCCGGACAATTTTCAGATTGATCGAGCCTGAATCTATACAAATAAGACCTGAATCCCCCATGACCCGCCAGGAATTGCGTTAACTCAAAACTCAGCGTGCCATGGGTTCTCCGGCACCACCCTCTGACGGTCCCAATATGGCGGTGGGTCCACCTACCCTTCGTGGCCCGATCCCACAACTCCTGCCATTTTTGTGCGATCTCTTCTAGTTCTTCAGCAGAACGCTTCCTTTCCTCTAATGACAGTGTTCTCAGTTCTCTAGTTCTGCTAAGCCGCATTATCATCAAGTCTACAGGCGGGAATCCAGTAATCACCTCAACCGCCTCCCTGGACATCATCCTATAGGCTATAGGCGGCCACTACTCTGATGCAATACCTCCTAAAAAAAAAAGAAAGAAAAAATAAAGAAAAAAAGTGTTTCCTATTGTAACTTATTTGATAAGCAGAATAAATTCATTAACGTAAGGTTCCAGAACAGTTGTTCGGGATAAACAAAAACAGTACTTGATCAATCGCCACCAAATTTTTACCCGTGTTTCTTGGCATAACTGAGAAGTTTTATAGATATATTTCTACTCGAAGAACCAACCGATCGATTGCTTTCAAATTTTCAGGATACAAATATATTGTATATATTATATACATTCGTATATATTCATAGGACACAAATAGAAGCCCTAGCTTTCTTGAAGGTTAAAATATTAAAAATATTCTTACATCTAAACCCCCAAGGTAAATGAAGTTGAATTCGTAAATAAAAGACATTCATTAAGGAAAAAAGGATTAATCCTTTTACTTCATTATTATATTTCTACCTTCACGGCAAAGAAATAAGTCATGAATTTTTCGTTATTAAAGGAATGTGTACTTAAGTTACCATAGCTACTATTATTCTTTCTTTTATAATTTAATTTCTTTTTCAGGTTCCTATAAAGCCTGAATACTTTAATTGTTATTTATCAGTTTCTTACAATCATGAGGATAACGAACAGTGCGGGAGTCAAGGGGGCGGAGCCCTCTGGGTAGATGGAAATGGCAAACGAAACGTGTTCTACGGTCCTGGGGTAGGCCCCGTGGCCTCGAGGAGCCCCTGAGTTGGTTCCAGGGATCGACCTGGGCCCTGAGGGTTCAGGTTCTGGCTAGACCAGTTTATATATATAAAAGAAAACCTCCCTAAATCGAACATTCTTAATTCGAATAACTTCCTAATTCGAAAAAGTCCCTAAATCGAATATTTACTTTGTCCCCCTTGAAAAATTCTCTTTAAATCGATTTAAATCAGCTCCTTTATTCGAAAATTTTGAGGACTTTATATAGATATTATTTCTTTGATGAAAACGTTTTTGTAAACATTTTCAATAAAGAATTTACATACTGTAAACGATTTCCAAAGAAGCATAAAGAGCAAGCTGTAAATTGAATTTTATATTGTATAACGATTGTTAGTGTGAACTGTGAATTTTAACCGGTATTGTATGACTAATGTTTTAATCAACTCCCGACTTTTTTATTCCCATCATCGATCGCCGGTGTAGTCGATAACAAAACTACGTGCACGGTGCCAGTGTATGATGAGTATTACCCGGTATTATTCCTTCGCTAACAAAGCGTGGAGGAATGTCTGCCAAGAAAAAATTGTTATTTGCTTCAAAACCTGTGGATTTTCATCCGGAAAAAATCAAGTTGAATTTGCAGACCGTTTCTCAATTTCAGAAGAAGAATGTAGTGTAATTTGTAAAAACTTTAACATTAGTATGGACGAAATTTCATTTGACTTGTTCGTACGCTTTGATGATGATAATGCAGTTGCTGCCACTTCAACCGATGATGAAATAATCGCGTCTGTGTCACATTCAACCTTTCATAAGGATTTCGATGAAAACAAAACGGAACAAGTAGAAATTACAATTACAGCAAAAGACGCAAAATCGGCAATAAATAACCTTCGAACATTCTTCTAAAGTTCATGCGAAGTAGAAGATGGTGTATATAGTGCATTAATGAAGACTGCAAATTCCCTTGATTTTTAAATCTGCCACAAGAAAATTCAAAACAAAATTACAGACTTTTTACAAGAAATAATTAAAGGTATTGTACTGCATTTCATTTTATTTATTTAAAATTTTTACATAATACTATGCACATTTGGTTTTTCTAACGTAATTTAGATCTGTAGCATATTATTATAGATTAATATAATTTTTTTTTAAATTATGAAATTTTTCTGTACAATTTTTGAATTTCATTATTTTCCTCTCTAAATAGAAAACTCCCTAAATCGAAAAAAAATTGGTCCTTTGAGATTAGAATTAACGAGGTTTGACTGTATATATATGTATCAATATATATAGATATTTGTCTTCAGTCATTTGACTGGTTTCATGCAACTCATCCCTAACAATTTGGTTTACATATTCCAAACGTTGCCTGCCTGCATAATTTTTCCATTCTACCTGTCCCTACAATTAAAGCGACTAATCCAGGATGCCTTAATATGTGGCCTATATCTGTCTCTTCTTTTAACTATATTTTTCCAAATGCTTCTTTCTTCATCTATTTGCCGCAATACCTCTTCATTTCTCACTTTATCCACCCATCTGATTTTTAACATTCTCCTTTAGCACAGCATTTCAAAAGCTTCTAATCTTTTCTTCTCAGATACTCCGATCGTCCAAGTTTCACTTCCATATAAAGCGACACTCCAAACATATACTTTCAAAAATCTTTTCCTGACATTTAAATTAATTTTTGATGTAAACAAATTATATTTCTTACTGAAGGCTCGTTTCGCTTGTGCTATTCGGCATTTTATATCGCTCCTGCTTCGTCCATCTTTAGTAATTCTACTTCCCAAATAACAAAATGCTCTACCATCATAATCTTTTCTCCTCCTATTTTCACATTCAGTGGTCCATCTTTGTTATTTCAAAAATTTATAACAGTTGATAAACAACAATTATTCTACACGCTGATAATTAACAGTTAATGCATATTTAGCCTTTTTGGAACCGTTTCATTATTAATAATACAACTTTCATAACGTTATTTAAGCAAACAATAACAAATATTATGTGATTGCACATTCACTGAAACTAGAAATTTTATGCTGATTACAACGCATAAAATGTGTACTTTAATAATAGTTCTTTTAAATAACAGTTGTTTTAAAATGATGACATGGATAAGAAAATTTCTAATTTCTATATATATATGTACATTTCATTTTTTTTTGACAGCAGGTATTAATTTCTTTACTTAATTCAATGACTCTTGTACTTCTACAAATCAAGTAAAATTAACAAAATTATTAAATCATGTATGATTTCTAAAGATAAAATTAATTATTCGATGAAAGAATTTTGTACGCAAATTTAAATATCATCCAGTACACTTACACGATCAATTAATAATTATTTAATATAAAGAAACATAAATGAATTAAATCAACAATCTAAATAATATATTCGAATATACGCACACATGCACTAAATAATGTATGATATTGTATATATATATATATATATATATATATATATATATATTGCGTATATGAAAATTTCATAATAGTTGTGGCTTTGATTATTATTACAAAGTAAAAACCCAACAAACACACACACACATAAATAAACATAAAACAGAAACTTTCTCCGGTTTAAAACTAGTTCACCTTGTGAAATTAGCTCAGTAAGTATGCATATGATATAAAATGCAGCTTGTAAGTTCGTATTTTAGAATTCGAATCGAAGACCATGTCTAGATATAATATAGTCTATAAGCACTTTCAATTTTAACCTTGTCACTTTGTAATATATATATATATATATATATATATATATAAATTAACTCAGATATTAAAATATATATATATACAAACACATCTATAAAGAGTTACTCTTATAAAAAAAAAAAAAGGTTATAATGTCAATGTACATGATATAACAGTAGGTGACATTACTCTATAATCCCTCCTCCTTCATGCTTAACTAATAATAATATATTCAGGTTTCAGGACGTCAACAAGATCCTGTTAATGTATATAATATCAAATCTATTTTTAAATATTGATGAAGAAAAAACAATAACGTTATAATCTTACTTGAAAACATACAAAATCTAACAAAATCTATTAAATCATATAACAATTAACAAAATGTAGAATCCCAAAGAATCATTGTATGCAATTTAATTTATAAAAAAATTTACTTTTGATTAATATCCCTCCCATGAATTTTTTACTTTTATTCTATTCTGAACAATAAAAAAAGAAATTTATTACGAAAAAATTTGTTGTAAATGTTATTATTCTCAAATAATCTCAAATTTGTATTATTATTATTTTTTTAATGATGAATTAATCCATTACAGAAGCTTATAAAGCTTATATATAAGAATATGAACATGTAATTTTGTAGCGTATGAAAAATGCCATGCCTGATCCGGATTTAAACATGGGATTTCCGGATGAAAGACCGATACGCTACCATTCTGCCATGGAGATTATTATATTACTACTTCCTCGTACAAGTAAAGGAAGTATTATGATCAAAACAAAAAATTTCGGTTTTCAGATTTCAACGGAAATATCCATTTTCACCATGCTTGAATCCAGTTTGATTAGTTTCGGTGTGATGTCTGTACGTACATATGTATCTCGCATAACTTATAAAACGATTAGCCGTTGGATGTTGAAATTTTATATTTAGGTTTTTCCCCTTGTACGATACAAATATGTCATTAATTAAAATTTAATTTGGCTATAATTCTGGAACCAATGAAAATAAATACCACTTATGATATATTGATGAAAAGCTCTCAATGAGGAGTTTATTACTGCATTCAAAAAAGTCCAAAATCCAAAAAAATTGGATTTTGAACTTTTTTGGACACTTTCGGTCCAATCGATTGCAATAAAATGGGGAGGTGCACAACTAGATTTTATAACAGTCCTAAATCCAAAATTCGAACATTCTATGGCTAATTGTTTTTGAGTTATGGGTACATACATACGTATGTACAGACGTCACTCCTAAACTAGTCAAAACGGTTTTAGGGATGGTCGAAATGGATATTTCCGTTGGAATTTGAAAACCGAAATTTATGAAGTATTGTAAATTATCGATCAAAGAAGGTATGAATGACTAACAGGTGAAGATGAATAAAATTTATTAAAAAATGGAGGAATCCTGGCACGAGATAAATAAACCCATGTACCATGTATCTGAATGTAGCTACAAAAATTCTCGAGAGGTTTAGGAATTTGTTGTTACGATTAAACAATAACAGATTTTTTACTACGGTTTTTTGTTTTGATAAGTTTATATGTTGCGAAAATCTACTTTTCCTTCATTTATTAAAATGAAAAACAGGATCATTGAACATCTTCAATCATTACATAAATTATCCACTTGTAATTAAAAAATTTTTAAAAAACTCGTTATATTATTTTTACAATTTCTACGCGTTGTTCAAGTGTGAACTTTTCCAAAATTTAACCCCAATGTTAACTGAAAACAGCATATAAAAATCTCTACTCTGATTTTACCACGAAAAAAATGGCGGTAAATTTAAAATATCAGTTTAATTTGAGACATCCTTTAGTTGGACCCTAGACTTGCAAAAAATAGATATCCCATTTTTGACAGGATCACCATACTTTCTCTTTTAATATAGTTATTCTAGCTATATTCGCCGGGAAAATAAAAATAATGAACGAAAAATATAATATGAGTTCATGACGGAAGTCTAAGGGACTCTAGTCTATAATATGAAGTCTAGGGAATGATTTTTCATCCCCTATTTCAGGGGATGAAAAATGTACGTCTACAAAAATGAATACAAATAATTTTGATTTTTTAACTGATAAAAACGATACATTGCATTTATAATAAAATTTATATTTATAAAATAAATCTCAAATGAAACTAATAAATTTTATGAAAAAATATCACCGTATACAAACATAAAACGTTTCTGGTTAGCGGGTTGTAATTTAAGATAAAGATTGCATACATAGGTCAGTTTTATTCCGCAATACATCTCACCTGACCTGAACCGACAACAGAATGAGTAGGTATAGCCTTAAGGTTATACTGAATCGAGTATTTGTTAACACATTAACTGTTCCACATTATTTGCTTTAAAGTGTTCCAGATTAATGCACTAATACAAAAATATAAGAGTTGTTACAAGTGTCAAGGTATACTAGTAGTGAAGAAAATGTTGCAATTTTGTCCTTTTTTTTTGTTTGTAATAATTTAAAATTACTATTTGATTTTTTTCTTTAATAGCAATTTAATATAATCATATAAATCTTATGTAATTTATTATAATTATATAAAAAAAAAATACTAAGTAAATAATTAATTGACAGAACAAAATTTTAATAACAATAATAAATAAAAAAATTTGAATACAATTGACAATTTTATAGTTTCATTATTACACAATAATAAAATCACTGTGATTTATATTTAACAACCGAGTTACCTAATGTTCATCTAGGTACCACTTATAATATACGATATAAATCTTTTTTATCCGGACGGAAATGATTAAAATTAAAAAAAAAAGAATTTAACGAAATTAATTTAAACTTTTCAGGTTTTAATTCTTGTTCTTCTTCTTGAATCCCCATCTTTTTTTTAACCTTCGGGACCACCGTTAGATATTTCTTCAGAGGATGAGATGAATGATAATTTTTTAGCGTGTGAAAATGCCATGCCTGATCAGGATTCGAATCCTGGATGAATGGCCGATATTCTACCACTCGCGCTTTAGAGACCGGCTCCTGAAATCCATCTGGAAGGCCAAACTTTGTTAAGATAATTTTAACTTGAAAAACTTCCTCAAATATTAAAAAAAAATAAAAAATAAAACGTTTTGAATTTAGCCTTCAGAACAAAAAAAAAAAAAATTACCACGAAACAATCATATGCAGAAATATTATGCTCAAAGAATATACAGATTAAATTGCTCCGACTGTACGATGTTGCATATTGAACGATTTATAATCAAATACAAAATGAACATATACTCGTAAAATCGATCTGTTAACAGTATTAAGTCAAATCTTCGTGGCAGAGTGATAGCGACTCGGCTTTTCATCCGGAGGATCCAGGTTCGAATCCTGGTCAGGCATGGAATTTTTTCATACTGCAAAATTCCATTTACACATCCACTGAACAAGGTTCCAGTTTATACGGCGAGAGTTCATCAAGCAAAAAAAAATTACCACCTCCTCACCTCCCAAATTTTACAATCACTTCAAACGAATAAATTACAAACACTACGTAACAAGTGATAAAATTAAGGAAAAATACGTATTTTATAAATTTATCATTTTAACCGTCTACTTTTTATTGTTTTTCTTTACACGTGGAACTAAGTTATAAGATTTTTTCCACAATTTTTATCGGTCATTGTCGACCAATCTATACTATTTCAACTATAATAGTTCATTAAAATTATAAAATTATACTACTTATTTCTCAACAATTGTTTTTGAATGTACTAGCTTAACTATTGGTGGTAATATATATAGAAATATCTATTTTTTTTTATTTTTTATTTACGCATGTAGTTGAAATAATAAATTAAACTTTCTGGGTAATTATTTTTCAGCATTATTTAAAAAAATTATATATTATTATTATTAAAAAATAAATGTAATATTTTTACAATTCCTTTTTTAAATTATTAAAAAGACTCTGATATAACTTGATGAAGGTTCTCAACCTTGTTAATAAATTATATCTGGACTGTTTTATAACCGGAAATTAATATTTTGTAAAACAGGTTACATTAAATTATATTTAAGGTCATTTTAAATATAAAATTAAACAAAACATGAAATGCAGGCCTAATAAGTTAACGATTAATGGTTGATATCTATTTATGGATAGCAATCATACATATATAGTTTCGGGATTTCTAAATGAGAATATAAAAAGCGATTTATTTATTAAGAATTTATTAATGAAACGTTTTGTAAATGGGAAATATATAGAAAAATATCTATGTATACATTTTATAAACCCATAATTCAAATAACGTATATATTTAATGATAAGCTTCAAGAATAAAATTTGGGTACAACAAACAGATATTACGAAATATATACTAGTAATTAAATTTATGGATTAATAAAACAGGGTTCGGAAGATCAACTCAAAATTTCCAGTTTTTATGCTAATGTAATGTAATTTAACGGGCAAAAAGGAATTAGTTATGCATAATAATTTTTAAAAAAATAGTAATTCAGGAATTTTTATATAACAGTTATTTGTTATTTTAATATCGTAGAATATTTTACTTAACAAAATTTATTTATTGAAGGGATGGAAAACAATTTTTTTTTGTATTAGATATTCTAGTTCATATTTCGGAAGGCCAAAAGCAAAATAATCTTCCTTCCTGTTTAAGACAAAAAAAAAAAAAAAAATAGGTTACAGATAAAATTCCATCCATTTATTAGATTACCTAATAATTCCATTGAATTATTAGTTATAATTCCATCCATAAATTACAAATATATTTATTTACCTTTTTTTTAATTGATGAATTAATTTACCATAGAACTTTATAAAGAATCTTGTACGTGGGTATGTGAAAATCTAAATTTGTTAACGTATGAAAAATGTCATGCGTGACCGGGGTTCGAACTCGAGACCTCCTGATGAAAGACCGAGATGCCACCATTCCGCCATGGAAATCAGCTAAAATTTTATTACAATATAAAAAAGAAATCAGAAATAATTTCGATAATTATCCAACACTACTAAAGGGCATTTGTATGTGTGGGTCTGTGTGTGCGTTCCCCTTAGCTTAGCACCGGAATATACCGAATCGTTAGTACATGTCTCGCGGTGGTTAGGCGCGTATACTTGTTATATATTATTATTATTATTATTATTATATATCGATATACTATATAATATATATATCGGAGATTTAGGAAAATTTAGTACTTTTTAACCGGATCCGAATTTTGGGAAGAAAATCGTAAATATCTCGAAAACGGTCGGTTGTAACAATCTGAAAATTTTTTCAACCCCCCAAGGCGGTACCCTATCCGCTCCCAGTGGTACTCTTCAGACGATAATATTTTCAAGTGCCCCCTGGGCGCCGTTCGGAAATAGGGGAGCGGGTGTGATGGAGTGCCACCGTAATATCTCGGCAACCGCCGGTCCGATTTTCACGATTGAAACAGCGTATATATCAGGAGGTCGAGCGCTAACTGTTTAACACATTGGTACACTCTTGATCGACCAGATCTTAATTATCCGGAAATTAAATCGTTTAGCTCTATGTTTTGATTGCACTCATCCACCGTAAAAAGTATCGATCCGATCTTTTGCTAAATACGCTCAAACCTGTGCGCTAGCGTAGTTGTAAATGTAAAATTATGAAGACACAAAAGTACAGAATAAAAAAATATATAAAAAAAAAAAATAACTATTATATTAAATGCACTAAAAAGAAGAAAATAAAAAAATATGTAAAAAAATCTAAACCACTCTTAAACGTACTAAAATGTAAAAAATAATTCTAGGACGGTATCTCAGAAGCATAAGAAATAATTGGCAAAAATATCAAACTTTGAATTTAAAGTTAATAACACCATTAAGATGACAACGCCCAGGCGTTTTTCGCCCACAAACAAAAAAAAAAAAAAAGAAATAACACCATCAAAGCTTGTTGTCAAATCCATTCTGAGATACCGTCGTAAAATTATTTTTTACCTTTTAGTACGTTTAATTTAAGAATGGTGTTTTAAAAATATTTTTTATTTATTTATGTGATTTTTTTCTTCATAAAATAAACAACTATAACCAAAAAGTAGGCACCGGAATGTACCCGATTTTCCAGCAGAAAATCCCGATTCGTCAGTATCAATTTCTAAGTTCAATTTCAAATTAACTTTCGTTACATCAATTTTCATTATTAAAAAAAAAATTTTTTACAAAAGAGGTAATCAATTTCGGACACCTAATAATTCCATTCGTAGACGTCGCCCGCTAGGGCAACCCGCCCATAGGGCCTAGATGCGGAGGCGTGCCGTAGCACGCCCTGCAGCTAGGGCGATGTACATATCGGTTACATAATGGCGTATTATACGAGTCGAAAAATATTTGTCAAAGAACCGCTGTTTAAAAATATAATTTTTTAAGAGAAAACATTTAAAAACAAAATAAGTTAATCATTGTTAAACAGTTATATTTTATTAAAGAGAAAAATTAGATACGTGATGGTTGGGTTTTTAATTTAAGCCTAAATCTATTCAAAATGACCACCGTTAACATCATTACATATACGGTAATGTTTTAATATACATTAAAATGCTAACTATATTGTAGCTAAAGATATTGTGTTAACTGCGTTTTCGATTTTCTGACTCATCTTCTGTAACGTCCTTGATTTTGTAAAAATACATACCCCAAAAGTAGAAATCCATGGGTGTTAAGTCTCAAGATCGATCCGGAAATTTCAGAACACTCCTTATTAGTCCAATCAATCGCTCAGGAAAAGTGTTGTAAAGAAATTTCACCATTTTACGATGATAGTGGTGGGGTACAGTTCTATCTTGTTAAAATGTTATATAGAGCAGGAATAATACTGTTTTGTAGCATGACAGTACCCTTAAAGAAGAATAGCTCAACCAACCCTTTAGAAGATGAACTACATCGTAATGTTAGGCATGATAAATTAACGGGTTTCTGTTGAATTATTTATGAATTTACGTTACTCCAATAAACACTGTTATCCTTATCAATTGTTGCATTAAAATTAATTAAAAACGACTTCATCTGACAGGCTAATTAAATCTTCTAACCCTTCACTTGTCCCTGTACCAGTTACAAAAATGTATTCGCCGACTGGATAATTTTCTTTTAACACATGTCTTAAGAGTCAACCTCCTTTTATTAGTTCGTAAAATTCTATGAACACTGTATTTATTTAACACGTCTCACAAAAATACAAAAATATTGCCTGAGAGATTGGTTTCGGGATTTTTTGCATTTCTAAACTGGAATTTTCTTTATCCATAAAGGTATCTCTTTGCCCAGATCTCACTTTTCTTCTCTTTTATTAGCTTCAAACTTGTCACGAATTCTTGTAACTCATTCGTTCTCAAAGTGAACGATAACGCCCCCTTGTGAGTTCTAGAGGCCTTCAGGGGGGCCGTAGAAGGCCTAAAAAAAAATTGAGGGAGTTTAGGCGGTCTAGGAAGGCGATGGCTGATTAAAAATAGAGGAAAAATTACCTTCTCCTGAAGTTTCAAACTAAAATGTAAGTTTCAACTCAGAAATAGGATATACCACTTTTAAAAAAATTAATTGCAATTGCTGTTTTTAAGAACGCATCTTAAAGATAGCAATTGCAATAATTATTATTTTTAACAGATGGCAAGTTTAAATATTTTGGAGGGCGCTAAAGATTTTTTGATTTTCAATGTGGTCGGTGGGCGAAAAAATTTGAGAATCAATCTTGTAACTAAATGGAATTATTTTTATGAATTTGTTATTTTTATTCCTGTTCGTTTTCTAGCTTTATTCAAAGATATATATTCTTACATTTATTTGAGATACTATATATATTTATATACCTTCTCGGGAAGTAATTATTATTATAGTAATTAATTACAATTATTATTAATTGTTTAATTACCTCCAAAAAAAAGAAAAAAAACGCAAAAAAACATTCTTAATTCTTGCAAAAACTTAACTTTTCGAAGATAGTATCAACTTAAAATTACTTTTAATTCGGTACCGATTTCAAAAAATAACTATTTTAAAGATTAGATGAAAAAAATACATAGATATTTTACTTTTTAAAGCGGTTTTGTGAGTTAGTTCTTTATTTTAAATTTATTTTAAACCTTTACTTATATTATTATTTATGAAGAAAAAACCTTAAAAAAATACGGCTGCCTGTATGAAATTACCCGTTTGCGTGACTTATATCTTGATAAAAACAAAGTGTCTACAGAGTATAATCTATATCTCTCTGGAATGCGGAAATATTTTTTTTTTTGCCATAAATTTTCAAACTAATTTTACTTTAAATTTATTAGCAAAAATACATTGAATATCAGAATTTTATCACAGAATATATTATTAAAATATAAAAATTCCAAGATAATTGTTTAAAATGACTAGAAAAATTTAGCTAGTATTTAAAAAAAAAAAAATATTAACTGCATGAGTTATAGGTATTTAAACTATAATGATAAACTAATAATGATCAAACTCATTGCATTATGTTTCTTAGCAGATTTAACATTACTAATCTCGAAGATAATATAATCATTATGGATAATGATGAATCTAGTATTACACATTTTCCGTCAGTGCACAGGTCCTGTTTAAGAAATCTTTTATATAAACATGTCCAAAAATATTTAAATATTAATTTTTATTAAATATTATTTATTTAATATTAAATAAATATTAAAGCTTATATGGATGATATCATCAAGCCAAAAAAAAAAGAGCGAATAAAAAGTATAGAAACCCCTCAAAAACTTTAAAACCGTTCCAGATAGAATACTGTAACTTTCAGGATTATCGGTCAAGCACTTTACCTTTTGACGAGAAATAAAATTTCAACCCCATCTTGGTGGGTGATCCAGTTTTAAATGGTAACATCCTTTGTGTGACAAATTATTTTAAAGGTCTCTTTAAGACAAGAAAAATGGTCTGAATAAAAAGACGGTACGATGTCTGCACCCAAAATGGCGAAGGATAAACTTTGCATTTTGAAAAGTTCAAATAATAAAATCAAATTAAAAAAAAATTAATAAAAATTTATTTTAAAAGTTAAACTTGAATTTTAAAAATTAAAAATTCTTGGTTTTTAACATGAAAGATTATGTTCCAATTTTTTTTTGTTCACCTTCATTTACCCCACTCCCCAGAGACGGACCCGTATCTAAGCATAACTCAGCTCCGGGGGGATGCCTTCGCCTTAAACTACCTCGGCAGAACACAAGGAACCGCCCAGGTAGCCGGGACTCGGTCTTGCAGTTTATTATTGTTTTGCAAGCCCTCACCGGGAATACGGATTTTGCCCTGCCTTTAATGGGGGTTTTTACCTCGATTTAATGAGTAAATAGATAAAATTATTGCCATCTAATCGTGCTGATCATTGATGGTCTCCTACCATTGGTGCTCAAATAAAGCTTACTACATTGTTTGATATTCGATTTACAGTGTTTCATTACTAAATTGTTATATGTTTATGAAAGTTTTTATTGCGATTGGTTGGGTAATTGATTTTTTCTACCTTTACCGCATTTGTAAGCCTCTTTTGTTATTTACATCTTTTTTATCTTTTTTTGTGATTTGTTTTTTACCAAATTAATTTTTTCTGTGCTACCTGCTAACATTGTTATCAACATGTCGCTTAGTGAACAGGAGAGGGTTACATTTTTAATGAAGAGGGGCTTTGCTGATAGACTTAGGTAGTTTAATGAAGTTTCTGAATTGTTCAATGCAACATTTAATAATTGTAACCCTATTTAAAAAGGTACAGTATCTAAAACCATCAAAAAATTTGAAGAAACAGGGAAGATTAATAAAAAGGGGAAAACCTCCTCTGAAAGTTATATTCTATCTGGAACGGTTTTAAAGTTGTTGAGGGGTTTCCATACTTTTGA
Source organism: Lycorma delicatula (assembly GCF_047948215.1). Lineage (NCBI taxonomy): Eukaryota > Metazoa > Arthropoda > Insecta > Hemiptera > Fulgoridae > Lycorma > Lycorma delicatula. The sequence continues at coordinate 27,810,887 of NC_134465.1, read as the reverse complement.
CTCACTCTGTGTGAATATATATATATATATATATATATATATATAAGTTTATTTAAATTAATCTTTTTATAGTCTATAATTCCTCTGCACATTAAATTTTAACTATATATATTGAATTTCAGCCAATTCTCCAAGGACGGAATTAAAGAAACACTCTTACCTTTATTTCGTTTACATTATAGCGCTTTCGGGTATAAAACCATTCTCAGTAATGTTTATGGATTTATATTTTTTTACATTTACACATATAATTACTATTCAACATCTTTTTACCTTGATCGCTTTTTTAACTTTGGTTATCGAGCAAAATATAAAAAAGATTTAAATATTTATAGAACATATATTTGTTCAGTCAAAAAAATTTAGACGTTACTAAAATTGCATTAAAATTAAAATTTAGCAAACTTAATGAAAATTTATTGTTTAAAATGATCTAAAACAACATCGAAAGAAGTTAAATTTTGGTAAATTTGTAGGTAAAAAAAAATTTAATTTAATTGCAACTTTAGTAGATGTTTTTAAATTAAAAAAAAAACTTTTTTGACTGAACAAATGTATGTTCTGTAAATGTTTAAATTTTTTATATTTTGCTCAATAACCAAAGTTAAAAAAAGTGAACAGAGTAAAGATATTGAACAGTAATTATAAGTGTAAATGTAAATAAATATAAATCAGAAAACATTACTGAGGATGGGGTTATACCCGAAAGCGCTATAATGTAAACGAAATAAAGGTAAGAATGTTTCTTTAATTCTGTACTGGCGAATTGGCCGAAATTCAATATATATAATTAAAAAAAAAAAAAAAAATATATATATATATATATGTCAAACCTAATCTTTTAAGAAGATTTATAAAGGGGGGAAAGGAGATAGGTATTTAAATTATAAGTGGTATCGATTATCAAACTACCAAACACATTTACCAATTGGGATGGAGTGAACCGTAGTATAATTCTGTATTATCTGTTTGTTAGCAGATACTCAGTCCTTTCATTAATCCACACCTAACGGACCTCAGGAGTCCCCGCTCCATCACGGGATACTAGGCTTACTCGTGGGTATCTACTAGGCATAGGATATTTACTAGGCATACTAGGCTTTCTCGTGGATTTCTCACGATTCAAACAGATGTACCCGTTTGTAATCGCTGCAACTGTCTACTAACGGACACCACATCCTTGTGGATTTTGTATGTTACGCGGCATCGCGTCGGAAATTTCAACTAGAGGTACCGAGTCGCGTGAGACGATCGGAGAGTTTAGCCGTTACTTATTTGGATCCCAGAAAATTGCTGTATGATCCGCACGATAAAGAGTCTCTCGAGAAACTCAATCGCTTGAAAAATCTATAACTTTATGTCTGTATACGCCAATTAAATAAATAAATTGAAATGTTCAAAATTTCCTCATTCGGTTCGGTAAATGAAATACGTTATATGCATAAGTTTTTCTAAAGTGAATTTTTCTCGACGATTACTAAAAAGTATTAAATAATAAAAACAATTATAAAAATTAAAAAAAAAAACACGTCTGCCAATGAGTAAAAAACGACAATAAATTGATCTAAAAGAAATAAAACAAGGTATGAAAATAAAGGAATAAAAATCATTATGCAGTATTTAATAAAATAAAATAAAAGAGATGGATTAATTTTCAAGTAGTTTTAATTTGTTTAAATATATTTTTTACGTTGTAGAAATAGCAGGTATTTAATGATTAAAAGTCCTCACCAGGTCGATCAGAATATTTTGTTCTTTAACGAAGATATTTAAACGCAGTCGGGGCTCTTTAAATATTAAAGAACTTCAGAGTTCTTTATTATAGGACATTTAATATTTAAAGAGATCTTAAAAAAAAAAAAACAATTATTATTTACCTCTATTAATATAAGTGAGAGGACTTTTAATATTTAAATGCCTGCTATTTCTATAACATGAAAAATACATTTAAAAATTAAAACTATCTCTCACATTATTTTATTTAATTAAATACTGCATGATGATGTTCAGGTTTTCTTATTTATATTATTTTTACTTTGATTTATTGTTTTTTTTTTGTTCAATTTATTTAATTTTTTATTCTTAGCAGTCCTACTTTTTTTTCTTTTTTTTTAATAATTATTTTTATTAATTTGTCAATTTGTTTTTTTGTTTTAATTTAGATTATTATTAATGTAATTTTTCATTGTGGTTTTATTTCGCTTTTAGCACACTTCACAGGCGTTTTCCATTTTTGCTGTGTTTTTATATAACTGAGATTTAGTTTTAATGTTAATTTTTAATATTTATTTATTTACTACATAAATATTATGTCCGGGCGCTGATGACGATACTTCGTTTTGCGTCCAGAGTAAAAAACCTGACGTGGACACCATATGACTTCCTTGTACGCCTTTTAAATTACATATACACATTTTTAAAAGTACATCAAATTTTATTTAACTAATAACTTCTGATGTTTTTCTATAAATATTTTTTTTTTTTGTTATTATTGAATTATTAGTTATTGCAAAACTTTTTTTACAATCAGAGGTCAATAATTATTAATAAATCAATATATTTAAATTAAAAAAAAAAGTTAAAACAAGTAAATTAAAAAAAAGTTAAAAAAATAAATTAAAAAAAAATTAAAAAAAAAAAGAGATGAAGTCTGATTCGAACCGATGTGGTTCTTCCCATCGTAAGACCCAAATATTTAATTAATTCAAATTTATTTGGCTATAATTCTAGAGCCAATGAAAATAAGTACCCCTTATGATATATCGTTGAAAAGCTCTCAATGAGAGCTTATTACTGCAGTTAATAAAAAGTCCAAAATCCAAACGTTTTTGGATTTTGGGCTTTTTTAGACACTTTTGGTTCAGACGACTGCAATCAAAAGAGACGGTGCACAACTAGATGTTACAACAGTCCTGAATTCAAAATTTCAACATCCTACGGCTAATCGTTTTTGTGTTATGCGAGATGCGTACGTACTTACAAACGTCACGCCGGAACTAGTCAAAATGGATTCAGTGCTGATCAAAATGGTTATTTCTATTGAAATCTAAAAACTCGAAATTTTTCGCGATCACAATACTTTCTTTACTTCGTACAAGGAAGTAAAAATCCAGGTATTCCAGGAAAGAAAATGTTTTGGTTCTAACTCTTTTTATTTTTATTATTAATAGCCGGGAAAGTCATGCGATACTTTGGCAGATTGTTTTTTTAATTTATTTGAAGAAAATATAATGGAATAAAATTATTACATATTTTACGATATTTTATCGTTGTGATGAAGCGTTTTATTTAACTTAAAATTCATTAGCAATGATTTTCATCTTACTTTTGTTTTCTCATTTCTGACCAGACGTTGTTAGTATGCTTTCACTCGGAAATCGTTTGAAATTTTGCACCAATTTTCTGAATTTTATTCTATCTCAAACTAATAATTGACACATTTTTAATTTCTTTTATATATTTTTGAACTACTGAGTCCATTGATTTCCGGTTTTCTTTCTTTTTGTAAATATGGCTGTCTACTCGGTTAACTTGTCGCAAATCAGTTGTTTATCTGCTGATTTTCGAACCTAACAGAAGATTTTGGAGTCGTAGGTTCTGAGATTAGAATTTAGTAAAAGTTAGTTGCTTTTATACAAACCTGAATACTAGACAGAAGATATCGATGTACTTTGATGGTCGGGGTTCAATTAACCACACGTCTCAGGAACGGTCGGTCTGAATTTGCACAAGACTACAACTCATTTGCCTGTCATACATATGGTCCTCATCTCATCGGGCCACGAGAGGTTTTTTATTGTTCACCACTTGAACAATTGAAACGTACACGTTAGGAATAATAAAAGAAATAATATGGCTGAAGATTTGTTTTGTGAATCTTGGAGGCTGAAGAATTTGGTTTCCCTTTTTTCATGGAATCTAATATTTTCTTCTTTCATTGGGTTTATAGATGTTTATACTTCTAAATTTCCATTTGTATTCACCTATTTTTATAGGTCCTGGGATTTTTTTTAAAGATTTTCGTTTGTTTTTTTTTTCTACTGCATTTATTTTACGTGATTCTATCAGGAAATTGCTGATAGAAAAAATGGTTTGATTACCGCATTTTAATGCCTAATTTTGGCTTTTATTAAGATTTTATACATAACTTTTCTTAGTCGGTCAATAAATTCCATTTTTCTCGTTCTTATTCGATCGGCTTTTTTAAATTATTTTTATTAAAAAGAAAAAAAATCAGATGGGAGAAAGGAAAAATATTTCATTATAAAGATCCAATTAAATTAAATTATCGCTTGACTTCCACGACTATTATTTATAAAAATTAAAAAGAATTAGAGCAAAAAAATAAATATATGTATCTGTATAAATATACACAGTGTTCCACGAAAAAAGGAAAAAACTTTCGAGAGATATTCTTACTGGTGCCACTGACAGCACAGAAGAACGAAGAAACCTGCACTTTCCCCCGTTCAGCCCTTCGGGGCTTCGGGAATTACAAGGTTAATGGTATGTAACTTCGGTTACTACCAATTCTTGGAAAGTGCAGGCCAAAGAAGAACGAAGAGGTCTTCGGAAGAAGAAGAGGGAGAAGAGGAAGGAAGACCAACCACTCACCTCAACATCACGGACTGGAGTCCGGAACAGAGCCCAGCAGAGATGCGTCCTGAAGGGCAGCCATACCAGAAGCGGATGAAGAGCTTCTACACAACCTCTCCTTAACTTACAGTAAGACAAAATAACCCAGCAATAGCGACTCCTCCGGAAAAGGGGACGCATTGCTCCCTCCTTATAGCTAGTGTCCCGTTGTGGCGTATTCCTGCTAGCCTATTAAAGAGTTAGCACCGAAAGGACTTCAGTGGACGGTCTGAAGGGGAGTTACGTCGGGAGGACAGGCTTTATAAGCCTAGCCTTCCGCGGTCGGCCCATGAAATGGGTTCGATAACGCTGGTTTAACAACGGATTGGAATGCAATTAAATCCGTCTTAAATTCACTAAAATAATAATAGACAAAACTTGAAAAATTAGATCCGAGATTAAAAAATAACCTTTTAAAAAAACAAGCCCGATTAGAATGATCCAGCAGCAAGGGACTCTGTCCAGGTTCTGCGATAAAGTAGGGAGTAATAGACTCCTGCCAACTTTGCATTCCATTCCATCTTACTGGTAAAAATAATGAAAAATATTCACATAAACATAGGTCTGGAAACGCTTTGCTTTTCAAGTAACAGCTAGCGAAATATTTCGTCAGGATTTTAGTTCTTCTAATAAAAAGAAGTCCTAATGTAATTTTTGGAACCCAAATTAAAAAGTAAGGTTGGTGGTTTCTTACGTAATTTGAGCTGATAAATAGGATAAAGTAGGTCCTAGAACTGTCAGTTCAATAGTTTTTAAGATATCCAACGTAAAACACAAAATTCGTTGTCGAAAACAACTATTACTTTTTAGGTTTGTACTACAACGGCTTTGTTAAACGACTAATAAATGCGGAAGATTTAATAACAAAACGTGTAGAGAATTTAATTTTGAAAAAAAAAAATTAAATACAGCCAATAAAAAAGTAAGTAAACATTTTTAAAACCCGGTTTTTTTATTGAAGCAAAACAGACGAAAAATAGACAGAAAATCGTAATACTCTTTTTGTCCTAACAAACATTATTCTTAATATAGCAAAATAAAAAATTAAAATATATCAAATGACAAATGGTAACAGAATAACAAACCTCAGTTACAACAATCGTTCGAAATTCTCTCCTTCACTATGTACACAGCACTCTGCCCGACGTAAACTATTTCTGGATACTTTCCGTTTCTTTTCAGGAAAGTCTAGAATAATTTCAATAACATTTCGTATTTTAAAGAGTAGCTTTACTTTATTATTAACTTTTTATCGGTATAGTATCGTTTTCATACGGCCCCAAACGAAGTAATCCAGTGACGTCATGCGATCGTGCTGGCCAATCGATCGGCCCACCGCGTCCAATCCAGTCTAGGAAATTATCATTTAAGTGATTTCTAGCTATTAAAGAAAAATGTGGTATTGCACAATCGTGCTGGAAAATCATTTGCAATCTAGTTTGTAAAAATAAAATCTTCAAAAATCATCATCATTTAAAAAAAAAAAATAGAATTCAAATACGGAGATAGAAGAACGATTGCTAACATTTACAGGAAGCAAACAGCAACAGTAATAATTGAAGAACGTATGAAAGAAGCCGTAATAAAAAAGGGAGTCCGACAAGAATGTTCCCTATCCCCGTTACTTTTTAATCTTGACATAGAACTAGCAGTTAATGATGTTAAAGAACAATTTAGATCCGGAGTAACAGCACAAGGCGAAATGATAAAGATGGTACGATTTACTTATGATTTAGTAATTCTAGCTGAGAGTAAAAAAGATTTAGAAAGAACAATGAACGGCATGGATGAAGTCCTACGCAAGAACTACCGCATGAAAATAAACAAGAACATAACGAAAGTAATGAAATGTAGTAGAAATAACGAAGATTGACCACTGAATATAAAAATAGGAAGAGATTTTGGAGGTGGAAGAATTTTATTATTTGGGAAGTAGAATTACTAAAGGACGAAGGAGAAGCGCATTAAAATGCCGAATAGTACAGGTGAAACGGGCCTTCAGTCAGAAATATAATTTATTTATATAAAAAATTAATTAAAACGTCAGGAAAGGATTTTTGAAAGTACATGTTTGGAGCGAAGCTTTATATGGGAGTGAAACTTGGACGATCGGAGTACCTGAGAAGAAAAGATTAGAGTCTTTTTATACGTGGCGCTATAGGAGAATATTAAAAATCAGATGGGTGGATAAAGCGACAAATAAAGAGGTGTTGCGGCAAATCGATTAAGAAAGAAGCATTTGGAAAAATATAGTTAAAAGAAGAGAAGACTTATAGGCCACATATTAAGGCATCCTGGAATAATCGCTTTAATATTGGAGGGACAGGTGGAAGGGGAAAATTGTGCAGGCAGGCAACGTTTCGAATATGTAAAACAAATTTTTAGGAATGTAGGATATAGGAGGTATACCGAAATGAAGCGACTAGCACTAGATAGGGAATCTTGGAGAACTGCATCAAACCAGTCAAACTGAAGACAAAAAAAAATTCCGAAATACTGATCTATATGAATTATTTAAGTTGTACAAAAAAGTACGGAGTTTGAGAGAAAATTAATATTTCTTAAATTTAATTTACAATAATGAATCAAGTAATTTTTACAGTATTCCCTAAGGTATTCAATGTGGTCACGCGGCCATTCAACCTATAGAAGGTTCATTTTCAAGATTTTATGTAGATTTTCTGATACAGACATTACGGGTGTTTAATTTTGATCATTGCGATGTTTTATCACTGAACACAATACGGTCAAAAGAAAGTCGTTATTTTTATGCTACTGCATTTCGTTTGCGAATTCGGCACGCACCGCATAGTCAGTAAGTTTCAATAGCTGTAAACGGTAACGAAGCATTTTCTTAAATTAATCCACACAGTCATCATCGGTATTGTTAGTTCGCGGCTGGACTTCCTAAAAAATTTTGTAGAACTGTACAGGAATGATTCCTTGACACGTTCAAAATTTTCTTTAAACACCTTTGATCGTTCCTTATTTTTCCTTTTATACAGACAACGATCGTTTCAAATTGATTATTCCTTCGACTAATTGTCATTCGGAGAATTACAATTAAACTTTCTAGGAAATGCCCGTTGAACTGTAATTACAAACTGTAAACAGAAGGCTTTCTGCTTAAGAATGGCCATTTTCGCTAGTGGCGCTGTCAGTAGGAGAGATAGGAAATCAATCTACGGCCATGCGCACTTTGATTGCTTCTTTATGCTGCTATATTCTAATTTTAAATCAACAGTGTTATCCTCATCCAAGATATATAACAAATTAAAACTCCAATTTCCTGTGTGTACACTCGATATAAATTATCTTTTTAAATGAGCTATTCATTTACTTACCGAATACGTTACTTTATTAAAAAAAATAGTCATTAACAAAAAAATAACAATATTCACCTCTACCAATACAAAAAATGTTTTCGTGTAACTAAATGCAATATTTTCAGTGTAAGAGAAAAGGTTTTATTATACGTTTTTTGGCCTTTTTAGTAAATTATAAACCCACTTAAAAGATCTCCCCAACGAATTATTTAAAATATACTTTTTAAATAATATCAATGAAAACTTACTTTAAAAATTCCGAATTTGCGCATTTTCCATTTAAAAAGTGCAATTATATTTGGTAAACTATTTTTTATTAACGCCTTTCTAACTTTTATTTATTTTGTAGATATTTTATTTATTACTAGCCGGTCGGGACTCCACTTTGCTCGCCCGACCGTCTAGCTAAGGGGCACCATGGATTCCGCAGTGTTCGTTAAACTCATGCCCGTGAAAATAATAACGATAAATAACAATTAAAATATTTTGGCCTTATAGAATCCTGAAAAAAAAATTAAATTACAAAAGTTTGTAGTCATTATAAATTTTTTTATTGTTAGAATAAATGATGATGTTCCTGAAATTTTTGGTTACGATAATATGGTAACTAAAGTACGTACACCTCTTACAACAAAAAAATTGTTACTTATTTCTGTTGCCATGGTGACATAAATATAATAATGAAATAAAAGGATTAATCTTTTTTTTTCTTTAACGAATATCACAATTTCAAACACAAGGGGATTAGGGCCTTAGTATATGGCTTAGAACCTTTCGTGGGATAACACGAATGTATTATTCCAGATAAACAACAAAAAGACAGAGAAGTAAGCAGACAGGCAGATAGACAAATTTTCGGCTTATATATATATATATATATATATATATATATATATATATTTTTTCTACTATTATTTCATGTATATATAATTTTTAATTATTAAATGAACTTCTATCAATTTTTATGTTTTATTTATCATAAATTATATATTTTGGAACATTCTGATCAAGGTTTGATCATGATTTCCCTTGATCAATCCTGGCAAATACTAGGTTTTTCTTATTTGTGCATGAAAAAGCATACTCGAAATTATTGACTGACCATTCTTTCTTTTTCTGTTTAACCTCCGGAACAACCATTAGGTATTACCTCAGATGATGAATGAGGATGTTATGAATGAAGGTAAATGAATTGTAGTCCTTTACCCACCGGGTTGGTCTAGTGGTGAATGCGTCTTCCCAAATCAGCTGATTTGGAAGTCGAGAGTTCCAGCGTTCAAGTCCTAGTAAAGCCAGCTATTTTTACACGGACTTGAATAATAGATCGTGGATACCGGTGTTCTTTGGCGGTTGGGTTTCAATTAACCACACATCTCAGGTCGAACTGAGAATGTACAAGACTACACTTCATTCACACTCATACATATCATCCTCATTCATCCTCTGAACTATTATCTAAACGGTAGTTACCGGAGGCATAACAGGAAAAAGAAAGAAAGAAAGAATTGTAGTCCTGTACAGTCTCGGATCGACCATTCCTGAGATGTGTGGTTAATTGAAACTCAACCACCATAGAACGTGGGGACCAACAAACGGCATAGCCGGGCCTGGTGGATCCTACTGTGGGGATTTGAGGCGGGCGCAAAGTAAGATCCGACCGGCGGGCCGAGACGTGGAGTCCCTTTAGAGTAAAGGATACTACCCTGGGCTGTGTAATACTTAACTGCAGGATCCGGCCCGGAGGAGAAAGTTAAAAAACCCATCAAAGAACAGCGGTATCCACGATCTAGTATTGAAATCTGTATAAAAGTAACTGCCTTTACTAGGATTTACACCTTAGAATTCTAGACTTCGAAATCAGCTGATTTGTTATAACGAGCTCACCACTTTTTTTTAACCTCCGGGACCACTTAAAAGGATGAGATGAATGAAAATTTGTGTGGCGTGTCAAAGTGGCATGCCTGGCCGGGATTCGAACCCGGAATCTTCGGATAAAAGACCGAGAAGCTATCACTCGCGCGACGGAGGCGAGTTATTGACGTGACCTATATGATGATTATTTAAAGTTCGGAATAAAATATTTGTTTATCTAAAAAAAGCAACGATGACATAAAAAGTATATTTAATCACGTAATATAGAGATGTAATTTTTTGTTAAACAAAATTTTTAACTTTTAATTACGCAGAAAAAAGTTCAATAAAAAATTTAATTAGAATAAGATTCCTCGATAAAATAAAAATAAGAAACCAAAAAAAATCGGTCTATTTGAAAAAGAAGCCATGAAAATACATGTAAGATAAAAAAAAAAATCGAAAAATCCTTCCTAACAGAAGTCTGTTAAAAATTTATTTAATTCTTTTTCTTTTTGTGGTGCGTAATCTAAATGATGTACAAATGACAACGTTAAATGAATAGCAAAAAAAAAAACTATCCAAAATTATTAAAAATGTTATGAAACATTTTGTTTTATACAATTTCTTAAATAATTTACTAAAACAGCGAAACATTATTAAAATAAAAAAAATAGCTCAAAACTATCTGTTTTGAGTTATGACATCACTGCTTAGAATGTACCTAAGGCAACTATTTAAAACTAGTTGCGATAAATAAAAAATGGCACCATTTAGGTTAGGGTTGTCATAACCTAAGTTCTTGAAACGAAATTTTTTTTATGCAATGTTCCTTTTTCTTTACCCTATTCCCTCGCAACAAAGCAAAGCACAGCCCGGGGGGTTGTCTACTCAAACGGGCCACCCCGTCCGACAGGTCAACAGGCCGGTTAGATCTTTTCATCGCCTGCCTCTAATACTATATAATGTTCCTTAAAATGACGTGTCACAACCCCAATCTTTTCCATTTAAATTAATTGTCTGCCATTGAGGGCCTCCTTAATGTTTGAAGAGCATGATGGCTCCTGGTGAAAAACAGATCGTTTCGAAGGAAAGAACAGTAGCTAATTTTAGTTTTTCTATATTTACTTGTTAAAAAACTATGTAAGGGTTAACATTCTATAACATTGCCCAATAGATGTTGTATAATACCTCTTGTTAATATTCTATGATCAAGGGAAGAATTGTTTAATACCTATTTAATGATTTTATCTTTAATCCTTAAGCGATTTCCGTGTCGGATTAGTAGCGTTTCTTCTTTTTATCTGGAAGATTCTGGGTTCAAATACTGGTCTTTTTCATACGCTAAAAAAATTATCTTTCATAAATAACGATTGGGCGGTCAGCCTTTAATTGTTGAAATAAATAAATATATTTGATACATCCTTCTTATCCTGAAATAATCAGGTAAAAAGGGAAGAAATATTTTATATTTAATAGGATTTTCGTTTTCCTTTTATTGTTTTCTCCTTAAATATTACTGTTAAATAAACTAATGGTATCAATGTTTAATTTTTATCTCGTATTCCAAAACAGAATAAGTGGACGTAATGTCTCTTTTTTTATTTATTTTTTATGCGTACACCTTTGTGAATACCAATTTACTATTATAAAAAAATAGAAAAAGTAATCAACGTAATTTGTTAACAGTAAATTTAGGCGGACATAGAGAGTAGTTAGTTACTTACTTATAAAATATGCAATTACTTTAATTTGTTTGTAGGGAAAGTAAAACGAGATCTTTTCTTTTATTTAATCTTTTAAAACTAATGTAAAAAAACCGTACAATAAACAAATAACAAATTAATAGTGTTTTTTTTTTTCTCTTATGCAAAGTATTTCATCATAACACAGACAGCCTTCACAAAAAATACTGTATAGCACGGTATAAAATTCTTATTTCAGAAATCAGTAAAAATAATAATAATGATAATAGTAAACTCTAATGTGTTTAACAACAGTGTAACAATATTGTTCACGTACTGTACCTATTATAACATTTCCTTACTTTCACGTGAAATACGTGATGAGGTTTTTGTGTTTATACGATTATATAGCTAGTTATATGATATATTCATGAGAAATCGTGACGACCTTGGTATATAAAATATATAACAATTGACAACTATTTTATCAAAATAAAAACTGAAATAAAAAAAAACGTTGTTGAATTTTTCCGGCATTTGTCAAGAGCTTAAATGTATGGGTCTTTCTCTCAGTCTTTCTCTCAATGTATGAGTCTTTCTCTGTGATACAATATAGGAATATTCTTAACAATTTATGATTTTTTTTTCTTCAAATATAAATAAGAAATAAATATTAATTTTTTTTTGTCTATCTGTTACCATATACAATCAGTACCTCACAGGAGACCATAAGTAAATTTGATTCATGATAACTTCGTGAAGAGAGGTGTCCGACGAAACCGCTCATTAAAGCATGGAATAGTTCAACACCTCGTATATAGGAAAATCGCTTGTATAAGTGGCCCACGTTAAGCTCAATACCTAACATAGCGCTAGAAATAAATAACAGGAAAAAAACAATGTCATCAACACCACCATATGAAAACAACACTATAAATAAAACAAATACTCGTCGGTAAATAGAAATAGAAATAGAAATAACTACAATTCATTGAATATCAAAGTGACATTCGCTTCACACTGACCGAATCATCCTGCGTTCCCAATCCTGCAAACTCTTATCGAAAAATTTCTGGCAACAGGCTCTACTGAAGACGCTGATCGAAATGGAAGAACACCTAAACTAAACAAACAGAAGCTGCTTGATATTTTTGATGTTATGGCCAAAAGTCCAACAAAGTCATTAGGTAAGTTAGAACAGGAGCAAGAAAGCACATAAAGCTGAAAAGAAAGAACTGAAACTTTTTCCATACTAAGTAATGTGTGTTTAAGAACTGAAACCTATAGATCATGCCAAAAAAATAAACTATTATCAACGGTTTAAAGGTTTTATTGACAATAATTTCTTAGATATCCTCGATATTACGTTTTTTACAGATGAAGCGTAGTTTCATCTGGGAGGGTATATTAATTTCACAATATATACGATTGTGGTGAACAACTAACCCCCCCATTAATTAGATGAACAATCTTTACACGAAATGAAAATTGGAATCTGGGTAGGTGTGAGTAGAACGCGCATTGTTGGTCCATCATTTTTGAAAATACAGTTAACAGTGATCCTTATTGTGCTGTTTTAACAAATTTCATTAGTCGGTTAACAGAAGGGGAAATTAATCACAGTTGACTCCAGAAAAATGGGGCTACAGCACACACAGCTGTCGTTTGGTAAAGACACCCTGACCGATTTGACTCCCCTAGATTACTTTCTATGAGGGGCAGCAAAGCAAGCAGTGCATCGCAACAGACCACACACAATTGACGAACTAAAAACCGCAATAACAGCATACGTACGAGTACATCAGCTGGTTAAAGTGTTTGAGAAACTGAAGTGTGTGCAATGTAGTATTGATATTGGAGAAGGCAATTTTCAACATCTTTTATAACTAATCCACTTACTGTAATGTCCGTTTCTATAAAACAATGAAATAAAAATACAAAATAATTGTAATAATAACAAAGTTCTTCCTGACACTTCCATAATTCCAGTGGGCAAAGCACTATATAATGAGGAGTATACCAACAAATTAAATTAATTCCCGATTGATGTTATTCTACGACAACTGTATAAGAATTTTGATTTTAATAATGAGGGATAATATTAGAAAACGATTTTCTAATATGAGCGTATTTGATTAGGTGCTGTTATATATCTAAATGAAAAAATGTTGGCTATTAACGGAAAGTATTTTAAAATATTGAATTTTTTTTATGAATTGATACCACCCCTAAAAGACATTGCCACGCTGGAATTTAGAGGTCAAGGGGAAAATAGGTTACTAACAAGCGGCGAGTCAATGTGGCGAGAGCCGCACTGTCGGACCGTGTGGGAGTTCCTTGATGCGGTTGCTTTGTTCAACCGACATCAGTAGTTTACCTAAGGGAAAAGAATCCTACCTCACTGCTGTGGGAAGCTAACCTAGAGATATATATGGCTGACCAACAGCCAATTAAGGCTCAAAGCGCTTTAATATGGTAGACAGGTACTTGCTGGCATTCAGCGACCTAGGCGTGGCAGCGAATTACTGTCTAGATGAAATAAATTTTATTTTATGAATGTCATATATATATTTTTAGTAATTGAAGGCATGCGTCTATCCATTTTTGCAAATATATGATAAGTGAGCGGTTGGGACACGTAAGCCAGTGATGTATGGCACCGCGCTTAGTCCGCTCACGCTGTTAGGTAAGTTCTAGGATCTATTTAGGATACTAGTCGCTAAACTGTTCGAGGCTCAGTTGCCGTTTGTGGCACAGACATTCGTCTTATGCTTTAGGGCGACCGAATCAGGTGATGACGGGAGAAATGCCAAGCAAACCAAAAAACCCCTAAAAGATTTATTAAAATTTTTATTTTTACTGTTTCAACTATAACTTGAAACGTTTTGATTGTAATCGACTGAACCAAAAGGGTCCAAAAAATTCCGAAATCCAAATTCTTTTGGATTTTGAATTTTTTCTGAACTGCAGTAATAAGACCTCATTGAGAGCTTTTCAACGATATATCATAAGTGGTACTTATTTTCACTGGTTCCAGAGTTATAGCCAAATAAACTTTTAATTAATGAAATATTTGAATCTTACAAGGCGAAGGCACATTGGTTTGAACTAGCTCCATCTCCTTTTTTTTTAACTTTTTTTAAAAATTTTAATGTATTGATTTATTAACAATTATTAACCTCTGATTGTAAAAAAAAATTTACAATAAAAATTATAATTCAGTAATAACAATAATAAAAATTATGAAAAAAAATTATTAATGAAATAAAATTTTATGTACTATTAATTTTAAATGCAAGTATGTAATTTAATAGGCGTACAAGCAAGTCATATAGTGCCCACATCAAATGTTTATACATATAGATTATTTAATCTATAAATAATTTACATAACAATATTAGTAATTCAGTAAATGAAAATTAAGGAATGTGTCCGCTTTTGAAATAAGACCATATAAAAAGGTGATATTTTTTTAAATTATTGAAAACCCAACATAATTTTGTTGAATTCATTTAAAAGACAATCAAAATGGAAATGCATCTAGTAAAACATTTAACGACTTCTTTTACTAATAAAATAAATATTATAATTTTTGAATCAGACGTAACATTTTGACAGGAAGTATTCTTGGTAATGTGATAAGTAGTCTTTCATCAGAATCGTGATATTCTCTGTCTCATGTACGAATAATATTTTTATGATGCACCACGTTTCAAGTGATATATCACGAATAAGAAGAGGCTGTTTCTGCTGCATTACACTATTTCCAAGGATGAATGTATAACAATGCGAATTAAAAGTATCGTGATTATAATGCATGCATAGGGATGTAAAAAAACTGGATTTACTTTCTTCACGGATGATTTAAATTTAAATATTGCATGTTATTTAAAATAAAAAACAAATCATCGATTCTTTATAAAGGCACTATTATATATTTTTACCGTAACATATTCAAACAAACAATATACATAAACTTATTAACCGATTTTTTCACGATAAAATTCACAATTTTATATTTATCTATCGCTATTAGAAATTATTAATACAAATAATCTTTACTTACTTTTCATAAAAATTCATTTAATATATCTTTATAAAATTTTAGATTTCTAAATAAGCAGGAAATTGATGGATTAGTAATAATCAACGTGGACTTCCACCGTTGTATTCATATGATGCATGAATTCGATGCGTCTTTAAGTTAAATAGCGGGGTAGCTTTAAAGACTATACATTTTTGTTGCGCAAGTTTTCGTAATGGTTTTTTATGCGAGTATAAAAAGCTTACCCTAACATCCTCCAATGTTTCATCAATAAATACTGAACGTTCCCGGCTGTGTCTCTGACTGCAAAAAGAACCAGTCCCTCTATGTTTCTTCATCAAACTAAGAATTGAAGATTTATTTGGTACATTCTTACTCGGGAACTGTAGATGAAGAGCTTCTTGCCACAAAACAAAAAATTTAATTACATAATTTTCCACAATAAAAATCTTTTCTTCCATGTTCAAAACCATTTCTTAATAAAATAACGCAAATAACAAAAAATAAATAATTGTTCGCAAAAAAGAAATAGAAAATTATATTACTTAATATAAAACAACAATAGATAGTGTTGCCAACCTCTTCAACTGAAATTATTGTATGAAATTTTTTAAAAGTATTGCGTTTTTACAACAAACATCCATTATATCTTACTATCATCAATAAATGTACGTCATGATTAACATCATACGATTACTTATTCTGAACGTAATTCTTAATATCGTATCCTATATCCATTCTCTTCTATCTTCAGGTAAATTTTTAACTTCCTGAAAGTTCCTATTTTCTTTTAGATTATCCAAGAATTTTCATTTCCTTTCTCCTTTCATCTTTATATCTACGATTAATTTTTCTAACACTATTAAAACTTCTCTTATTCTGGTTTTTCACTTCCAAATTGAACTTATTAATTCTCTATCAATCTCATCATTGCTATTTCATTTTATTTAGTATTTTAAATTTCGCTTCCTTGTACGAAGTAAAGGAAGTATTGTGATCGCGAAAAATTTCAACGGATATATCCATTTTGACCATCTCTGAATCCATTTTGACTAGTTTCGGCGTGACACCTGTACGTATGTATCTCGCATAACTCAAAAACGATTAGCCGTAGGATGTTGAAATTTTGATTTTAGGACTGCTGTAACGTCTAATTGTACAATTAGATTTTACAACACTCGACACCCTCTCAAGGGTGCAGACAAATTACCGTACAGTCGGAACCCCTAAATTAAGTATAAAGGCTGTGTAATCAGCCGAGTGGGTATTCATAAGTACCTAAGTGTTTTGTTTGATGAGAAGTTGCTGTTTAGCAACCGTATTAAGCAAGTAGCGGCGGACGCCGTCTCAGTGATGCACAAACTTAGGAGAGTTGCTCGGAAAGACTATGGGTTTCGGGCCGTCAAATGTGCATGGTGTACCGAGGTGTCTTTGAAAGCATAACCTCTTACGCGACACCCGTTAGGGCGGAAGAGTTGGATATGACTTCTTCAAAATTTACGGAGTACTCAGCGCAGAGCCTTAATTGTATGCACTGGTGTTTTTAAAACAACCTCCTACGAGGCTACCATTGTATTGGAAAAAGCTCTCCCGATCGATATAGCGGTGAAAGTTCGGACAGCCATGTGGAAATTGCGAAGAGGCCGAGATATTTGAGATGCGGTTTCGAGCCGGGCCAGTACCGGAGCGGAAATCACAAAGCACCGGATCTAAATGTAGTTCAGTTCCCCATCTTCCGCCAGCAGAAGAGGCTGCAGAGCCTCGCGATGGAGGAATGGCACAACACGACTAAGGGAAGATCCTTGTATAAATTTATACAGAATCTGGAGGGATGGTATGCCTCGAGTTCGTTTTTAAGGGCTACGGGTGCCCAGGTGCTCACCAACTATGTTAATTTAAACCAATATCTGTTTCCGTTCCACCTGGAAGCTGATGAGTTGTGCGTCTGCGTGGAGGTCGAGTCGAATAAACACTTGATGTTTGACTGCCCTGCTCTTTGGGGGAGGGGGACAGAGACCGGGCCACCCTGGAACTTGCCACTCAAGCGGCGAGTCAATGAGGCGAGAGCCTCATTATCGGCCTGTGTGGGAGTTCCTTGATGCGGTTGTTTTGTTCAACCGAGTTTACTTAAGGGAAAGAGTCCTACCGCACTGCTATCGGAAGCTAAACTAGAGATATGTATGGCTGACTTCCAGCCAATTAACGCACCAAGCGCTTCAATATGGTGTACAGGTA
Source organism: Lycorma delicatula (assembly GCF_047948215.1). Classification (NCBI taxonomy): domain Eukaryota; kingdom Metazoa; phylum Arthropoda; class Insecta; order Hemiptera; family Fulgoridae; genus Lycorma; species Lycorma delicatula. Next base: position 27,793,110 of record NC_134465.1, on the reverse strand, counting down.
CTTGCTGGCATTCAGCGACCTAGGCGTGACAGCGAATTGCTGTCTCAACAAAATAAATTTTAATTTATGGATGTCGTACATATATTTTGTAGTTGATGGGGTGCGACTACTCATTTTAGCAAATATATGACATGTGAGCGGTTGGGACACGTAAGCCGTGATGTATGGCGCCGCGCTTAGTCCGTTCAGGCTGTTAGGTAAGCTCTAGGAGCTACTTAGGATACTGGTCGTTAAACTGTTCCAGGCTCAGTAGCCGTTTGTGGTATAGACATTTGGTCGTATACGTTTGGGGTGGTGACGGCCGAAATGCAAAGAAAAAAAATCTAATTGTGTATCTCCATTTTGGATTGCAATCGACTGGACCAAAAGTGTTCAAAAAGTCAAAATCCCCCAAAAAATTTGGATTTTGGACTTTTTCTTGATTGCAGTAATAAGCCCTCATTGAGAGCTTTTCAACGATATATCATGTGGGACTAGTTTTCTTAGTTCCATAGTTATAGCCAAATAAATTTTAATTAATGAAACATTTGGATCTTATAAGGGGAAGGCACATCGGTTCGAATCCGGCTTCATCTTTAAATAAATTGATTTATTGATAATTATTAACCTCTGATTGTAAAAAAAATTACATTATATAACAATAAAAAAAAATGAAAAAAATATCAGAAATTATAATTGAAATAAAATTTTATGTATTTTTCATTTTAAAGAAGTGTACATGTAATTTAATAGGCATACAAAGAAGTCATGTGGTGTCCCACATCAGATTTTTTTAAACAATATCCTCAAATTGATTATTATGATATCCTCTAAACCTTTATACATCCAATCCAACGTTTTTGATACGGAGACTTTAAAAAGTTGTGTTATTTGTTCGTGTAATAAATATACTTGTCCCTTATTATATTAAAGGATCATAAGTTTAGGTTATATTGTTAACAAAAACAGTTAAAAGGTGGCAGGTAACTACAGAGCGTCCCATAAATTTCTATACGTAGAATACATAAAAATAAATAATAAATAAAAATGGTTTTCATAAAAAAATGTTTATCTTTCCTATGCATGGAAATATATGGGATAATATGTATTAGTACTGGAAAGCCATTAGCACATTAAAAAATAACTGATACAGCCAGTTATAGTGATAATGAAAGATAAACGCTAACAATCTGCGTGATTGTAACACACACTTACAAAGTTCCTTTTATCCATATATCTAACATTTCTTTGTCTTTTTATTCTTAGCATATTTTTTCACATCCAACAGAAAAAAATACGTAGAAAATATTAAAAATTCTAATTCCATCTTATAACATAAAGTTGCATTGTTTTCTTTTAACGAATTTTCGAAGAAAAGTATGGTATTCCATTCGGTCACATGGTGGAAGTGAAAATAAGTTTTCTTTACGTTTTGAAATATGAGGAGTACGAAACTACCATTCACTTTAAATTGGGAATCCTTATATATATATATATATAATAATATATATGCTCTAGTGGACCCGGCAATACTTCGCTCTTCCTAAATTTGAGAGTATGAATTAAAAAAATCCCTTTCGGCACGCCGAAAGGCGGAGGTAGATTTCACCGGTGTTGTGTAGGGTATAAAATAATTTCTACCTTAAAGTTAAGAAAAATTTCAAATTTACTCAATACCGCAACGGTTGCATGAGAAAAAATGCACATTTTTAGCAAACAAGCCGCATCTTCTTACAATTCCAGCAACGTTTTGGTCATCCCTTGCCGTAAGAGTTCGTCATATCAAAAATCGTTTCAAACAAAAGTGTTTAGAGGACTTAACACTAACGAACACTTTAAACCCATTGAATACTGTGCCTATTAAGGGAGGTATGATTTTTTTCTTCAAAACCCCACTTTATCCACCCCCTCGGCCAATGATTGGTGATAAAACAACCATTACTTAGAAAACCTTTACTTAAATAAGTAAAACCTTAACTAAGACCTTTAAACCTTAACTTAGATAAGTTTAAGGTCCTTATCCAAAGAATAGAGAATAGTAGGAGCTTTAAACGGATTCGATATTTTATATAATAAGAAAGTTTAGCGATATTTTGTTTTTTTTTGAAAACGTTCCCCATTTCCACCCTCATGGTCCGATTTTGTTCTTTAACAAACTCGACCCAGATTTTGGGCCGTTATATTTTACGTATTAATTTGAAAGTGATAGGCGCAAAATTACGGCAGTTATCGTGTACACAAGAAAGTGAAATATATATGTATATATAAACTTTTGAATTGACGGTGGTTGTGAAACGCGAAGATATATAGAAATTTTCCGGAAGTTGAATCATGGTACCCATTCCAATAGGTAGCTTTCTTATGAAAATAAACCTTAAAAAAACTGTAAATAAATAATCTAAAACTTCTTTTAGTAAATTTAATGTCGTTGTATACATCAAGAAATATCGTCTATATCGATTATCATTATGCATATCGATCATTATCTATGTCAATAACGCCTCTTTCAAACAGTTATTATGTGATTAAATATTATGCGCCGTTTTGGACACATTGTTATTTAACCATGTAAACAATCTCGGGACTAATACTAACAAATTGTGAAATTTTCAGCGAAATCGGTTAAGTAGTTTTTAAGTTATTACGGCACATACAAAACGAAGATTATCTTTTATATATATATATATATATATATATATATGTATATAAATATGGGCTTATATATACATTTTTGTGACTCGTAAATTTCCAAAACTACTGCATTAATTTCATTGAAATTTACATAATTTATAGTTTTTTTTTTTTTTTTTTTTTTTTGTCTTCAGTCATTTGACTGGTTTGATGCAGCTCTCCAAGATTCCCTATCTAGTGCTAGTCGTTTCATTTCAGTATACCCTCTACATCCTACATCCCCAACAATTTGTTTTACATACTCCAAACGTGGCCTGCCTACACAATTTTTCCCTTCTACCTGTCCTTCCAATATTAAAGCGACTATTCCAGGATGCCTTAGTATGTGGCCTATAAGTCTGTCTCTTCTTTTAACTATATTCTTCCAAATGCTTCTTTCTTCATCTATTTGCCGCAATACCTCTTCATTTGTCACTTTATCCACCCATCTGATTTTTAACATTCTCCTATAGCACCACATTTCAAAAGCTTCTAATCTTTTCTTCTCAGATACTCCGATTGTCCAAGTTTCACTTCCATATAAAGCGACACTCCAAACATACACTTTCAAAAATCTTTTCCTGACATTTAAATTCATTTTTGATGTAAACAAATTATATTTCTTACTGAAGGCTCGTTTAGCTTGTGCTATTCGGCATTTTATATCGCTCCTGCTTCGTCCATCTTTAGTAATTTTACTTCCCAAATAACAAAATTCTTCTACCTCCATAATCTTTTCTCCTCCTATTTTCACATTCAGGGGTCCATCTTTGTTATTTCTACTACATTTCATTACTTTTGTTTTGTTCTTGTTTATTTTCATGCGATAGTTCTTGCGTAGGACTTCATCTATGCCATTCATTGTTTCTTCTAAATCCTTTTTACTCTCAGCTAGAATTACTATATCATCAGCAAATCGTAGCATCTTTATCTTTTCACCTTGTACTGTTACTCCGAATCTAAATTGTTCTTTAATATCATTAACTGCTAGTTCCATGTAAAGATTAAAAAGTAACGGAGATAGGGAACATCCTTGTCGGACTCCCTTTCTTATTAGGGCTTCTTTCTTATGTTCTTCAATTGTTATTGTTGCTGTTTGGTTCCTGTACATGTTAGCAATTGTTCTTCTATCTCTGTATTTGAACCCTAATTTTTTAAAAATGCTGAACATTTTATTCCAATCTACGTTATCGAAAGCCTTTTCTAGGTCTATAAACGCCAAGTATGTTGGTTTGTTTTTCTTTAATCTTCCTTCTACTATTAATCTGAGGCCTAAAATTGCTTCCCTTGTCCCTATACTTTTCCTGAAACCAAATTGGTCTTCTCCTAACACTTCTTCCACTCTCCTCTCAATTCTTCTGTATAAAATTCTAGTTAAGATTTTTGATGCATGACTAGTTAAACTAATTGTTCTGTATTCTTCACATTTATCTGCCCCTGCTTTCTTTGGTATCATAACTATAACACTTTTTTTGAAGTCTGACGGAAATTCCCCTTTTTCATAAATATTACACACCAGTTTGTATAATCTATCAATCGCTTCCTCACCTGCACTGCGCAGTAATTCTACAGGTATTCCGTCTATTCCAGGAGCCTTTCTGCCATTTAAATCTTTTAATGCTCTCTTAAATTCAGATCTCAGTATTGTTTCTCCCATTTCATCCTCCTCAACTTCCTCTTCTTCCTCTATAACACCATTTTCTAATTCATTTCCTCCGTATAACTCTTCAATATATTCCACCCATCTATCGACTTTACCTTTCGTATTATATATTGGTGTACCATCTTTGTTTAACACATTATTAGATTTTAATTTATGTACCCCAAAATTTTCCTTAACTTTCCTGTATGCTCCGTCAATTTTACCAATGTTCATTTCTCTTTCCACTTCTGAACACTTTTCTTTAATCCACTCTTCTTTCGCCAGTTTGCATTTCCTATTTATAGCATTTCTTAATTGCCGATAGTTCCTTTTACTTTCTTCATCATTAGCATTCTTATATTTTCTACGTTCATCCATCAGCTGCAATATATCGTCTGAAACCCAAGGTTTTCTACCAGTTCTCTTTATTCCGCCTAAGTTTGCTTCAGCTGATTTAAGAATTTCCTTTTTAACATTCTCCCATTCTTCTTCTACATTTTCTACCATATCTTTTTTACTCAGACCTCTTGCGATGTCCTCCTCAAAAATCTTCTTTACCTCCTCTTCCTCAAGCTTCTCTAAATTCCACCGATTCATCTGACAACTTTTCTTCAGGTTTTTAAACCCCAATCTACATTTCATTATCACCAAATTATGGTCGCTATCAATGTCTGCTCCAGGGTAAGTTATGCAGTCAACGAGTTGATTTCTAAATCTTTGCTTAACCATGATATAATCTATCTGATACCTTCCAGTATCGCCTGGCTTTTTCCAAGTGTATATTCTTCTATTATGATTTTTAAATTGGGTGTTGGCAATTACTAAATTATACTTCGTGCAAAATTCTATAAGTCGGTCCCCTCTTTCATTCCTTTTGCCCAGCCCATATTCACCCACTATATTTCCTTCCTTGCCTTTTCCAATGCTTGCAATCCAATCTCCAACTATTATTAAATTTTCATCTCCCTTTACGTGTTTAATTGCTTCATCAATCTCTTCGTATACACACTCTACCTCATCATCATCATGGGCGCTTGTAGGCATATAAACGTTAACAATCGTTGTCGGTTTAGGTTTTGATTTTATCCTTATTACAATGATTCTATCGCTATGCGTTTTGAAATACTCCACTCTCCTCCCTATCTTCTTGTTCATCACGAAACCTACTCCTGCCTGCCCATTATTTGACGCTGAGTTAATTACTCTAAAATCACCTGACCAAAAGTCGCCTTCCTCTTCCCACCGAACCTCACTAATTCCTACTATATCCACATTCACCCTATCCATTTCCCTTTTTAAATTTTCTAGCCTACCAACCTTTTTTAAGCTTCTAACATTCCACGCTCCGACTCGTAGAATGTTATTTTTTAATTTTCTGGTGACCCCTTCCTTAGTAGTCCCCACCCGGAGATCCGAACGGGGGACAATTTATAGTAGTGCTCCTAAATTTGTGCATGTGAAAAATTGATGATGATTGGTTGAGTCGTTTTTAAGTTACATTCTATTTAAGGTCGAAAAAATTTGAGCGCGGCAAGTTAGATGCTACAAGTTGGAGCATTGACGTTTTTTTATGTATTTTTAATGGTATCTATTATTAGCGATATTATTATTTTTTTTGTTTTTACTTTTTATTGTAGCAGGTTTGTGATAACTATTTTTTATAAATCAAAGGTTTTATCTTTGTAAAATTTTAGATTAGAATGAGTTGATACTTTTCAAAAGTAAAAAAAAAAATAAAACAATATTAAAAATGAAAAATAAAAACAACTGCCAAAAAAAAAAACATTGCTCTTTAATATAGGATAATTAGAACGTGCGGATGACAATTTTATACGCAGTATAATTTTTCAAATTATTTTAAATTTATTTAAACATATATTACATACTGTGTAACGTAAGGATTCCAAGCGGGATCATACATCTAAATCGGTTCAGCCGTTGAACTGCTGCGGTGTAATAAACATAGGTACACCCTAAATACATTTAACTTCTTTTTCGGCAAAAAATATTTCAATATATGCAGTTTTATTAATGGCATTAACATGCCATTCATTTTTAAATGAAAATATACAGATCATATTAATAAATGACACCTTTTTATAACTAAAATATGTCTTACACGAGGTGCTCGCATCATGTCACCACTCTAGCCTCACGCGCAGTCCCCACGGGAAGGCCATTATTATTAAACAGACATTTTTAAATTTATCTAACACTCGTATTTTATTTTGACGTATAATTATTTTTTATAAATCAAAAGTTTGTTCTTTGTAATATTTTAGATTAGAATGAGGCGATACTTTATCAAAAGGGAACAAAATAAAATAACAAGTCTTCTTGCGCAGAACTACGTAAGACATTTTTTTTGACATTGCTATTTTGGTTTTTATTAAATTTTAATTTACGCAATAATCTATTAACTTGTTTTACGTAATCAATAAAAAGAATAAATATTTTATAATAACTAACTAACAGATATAACGATTAAAGAATAAAGATCCTTGGAAATCAATAATATTCTTAATTTATGACTAGTTTAAATAATTCTTAAATGTTGTATATTTAAACAATGTTGAATAACAAGTATTATATATTACTATCTATTTATTCTATAATAATAAAATAAGACGTAACGACAAAAGAATGTTAAAAGTAGAAAAAACTAATCATTAAAAAAATGGTATAATAAATGGATGTAGATTTAAATATGCATAAGAAAAAAATATTTATAACGGGAAAGTACACCACACGAATTTTTTCATCCGTGAGAAAAATCTGTAACCATGTCGGTTTGTACTATAATACAGATTATATTATAAGGCTATTCTAATGGCCTTCAAATTCACCACATATCAGAAGCAAGGTTAATCAGGTAAATAGAATGTATGTTGGATAAAATATGGAGGTCACTATTGTAAATTGAACTCTTTTATTTTGAATTTTCGCATTTGTCATAGTTACTATTACTATAATAAAATTATTATACAATACAGGTTATATAAATTATTGTGTTTATATTTATAACATAGAAAAAAAAACACACACCCAAATTATGCTTTAAAAATATCAAATTGCTTTTTTTTAAGAATTTTGAGGTCACAGTCGACCACTTTAGTCAACTCTGGTTCGTTTTTTTTTAATTTGTTTTTCTCGATTGCTTCCCAATACTTTTTCATTCTGTCAGATCTTTGTTTTTTGAGTTCTTCTGAACAAACCCTCGTTGTTGTTTTATTTTCTTTAATTTTAAATCTGGAGTTTGTTTCTTTTAGTATTTTTATATAGTCAGTTTTGTTTCGTAAATTTTCTATTGTGATTTCTAGTTCTTGCATATCTTGTTTAATTTTGGTTATCCAGGTAGGTGTTTTAGACATTTTCCAGTATTTCTCGAGCAGTTTCCTGACGAGCTTATTCGGTTCTATTCTTATTATGTGTCCAAAGAAGGGGATTCTTTCCTTTCTAAAGTAGTCTAGACCTGATTCTGCGTCTTTATGTATCTCATGGTACATAAAGAAGGGATACATCAAATTGCTTTAATACATATAATATGGTTTTAGTAGTGGTTAACCTAGAAATAACTTACTGTTTTTAAGAAAACTTAAATTTTGTAAATAATCTTATTGTATTTTTTGTCATATTATGTTTCATTAATAAAAATATTTTCATTATTAATCCATTTTTTCCTTTTGAGTCATCGATCGGTTGACTGGTTTGATGCTCTTTTTTATTCCATTCTATTCACCGCTAAACTTTTAACGTAATATATTTATTATATCCTCGATTATATAATTCATATATACTAATCTTTGTGATCATTCAGTTTTTCATTTATTACATTACTTTATTAACAAAATCAATTAAACCTGCATAACACACTTCAAAGATTGGCAATTCGCGGCTCCAAAAGTCATAGGAAGAGTAGTAAGCAAAATTAAACATTTTTAATTCATAATATATTCTTTTATATAAATTTAAATTCTAGACTGTGAATAACGGTGTTCTTCGGTGATTGGGTTTCAATTCTCAGGAGTGGTCGATCTAAGTCTGTTACACACAACATGTTTATCGGTACATTTACACTTACATTGCCCTAGATCTTCAGCTATATCAGGCCTGGCAAACCGGTAGCGGTAATTTCATTTGCCTATACACACACATCCGGCTACTACCGGAAAAATTGATTTAAAAAATATATAAAGGGTATTCCAAAATGAGATAATATTTTAATTCGTTACTAAAACACATATTTTTTTTGATAATTGATTTACTAGACAGTAGTGATATGGAGAGTATACGTGATACAAAATATCTGACAAATCAGCGCCCAGGCCTTGGCTATACATGTTCACCCTTTTGACAAAATTATCCAAAACATGTTCAAATAATTGCTGGGAAATATCGGTAATGTTGGGTCGAAATTTCTTTTTTGAGGTTCTCGATTATTTATCTTTACGAATGCAAAATTTATCCTTAAGATAATTTCAAAGAAAAAAGTTCAACCGTGTCAAGTCATATCATCTTGGTGGCCAATCCGTATTACCTCGCTGTGAGATAACAACCATTACAATTTTCTTGCAATAACTGTATGGTTTCATTAACAGTATGGCATATTGCACTAAAATGTTGAAACCGCATGTCTTCAACATCCATATTATTAATTTTAGGCCATAAAAAGTTTGAAATCATCTCACGATATCGAACTGTATTGACGGTAATGGTATCTTCATTTTCATTTTCGAAAAATTAAGGTCCAATCACCCAGCCAAAATCCGTACAAAACCGTATCCCGTCGAGGATGCGTAGAAAGTTCTTCAATCTTTTTTTGGATTTTCTGATCTCCAAATTCGGCAATTAAATAGATTAATAGATTCGGCAAAGCTGATAAGAAGAAAATGTGCTTTATAGCTAAAGATAATTTTTTCGAAAACTCGTTATCAATTTGTTACATTGTTATTTTTACAATTTTTGCGCGTTGTCAAGCGTGTATTTTTCCATAATTTAACCACAATATTTACTGATAACAGCACATAGAAATCTCTACTCTGGTTTTACCGTGAAAAAAATGGCGGCAAATTAAAAATATAAGTCCACTTTGGGACACCTTTATAATATCTTCTCTTAGAAGAAGAGCTTCAAAGCACGGATTTCCTAATCAATTATCTTTTCTAACAGACATCATTACATATCTCAACAAACTGCATCTATACCTCCAAGAAAAACCCAGGTGATATCATATTTAATCGGATAAATAAACTATTTTCGAAATAGATTAAATATTTTCAAATTTTCATTGCAAAAAAAAAAATTACGACACATGTTTCAAACTGTTACCAACTGGCAAAAGAGTTTAAAGATGAAAAAAATTTCCGAATTTTAATGAAAATATTTGTAGAACTTGGCAAAAGATTTAAAAAATTTGAAATATAAAATGAAGTGTCATTCTATTCCATAATCCTCTTGCCGTTAATATACAAGAACAAAAAGCTCACTTTCAACTTAAATTATGATGCATTCCTACAAATTAGACAAGAAACGAGACCAAATTTTTTTTAAACTGGTACCCAAAAGAGCGATTTTCAAATTTACGAAATTTTTAATAGAAAATAACTTCAGAATTCGGATGAAAATACACTTCCAAAATGAAATTTATAAAAAATCATATCAGAAGTCACATCACAGATTTTTGTGTACTTAATTTTTTGAGACTAATAATAACCTAGATGGAGATTGATATTTAATGTTTGGTGAACGCAACAGATCTCGAACAAATTTTTCGATTAAACTTTAAATATATTTACTTTTCTTATTTTTTGAAAATGCAAATACTTTATAAATATATTAAACCGCTGTGTTAATACTTGATATAATCTATTTAAATAAAAATGTAAATGTTCGTTTGTTCAAAATCCTAAATCTCCGAAGGTTTTTCACCGATTCCTTTGAAATTTTGAAACAACGTTGCATTCAAATACGCGCGTGTTTTTATGTACCTAAGATATCACACCTGTGACAGGTAAAAACATGCATTTTTTTAAAGACACCGCTATCTGTTGTGCGTATAAGCAACTCAAGCTATACAAAATATTTTATGATTACATTTCAATGTTTCCGATATGTGTGTCCAATATAGACTAAAAAACTACTGGACCGATTTAAAAAGAAAAGACGCGAAGAAAAAGGGAGAAAGGGAAAAAAGAAAAATTGAAAAGGTAAAAGGGAAGAAGGGGAAAATGGTGAAAAGGAAAAACCTTTTGAGTTTTATAACTCAAAAGGGAAAAAGGAGAAAACAGAAAATGGGAAAGGGGAGAAATAGGAAGGGGTAAGGTAAATAAGGGGGAACAAAAGGGAATACGGGAAAAAGAAAGCGGGAAAGGGAAAAGGGAGAAAGTGTAAAAGGGAAAGATTAAATTTTGTGAAGTTCCGTAATGTTCATTTTGTTAATGTTTTATCAAACTTTCAATTGCGTTCATTTAATCTATATATATATAAACTCAAATCAAGCAATAGCGATGTATTGTCGGGTCTGCTAGTATTAAATATTAAATAAACATCAAAATAGCTGATAACATCACCGACTGACGATGCGAGTATTTCGCGAAAGTACTTTTGGAAATTTAATAAATTGATCCTATAACTGTATTTTGGTGTTAGCTTAATATTATATAAATTTTATTTTATATGTACTTAAACATAATTTACATTATTTCTTTAACAATTATTACTACAGAAGATTTTTACGTAGGATTTTGTTTTTTACCCGATCTAAAGACTTAAATTTATGATTCTTTCGTTTTCCTCAATTGTTAGTTATTGAATAACACAAAAATTCTAACTAATTTATTATGTGTTTCCTCAATTTTGGTAGTGAACGTCAACTTTGGTGCTCTAGGAATTTTAGCTATTTCTATTTATCGATGAAAATTTGTTTTATGTATATTTTAATATATTGTTATTGATAACATTTTTTTTTTTATTTTCCTTTCTGTAATTTATTTCTAGTAATGTTAAATACTGAACTTGGACCACACAAATATTTCCCTTGTACATGAGGTGTTGAACCTGAGTTTGCTTTAATGAAGGGTTTCATCGGGAACCTTTCTTCGTGTGATTATCATGAATCAAATTTACTTATAATTCTCTATGAACCGATTTTAAATACTAATAGATAGACAAAAAATATAAAAAAAATCAGCTTTGAAATAAAAATAACTGAACTTAACTCCCTATGTTTTTTATGTTTAAATGAGGAATTCCTTTGACAAAAATGTGGGAAATGAAAAAAAACTAAGAAAAGAGGAGGAATATAATTACGAAGAATGTTTAATTATGTTAAAAGAATAATGAAGAGAACGAAAGAGAGGTACAGCAAGGAAGGTGAGGAAATGGAACAATGAGAAAGAAAGAAATAAAGGCGGTGAGAGGAAAAAAGAGCAAACTTGGAAAAACGAGGAATAGTAGAATAAAATAAAGAGTTAAACTCGTATTAATATGAAATAAAGGAGGAAAATAAGATGTATTACTAGGAGAAGGAGAAGAGAAAGACATAAGATGAAGAAAAAATAGATCGAATGAAAGAAAACTAAAAATAGAAATAATTGAAAAGTTTAAAATCAGACGAATAGTAGGAAAAAACTATTAATATTGTTTTTCGAATTGTATATGAAAGAGGAATAAAACAAAAATTCCAGACATGGACAACAATCCAAAGAGAAATTACAAAGACGTTAATTTAACCGATAATATTGTCCTCTTGGCAGTTTACTTGAATTAGGTACTGAAATAGTATAAATTCAATGTCAGTAAAGAATTTCAATTTGTAAATAAATGGCGATAAAAATAAACAACGAAAGAAATGAAATGTAATTGAAATGAAACCGACGACGTAATAAACATTAAAATAAAAAAGCAAAGTGCGTTAGAGTTAAGAATATGTTGACAGTGAACTTTAGCAGCAGGGACAAAGCAGTAATGACATAAAAAACACATTACTGTACGAACTAAGCTTTACTAGTGAGTACAAAAGAAATCTATTAGTGCTAAACATTAAATGTTCAATCTTTGAAATCGGAAAGAAATTCTTTTAAGATCTTTAGTAAAGTTTATAACAATAAAATTTTTATTTTTTTTTAAATAGAGAGTAGAACACCCAAAAATTGTTAAGCATATAAATATTTATAACATGTAAAGATATTTAAAAAAAATTGTAATTATATTTATAATTAAATAATACTGTTAATAGAAAAATAACATCATACGGTTCGTAAAATTAAAGGAAATTTTTTTTTTTTACAAGGAGTACAGCATATCAAAAAAAAAGTGCTTATTACAAACACATTCAAAATTTGTAGAAAGATTTAAAATCTTCGATTAAAAATTCATGTACATTTTTAGCTGTTCCTAAAAAAAATAATCTAGATTTCAGCTACAATAAGTGCTTAAAACCGGTAATTGTTTAAGATACAATTGTTAATGGTAGAATATTTTTTTATTATACTTCATAAATAGTTCATGAATTCTTTAGTAGTCATATAAAATTGAAAACAAAAAACAAGACAATTTATGAAAACTAAATTTAATTAAAGTAATATGAACTTCAAAAAATTATGATTTCCTAATACGGGTATGAGGTAAAGTGATCAGTAGATATTTTTTCATAACCGTAACAGTTATAAGTGATCTCCTGACATGGATCATAAAGCCACATCCAAAAAATAATACAGCCATCCTTAAGAATTTAAAAAAAAATTTTTTCTGTAGAGATGGGGAATACATCTACAGACTCCGAAGCAGTGTCGGGGTCGCTAAAAGGTCCCGCTAAGTTTTAAGAAGAGCGTATGTATGTATACCTGCGCACTACCGACTAAACCTTCACCCCGGGCCATCCACCCTCAATGCATTGCTAATAAGCATTCTATCAGGTAGGAGGAGATTGCCCATGCACACGTACGTACACCACATTTATACATAGCATTCAGCAATAAAAGTATATTATATAACCTCAAACAATATACAAAATACGTATTGGTACAGTAAAGTAATAATACAACATAATACTATTAAACAAAGGCTGTTACTACCCAAAAGGGATACTGAAATATATACATAATCAAACAATCACCTCTGTACAATAAACAATATCACAATGTAGATCATTTAAAATAAATGTTCTACACTTTTTATATTTCCTTCTTATATATATATATATATATATATATATATATATATAGTCATCAATTTCTGTTAAATGGTAAAGTTACTGTGGGGTTATATAGAAATAGTAATATTTACTTTCTTGTACAAAGTAAAGGAAGTATTTTGATCGCGAAAAATTTCGGTTTTCAGATTTCAACGGAAATATCAATTTTGACCATCCCTGAATCCATTTTGACAATTTTCAGCGTGACGTCTGTTTGTACGTATATATCTCGCATAACTCAAAAACGATTAGTTTGTTGAAATTTTGGATTTAGGATTGTTGTAACATCTAGTTGTGCACATCACTTTTTTATTGCAAATCTACTCGACTAAAACTGTCCAAAAAAAGCCCACAATTCAAAAAGAATTGGATTTTGGACTTTTTCTTAACTGCAGTAATAAGTCCTCATTGAGAGCTTTTCAACAATATACTTTCATATAACTTTTCAACAATGTTACTTATTTTCATTGGTTTCAGATTTATAGCCAAATTAAATTTTAATTAATGGAATATTTGAATCGTACAAGGGGAAAGCACATCGGTTCGAGTCCGACTTCATTCCTTCTTCTTTTTAATTTAAATATATTGAATTATTAATTATTAACCTCTGATTGTAAAGAAATATACATATGCAATTTAATAGGCGTACAAGGAAGTGATGTGGTGTCTACATCCAATTTTTTATTAATGATATAAGGCTATAAAAACAATTTAATACCTTTATAATTTAAAAATTTTGTTTAGGCAACTTTAATAATGTATTAGAAATAAACATTTTGAATAAGATGTTAAATAATTATTATGTGTTGTATTGTATTTGTATCTCTTCATTTTTTATTAATATCGGTTAATAGAGCAAAATGTTCCTGGTCCCAAATCGGTCCTGTTATCCGGAACCCAATATATATAAAACATCTTGAAATGCATCAAATTTATTTCTACAATTTTAGAATCTAATTAGATTTTTAATTTATTATAAAAAGTCAGAAATACCTTTTTGAAGAATAAAAGATCTCTACGAAAGCCGGCCTACTCAACGGTGATAAATAAAAAAAAATGCAGAAGTGGAATAACTTTTTAATTAATTCTAATAAACTAATTAAAAAAAATATATATATATTTTTTTTAATGTTTAGATCGTTTTACCTATTAGCACAAAAGACATTAAGTAAAACTTTGTAGGTGTTCAAATAGTAACAGATTTTTTAAAGGCAGTAGGCGTTAAGTTGCGTTATAAGATAAGGTCGTATAAGTTAAAAATAAAAAAAAATAAATAAATAAAAAGAAAAAGCGGGGGAGAAGCAAACGTGTACATTGCATATAAACTGTATGGTCATAGAAGGATAGTAATGTAGGTGTGTTTTTTCCCTTTCATTTATACAAACCGTATATACTTTTTTTTACTAAACTGTCTTTACACTTTAAATGCATACAGTGCAAAATAGTTAGTACTTAAAATGAACAACAGATGTTGTTGCTGTAGTTCATAAAGTTGGCTACAACATCTATTGTGTTATTAAATGAAAGAATCACGGTATGATATTCCGGCTTACATATTACAAAGTAAACTCCACCTTAAGATCCGTCAGTCGATCAAGGTCTTTGTAAAAGAACTGCACAATCTTAAAGCAATAGTCGTGGTTGACCTAGATATCATACCTTTAAGATTCTATTCAATTCAATAATCATTATAGCAATAATAAAAAAAAAAACACGAAAACAGGTTTCTTTGTCTCGACAAAAAAAAAACAATAACATCTGTCGGAATGAGCAATCTTCTTTTCTTAAAAAAAATAAAACAATTCATTCTTCATTTTAATCTTTTTTTTTGGAATATTAAATTTATTTTCTCTAATAGTTCAACGTTCATTATTAGTAAAATAATAATCTAAATGATCAATCAAACGCGTTGAGCTTTTTTTTTAAATTTTATTTAAAAGCGAAAATTAAATTAAAATCATACTATTATAATTTTCCCAATTTTTTATACCTTCAAAAAAAATGGATTAAGTACATCCATTCCGGAAAATATGCACTTATTTGTAACAACAGTTTTCACTCCACTGTGATACTAACACACAACTCTCAGTTTGGAAAAAATTATTTCTTTAAAAATTTTAACTATTAAAAAAAAATTACATGTTATTTGTATTTTGTGGGTAATTCCTTGATCTCCCGAGAAACTGTAATAGAATATGTGTTTAATGTCTTGTGGAGGGCAGGGGAAATCTTGAGTTATTCTTCCGATGGAATTTCGTGCTTAACCAACGGATAGATTGTCTTTTCCTGATATCTTATTAAAGATTCCTTCTTCTTCATTTTGGATTTCATGGATTTAGATCGTTGATCCTGATAGATCAGTAGTTTCATTCTTGTAATTTCATAGGAGGTATTCTAATCTCTTTGGAGGAACTTACGGGTCCGTGGCAGCACAAAAACCTTAAAGATTATATAAACCGGCAAAATTAGTAATAATAGAATAAACTTCTTAATATTTTCTCAACTATGAAAAAATAAATCCAATAATTGTGATAATCAAGATGTTGGTCTCAATGTAAATTATTTAATATCACCGTCGATCTTCGAATCGGAGTGGTAGTTTCTTGGTCTTCCGAGGTCCTGGGTTGGAATCCCGGTCAGGTATGGCGTTTTTCATACGCAACAAAAAGAAATTCCATCGGGCTCAATGACCAAAGCAGTCGGTGCCCGTAATCTCATTAAAAAAAAAAATCACCTATTTTATAATTTTCACTTTCCTTGGTAAATCTAGCCTTAGCATTAGACGTTTATTATTCTTGATTATATATTAAAATAGAAGTAAAATAATAAGAGTAAGCAATTATTAAATCATCTTATGGAACTAGGTACTCCCTATAGTAATAACTGTATTGGAGAGGTTACCATCCAATTATTTTCAGCGAGTAAAATAATAAACTAATCATTTAATGTATAATAGTCAGGATGGATTTCCAAGTTGGATTACAAAATTAATTATACGATACAAGTCTTGCAGTACTAAAATTTCAGCTAGTGACAAGATTATATATACATACATGCAGATTAAATAATACAGAACCGTAAATACAATACAAGAATACAGTGATAAAACTGAAAATGAAATTAATCCTAGATAAAATTTAACGAAAAATAATGATAACAAAAATAAAGATAATAAAAATATGAAACTTTTAGAGACATCGATTCCACCCAGAATCACAGGCTAAACAATTAAAAAACTCTCTACAACTTCGATTGACAACAACCAATCATAAATTGATAGTGAAAACCTTTCACTATCTGTCTTCTATAGATTTAAATTCCCTTGGTAAGCGATTAAATATTTTTGGACCTAAGTATCAATAAAAACGCTTAAATAACTCAATTCTTGGCCTAGGAGATACTACTCTATCCGCTTGCCGCAAAGGCCTCGTAACCAAAGTTCCAAGGATCCTATCCTGTTTACAGCCCTCGTAATACGTCATTAGTATTCTATAGAAATACATATGACGCAGTGGCAAGATCTTAAGGCCTCCGAATAATGGGAAAGATTCATAATGTCTACTTTTACCCAATATCATACATACTATATGCTTCTGAGCAATATAAATAGAACTAAAAACACTGCAGTAAGCTCCACCCCATACTTTAACCTTGACTTTACAAAAGAATAATACAGCGATTTTAGAACTCTAACAGGGCAATATTTTTTAAGTAATAGAATTTACTTATACATAAACGTAACTGCTTTTTGAGATTAGTAATATGAATATTCCAGGATAATAATCTAACGTCCAAAGTAATGCCCAAGTATTTCACAGATGTAGCTTTTGAAATGTCCTCACATGAACAACTAGTATTAACCTTACATCTCAACGAGTGATATTTAATACTTCCAACGTTTTCTGCCATACTTTTCAAATTAATGTTCATGTAAGTTGTTTTATTTATATTTAATGAAATTCCATTCATGACAAACCACAATCTTATGACCCTTAGGTCAGCCTCCATGTCATTTTTAATTTTAGACTGAGAGGATGACACATAACAAAGTGCTGTATCATCTGCAAAGGTGATATGTGTCCTCGAAAGGAGCCTCGACATAAATCACTAATATATATATAATCTTCAATAAATTGTGTCAAATGTCAGTTTACGTAAATCATTTGAGTAATTACATCTAACTGAACGATATACTGGTAATACCGGGTGATTCAAAAAGGACTTCATCAATTTAAAAGCATAAAAAATTTATTGAGATAAATTACAAAATCGATTTAGGTCTCATTTCATAGAAAAACACATCAAGTTATTCACCCAGTATTCAATATGGTTCGATATGTCTTCCATTTATAATACGACATACATCCCACCTGAAGTCGATTTCATTCCAGAGAGTAGCCAGCAAGTTGAACGTTACCTCTGCAGCTGCGGCGTTAATTCGAAGTCTTAGCTCAAAAAAATCAGCAGGAAAAGATGATAAGCCCAGCCAAAAAACATCCGCTTGAAAAAATCTAGCGAGGTAAAAAAATCTGGGGAGCGATGTGGCCAAGAAACTGAACCTTCACGACCAATCCACCGACCTGGGAATCGAGTATCAAGAAAATCTTGGACATCTAGGCGGTAGTGAAGCGGTGTCCCACCTTGTTGATAGTAATGGCGCCTATCCTGGTTATCATCGTCTAAGACATTAGACAATTTTGAAGCATTTCCAGATAAACAATACAATTTACGGTTGCCTCCTGGAAAAAGAACGGGCCGTACAGTCTTTTTTTTGCTTAGGGCATAAAAAACATTGACCTTAAGGCAATCGCAAATAAGCTGCAAAGTTTCATGAGGGTTTTCGCTACCCATATATTCGGCATTTATGGGTGTTGCACCTTGCCGCTGATGTGAAAATTACGTTGAACTGCAGTTGCCGACTGCAAATCGTAAAGCCAAAACACACAGCCAGCACATTCCGCATCAGTAAATGTATCCATTTTAACAACACTGGTGCACTGCTGGTGGCCGAATTTGGTACTAATGAACTACGTCAGTCAAGACGTGATATGTTTTGCTATGAAATGAGACCTCAACCGAATGTGTAAGTTATCTTAATTGATTTTTGTATGCTTTTAAAGTTGTGAAGTCCTTTTTAAATCACTGTGTAGTTTTATGCTAATATATAGAAGTATTAATTTCAAATCTCAGCCTACATTAGCGTAATATTATCATTATAAGTTAATAAAATGGTGTAATAAATAATAACATGGTATTGTTATAAAATAATTTTGAAAATCGGTTTTACATTTTAATTCATAATTTTTACTTAACAAAAAGGTGTTTAAAAAGGTTTGAACAAAAAGGTTCATGTGGATAAATGCCTTTTCTAACTCCATTCTCTGCCATTTTCTATTTTTTACTTCCTTGTCCGAAGTAAAGGAAGTATTGTGATCGCGAAAAATTTCGGTTTTCAGATTTCAACGGAAATATCCATTTTGACTAGTTTCGGCGTGACGTCTGTACGTACATATGCACTTCCTCTTTTGATTGCAATAGACTGGACCAAAAATGTCCAAAAAAAGCCCAAAGTCCAAAGAAATTCAGATTTTGGACTTTTTCTTTTGCAGTAATAAGCCCTCATTGAGAGCTTTTCAATTATATATACTTATTTTCATCGGTTCCAGATTTATAGCCAAATTAAATTTTAATTAATGAAATATTTCGATCTTACGAGGGATGGTACATCGGTTCGAACCATACTTCATCTCCTTCTTTTTTTAATTTTTTTTTTTAAATTGAAATATTATGATTTATTAATAATAATTATTAACCAACCTCTGATTGTAAAAAAAAATTACTATAAATAATAATTCATAACAATAAAAAATAAATATCAGACGTTATTATAAAATAAAATTTTATGTGCTTTTCATAAAAAAAAAAAAAAATGTTACGTAATTTAATAGGCGTAAAAGGAAGACATGTGGTGTCCACTCAGATATTTTTAAATTAAATATTTATATCTTAATAACGAATTGAGATATTTTAATAAATTTAGTGTATATATATATATTCAACAAACTTTCTAATAATTTAGTAACTAAAAATTTTTACTGTAATTTTTATTTTAATATTATTGTTTAAAATTAAAAAAGAGCAAAAAACGTTGTAAAACATTCAATTGATATTTTTAAAATTTGGACTGCTCTCCAACTTCAATGTTTTACCCAAAATATTGTTTTTTTTTTGGCTTTTGCATTACCACTATGCCTAGGAAAACATAAAAATAATCCGAATAAAAAAATATACTTTAATAAAGTTAGCTTTTCCAATTTTTGGGAAAGAAGGAATTTTGGGGTAATTTTTTTGAAAATGTAAATTATGAATGCATAATTTTTTCGATTGACTACATACAACATATGTAAATGTAATTATAATATATGTAAATTGTTATGCATATGACAATTTAAACCGTATCTCAGATATGTATCAAACGAATTAAACAAATAAAAGCTCACAATAAAAGGCGTAACATTTATTTAATAAAATATAATTCGATAAAACTAATATTTACACAGCTTTGATATTAATAATAAAAAAAATTAAATGACTTCCATTTTGGAATTATCATTAATAAAATTATCAATTTTTTTATACTGTAGAAAATGTTGATGGGCAAATACACACTTTATTTCATTAAAATATCTCAATCCATTTTTAAGATTTAAATTTCTATTAAAAAAAATAGCAGCCAAATGGAAAATTAAGCGGAATACAGCATTTTTCCAAATGAAGATTTTTGTTTATTTTGAATTTCTGAATCAGTTTCTTAACTTTTTCTACATATTCTTGGTCTCACACACACACACAGAAATACTTGTATATATATTTATGTACTGGTATATATTTTCTGTAATTGTATTACATTGTATTGCTGTATTTGCTATGTATTTGCTATAATTGCTGTTATATATTTATGTGTACTGTTTCTAAATTTTATTTAGAAACAGAATTTTTCTAACTTTTTTTTATTCAACATATCTTACATCATTTTGTTCAGAATTAAATTATCTACAGGTTATGTTTAAAGGTTTTATGTATTTATTAGATATTTAACAAAACTATTGAACGTCAAAAATAAAAAACATGGTTTTTAACACAATTTATTGGTTTTCACCCCTGATTTCTCAAGTATTACTGCAGATATGATTCTGGAATATTTTATTCGATTTTTCAGGTCAAAAACTATAAGAAATTACTAATTCTGCCTCTTAATTAACGTCCTAAAAATTTCATTACAACCTCATTTCACTGCGGTAGTGGAATCTGAGCAAAATCTTTTACTAGCCGTAACTCGCGAACGAAGCATTTTAGAATAAATGTTAATAAATTAACTTTTTCCATTATTTTCCTAAGCTAAATGCGTTAAATTTAATAATTTTTTTGTTTGCATTTCTTAACATTTTATGACCCAGAGACCTAAAACAAAACAAAAAAAAGTGGGGAGTAATGTTTTTACGTATGTTGGCGTGTTTAAAGCTTAATAACATTTGACTGGATCAACCGATCTTTATGAAATTTGGCACAGAGATTATTTTATATCTATTTGTTATTCTATATCAATCTGTTGGTAAATTTTGGGGTCATTATTTCCAGGAGGTGGAGTAAATAGTAATTTTGGGCTAAATATTTCTCAAAATTTTGCAAATATAACCCCCTCTTTATGTTAAACTCAGTACATTGTACGGTTACCATACCATTTTTAAAAAAAATTTGTCCAAAAATTCTCCTTTCTCCAAAAATCGAATAAATGCTTTTTTTATATCTTTCTAAGTATAGTAAATAAAAAAGACCCACCGGGTTGGTATAATAGTGAACGCGTCTTACCAAATCAGCTGATTTGAAAGTCGAGAGTTCCAGCGTTCAAGTCCTAGTAAAGTCAGTTACTTTTACACGGATTTGAGTACTAGATCGTGTATACCGGTGTTCTTTGGTGGTCGGGTTTCAATTAACTACACATCTCAGGAATGGTCGACCTGAGACAACACTACACTTCATTTACACTCAAACCTAACACCCTCATTCATCCTCTGAAGTATTATCTAAACCGTAATTACCGGAGGCTAAAAGGAAAAAGTAAGGTATAGTAATAATGCAAGTGACCCAAAATAATTTTTTGGGGCAATTTATGGTGGGGGAACCGATCAAAGTATAAAAATATAGAATTTTTGAATCCCATAAAACTTCTTTTCTGTTTATCATATGTAATTATTTTTCCAGTATATAAGGATAAACAACCAATACCAGGAAAGTATAATAACTTTTTTTCAGCATTTTTTTCCATTTAATTCTTTAAATCACGTTTTTAAATTCTGCTATTTATTTATACAGAATTATTAGAAGTTTTTATTAAAAAAAAGCGTTATTAAAAATCATAATGCACAATCACAGAATAAAATTTATCTATCAATTTTATAAGGAAGCGTAGTAGTAAAATAATAAAATTATAGAAAATAAAGTACAGTAAATATTATTTATAAAAATTAATAAATAAAAAAATCTGTTTTAAAATGAATATATACATACGTATATCATACAGTAAGGATGTTAATATTTAATAAATAATATATAACTGAAGGTGAAATCTTTTTTTTTTTTTTTGGCAGTGATACGATAATTTCCTTGAGTCACGTTTACATAATACGGAAGTTTTATATTACTTTAATGTTATTTCTAATTGAATGTGTAACTATGATGATGCAATAATTAAAAATGAATTAATTATAAGATTAAATAACTTTTCAAAATAATATTTAACTACTTTTTATTATAAAAAAGAAAAAAAAATGAATAGAAACTATTATATATATTTAATTAACCTGGGAAATTTATAAATTATTATAACAACTATAATTTCAAGGTTCCAAAATGAAACCTTCTAAATATCCCAGAAAGTTAAAAACGAGTTAACATCATTAAAATAGATATAATAACGTTAAGAAAGAAAAAAAAGGTGCAACATAAAATACTAAAAAAAAAAAAAGTAGAGAAATGCAGTCAAATGGAAGAATAGAATTGATAAATATATACAAAAATTATGAATTTATATAAATAGATAAAAAAGATAAAATAGAAAATATAAAGGATAAAAATGAATACTGCAAGTCATTCTCGGAGAAAGTATAATAAGCCAAAAGGATGATGAAGGCAAAAAATTGTAACGACATATACGAAATTAAATTAATAGAAAGTGTAAAAGAAGATTGACTGAAGGAAAGATAAAATGACATTGAAAAGAAAACACAGATCGTATAGAAAAATAATTGAAAATTTTGGGGAAATGGAGGGTAAAATATAATGATATAAAAGAGGTCCGGATAAATGATCGTTGTTATGAAGAGAATAGGATCATTAGGTGGCAGAAACATAAAAGAATTGTAAAGAACAATAATAAGATGAAATGCTTGAGCTGGAACGACGTACTCGCTTTGACGTAGCTTTAAAAATAGATAACTTCGGTGAATGTTAAGTGCAGTGTGTTGTTATAAGAGGAGAACAGAAAATTAATTGTTTGAAAATATTCGAAACGAAGAAATTTTAAAACAAAAGAAAAGAAGAATTTTTAGCAGAATCTTGTAAGGAAAAAACTAAATTTTTGGTCATATATTAATACTTAATTCATTTGTTAATAGACGGATATTTGAAAGGGAAAAATTGTAGAAAAATATTAATAATATTTGAACAAATAAAGTATAAATGAGGATAGAGATTAATTAAATTATTAATTAATTAATTAAAGTACGACTAAAGCGTAAAGCAAGTTTTGAAATTTTTTTTCAAAACTTTGCAATACTTTGCATGAGTTTAGGCTAATTTATTTTTCAAAAGATAACATCATATATTAAAATTTTTAATATATATTTATAAAAATATCAAACAAATTTTCCATCAAAGATTTACCATACAAAGTAACGAAATAGTGAAATTTTCGATTACTGAATTACAATAGTAAATTATGAAAAATTTTTTTGTCGCTTGTTTTACAAATTTATCTCCGTACGGGGGGATGTTTGCAAAAGTAATGGTGGAATATTATATTGTTACCCGACCATAATAACTGTGCAAAATTTCATCAATAGGCAACGTCAGGAAGTATGTTAAATTATTACATCACCACCCTTAATTTAACCCCGTAAGAGGGGGGGGGATATTTGTAAAAGTAATGGGTGAATATTGTATTGTCACCCGATCTTAATAACTGTGCAGAATTTCATCAATCGGCAATGTCAAGAAGTATGTAAAATTAAGAATGCAAGATTTGAGGAAAAAAAGAAAAAAAAAACATTATGAGTTAACGAAATGCAAATAAAAACGACCACATATGAATTTATAAAACAAATAAAATTTTAAATTTAATTATAATACATAAAATAAAATATTATTTTATATATGTTGATACTTTATATGTTTAACATTATGACTCTTTTAACATTATGCGTGACTCTTTCACGGAAAAGTTACTTACTTAACTGATTGATCTGAAATTTTTTATGAACATAGTTTTGATAACTGGAAAGAACATAGGACTACAGTTAATAGAACCACTGATAATTCCGGGAAGATATTTAATAGGAACACTTTAGTAAAAACAGAATCATATTGGTATAATTCTTACAAAATTACATCGTATAACTGCCAAAAATATAGCTTATAAGGCCTACTAGTTTTATATTTATTTTACTCGTAAATAACACAATTTCATTAGTTTTTGAAAGTAGTTCAACTGTTGTTTCAATTGATACGGAGACAGATAACATTTCCACAACCACTAGAAGAAAATTGTTCGTTATTGGTCTACACAATACGTAATTATTTCAAGTTGTTTGAAAGCGATAACAAAATAATTAAAAAAAATACTCAAAAACTGGATGATGTTGAACCCAAAATCAAATGCGTATCAACACAAGATGCTGAAAAACGTTTTGGCAGACTTCAACAGTATTTTATACAAAAGAAAATACCGAAGGAAGCTGAATTGCGAGTTTTTGTCAAATTTGTAGAACGCCAGGTAATGAAGGAGAGACGACAAAACAACGTAGAAGAATTTTTACTTCCTTGTACGAAGTAAAGGAAGTAATGTGATCGCGAAAAATTTTGGTTTTCAGATTTCAACGGAAATATCCATTGTGACCATCCCAGAATCCATTTTGACTAGTTTCGGCGTGATGTCTGTACATACGTATGTATCTTGCGTAACTCAAAAACGATTAGCCGTAGAACGTTGAAATTTTGGATTTAGGACTGTTGTAACATCTAGTTGTACACCTTCCCCTTTTGATTGCAATCGACTGGACCAAAAGTGTCCAAAAAGCCCAAAATAAAAAAAATTTTTTTACATATTTGTGTGACGAGTTCATCATTATCCTATGAAGTATTGGAGTTCTGATAACCAAGTACGGGGCATTAAAGTACATATTTTTGTACTTTACTGAAAATAAAAGGGACTTATTATTAGTAAAGTAAAAAGGACTTATTATTTTGACTTATACCACTATCTCCTTTATAAAGCTTTGTGTTTTATTAAGGATGTAAGACTACAAAAACAATTTAATAATTTTGTTTATGTAATTTTAATACGGTATTAGAATTAAAATTCTGAATAAGACGTCCAATCGTGTTTAATTAGTATGTACTGTACTGTACTGTATTTACGTATATATCCTCATTTTTCGTTAAAACCGCGTAATAGAACTATATAGTCCCGGTCCTAAAGATATCCAACTACCCGGAAAGAACTTTCGTTGGAAAATGTTTCACCGTTTCAAGATGGAGGCCGTTTTAACGGCTTGACGTAACAACAAGATTATGTTCCTTGCCAGTGTTCAACTTTACCCATGAACAAACCGTTTTTAAATCGAATTGTGAGACCATTCTCAGTACTTGAAATTAAGTTTTCTACAAACTTAAGTATGCTTTAATTTAATACAAACTCAAGTTTTCTATAAACTTGAAGTTTTTATTAGTTTTTTCAATATATCATCTTTCGAAGGTGCAACGATGTAA
This sequence comes from Lycorma delicatula, assembly GCF_047948215.1. Taxonomy (NCBI): domain Eukaryota; kingdom Metazoa; phylum Arthropoda; class Insecta; order Hemiptera; family Fulgoridae; genus Lycorma; species Lycorma delicatula. Next base: position 27,767,581 of record NC_134465.1, on the reverse strand, counting down.
GATGCGGCGGTTCAACCAATACAGCCACTGTTACTATTACTATGTGTACGACGCGACTGACTGTACCTGCCTCCGGTAACTTGACTAAAAAAAATAAAATAAAAAATGAGATACGAAGTACGGTCACCTCCTAGTGGTAATTATCGGGTTAAGAAACCTACCGGGTTGGTCTTGTGGTGAACGCGTCTTTGCAAATCAGCTGATTTGAAAGTGGAGAGTTCCAGCGTTCAAGTCCTAGTAAAGTTAGTTATTTTTATACGGATTTGAATACTAGATAGTGGATACCGGTGTTCTTTGGTGGTTGGGTTTAAATTAACCACACATCTCAGGAATGGTTGAACTGAGACTACAAGACTATATACTTCATTTACACTCATACATATCATCCTCTGAACGGTAATTCCCGGAGGTTAAACAGGGAAAGAAAGAAAGGGTAATGCTAAGAACCATACAAAATACCTTTTTACCCATCCTTCGTAGGGGTAACCATCTATAACTACTATTTTTAAGATGGGGGAGACTATTCTGATAGGCACATACTTCAGATCATTCAAAGTTTCGAGTGGTGTGCTAATCAAACTGTTAGCTATAGAAATTACAATACGCTGATAGTTTTTATAACTTGAACAAGCTTTATTGTAATTTATTAGTACTATTCTCACAAGGATGAAGATAATGAAAACCAGGGGACGGAGATCCCTTAGCTAATTAAAAATATTTTTTTAAAAATATATTTGCGCGCGCGTGCGTGTACCGATGCATGTTCGTTTTAGTTATATGAAAAACAATTAAAAAAAAAAAAAAAAATATTGGAACACAGCAATCAATTACATTTAATGACAACAATTATTGTGTATTTATAATGTATTTTTAAATTGATTTTAATACGAGCTCTAATTATCTCTATTTGTGTAACATTTAAAACAGATTATGTATAAATAAAGTAAATGAACGTTTGGAAAATAAAATGAATGTTAGAAGGTGAACAAGGTAAATAATAAATCCAGTTTCTTGAGAAACGAAATCATGAGATAAAACGAGGAGTTTTAACACTGACTTAAAATGGTTGTCTAAAAACAATAATGCTCTCTACATAGATTTGTAGGTTGAAAAAAGAAATTGATATTTGGGAATGAAATAAAATGTCTAAGATTTTAATTAAGATATGAATTATTATTTAGTGAAAAAAAAAATTATTTATAATTATTTCAAGGTTAAGAGAAGAGTAGAAACAGAGGAAAATTAATAGAAATTTTTCTACCAGTAATGTTTTGAAAAAATTATTACGTGGTCTAGAGAAATAAATTTCAATCAACAGTCATTTTCAGTGGTAGAGTAAAATTCAACAGTTCGATAAAAGATTGTTCAGATAGAAGTTCCAGTACCACCATTACGATAGTGGACTAGAAAAGAAATGCTTTCTTTTCTAGTCACGGCATTATTTCAAGAATATAAATTTTTAAATAATTACTTTTGATGTAAGCCAAAAATTAGCCACACATCTCAGGAATGGTTGAACTGAGACTACAAGAATATATACTTCATTTACACTCATACATATCATCCTCTGAACGGTAATTCCCGGAGGTTAAAAAGGGAAAGAAAGAAAGGGTAACGCTAAGAACCATACAAAAAATATCTAATTATAAAAAAGGTCTAATTATAAAAAATAAACGTAAAATTTATTAGCAATAGGAAGTTTATTGGTAAAATTTGAAATAATCTTGTGTGAAAGTACTAATAGAAAATATTCTCCAGCAATTCCAAAAAAACATTTCTGAAAAATATTTATCACATTCTAGACATAAATTTAATACAAGATTTATCAAGTAATTACAGGAATTTCTTTTCTAAAGCAAAATACAATTTTTTTTTAAATTTATTTTTCCTTCGCAGAAAAAACAATTCAAAAGCGTTTCTTCCCAAATCTACAAATAAAATGTTACTACTAATTTTTACTTCATTAACAACTTCTCCTTGAAATATTTCAAAAAAGATATTGATATGATATAAAAAAAAAAAAATAACATCACATTTATTTTAATGGTGTGAACATAAATTACCAAAATTAAAAATAGGTAGCTTCCCTGGATTTCGTACGGAGGTGCCGGGTTCAAATCCTGGTCAGGCAAGGCATCTTTTCATGTGCTACCAATTTTCACCGGACTAATGAGCATAGCTGTTGATGCCCGTAATTTCGTAATAAAAAAAAACAATTTTTCTTGGAAATACATTATAAAAATAAAATAAAGAATCATGTTAGAACAAAACAAACCCAGATAAACGGAGACTGAAAATGTGAATTTTAATTGGTAATATATAATTTACTAATTAAAAGAAAGGAAGCTTGCCACGCACTAATTAATGAAAGGTATACGTAAGTAGGATATGACGTAGTTAATATTTAAGTTGACAAATATATCTAGTGTGTTTTGTTGAAATAGATACACATTTTTTTATAGTTATCGAAATAGTATTCAGAAAAAAATTAGTTAGTTATTTACTAACTATTATTTTTTTTTTTGTTTCAATTATAAATTCTAAAATTAACGTAAAATCAATAAAAAATAATCATTATTATGTTAAAGAATTTAACTTAATTATAAGAGAAGACCAAAATGAAAATAAAATTAATCTATTTGTTTGCTGATTAACAGAGATAAAAAATGAGAAATTTAAAAAGAAACTGAAAAATTTTCCAATTTTTTCATCATGTAACGGTTATCCGAAGATCTCGTAAGAATTATTCACAGACCATACACTACTATTCTGTCTATTACATGCACAAAATCTGAAACTACAAAAAAATAATTATTACATCGAAAATTTTTCTCCTTTTTTATGTATAGAATCAAAAAAACCACTGGCAATATTGCAACATCTTTAGGAAAATCATTGTCGTGTAACTGATACACTGAATTATTATGTACGGGTATAGTTTTTTCCTAAGTTTTAAATATGCCGACCTCATTGCCAAGTGTTAAACATGTCAGATAGCCTGGCCGAATGACTCCCGGGTTAAGGAGTCCCAATGGCCTCTTTGAAAGACAAATGAGCGGGTTGGGATCAGCAAAACCTGTTGACCTTTGGTTGAGAAGTTCTCTAAAAAGGAAGAACCACACACGGTGTGGAGCCAACGGAATTAGCTCCAGAAGGCCATAGCAAACTATTGAAGATTCAACGGATATTCCCAGTATACGAAGTTTTGTTTGCTAACCGACGTTCGTGAACGGATAAGTAACAAAAAGAAGTTAGCACTCTGTGCTTATTACTTTTAAGAGTTTTGCTGGTGAATAGTTTTCCGATAGATTTTTTTTTGGCCTTTGAGTTGTGTGATCAGAAATATCGTCCGAAATTTCTTCTGTCAGAAATAATCCGTTTCAGGTCCTGGACGCGTCATTTACAGATTCAGTTTTTCAGAACTAATTGATCAAGTTCAATAAGTGCAATGTGATTGGAAAATCCATGTCTAGAAACCTTTGGTGAATGACAAACTCTTTACGATAACAAAATAAATTTTCAACCATAATAATGGGACTTTTAAGTGTTAAAATCATTGAAAAAAATCTTCAATGGTTATGGAAATAAAATGTATTATCAACAATGAAACGGAAATCAGATGTGAACAAAATCAATTCTGACAATATCAGAAACACATCACCCACCGGATTGGTCTAGTCGTGAACGCGTCTTCGCAGGATCAGCTGATATCAAAGTCGAGAGTTCCAAGGTTCAAATCCTAGTAAAGGCAGTTTCTTTTATACGGATTTGAATACTAGATCGTGGATACTGGTGTTCTTTGGTGGCTGGGTTTCAATTAACCATACATCTCAGAAATGGTCGACCTGAGACTGCACAAGACTATACTTCATTTACACTCACACATATCATCCTCTGAAGTAATATCTGAACGGTAATTCCTGGAGGCTAAACAAGGAAAATAAAATCAGAAACACGAGTTAAATCGTATCTTATCTGGATTGATATCCAGTTGTGTTTAAGTCAAGTTACGTTTAGGACAACCGGAATAAATATTTAAAAAAATAACATCCTGACAGTAAAATATATTAATTTATTAAAAATCAATTAAAACATTTTCAATTCGCTGTTTTTTCTTTTTTTATATTTCTACTGAGTACTATCGTGAGATCTCTTGCTTCTTCAGAAATAATTATAAAAAAAAAAGTAAGTGGTAAAGTTTTTAAATTGATCTCAGTGAATTAATATGTGATAAATATATTTGTCATCATCATCATTCACTAAAGGCTACGTCTTATCGATTTAACCACGTCACTTTCATCTCCGCTTCTCTCTTGAAGTCGTTATATGAACCAAAGCCCATCTCTTCTTTAACATTATTGATGATGGTTGCCTTTCGGTCTACCTCTAGGTTTTTTACCCAAAACCTTTCCCTCAAATATATTCGTCAAGAACTGGTCATGTAGTACATGTCCTATCAATTTCGCTCTTCTTTTTCGTATAACATTTAACAAGAATCTCCTCTCACTCACTTTTGCTAACACTTGATTATTTCTTTTCCCATCCACCCAGCTTGTTTTTGTTATTCCCTTCCAAAATCCACATTTCCATTGCTTGCAGTCTTCTTTCCGCTTTCCCATATGTCCATGTTTCAGACCCATAAGTTAGAACACTCCAGACATACGTTTTGGCGAACTGTTTCCTTATTTGCATACTCTGTATGTTCTTTTTATCCAGGAGAGCTCGTTTTCTCAGCGCTATTCTTCTTTTTACTTCTCTGGCACATTTATTATCGCTAGTGACGGTGCTTCACAAGTAACAAAAAGTGTCAACCTTCTCTATAACAGTACCGTCTAATTTATTTTCTAATATATTTATATACAGTATTACATACAGTGTAATACTGTATGTATGGCGTGTATTACAAACAGGTTTACCTAAATGTAACATATGTAATAAATGTTAATAGTATAAACATAAACAAGAAAATTATTATGCAACTTAAATAGATGAAAACATTTTTTACATGAACAGTACAAAGGGAATACTTAAACAACGAATGTCGTGGTTCTATATATATATATATATATATATATATATATATATGAATATTAACTTAAATGTAATTTATTTAAGTTTATTTTCCTTTTGATTGGATAGAATTAAATATAATAAAAAGACATATTTTATTTAAAAATATTACCTTTATTAATTTCTTGGGTTAACCAATCAACTGTACAAACTTATAAATTAAATAAACAACATATCGCTTAGAATTCTCTAAGCTTCCTCAGGCGACAATAAACACGTCACACAGAAATCCCCTTACATATTAAGAAATTAACTGGTCTACCCAGTTAATTTCTTAATATGAAATACCCAGATAATATTTTATCCCCACCGTTGTTGTAATAGATCCCCCTACTCATCTAATCTTTAGATAATTATCTCAATATAACCTTATTTCTATTTCCTGTGTATTGAAACCGTTACTATGTACATAATTTTCTCAAAAATTACAAACATTAAACATTATTTTCTTTAAAACTAAATTTACAATATAAATATGATGTTTTTAAATTAACTTAAAATATACGTTGCTTAATCCGGCTATTTCCGTTTTATTATTGACAGCGTTTGTATTTTTCTTCATATATATCATTCCTAGAGTGGACCTTTTATATGTATTTTGTTCTTTGTCTAAGATTCAACAGCACCAAAATATTTTTTAGTTACTTTTGCTTAGAATCCTAAGCGAAACGTTTTATATTTAATTTATAAGTTTGTTCAGTTGATTGATTAATCCAAGAAATTAATGAAGATAATATTTTAAAGTAAAATATGTCTTTTCATTATATATATATATATATATATATATATATATATATATCAATAATTCTGTTTTGTTGTTTTTTTTTATTTGTTTTTTATTTAGAAGTAAAATTCATATAATTATTAAAAGATTAAAAAAATTTTACAATAAAATGTACAAGCTACAAAACGTAGATACACCCAATGTCACGATGAAGTAACTGAAGTTTATAACAAAAGAAAGGAATTATCAGGGTCAATATATAAAAGGAAATGGGTGAGTATGTTATACAAACATATCTTTTGTGTGTATGTGTGTGTTTGCAAACAAGTGAAGTTATATTGTTATACTTTCTAATCGACAGCAGAATGGGTGTGGAACACTGCTAAATACATTTATTTGTTATATTAACACTTCACTTAAAAAAAAGAAATAATAATAAAAAAAAGATTATATGAAAGATTTAACGGTCAAAGCCGCACGATTTGATCAAACATTTTATTTATTCACACTTAATAAATGAACGAATGACTTTGCTAATTTTTATTTCCTATTAACCTATATAGACTTCTTTAACGATATTTTTTAACGGTTAACATATAAACTATTTGACGTATTCCGTAGTTAAAAATAAAATTAGAACAGTTATTAATGAGAATAATAATAATAATAATAATAAAATAGATGTTATAAAATATTAATAAACGTATAAAATAATAATAATAATAATAAATAACGAGCGCGTGAATGAAATATTGATGGGCTTATTAAAAGATTGAAGAGATACAACAGAAAGGATGTAACTCTGAAATTGTTATTAAGGAATGAATGAGTAAACTAAATCGAATCTGCAAAAACAGATTTTTTTTCTAATACCTTATCACAATGTAGAAGAATTACTTTTACTAAACTAGCTTTACCATTGCTGATGATGAGCAAATCTTTTCGTGAAAATTATATATCTTAGATAGTATCTATATTAAGAGAGTGTAAAAATATTGATAGTCATATACAAACAACTTTTGTCGTCAAAGTAGAACACAACACGTGGTCGAAATCTAACATCTATCATCAGGATGCTGAAATGAAGCTTACTTTTCTCTCACGGGGAACAAATCGAACACGTAGGCATCTTCATTCCCGAGGGATTTATTCGGTCTATGACAACGACAAAAGGATCTTCTTTTTTTAACAAATGGATAAATATTTAAAATAGACCACATCAGTGTTAATTATTTATATTTTATTCGGTTTACATTCATAAAATTATTTTTTTTCAATTTTTGGATGTAATTTTTAACGTAATTAATTTTAATCGGGAATTTGTTTTGATACATCCTGACCCTCGCGGGGGGAAGGTCCCCTCTACTACCCCTCCGTTCCTAGTCCTTACGGGCTTTACCGGAGGTCATCTTCAAAACCTCGGCTTTTGACGTATTCCAGTCCGCCTTGTCCAGGATGCCACCGATGCGAATGCCACGAGTGAAATTCCCATCGGTGTACTACTATTTAATGAACACGAAACGATACGCATCTTACCGAGTCTTAAGTAAGACTAAAAGGATTTAACTAATCAAAGGAGTTGAATTACCTACCCGTAGAAGATAAAAGTGAGTTCAACAAACAACACGAAACATAAAAATATTACATGGAACAATAACAACACAGTAACATTAAAACAATAGAAAGGATAAAAATAAGAGAAATCTAATGAACGAATGAATGTAGATGAAGTGTAGCCTTGTAGGTCTCAAGTTGACCATTCCTGAGATGTGTGGTTAATTGAAACCCAACCACTAAAGAACACCGGTATCCACGATCTAGTAATCAGATCCGTATAAAAGTAACTGCCTTTACTAGGATTTGAACCTTAGAACTCTCGACTTTGAAATCAGCTGATTTGCAATGACGAGTTCACAAAAAGATCAACCCGGTGGGTTAGTCGTTTGCTATGTTGTGACGCAACAGATGAGCGGTAGAATTAAATAAATGAATAATATTTAAAGTGTAAAAACGTATTTACAGTGGCCGATAGTATCGCCACACCCGCGCGAATGAAATACGGCATGCACGCGCGCTTTACTTAGAATTATTGAAATAAATACACAAAAAAAAAAATAACATTAATGTAAAAGAATAAATATTTTTAATTAAATTGTGCGTGTATGCGCGCGCACGAGTGTGTGTGTGTAAGCCTTGAATCAGAAAAAAGTCATGATGGATAAGTCTTACAATTGTGTTGTCAGCGAATTGCGAGCAAAAGGGTCATCAGCGGGCCACTTGTGGGAGCCTGCGGGTATGCGTTATTTGTGAGAAAACGGATCACCGGACAGATGAGTGTGCTGTTCGCGAGTGAATTGTTTCCTGGTGTTTACGGTCTTTGTGGAAGGTGGCTGTTGCCCAGTGTTAGGCTTTTCAGTTTCTTCGACGTGGGGGCGTTCCGGTTTATTTCAGTACCGTGAATGGTGGGGTAGCAATGGGGTGCTGGACAGCCCGTTGCGGAGTCGGCGTCTGTTCACGCTTGGGTGAGTGGCCGTCGATGATGAAACACGGGGACTCTGGTGCCCCGTAGCTGATAAGACCGAGTTTCGGCGGAGGTGATCTTCGGGTTGCCTCCGTTTGAAGCAGGCAATGCAGGACTAAGTCCCGGCTCCCAGAGTGGAGTCACTTTGTCGGACCTGGTGGCTTTACACTGGGGGTTAGAGGCAGAGCAAGAAAATCCTACTGGCGGGCCTGCCTGTCATGCTGGACTTACAGCCGGTAGGCGAGTAGGCTCCTTAGAGTAATAGACACTCCCCCGGGCTGTGTTTATACTTCAGGTTGATCCGGCCCGGGAAGGAGATGAAAAAAAACTGTTGTCAGCTTTTTTAAAAAAAAAAACATTAGGATTTTTGTTAAATTTATAACGACTTAATTAACAAACATTGATTACAGCAACAACAAACTGTGGTTAAATTACGTTTCTGCAGATAATATTCGTTTCAGTACGATATATGGTATAAATTTTGAACGTTTTCCTATCATTAAACACTAGCTGTGTTCATTATCTTCATGATTGTGAGAATAATAGTGATAAATAAAGACTGTTCAATTTATTGTAATTTTTCAGAGCACAGTTTGGACAGCACAACTCTTAAACGGTAAGTGATCTGAAGTATGCGGATTTCAGAATAGCTGGACCCCATCTTAATAATAGTAGTTATAGCTGGTTACATGTTCTTCATATGGGTAAAAAAGTATTTTGCACGATTCCTAGCGTTACCCAACAATCCTAAGAGACTTACCGTTTCTAATTCGTAATTCGTAACTCATTTTTTATTTTATATTTTTTAGTCAAGTAACCGGAGGCAGGTGCAGCCAGTTAACACACCGGGTTGGTCTAGTGGTGAACGCGTCTTCCCAAATCAGCTGATTTGGAAGTCGAGAGTTCCAGCGTTCAAGTCCTAGTAAAGCCAGATATTTTTACACGGACATGAATACTAGATCGTGGATACCGGTGTTCTTTGGTGGTTGGGTTTCAATTAATCACACATCTCAGGAATGGTCGAACTGAGAATGTACAAGACTACACTTCATTCACACTCATACATATCATCCTCCTTCATCCTCTGAAGTATTATCTAAACGGTAGTTACCGGAGGCTAAACAGGAAAAAGGAAAGGAAGGTGCAGCCAGTTGCGTCGCACACAACACAGCTGGTTGGATCGTAGACCGTCGCAACTTTAAAGGTAATTTTATCGGTAATAGATAAAATGCTTCGTTTGCGAGTTACGGCTAGTGAAATATTTCGCACGGATTTCAGCTACCCTGGTGAAATGTGGTCGCACTGAAATTTTTAAGACTATAATTAAAGTGGTATAAATAAGTGATTTCTTATTGTTTACGATCTGAAAAATCGAATAAAGTAGGTCTCAGAACCGTATCTGGAGTATTTTTTGAGAAATCTGTGGTATAGTTAGAATATTTTATATAACAGAGTCCTGCATTCATGAGTGGCGAAAGAAAACAAATTTCTTGTAGCCAATAAAAGCAAGACAACATTTAAGCGCAAAAACGCAAAATATCCGAAAATAGAAGAAAAGCATATGCCGTATACACGGAATGTACGACAGTTTGGATACGGATTCTTCAGAAATATATCAGATGAATGCCCTGAGAAACATCAATAATTTAAAACTGTTTTATTACTGTCACTTATTGTTATGATCATTATTGTATTTATTACCATTGTTATTATTATTATTAACTTGCCTGGTTGTAATTTGAACATTTCAAACCAATAAACTATAATTATATAAACATAATAAAATGTCAACCTCTCAGCATCCTGATCGAGCTGCGCGGAACCACAACGCGACAACATCGTTGAAAAGCTCTCAATGAGATCCTATTACTGAAGTTAAGAAAAAGTCCGAAATCCAAATTTTTTGGTTTTGGGCTTTTTTGGATAGTTTTAGTTCAGTCGATTACAATCAAAACGGAAGATGGCGAACTAGATTTTACAACAGTACTAAATCCTAAATTTCAACATCCTACGGCTAATAGTTTTTGAGTTATGCAAGATACATACGCACATAAGTACGTACAGACGTTACGCCAAAACTAATCAAAATGGATTGAGAAATGGTCAAAATAGATATTTCCCTTGAAATCTGAAAACCGAAATTTTTCAAGATCATATTACCTCCTTTACTTCGTAGTAAAAAATCGTTCAAGAAATGTTGTACTTCAAACGCTCTCGATGGAAATGAAGACAATTATTTGCGGTGAAGTAATTACGAAGATAACGGCAGTTCTACGGATAAAAACAAGAGCACTGATGACAGTAATAAAGGAAAATATCTCGTATAATTTTTATGATTTTAATTAAAAATTACAGAATAGACTGATTTATTGGTATTATGCAAATAACAAATACTATTATACGTTCAGGCTTTTAAGGTGATTTTGTCAATAAAATGCAAAAAAAAACAAAGCTTATATTTTATTTTTTTCAATTTTCCAAACCTGAGTGCGCGTCTTGCATGGTTGTATATAATTCAGTTGTTTCATAGGAAACAGATTAGACTTCTTTACGTATCCATCATCTGTCGCTCTAACTAGCTATCAATGGTGTTTGGAAAAATAAATAAAATTATTAGTAAAAAATTTTATATTATACGTATGATTTAATAATATTGAAATTTATAACGCTTATCAATTTCACTGAGAACAAGGACACAGCCGACTAATAATAGAGGAGATCTGTCTACGTCAGTTCAAAATATAAAAGAGTGGACTTAAAATATAATTATATAGATCACAGATAAATAGGTCTAGTAAAACAAAAAAAAAAAACTGAATTCTCTAGAGAACAGAAATTTTAAATATAATATACGTTCAAGTACAGGCGTTTGTAAAATCAGTTACGTAAAAAATATTCATATTGTTTCGTAAAAAAAACAGTACAGTTTTAATTTAAAATAATTTGGTGGGAAAATTTTTAAAATGAATTTGTAATTTTTTATAACTGACATCGGAAACATAACAAGGCCATTTCTAGTACACTGAAGTACAACATGTTACGCAAGAATAGTTATATAGTATGATTTGATAGAAAATACTATTGTTATTTTATTTAGAAATGAATGATTTCTTTTTAGCACAATCGTAAAAAAAACAGATGAAGATCATTGTTTGACAATCATTCAGTCACACGATAATCTGACAACCCATTTTTATATCCTTTAAAAACATATTTTTAACTTTATGAAGAAGCACTTGTAGTTGCCCCCAGCGAATCTTCTTTTTTTTCTTTCTTTCTTTTTCCTGTTTAGCCTCCGGTAACTACCGTATAGATAATACTTCAGAGGATGATATGTATGAGTGTGAATGAAATGTAGTCTTGTACATTTTCAGTTTGACCATACCTGAGATGTGTGATTAATTGAAACCCAACCGCCAAAGAACACCGGTATCCACGATCTAGTATTCAAGTCCGTGTAAAAATAGCTGGCTTTACTAGGACTTGAACGCTGGAACTCTCGACTTCCAAATCAGCTGATTTGGGAAGACGCGTTCACCACTAGACCAACCCGATGGGTGCCCCCAGCGAATCTACGAGCTTGTGACGTCACGTGCTGACATCTCATTATATTATTGTTTTCCAAAATATTATTTTTGCGCGCAATTATGATTTTTATTTCATTTTTCTACTTAGAAAACAATACGGGCGCCCAAACAATACATTTATGTTGTTGTGTATTCAATTCTTTCCACTTCAGTTAATTACATGTATAAAAATGTTTAATGACTCAATTTTGTAAACAATAACAATTCCTTAACCGATGAATAATGCTCTGATTCGTATTATGTACAGGCCTATAAAAATTTATATATGCAGTTAGAAATGATGTCTTACGTTACGATTACATTTAGATCCGTCATTCGTAGTACACAATGTGTGTATAAAGAAATAAACTTTAGTTCAGTTTATATCGTGTTCAGTAAAGATATTCGGATAGCGATTTGTGCGGTCATATTATTTATAATTCTCATTGTTTTTCGCAAATATCTTATTTTTTGTTTTATTTTTGTTCGTATGTTTAGTGCGGTTTTTTTATGGTAGAATTTACATCCGTAGTTAAGAAAAAACTTAGGTGTCAAGCACGTGAAATTAACAATAATGTTTATGATTTTATGAAAAAAGAGGTTCTATAATTAGGTGAATTACTGGACAAACAAATAATTAGCACTCAAAAATGCGAAGAAAAATCTGCTGCTATGGGATAACAAGAATACAGGTTCAAAAACTCAGCAGAGAAAAAAAAGGTATGATTATTCAATTAACATCCCAATTGTTTTCTTTCAGCACGCCGAAAAAGTATAAACGACGTTCGAAATCTTTCAGTGGACTGGACAGTTTTGGTTTAGGTGTAGTTAAAAAAAAAGTTAATAAATTTCATTCAAAGAAGAATCAATTACCTACTTAAAAAAAGGCAAGAACTTCAGTCATCTATTGATTTTAAAGGCAGTGAATTAACTTTAGCTGTTATTTTGAAAGAGTTAGGTTTCAAATAGCATAAAACTGAAATTAACAGGAAACTTTTAATTAAGAAAGATATCCTGTGGAAGATATCAGATGGAAGAGAATTGAATATTTGCCGGCAATGGCTAAGTACAGACAAAACGATTCTACAATTGTTTATGTGAATGAAACGTATGTTTTAAGTTCGCAATGATCGACAAAGTCGTGGTCTGATAGTGTTGTTGAGGGACTTCATGTGCCGATTAATAAAGGTGATCGTTTAATAGCAATTCAAGCTGGAGGAGAAATCGGTTTTATTCCGAACGCATTACTAACTTGGAAAGCCAGTTCGAAAAGTGGTGATTAACATAACAACATGAATACAGATAATTTTTTTATGAAATGGGCGCGTGAAATACTGATTCTAAATCTTTCACCGATGTCAGTAGTAGTTGTTGATAACGCCCCTTATCATTATACAGGTATTGATAAAGCGTCAAATTATAACTCCAGAAGAAAAGATAAGACCGATTGGCTGGAGAAACCCCATATTCCGTATAATTAAAAAATGCTTAAACCACATTTATATGAATTATTAAAGTTACATAAAACTAAAGTACAAAAATATCACTTGGATGAACTTTTGAAATAACATGGGCATCGTGTTCTTAGACTCCCACCAAACCATCCTTATTTGAATCTGATCGAGATGGTATGGTCAGCCATAAAAGACATGTGGCGAGTCATAACAAAATTTTCTTTCACAAATGTTGAAGAATAACTGACTACGGAGAAAATTAATTCCATGAATAAAAATGACTGGAAACCCTATTGTGAAAATGTAAAAAATATTGAAAAAGGGTATAAAAAACTGAAACCGATGAAATGACAGAACGTTATATTACACGTGTAGACTCTAACAGTGAAAGTGACAGTGATAGTGATTCGTTTAGCGAGGACGGTGAACTTGCTAGAAGTTTGAATTAGGCGCATGAAAAAAATTAAAATAAGCTTTTGTTATTATTAAAAATTAATGATCTAGTACAAATAAAGGTTATAAAAGAATTAATTACTTATTGTTTATAATTAGTAAATATAAATATGATAATTAATACCGCGTACAATACGATAATAATAATACTTCGATTTGATACGCGAAGTTGATGTTTTCAGGCCGAGCAGTAATGCGCATCTTTTTTTTTCCTGTTTAGCCTCCGGTAACTACCGTTCAGGTATTACTTCAGAGGATGATGTATATGAGTATAAATGAAGTGCAGTCTTGAACAGTATCAGTTCGACCATTCCTGAGATGTGTGGTTAATTGAAACCCAACCATAAAAAAAAAAAAAAAACACCGTTATCCACGATCTAGTATTCAAATCCGTGTATAAATAACTGACTTTACTAGGACTTGAACGCTGGAACTCTCAACTTTCAAACCAGCTGATTTGGGATGACGCGTTCACCACTAGACCAACCCGGTTGGTTAAAGAGTAGTATACGTAGTCTGCTCGTGACGTCACAAGCTCGTACATTGGCTGGGCCTAGTATGTAATACACGATGTGTATTACGTACATTATACGATGTAATACAATACACTTCAGTCTGTTTTTTATACTTAAATATAACAAATAATATTAGTGGTTGGGTTTCAATTAACCATACTTCTCAGAATCGGTCGACCTGAGACTTCAACACTACACTTCATTTACATTCATACATATCCTCATTCATCCTCTGAAGTAATACCTTACCGTTGTTTCGAAGGTTAAACAGAAAAAAGAAAGATATAGCAAATGGGCAGTGTGATATTAAAGTACGGAAACGATTTCAAAACTGAAGGATACTAGGAGATGCGAATCTACATAGTTACAAAATTATTACTTTATGGTGCGTTTGGAATTTTTTCCGTCATCATGGATTTGCCATTTTCAATCTAAATTTTAATTAATATACGAAGATAGACATGTAATACATGATTTGGATGTGAAATTTTACTAAAAGAAAGATGACGAAAACCGTTTTTCGATAAATCCCTTCGTTTTTGAGTTATACTCGTTTATAATTAAATTTATAAAACTCAAGAATAATAAAACAGGTAAAACTCCCCATAGTAATTTATTTTTTTTTAATATCGATTATTAGTTCAGAATTATATCAAATAAAAAACTTAAAAAAGTTAATTTTGGAATTACTATAACTTAACTTATTACTATTTGGAATTACTAATAATTACAGCTTCCACAATAATAAATAAATATAATAATAGTAATAATAATACACAATAAATAATAATTTGCAACATCATCACAAATTAAATGGCTACAACTAATTTTCAAAATGTTTCCTTTCTATAAAATTAAATTCAGTTAATTTATTAACTTAATTACTTAGTTATAAACGGAGAGTTTACTTAGTTAAAACTGATATTAGTTAAGGTTAACGTACTTCCAAGCTATAGAGGGGAAGCATTTTGAACATTTCTTGTACAATGGTACTTCAAATTTATTAAATAATAATTAAAGCCCGAAAACATTTAACTAAATATTAAAATAAAATATTGTGATAATTAAAATAAATAATTAAGATAAATAACCTAACCTAACCAAACTTGTGATAATTATCAGCTAACGTAGCCCAGTGGTTTCCAAACTTTTCCAAGTCGCCCTTTTTCAATTAAAGTTATTCCATGGCGCTCTACCCTAAGTAAAAGTATGACTACTCATAGGAGATAAAAATAAATAAAACACGTGTATCTTCATTATTTTTTTACTTTATTAACATTAAATTAATAATTATAAATGTCTTGGTTCAATTAATTATTAATCTTTTACATCGCGGCGTCCCTGTGAAGAAGCCGCGGCGCACAGTTTGGGAATCAGTGACTTAGCCATTTAATTTCTAATAGTGTCGTAAATTGTTAGGGCTATTTATCATTGTGAATGGTGTTATTATTAGTGTTTGGAACATTAATTCCAACATTAATTGTTTAAAGTTCGCTATCAGATGTAATTCTTATGGTAGTATAAAATAAAAAAAACTTACGGGACGTTTTATTAGTACCGTGATTTTTCCGCTTTTGTAAATTTGATCGCTTATAACTCGAAAATGTAAACATTTATTGAAAATCGGTTTTTTCCATAGTTTTATCGTAAAATTTTACATTAAAATCATTTATCATGCAAACATCCATCTTCCTACTTAGAAAAAAAAAATTGATTCATTATGGCGAATAAAAATTTCAAACTAACCGTAGAGTAGTAATTTTGTAACTATATAAATTCATAATTGTTTCTACTTCCTAGTATACCTTAGTTTTGGAATATGAACTTATTTTCATACTTTAATATCACTCAGTATAACAACGATAACAAGTTTTCCTGTAAATTTGTTATGTTATTAGAAAAAATAAGTTAGTAAACAGGTAAAATTAAGAATATATAAAATAGTTATCTTCCAGCATTGACATATATATATATTGAAAACAGACTGTTCTTGAAAAGTATGGAAATTTACAGGTTTAAAAAGAGTTACGTAAAAAATTAGACTGGAAAAAATTCGGAACGTAATAGTTAAAGAAATTTGGGAGGAAAGCAACTACAAAGGTATGATCACGAAATAATAATAAATAATTAAAGAAAACTTTGGAGGATATTCCGGCAAAACCGCACGAAGATAAAGATAAGGAAGCAAGGATAGATTGGGAACAAACAGTATATGAAAAAATAGTAAGGAAAAGTAAATTAGGAAAAAGAATGCAGTGGTTTTAGTTGTTAGTTGAAAAACTCAACTTAGGACACAAAAAGAAAAGTAAGGAATAAAGTTAAGTGTTTTATTAAAATGCTCAAAGCGAAGAGTACGGTATGACTTTGCAGCATATTAATTGTTTGATTATTATCACAGGATTATAAATTTATCATCTTAAAAAGGAAAACTAAAATTATTGATATCATATTATGTAAATTAAAGAGAAAATACAAATATATCAACCAATAAACTTTGATTAATATTTAATATTGAAATTTTTTAATACAAGTTTTTAATAATTTGTTGTATTTAGTTAGCACCATATGCTAACCGTCCAATTTCGTTCACTTATGAAAGATTCATTTTTACAGTGTGCAGAAATGTCAAACCTAACAGGAATTTGTACTTAAATCTAACCAAATAAAAGGCATAGACGGTAAGGATAATAATAATTATATATATGTATATATATATACAGAGTGTTTCTAAAATGGTGGGCTGGTATACTTTTTCGGATTGTACTTGTAAAACTAAACAAAATATATCCTTAGGAAAAATGGTAATTTTTCCTTCGTTCTCCTCCTGTCTGTTTGAAGACAGAACTGTTAATTCTTTAAAAAAAAAGTACACCTAAAAATTCTACAACAATTAACGTAAGATTATCATAGTAGTTGTTCTATTTTTTTATTTTTAAGTCTATCATTTTGAGAAAATTATTACTTAATTACTAATTATCAGTATTAGAATTAACAATAAATAAAAACAATTAATATTTAATCGAATTAAATGTAAAGTGGAGAACATGAAAACAGACACTAAATTACATCAATATTCTGCCATAACATGGCTATTTGTTAACCGACTAAAAAAAATTTCATTTTGTTCAAAATAAAAGGCTTAATATTTTAACGAAACATAAATTTTGTTAAAACTAATATTTATGGAGATATAACGGATTGAAAAATAAACAAGGCCGCCATTTTGTAATTTGCGAAGGTATTTATGTCCTGATTTTTTACTAATTTTAAAACTTTATTACCAAGACGCTTACCAAATATTAATGTGATTCCTCTATCCGAACTTCAGATATAAATTTTAAAACAAAAATAACAAAATGGCGGACATTGGGAGAACGAAGGAGAAATTGCCATTTATCACAACGATATTTTTTGTTTAGTTTTACAAGTAAAATCCGAAAAAGTATAGCCACCCCACCATTTTAGAAACACTTTGCACATGCGCGCGCGCGCACACACACACACACAATTACACGTAGAGGCCTAATATATTGCCTTATAAAGAACTATTCTTGTCAGTAATAGTTATTATATATATATAAAATATTCTTCCTTATAGAGAATTAAAAAAAAACCATACAATCAGAAAGTTGCAAATAATGGTTAATACCTGTAAAAGGTAAAAACAAAGATAACAATAATACATTTATATTCTGAATAGATTGAAAAAAATTAAATAAAAAAACTTTTAATATTCCTTTTTAGATCTAACAAATATTAAGTCACATAAATTATAAAAAGAGAGAAAAATGTGAAGAAAAGATAAAGATGTCAATTATACAGAGAGAGAGAGAGAGAGAGAGAGAGAGAGAGAGAGAGAGAGAGAGAGAGAGAGAAAGATAAAATATATGTCTTTGAATTAACTGAAAGTTTGGCCTAAATGACTTATGAAAATAAAAAACCAGTTTTTTCTACTCATTATAAGACAATTACTAAATCTAGTTTTTATGTAACTGTACTGTAGAGAATTATATATATATATATATATATTTAATGTCATCAATAATCTGCTTCTTTTAACAAAGGTTTAATACAGCATATATACACTGCCTACACATTTACGCGTGGAGATATATGTGTTATTAAAATGATTGATTATATGCAACAATGACAGACAGTCAGTCAGTCAATTGTTTCAGTAAAATAATTGTTGGTATTTATAAAGTGTTATAACGTATATGAAATATATATGTGACATGCGTATATATATATGATGCAATAACTCTGCAAAACTTACTCTATTATACGTTCAACATAACTAAACTACATCTTAATATAATAGGTTGAGTTTATATTTATTACATATTCATAAGTTTACTGAATTTATAAACGAAATGCGCATAAAGAATATAAAATAATAAATATTTAACCGACAGGTAGGGCAAACACCCATTTATAGGAGTCTACAGTCTACGCATACAATACCAAACCAACCAGTTAGTCGATGTGCGTGTCCAAGTAGGCAGGAAAGGTAAAGTGGAATCGTCCACTTTCTTTGGTGTACCGAGCATTTAGACGAGAGTGAAAGTAAAGACATGCACGGACATTTAACTAACACATACATACATATATAGACAAAGACTTGCATAAGAAAGCACGTGCACGAACTAATATATGTGAATAACTTGTCAACAGAGTTGATTGCTTTGTTTTAAAACAAGTACTCATTAATAAATTGCTTCGTTTAACTAAAATAAAATTGAGAACTTTGAATAATAATATTCTATTAAAAATCGATTGATTAGTTATAAAAAAACCCGACAACCGAAACCAGAATTGGAACAGATTCATAAACTAACCAGTAGCTCTTAAAAAAAAAAAAAAAAAAAAAAAAAAAAAAAAAAAAAAAAATTTGCATACATATCTTATATCAGTGAATCAGAAGTCTTTTTATACCTATTTCGATGTGATTTAATGATGTGAATTATGTTTTGGTGATAAAAGTACATGATAAAAAAACTACTAAATCACTGGACCTCAATAGTTCTCAAAAAGATCTAAAATAACTGAACAAACATTACAAGATATAACAATTCCAGTTATAATATTGAACCGGTTCGTAAAAATGGTACAAGATTTCAAGGATTTCCACGTTAGAAAGGAAACCTATGTATAACTAACTGGTTTGGTTTCCAACTGGTCTGGTCATAAGAAAGAAGGCAAAAAAAAAGTTAAAAAATAAACTATTGTAAGACCAGGAAAAAACACCTAAAAGCAAGAAAAGCCAATGCAAAATGTTGCTTCACGTGGTTTTCAATCGGCTAGAGTTGAACAAATTTATAAATTTATAATGTACATAAATCTACCGTATAAATAAATATTTATTTAAAGAAAATCTTGTATTAAAATTAAATGAAAGAAGTCTGGTATGAGATAACTAAATTTCCTTAAAAAAATAATAGATAAAAATAAACATAAACAAAATAAAAATATCCCTTTCATCACGCCGGAAAGCGGAGGTAGATTTCACCGGCTCTAAGTAGGGGATAAAACAGATTTTCACCTTAAAAAAACTTTAAGAAAAACTTAAAATTTACTCAATAACAAAATGGGTTACATGTGAAAAAAGTTTCACATTTTTAGCATACGACAAGCCCCATCTTCTTACAATTCCAGCAAAATTTTGGTCATCCCTTGCCGTAAGGGTTGGTCATATCAAAAATTGTTTCACATAAAAGTTTTAGGTAATGTTTAGAGGACTAACGACTACTTTAAACCGATTCGATACTGTGCCTATTACGGGAGGTATGATTGTTTTTTGTCTTCGAAGCCCCATTTTTTCAATCCCCTGGTTCAATGGTTGGAAATATAAAAAAAATTACTTAGATAAGTTTTAGACGCTTATCCAAAAAAAATAGTAGGAATTTTAAACGAATTCGATATTTTACTTAATTATAGCGATATTTTGTTTTTTCGAAAAAGTCCCCTCCCCCATTTTCAGACCCATGGTAAGATTTTACTCATTAACGAACTCGACTGAGATTTTGGGTCATTATATTTTATGTATCAATTTGAAAGAGATTGGCTCAAAATTACGGCAGTTACCGTGTCCACAAGAAAGTGAAATATATACAAATATATATAAATGTATAACTAAACTTTTGAACTGACGGCGGTTTTGGGGTCTGGGAAATGTGAAACGCAAAGATATGTTGAAATTTTCCGGAAGTCGAATCATAGTACCCATTAAAATAGGTAGCTTTCTTATGAAATCTACCTAAAAAAAACACAGAAAACGATTCATTTGATAAAAATTTATTTTTTTTGCTTAAAAATTCTTTTACTGACATTATCAGAAAAAACTTAAAATAGACCATTATATTAATTTTCTCTAAAAAAAAAAAAAAAAAAAAACAATCAAAAACTGTCAATTTCAAGACCAAAAGGTATAAAAACTTATACAAAATAACACGCAATAGGTAAAATTAAGAACCCCCATTTTGTAATTCTGTGAAAGAAAATATATATTTATATATAATGTACATAATAATGCTTTGATTATATTCATTATTATTTTTTAATTTATATAAAAAGTATTTAAAAAAGTATCCATACTTTAGAAAGCTTAATTTTTTTTAAATTTCATTATAATTTCTACTAGATTTCAACAATGCTTTTCAACTTGGTTTTATGAAGAGCGTTTGGAGAGTTGCTGTGCAGTATGCTTTAGAATTATGCGGTACATTCCGTACTTTCGGCGTTAAGGTGGTTACCCTGTGGGTTCGTTATAAGAACAAAATATCGAAATCGCTACCAAACATAAAGCTGTAAGAAAAGAACTGAAACTTTCCCCCACAAAATAGTATGCGTTCCAGAACTGAAACCTATGGATCAGCCAAAACACTAAATTATTGTTTAATTTAACGGTTTAAACATTTTGTTGACCAAAATTTTGTATGTAACCGCGACATTACGTTTTTTTACTGATGAAGATGAGAAGGTGTATTTCACAAAATCCACGACTGTGGTCGATAACTGACCCCATGAATTATATGAACAATCTTTACACGAAGCAAAAATTGGAGTCTGGGTCGATGCGAGTAGAATGCGTATTGTGAACCCAATCTTTTTTGAAAATACAGATCGTTAACGTTTTGCTTTAACAAACTTCAATAGTCAGTTAACAGAAGTGGTAATCAATCACGGTTGGTTCCAACAATATGGCGCCACAGCGCACCTAGTTAACAAGTAAAAGACTGTTTTTTCGAAATGACTTAGGTGAACGAATCATTTCGAGCGATTTGTATTCTGTACGATCGCCCGATCTTCTCCTCTAAGGACAGCGAAATAAGCAGTGCATTCGCAACAAATATCAAGCGTGACGAACTAAAAATTGCAATAACGGAATACGAACGAGACATTCCAGTAATATCAGCCGGAAAAGTATTTTGAAAACAAATTGAAACCTGTGCAGTGATGTATTGATGTTACAGGTCATTTTCAACACCTTTTATTAAGTATTCTAGTTATTGTAATATCCGTTTCTATAAAATAATGAAATAAAAATATAAAGTAATAATTAAGAAAGTTTCGTCATTACACTTTCATAATTGTAGTACACAGCAACTTTCCGAACGTACTGTATAAGTCATGAAAATCTTCTGGAAAAATAATGACTCAAGTGAAAAAATAGGAACAAAGAATCAGAACGTCAAGACTGAGCATTTATCTTTGAATGTCTACTTATTTCTGGCGACGACTTAGCAGTCTTGGCAGAAAAAGAAGCAATCAACCAAATTAACCAATTGAAACAAAAAATAGCTAAAAAAAAAAGGCTTTCAGATCTCCTTTTCAAAGATAGAAATGATGACAAGTGTCCATAAACGTCTCAGAAAGACAATAAAAGAAAAGTATGACAAAATTAATATCACTGACCATTTTAAATATCTTGAAGAAATGATTGGTAGAAACGGAACATATAAATCAGTGGTTTAGACCAAAAAAGTACAAATTAAACCGACTAAACTTTTACTCAAAAAGTATATACAATAAAAAGATCAGTCATCTTGTACGGCATGGAAACTATAAATAAACTGGAGTAGAAAATTTACTCAAGATAGAAAGAAGAATCTTAAGAAGGAGTTATGGTTCAAAAATAACACAACAAGATCGCATAGACAGAGACGAAATAAAGAGATATACAATGAGATTGAAGACCTAGAACTAACAATAAGAAAACGAAGATTAAAATTCTATGGACACACGGTCTGAATGAAACAATCAAGGTCAAACCAACAGGTATTCAATTACTCTGGTATTATAAAAGTCAAGGTGGCTATATTAGATGAAACAAGAGCTCCAAAAGTTCAATACTACACAAAATGAAGCTCTAGATCGAAAAAAATACAGAAAGAAAATTCGTGAATTACAGGTTCCTGTAGGTGAAAAGAAAAGACTCAGCAGAGGAGAATTAACTGAAGAAAGAAAAGCTAAACAGCCCGAAGTTTGGAAGAAAAAGAAAGAAACTACATGAAATGATATTTGCGTGGTCTCTGAAGGCCGTGGAGTAAAACATCTTTTACTTACTATTCTACTACATTTTTATTAATTAAAAATGGTGCAAGAGACCTGCCTTTTCTTAAGTAGGATTAATTGTCATTGCTATATTGTTAGCGATGATGACAATCAGGCGACAATATAGCGATGATGATTAAATCTTTGAAGAGATACAATGAATATATGTATTACCAGAGATAAATAATAATTTTATACGTTATTCTTGAATACTCATATTTATTAATTGTTTCACCGATATTTATAAAGCAACTATACTCGCTACCTGTTCTTTTTTTTTTGTAAAAATAGTAAACAATTTTTATTTACTACAATTTTTGTTTTATTTTTATGAATATAATAATTCATTACATTCGATTCTAAATTAAGTTCAAGAAATTCGCTAGAACTTCGTTGGTAAGAGTGCCGCATAACTGTACTGTACGGCAAAGTCAACCAACTACGTTTACAGAAGTAAACATGACCTAACCTAAAAGTTAAATTAAAATGGGGGAAAAAATGAGCATGAAAACATTATAATTCTGTTCAATTAGATTTGTATTAAAGAATACTTTAAAAAAATACCTTGAATTTTGTTAGACTTTTTTTTCTTCCATTTGATAAACCGCTGGACTCGAATATGTCACTCTTTCTTCAAAAAGGTGGACTTACGAATTGCGCCACTAGGTAGCAGTACTCAACGACACCTTTGCATTTACGAATGATCTCGTACAAAAACTTGATACTGTACTAGAAATAATACAATTTTTAAATTTAAAAGAAAATATACTACAGATTGTTTTAACAGTAAGTACTCTTATGTAAATGAAAGTACTGAAGATGAAACAATTTTTTTAATTCCCATCACTTCATTAAAAAAAAAAAATAAGTGTTAGTTTACAAAAGATTATAGCTGTTAATAAAACAAAAAATAAAACGAACAGTAGGAAAGTGTTGCAAATGTGGTAACAAAATTTTGTTACATAAAACAGGAATAAATTCGATTGATAAAATTTTTATTCTACAGTTAGAACTATATGAACTAATTGATGGAGAAATAAAAAAATGTTCAATTAATAATAATAATAATATAAAAAATGCGTCCACAGATACGATGAAAATCGAGGGTTATACTTACAAAGTAATAAGTGCAATATTACATCACGGATCTTCTATTAGTGAAGGTCATTATATACTAGTTCTATTAAAAAAGGAGAAATATGATATGAAGTGAATAAGAGGACTACCAACAAAAACAAGTGGCCGAGAAATTAAAAAAATATATATTTGTTTGTTCTAGAAAGGCAAAAAATTTTAATAATAAATCCATAAGATAACAATCAGTAATTCATAAAAAAAAAAAAAAATAATAAATTTAACAAACACAATGTTATCAAACAAAAAAATTACAATGAAATTGTAATCTGTACGGTAAGTCTCGCAGGTATTATTTCTTCCGCTCAAAAAATAAATAAAATACATAAAACTTTTAAAAAAAATTATACTGATATCAAAAAAAGTAAGACGCTATATTTCTATTATCAAAATCTGTTATTAATTTAGAATTTTGTTTAAAAAAATACATGTTGAATATATGTAATAGACAATAGATATACAATAATAGATAAACAATGTTTAAGCGTTCCATATAATAAGCAAAATATAGAAAAAAATTGTTACAAAACTCTTACCGGCCCGATTTCATTTATATGTAATACAAATCACATTTACAGAAATAATACGATTTTATGATTATTCGTTGTTTAATAAATGAAATCGGGCCGGTAAGAGTTTTGTAACAAATTTTTCTATTTTTTTTACTTATTATATGGAACGCTTAAGCATTGTTTATTATCTATTATTATATATCTATTGTCTATTACTAATATATTTAACATGTTATTTGTTTTTAAACGAAATTCTAAATTAATAACAGATTTTGATAATAGAACCTTCTTACTTTTTTTGATATCAGTTCTTAAAAACAATTTTATTTATATTACAGAAATTTTTGTTTTTTGAGCGGAAGAAATAATATCTGTGAGACTCTTAATGAACGGTTTACATTACATTGTAATTTTTTTGGATAAAATTTGACAGTACCAGTACTGTTTTTGAAGTGTTAATATACATGTAAATTATATTATGAAGAGCTAATGTGTGACATTATAAAGGTCATATTCAAATTTCAATGTTAAATATCTTAAAAAAAGCTACATGAATAATCTATAAATTATAATAAATTGAAATATAAGATATAGGATTTATAAAAATAATTTGTTACTATTATTATTTTTTTTAAAGAAAAAATACTTAAAGCTTCGTGTAATACTATGTAAAAAAAAAGGAAAACTGCTTTACTATAATAACATTTTACTAGTACTTGCATTTACTCACGTGGATGTGCGTTCATATACATATATGAATATATATATATATATATTTAAATAAATTATATTAATATAGATAAGTTTTATTTTTACTTTCCCGTCTACATAGCGCTACAGCAGAATTGTAGACCTAGAATGGAAATTTTTGTAATCGGTCCAATTTGGGCATATGCGGTTTTAATCGAATCTTGACATTTTCACTCCTAAGGAACTCAAAAAACCGGATGGAAATTTTCCGGGTGTTAATGTTATTACATACGTATGTGTGTTCCGTGTGGCCTCTAAAATGACCTTATATCTTCAGAACTACTAGATCGATTTTGAATAAACACGGTCAGATTACTTCTATATATGAGGCATTGATTCCATTAAATTTTCAACTTCAAAGGTCAAGGGGATGAGCCTGTAGAACAAGGTCAATTTCAGTATCTCGAGATTACACATAATTAAGGTCATATTTTTCTTACGCCCATTTGTTAACAATTAAAAAAAAAAAACATTTGCAATGAAAATCTTTTGTAGAAACGTATCCACACCCCAAAAAATGCTCTAACTAAGCTTTGTGTGATCGCTATGATGAGTATTTTTCATTGCGGTTTCTTGTATGGCCGTCTAATTAAGCATATAAATTAATCTTTATTAAATAAGGAGCTCCAAACCCCACCAAGCGGCCGGACCCAAACAAAAGTCAAGCATTTTTTTATATTTTCTTCTTTCCCTTTATATTGTAATCAAGATTGATTTTAAAAAAAATTCAATTTGACTCCCACTTTGGGTTTCGCGTAAAACGAAACAAACATGGTCGTAAGAGGTGTCAACTTATACATTTTCAAGGGCTCTGAAAACTATTAAATATTAAAATTGTTGAAATACAACCTTGTAATCGCGAAAAATTTCGGTTTTCAGATTTCAACAGAAATATCCATTTTGACTAGTTTCGGCGTGACGTCTGTAAATACGATAAATGTGAGTATGTATCTCGCATAACTCAAAAATGATTAGTTGTAGGATGTTGAAATTTTGGATTTACGTCTGTTCTAACATCTAGTAGTGCACCTCCCCGTTTGAATGCAATCGACTGGATTAAACGTGTCCAAAAAAGCCAAAAATCCAAAAAATTTAAATTTTGGACTTTTTCATAACTGCATTAATGAGCTCAGCATCGAGAGCTTTTCAACGATACATCATAAGTGGTACTTATTTTCATTGGTTCCAGAGTAGTAGCCAAACAAAATTTTAATTAATGAAATATTTAAATCTTACAAGGGGAAGGCACATCGGTTCGAATCCGAACTCATTCCCCTTTTTTTAACTGTGTTTTTAAAGTATATTGATTTATTAATAATTATTAACCTCTGATTGTAATACATTTTTACAATAAATAATAATTATTCAATAATACAATAAAAAAAAAAAAATATGTAAAATATTTTTATTTTATTAATGAAATACATTTAAGTACTTTCCATTTTAAAAAACCTGTATATATAATTTAAAAGGCGTACAAGGAAGTCATCTGATGTTCACATTAGGTTTTTTTAGGAAAACTACATTTGGAATTTGCTGTTTTAATCTAAAGCCAATATCATGTATAAATAAAACATGGGATATTTTTCGATTTGTCATTAATATATTAATTATATTTTATTTATTAACAGCTACGTGACGGGAATGTCCTACAACTGTGTTGTCATCATTTTTATTTTTTATTAAAACTCGTAAGTAGGTTTTTTAATGTTTAATTAAATAATTCTTTGACGTCAACATTTATGAAAAAAAAACAAAAAAAAAAAACGGCGTGTCTAGAATGAAGAAAAGAATATTCCTCTAATAGTTTCTTTTTTTTTTTACAGGAGACATGCAACCTTCTACATAAAACTATAGCATTTTCTATGTGGATCGTTTTATGTCAAGGTAAAACTTTTGTCTCTCTGAAACTTCTATCTCTCTTTCTATCTCTCTCTCTCTCTCTATATATATATCTCATCTTAAAATTTTTATCATGGATTTACTTCTAAGAAATA
This sequence comes from Lycorma delicatula, assembly GCF_047948215.1. Lineage (NCBI taxonomy): Eukaryota > Metazoa > Arthropoda > Insecta > Hemiptera > Fulgoridae > Lycorma > Lycorma delicatula. The sequence continues at coordinate 27,740,332 of NC_134465.1, read as the reverse complement.
TTCTTTGCAATTTTATTTTTAAGCCTTCCTTTGATTACAACAAATCAATTTTTCCCACTGAACAAATCAATTTCTGCTACAGAGATGAGATATTCTGGCTACTGTTTTACAGCAGATATAAATTTACTAATTTATTGTTTTACACAGTCTGTTCTAGACTTTATTACAACTGTGATGCATGTAAAGTACCCTAGGTATAAAAAAATAATTCCTGTATGAGTATTTCCTTTCTCTAAAAATAAAAATTTTCATTACACAGTAATATATAGCAATATAAATTTATTACCTATACGGTTGAGTATCAGTAGTATTTCAGTGGGTTTGTAATGATGATATTTAAAAATATATTAAAATATTATAGAAGACTTAATAAAGAAGGCAAAGAAAAAGAGTCTCATTCCTCATATTTCCCCGTAATATATTATTCTTCCTTAGAATTTTCACGTTATTTTCAGGAACTATTAATAGGTTGACTGCTATGAGACATCAAATGATCTCACAGCCAGTTATTTATTACTGCTACGAGACATCATTTGATATCTCAGTTTCACAATCCAATACTCTCTCTTTTTTCCTGTTTAGCCTCCGAAAATTATCGTTCATGTATTACTTCAGAGGATGAATGAGGATGATATGTATGAGCGTAAATGAAGTGTAGTTTTGTACAGTCTCAGTTTGACCATTCCTGAGATGTATGGTTAATTGAAACCCAATCACCAAAGAACACCCGTATCCACGATCTAGTATTCAAATCCGTATAAAAGTAACTGCCTTTACTAGGACTTGAACGCTGGAACTCTCGACTTCCAAATCAGATGATTTGGGAAGACGCGTTCACCAATAGACCAACCCATTGAAAATGTTCCAGTATGCTAATTGATAGTGGAACATTTTTAACGTACTTATTTTTACTTCCTTGTACGAAGTAAAGGAAGTATTGTGATCGCGAAAAATTTCGGTTTTCAGATTTCTGCGGAATTATCCACTTTGATTAGTTTCTAATGATGTCTGTACGTACGTATGTATCTCGCATCACTCAAAAACGATTAGCCGTAGGAAAATTTGGATTTAGGACTATTGTAACATCTAGTTGTGCACCTCCCCGTTTGATTGCTATCGACTGGACCAAAAAAGCCCGAAATTAACTGCAGTAATAAGCCCTCACTGAGAACTTTTCAACGATATATCATAAGTGGTACTTATTTTCACTGGTTCCAGAGTTATAGCCAAATAAACTTTTAATTAATGAAATATTTGAATCTTACAAGGCGAAGGCACATCGGTTTGAACTAGCTTCATCTCCTTTTTTTTTTAACTTTTTAAAAAAAATTAAATATATTGATTTATTAATAATTATTAACCTCTGATTGTAAAAAAATTGATACGATAAATAATAATTCAGTAATAACAATAAAAAAATATATATATGAAAAAATAGAAGTTATTAATGAAATAAAATTTTATATACTTTCTATTTAAAAGAAAAAAGTGTATATATAATTTAATAGGCGTACAAGGAAGTCATGTGATATCCACATCAAATTTTTAAATTTTATGTTCAGCTTACGTAAATATTAATAGGTTGGTAGTAAAAAGTTAGGATATATAACATGAAACACAGCACTAATCTTATTATTATGTTTCTACCATTAATGAAGTATAAAAATCTCGGATTTTGGTATAACTGATATAATTTATCACCATTATTCTTAATAAAGGTATAAAGATGAAATGAATAACAATTACGTAGTAATTATTTTAAGCTGATTATTACCAACTGAAAAAAGTAAAATTTCCTTGTAGAATTTAAATTAACTGGCTTTAATTTCATTATATATTTTATTTTTTTGGTAATTTTAAAATCTTTTATGAAGAAAATTTATTTTGTTAAAAAGTAAAAAATACGTTCCTAAGAATTAGAACCTTCTAGAATGCGAAACAAACATGTATTTAAACAGATACGATTTAAAAAAAAAAAATTGGGGTTTTGAAGCAAACATCCATTGAATAAATATCTCAGAATCTGTACGATTTGAGAATTTTTTTTTTTTTTTTTTTTTTTTTATTATGGGCATCGACTGCTAAGGTCTCTGCTAAGCCCTCGTCACAATCTTTAAAAGAAACTACTATCACCATCTGGATCGTCATATGTAAGGGTGTAAAGGGCCCTTACATTTTATTTAAAAGCACAAACTACACAAAACATTTAAGACATAAAGACAAGGACAATCACAAACACTTATGGGGTGTAAAGGGCCCCAATATTAAAATTAGAGATAGGTTCTCAAAAGACCATTAAATTAAAATTAAAATTAAACTTATCGATACCATTTCTTTCTTTCTTTCTTTCTTTCTTCTACGAGTCTCATTTATAGTTTGTTTAAGCACCCTCGGGGCGACCAGAACCGCCATTGAGCAGTATATCAGTCGCGTAGGGTGCCGTGGCAGTTGAATCCTTCTTATAAACAGGCTATAGGCATGCACAGCGTACACCCACAGCCTCGCGCCCTCAATCCACCCTTGAGGGTCCCCCATGCCATCATCGGACACACCCCGACTCACTGCTCTTGAATGCAAGTGAGCCAAAATGGCCTAGGCAAGAGGGCTACCTCCCCTCACTATACGTGCCACGTTTCGAGACTCCCTTATATATATATTCATGCATTTGAAATTAAAATTAAACTTATCAATACCATTTTTTCTTTATATATATATATAAACTACCGCTTAGAGTTTCTTTTGTCACAGCTTTAAACTTTCATTTTATAGACTTTTAAGAAGTCCCCTGGCATGTAAAAATGCAACTATATTTTCTTCATTTCCATTATCCAGATCAGCACTAATATTATTTCTAAGACGGAACCTCTTTCTGAGGTCCTCATATATGGTACACTCTTCTATTAGATGCTTGATTGTCAGTATTTTATTACAAACACCCCACATTGGTCTCACTTCGCCGGTTAACAAATATAAATTTGTTAATCGCGTATGACCGATTCTAAGTCTGGTTACCGCTACTTGTTCACGGCGAGTCAACTTAAAGTCGCTTTTCCATTTATAAGGAGAAGTTTTAACTGAGTTTAATTTTGTATTTAAACTCCTCCATTCAGCGTTCCACTTGCTTCTTACTATGTTTGTTAGACGGTTTTTAACATCTGCCACTCTTACAGGAAATGCATCCACCACTCAAGTCCTGTATATGTAATCCCCATGTAAGGGATTTATCCAATACTAGTCCTAAATACCATACGCTGTCTTTATATTGTATTGGATTATCGTCAATTGTCAACGCAGGACTTTGATGAGGAATTCTCTTCCTACAAAAGTGTACACAGCACGTTTTTTCTGGTGAGAATTGGAATCTATTATTCCTTGCAACTTCATTTACAGCATTGATCGCTCGTTGCAATTTGTACCTCACCATAGCAGTCTTGTTGCTGGCATACATGATTGCCAGATCATCAACATAGACGCTTTTGCTGATTTCTACTGGAAAGGCTAATATCAATTTATTAATGGCAATGGTAAACAAGGTACCGCTCAACGGCGAACCCTGCGGTATGCCGTTTTCCAAGATTCTTTCACATGAATATTCATTGTTGACGCGTACTTGGAAGGTACGGTCATTCATATAGTTGCTGAGCAGTATGGGTAGGTTCCCACGAATGCCCCATTCATGTATCTGGAGTATTATACCATGACGCCAGGTCATATCGAAAGCCTTCTGAAGATCAAAGAAGACTCCGACACAATGTTTCCTTGTAATAAAGCTGTTATATATAATGTCCTCTAAGCTGATCATTTGATCAGTGGTAGAATGGTATTGCCGAAAACCTGCTTGATACGGTGATATCAGGTTTTCTTTTTCCAAAACCCAGACGAGTCGATTATTAATAATTTTTTCCAATATTTTCCCCATAGCACACGTCAAAGAAATAGGACGATAGCTATTGGGGTCTGTTAAATTTTTATTCTTCTTTGGTACTGGAACAACATGAGCTTTTTTCCACTGCTGCGGGTACGTTCCATCCCGCCATATTTTATTATAAAGTTCTAATAATCTACGCTTTGCAGTGGTATTCAGCTGCCTGATCATATTATAGTGGATTCCATCCGGACCAGCAGCTGTGTTACCTGATTTTTCCAACGCTTTCGCGAATTCTTCCATTTTAAATTGTACATTATATGAGTAATTATACTCAGTTCTAAAATTTAGTAGACCTTCGAATTCTTCTTTTTTGGTTCGAAAACCTTCCTCGTAGTTGGCCGTTTTGCTGGCCTTTTCGAAGTGATTGGATAACAGCTCTGCAATTTCATGTGGAGTGTCTTTTATTTCATGTTCATCTTGAAGGCTAGTTATGGGAGCAAAATCATTACGCCCACAAATCGCCTTCACTTTCCTCCAAACATCTGATGCAGTAGTAGTTTTGTCAATGGATGACACGTATTGCTGCCAGGATCGTCTTTTCGAGTCTATCAGAAGACGTTTTGCATACGCCCCGTATTTCTTAAAGGCAACAAGATTTTCTATACTAGGACGCTTCTTAAAGGCGTTATACGCCCTTTTCTTTCTTTTTATAGCTTCACTTATTTCATCGTTCCACCATGGAACGGGTTTCTTCGTAAATTTCCCAGATGTTTTGGGAATATATCTCGATGCCGACACAATTATTGCATTTGTGCAATTTGTGTTATGGCGTCGACATCGTCTCCGATAACTCCAGTTGTTTCTGGGAGTATCGTTCTAGCTGTGAAGCTCGTCCAGTCTGCCTTTTCAAATAACCATCCTTTAGGGATGGGATATATTGTTCTTGTAACATCAGTTACAATTTGCACCGGGAAATGATCGCTTCCATGCAGATCGTTTATGACATGGAAGCTGTACCTCGGTGCTATCGATCCGCTTATAAGTGCAAGATCTATACAGGACGTCGATCCATCTCTGGCATTGAAAAAGGTTCCTGATCCGTCGTTTAAAATAATAAGTTCTGAATTCATCAGGAACCCTTCCAGTTCTCTTCCACGGGGATCTACTCGATCTGATCCCCAAAGAGAATTATGAGCATTAAAGTCATCCACCAGTAAAACAGGTGGGGGAAGCTCGGAAATTAGTCTTGCTATGTCATCCTTATTCCAATCAAAATACGGCAAGTATATGCTGCAGACAGTGACCTGGAGCGGACGCTTCATTCTAACGGCGACCGCTTGTAGGTTTGTGTTTAGAACAACCGCTTCGGTGGTAGCTCTAGTCGATGTTAATATAGCTACTCCACCTCTAACTCTTATACTTGGCGGTTGATCTCGCCGAAATATATGGAATCCTTTTAATTAAAAATTTTCATTTCGGCGGAAATGCGTTTCTTGCAGACATATACAGATCGGGTCTACATCATGTACCAAGCGTTGGAGCTCATGGATGTTTGAAAAACATCCATTGATGTTCCACTGTACTATCGACTCGCTAATTTTAAATTAAATTATGACCTAGGTTTTCCTTTCGGCCATCCTTTTTTTCTCTTCTTCTCCATCCTACGAGCAGCATCGTGTTCGCGGAGAAGGTCGTCGCCTGTTAGGCTTCTGGTCTCCGTATCGGAGACCACCGAAGCCGCCGACGACGACGGGCATGGATCGGCACCGGTTACAGGCGCCGATTGTGGGGCGGCAACTTGGCCGACCCCAGACACGGGGGTCGCACCGGTCACCGCCTGTGGAGGGGGGGACACTCGTCCCCCCTGTGAAATTTTTTGTGGCCTCTGAGGCTTAGAGGCCACTTCAGTTACAGGAGGCTTGGGAGCCTCCATAACAGACTCTGTAGCTGTCACTTTCTTTTCATCGACTAAAATCTCACTATGACGGACTTGAATTTCAGGTTTAGTATCCGTTTTCTTCTGTATTGGAGCGACTTTCTGCTTTGGAGATGTGTCTTCAGGATGCTGTACAATTATTCTTGGCTTAACAGGTTTTTTAGTGCTGAGAGGCTTCATTTTGTTTTCAATTATCCTCTCAATTAAGCCAGCCAAAGTAGGTGCGAGTTTGTTGATGATTGCACTCTCATCAACAGCAACTGGAGCAGGAGCAGGAACAGCAGCCGCAGCCTGAGCATAGGCTGTTGTTGATCTAGGTCTGCGGGCGTTTACGATCTTTTTTGCTTCAAAGTAGCTGACTTTTTGCAGGGTTTTTACTTCCTGCACAGCTACTTCGTCTTTGTAAACAGGACAGTTCCTGGATCTACAGGAATGCTGTCCTCTGCAGTTTATGCAGGTAGGAGGCTCCTTACACGGCTCTCCTTCATGAACTTCATCACCGCACACGCATATTTGCGGCCTCTCACACCTAACAGCGGTGTGTCCAAAGCGTTGGCATTTAAAGCATCGCATTGGTTGCGGGACAAATGCCCGCACATCCAACCGATGTATGCCCGCTCTTATCTTCTCCGGCAAAGTAGGCCGGTTAAATGTAAGAACATGGGATGCTGAAGGTAAGACTTCACCATTCCTTCTCATGTTCAACCTCCGACATTCTAATACTCCTTGCGGCGCTAATTCTTCTACAATTTCCTGCTCCGTACAGTTAAGAAGATCCCGACAGACCACAACACCCCTTGAGGTGTTGAGCGTGCCGTGGGGATCAACACGTTCAGTTAGTTCTCCAATTTTTTTAAGACCTAGGATCTTCTGTGACTGTATATCATTTACAGTCTCTACATGAAGTCCTGTGAAAGTTTTCCTAATTTCCTTAACAGGGCCTCCAGCACATTTTGTTATTTCTCGAGCGATGAGGAACGGACTCACCTTCGAGAAATTACCGTCTTCTTTTGTAACAACTAAGTATTTTGGCTTTGGAACGTTGCTTTTGAAGAAAGCTTTTTGCAAGCTTTTCCTAGACTCAACTTCAATTTTACGAGATTCCGCGCTCTTTCTCCGTTTTGCCTCAGGCGAAATGGCCGGTTCTAAACGAGGGTGTTTGCGTGAACCCTCTGCCACGTTTGGTTGTTCAGTTTGCATGAACAGTTCATCCCTGCTGTAGTAAGGCTAGCCGCCGGGGTACACCCCCACTCCAGGGCTACCAACCCTGGAGGTCCGTTCCGGTACTCCGGTGGAACCGGCATATGTCCTGGCAGAGAGCGGATGCGCAGTCTCTGCACTGACTCCAGGCCCTTACACACCGAAGCTTTCAGGGCTCCCATGCTCCGAACATGGGCACCTTAACTACATGCTTGCCATCGCGGGGGGCATGTGGACGACGAAAGGTCTCCGTTACACCTGCAAATAACTTAAATCGTGGCCGCCACATCGCCAGCTCTAAAGGCGGTATTAATCCATTTCCGTAATCGTTAAGAATTTCGTATCTGCAGGTGGCCGCAAAGTCCAGTCCTGTAATTCGGCCTATAGATGTAAATCGGCCGAAAAAAGCATATCCGAGAAACAACACTCGGAACCCCGTTAGCCAGCTATATGTAATGTACTTGAGTACAGCTGTTGCCGCCCTGGACGTGGAACGTAGATGTTGTGTTCCGGACGTGGGGAATATCTACCTCAGGGCATTTGAGTATTATTTAATATTTTAAAGAAAATACTTTGCCGTAGTTTAATTATCTAAAACATCGAAGAGTAACCAACCTTTTTTTAGGACAGATAAAAAATAGGATTCGTATTTATAAGTCATGAAAATAATCACTCTTAATAAATATACAAAGAACTGAAATCAGATATTTCTGTATATTTTTCATCAATCTTAATAAAGTAATGTATTTATACGTCTTATTTTAAACTAATTATTATTATAATAGCATAAAACAGTTATACTAAAAAATTAATGTCGTATTTTTATAATATATATTATTATCTTGAAAATAAAATTATTAAATGAATTAATTATTATTAGACAATTAAACACAATATAATAACAATAGATTTAATAATGACCTAAATATTTTAGTCTATTAATTCAGTATGCAATATGAAGAGATACCGCATTATAATGATCTATCTATTAACAATAACAGTATGTGGTAATCGTGCAAACACCATCTATAAAATGTTTTGTAACCTAAACAACATTCAAACAGACGCATGCGCGTAGTATTAAGTGCTATGTGGTTAGGTTACGTTATAAAATGAAATACAATATATGTATATGGATTAAATAAAACCAGCTAGCTCTTCTTAACTATAGTACATCTGTCAAAAGGTATTGTGGTTTTTTGATTTATTACATTTATGTTGGTTAAATTTTTTTTAAGACATTACATTAGCAAAATCAGATAAATTAATTCACAAAATTAGACGCATTTATCTTATTATATAATGGATAACAAAAAGTTAATCATCCTATCGTAAATTAATTGTATAGCGTTCATAAAATCAAACAAAACTAATTTGTAATATATCATTGTAACTTATCAATTACATTTCTAAAGAAGAAGAATATTTTGCTTTGCCTGTACAAACGAAGGTCAAAATATATTGGACACGTGATACGTCATCCCTCCATCTTGATTAATAGTCTCGCGATGTTGGACTAACCATGATCTATACGGAATCAAATGCAAGAATAGCGGGAGATTTATATATTCCCCTGTTAATTGCCTGGAAAATAGTCCCTTGTTGCTGAGTCTTTGTAATTATCGGGCGGGTGTTTAATATTTTTTTGTTACACACTTAGTTTTGATAATGGACGGAATTGTGGATTGGGTTCCGATCCTTAGACCAGAACGAAATTTTGCTCGGGTTGACCTTAAGAGACTAGCCGCATATATACTTCTTTCTCCCGGCACGATTCCCCTTAAATTGTAAGAGTTAGGAAAGGAGGAGGTTGGCAAAATAAGTGTTGGGAAACTCCCTTCACTTTCGCTGTGTTCATTAACTTGCCTCAACCGGATCCAGGCTGGACCGGGTACAATTTGTAGCAGGAGTACTTTTTTCTTCTTTCGTCTGCCTTTCCGTACCGGTTATAAATAATTTAGAGACTGTAAAACTAAAAATTTCCTGTGACCCTGAAAAGAACAGATAAGGGAAAGTGCAGGCCTCTTTTTCTCTTCCTTCGGGAAACTGTTGGGCTTCTTCTTCCATATCTTCAGGCGGTCTTCCTCATCTTCTTGGAGTAAGAAAATTATGTTTGATGTCTTACAATTTTTGTAGAAAAGTGTTCGCGTTTTCCAGGGAGCGGCGATCACCTTATGTCGATTATATAAAGACGTAAGAATAACAACAGTCTTTTTCTTATACATACACACAAGCATTTATGAAGAGTTTGGAGAACCACGAGACCGAAAAAGATATCCCTCTCAGTTGATAGCTGTAACCAGTCTGCATAACAAACCTGAAAACAGAAGAAAAGGAACATGCCCTAATATTGGAGAGGGGGGAAATAAATACATATCACCCATAAAATTTCACCGCGATATAAAGAAGGACGCGGTGCAATGACAGAAAACGTTTTCGAGGACACGGTGACATCTGAGGTTTACAATCTTAAAGACTTACTTCAGAGGTATTTCTGCACACTAACAGAAAAACTCACCGTAATTAATAAAGTCTTCCGGTGTTTTCTCGCGTATTTCTTGCTCCACGTAGAAAATAAATTGTTTAAGATCCACGATGAACTTTGCGGATATCGATATAAATACTTGCGCGGGGATATTCCTGTACACAATTTGGAAAATCACCATAATTATTGATGTCTTCCGGTGTTGTGATATCTTCTCGCGTATTCTAGCAACCCGCATAAGAAACGTTTTTTGGGATCACACTGAGTTTCGAGATTAACAAACTAAACCATCTTAAAAACACACCACGAAGGTAAATTCACTTTAATTACTGTCTTTTCCTACGGTATTGACGTGCCCCCAGTTATTTAAAAAGGCAGAATTTAAAACAAAATTAATTTAAATTATTTTCATAATATTATATTTTTAAGATTTTTTAGGACTATGGCGAGCTCTAAGGTAATTGCACAGATTAACCGACAGACAGGGTTCGGGCCTGGCTTGTCTTTCCACGATTCCACTCCCCACCAATCACGGTGGTTCGTGTAAGACAGCTTGAGCCCTTTTCCTTTCACCCTGTGAGGTAGGATCCTCTTGACAGATGATTCTGAGATATCGTTGCTCGAACACGGCAGACCTCCCTAAGAATAGAACTCAGTCAAGTTCAGAGTAGGCTAAAAGGTCTCTCTATCCTTGTCCTAGGTGGCAGGGCTTTTTTCCTTCGTGTTGCCTTCTATTCAATCTTTATATCAAAGGAAGTCATCCGATATCGAAACAAGGTAATCGTGCCACGACTCCTCGCAATGCTTTGTCAGAAGCAGCTTCATCCTTGCCGCCTTGTTATAGAATTTTCTTTTCCATACTTGGGTACACAATTTCTGATAAATATATCTTATATATTTTTAAAAAAACCTATTTTCAGTTCGTCCAAGCGTTCTGCAGGATGGATCAGGCTATTTTTTTTTTTTTTATTCTGTGGGAATAACCCACAGTTATGTCATTACACGTCATCAGACCCCCAACTTGAGTCTCTTTTGAGAATTCCTCAAAAAATCCTCATTTATTACGTAATTAAGGAACTTTCCGAGGTTATTAATCACTGGGATATTACTCAAGATATTCACAGCAGTTTAAAAACGTCTGAAAAGAATAGAAATAGGTTTTGAGCACGCATTTTACCTGCGACAGGAAAAAAAGAGTAAAACAAGGTGGTTGATGATGAGACGTGTTGTAAATGGAATAGGTTTTTAGTCGATTTTTTTAATATATATCGCTATTTTGTAATAATAAAGTTATGGAAAAGCACGGGTCCACTAGGTTTTTAGCCGATTTAAAAAAAACTTAATATTACTCTAGCTTCATAATATAATTATTATAATTAAAATAATAATAATAATAGTAAAACAGAATATTAAAGATAATGGTTATCCACGGGACTGGTCTAATGGTCTAGTAGAAACTCGTCGTCGTAAATCAGCCAATTTCGAAGTCGAAAGTTCTCAGGTTCAAATCGTAATAAATGTAGTTTTGGATTTGAATACTAGATCGTGGATACCGGTGTTTTTTGGTGATTGGGTATTAACTAACCACACGTTTCAGGAATGATCAGCCTGAGTTTTATTCAAGACTACACGATTAGCGATACAGTTAAATTACACTATATCGCTAATGAATTTAGTTGTTGATGCGATATAAATAAAAATATTTAAAAAAATAATAATGGCATTAAAAAAAAAGTGAATTTGTAATATTTCTACAAAAAGAAAAAAATTCCGGAAGGAAATGGTGGAAAAGATTGAAAACAGTTAAAGTAAGAAGGAAATATTTTCGTCTAATAGCCACTCAGTCCCTCAATTATATCCTCCAACGATTACAATACTTCCTTTAAAAAGATTCAAGGAAAAATTCTGTTTTAAAGATTTCTTTAAAATAATTAAATCAATTGATAATAAATTTCTACATAAATACAGAAATCACACCAAAATGAGAATGAAGGTAACCTATATATTTGTATATATATATATTTTCCTTTGTTTTTAAAGACAAACATTTGGTTTGACCAGCAATAAAAATTAATTATATTTTATTACACTAGTTTTATTAAAGTGAAAGTTAAAATTATTATAATAAATACTATTTACAAATTAGGTCATAAAATTAAATTCTATACTTTATTATTAACGTATTAAAAAAAACAAAGCAAAAAAAAAAATTTAAATCACTAAATAACAAGAAGTAGAGTTACATAAGTCATTTCATTTTAACTGATCTTTGTAGGTTTGGTAAACATTATACTTCTTTTAGAAAGAAGTTTAAAAAAAAGATCAGGTTGTAGAATAATAGATTAAAACGTAATAAAGAAATATGTAACGAAAAGGAAGAAACTAAAAAGTAAATAAAAAAAGAAGATTTATTTTAAACTATAATTACTATATTTAAAAGAAAAATTTCATTATATACAAACAAAACACACACACACACACACACACACACACACACACACACACACACACACACACACACACACACACACACACACACACACACACACACACACACACACACACACACACACACACACACACACACACACACACACACACACACACACACACACACACACATATATATATATATATATATATATATATACACACTCAAAAGATTTTAAATACTAAATGACTGATTTACATAACATAATACATTTAAAGCAGCAAGGTCTAAAGAAATAGATACCAATATTCATTTTACTTTCTCAAAGAAGGCTAAAATTAGGTACTTTAACAAAAGCACTATGTGTTACATAGAGTACTAGAAAATAATCCATTCACAACAATTTAGTTGCACATTCTTTTTTAAACAATTATATTTTTAAATAACAAATTAAACAATAGTTCAAACGGATTTCCAAAACAGACTTTTTGTTATTTACATTTCCAGTTTTCTATTTATTAATAACAACTATTTATATTAACAGTACAAATAAAGGAAAAGTGTTACTTGCCAGTGAAGCGAAAGAGATTAGATTTTGTTATTTTTTAATTAAAATTAAAAGGAAAAAGAAAAGAGAGAGAGCGTAAATGAACTATACAATCAGAAGAAATAAATATAGAGAGTTAATTGAAGAGGAAAAGAAAGCAGTTGATAAGAGAGGAGGGAAAACATAAAAATTGAAGAAAAAAGAACGAAGGATTAGAAGAAAAGAAGCCAGAGAAAAAAGATAAGAAAAAGAGGAAGATGGAAGTACTCCTCTTCCATCTTAAAGTGTGATGAATGAGAAGTGAGAAGAAAAATAAGGAGAATAAAATTGAAAATGAGGAGTAAAAAGAGGCGAAGGAAATGACAAAAAGAGGAAACTGGAGAAGGAAGAAAAGAAATAATAGAAAAGAGGGGAGAAAAGTGAGAGAAAAAAATAACGTGAAATAAAAAAAAGTAAGAGAAACAAAGAAGTAGGAGAAGAAAAAAGGAAAAGGAAGAATGGGACACGGGGGACAATGAAGAAGGAAGAGAAAAAGGAGAGAAGGACAAAAAAAAATTCCTTTCGGCACGCCAGAAGGTGGAGGTAGATTTCACCGGTGCTAAGTAGAGGATAAAAAAGATTTCCATCTTAAAATGAAGAAAAATTTTAAGTTTACTTAATACGACAATGGTTGCACGTGAAAAAAGTTTCACATGTTTAGCATACGACAAGCCCCATCTTCTTACCATCCAGCAAAACTTTGTCCATCCCTTACCGTAAGGGTTGATCATATAAAAAATTGTTTCAAACAAATGTTTTAAGTAATGTTTAGAGGACTAAGGACCACTTTAAACCGGTACTGTGCCTATTAAAGGAGGTTTGATTTTTTTTGTCTTCGAAACCCCATTTTTTCCACCCCCAGGGCCAATGGTTGGCGATATCAAAAAACTTTACTAATATAAGTTGTAGGCCCTTATCGAAAGAATAGTAGGAACTTTAAACGAGTTCGATATTTTACTTAATAAGGAAGTTTTAACGATATTTTGCATTTTTGATAAAGCCCTCCAAGGTCCGATTTTGCCCAAAACGAACTCGACCAAGATTTTGGATTTTTATATTTATGTTTCAATTTGAAAGTGGTTGGCGCAAAATTACGACAGTTATTGTGTCCACAACAAAGTGATATATATATATATATATATATATATATAAACTTTTGAACTGACGGTGATTTTGGGGTCTGATGGATGTGAAACGGAAAGATATGTCGAAATTTTCCGGAAGTCAAAAGCTACAAGAGGTAGCTTTCTTATGAAATCTACCTAAGACAAGAGAAGACGAATAATATGTTAATCCAGAAAAACAAGGGAATGAAATAAAAATAAAAAAGAGAGGTATAGATAAGTTAGACAAAAAAAAAGGAAGTTGAATAATAATATTTGTAAATATCTTTTCAGGAGAAGCAACTGTAAACAAGTTAATACAGTTTAAAATTAATTTGAAAAATGTAACTGGTATAATGTTTTAATGATAGACTTTTTTTTCTACTTACAGGAATTTTTTACGTTTTAGAAAGAAATTTTTTTTGTAAATGATGTTTATATATCTTAAATAATAGAAAAAAGCCGATCTCCGTGGCGGAGTGGCATCTTGTCATTTCATCCGGAGGTCCCGGGTTCGAATCCTGGTTAAATACGGTATTTTTTAAACGCTACAATATTTTATTTGCATATTTTTGCATACAAGATTCAAAGTTTTTGTGGTGGATTAATGATAATGAATTAATAGAAGCAAAAAAAAAAAAAAAATCTTGCGCATTTTTCGGAAGAAGGCCGACGTTTCGTTATATTATTTTGTTTACTTTTGAAAAAGCATTGCGAAAAAATTGCTGACAATGGATACCACAGTTAAATAAACATCAATGTTCCAACTTACAGCATCATACATTTTTTCAACTTTAAATTGAGCATAACTCAAAAACGACTCGACCAATCTTCAAAATATTTTCACATGCACGACTTCCCATACACTACTACAGCATATCTAAATTTTAATGAAATTGATATAGTAGTTTTGGAGATTTTTCAGCCACAAAACTTTATACATACGGCGTGTAACAGCCTATAATTTAAGCGAGTGGTATTTTCGTACTCCTCATACGGCAAAACGTAAAGATAATTCATCTTCACCCCCTCCCACTTCCACCATGTGACAGAAAGTAATACCGTACGTTTCTTCAAAAAATCAGTAAAAAATAAATAAATAAAGAAAGATTACATGTTTATAAAAGGTTTCCCAAGGACTCGTTTATGACATTTCCAGCACTCCCGTTAAATGGTAGTGGCAGTACCTGTTTTAACTCGGAATAAATGTATTTTAAAATTTCTATTACTTTCCTTGTCATCTCGCATACGATTTAAAATGATACGTCGATAAATAAAATTGATAAAAATGTTTTCTGGCAATTTCTATTTCTGAAAATTAGCTTATAAAATTACACACACACTTACATATAATTATAAAATCATGTTTAAAATCGTATCATAAAATAACGGAACCGGTTGTGCAAGCTGATTGAAATACATACACGTTCACATAAGTATGTGTGCAGAAATAAAAGTATACATTATTAAAATAGAAATACCAATAAAAATATTTAAAGTTTAAAGAAAGTAATATTAAAGGGAAAGAAATGAAAGTTGGTTAAAAGTAAAAGCAAAATATAAATTAATAAAAAAATCAAATCAAAAACAAAAGTGAAGGTGAACATATGCATATATAAAGTGCTATAATTTGTAAAAAAGGATAATTTAAATTTCATCTAACATTTTTTTGAATTAAATAAGTAGCCTGCATTTAACCTACGTTCTTTCGATTTGCCATTACAAAGAAAGTTTATACATAAAATAAAAATTATACAATCCCTTTGTAACAGAACTTTTACTAAGGTACACCCGTAAAATGAATAAATTCGGGTATATAAAATTTATACATAATTTCGTCTGGATGCTGCTCGTTAATGCTACCTTTTTCTGCGTAAAAGGCAAATAAATTCAACAGTTTATGTATATTGTTTTAATCAAACTTATACAATTTATCTTTTTTAACTGAAATGGATATTGTAGAGATAACGTGTGTGTGTGTGTGTGTGTGTGTGTGTGTGTGTGTGTGTGTGTGTGTGTGTGTGTGTGTGTGTGTGTGTGTGTGTGTGTGTGTGTGTGTGTGTGTGTGTGTGTGTGTGTGTGTGTGTGTGTGTGTATATATATATATATATATCTGAAAAGTGATCAAGCATTCGCTGAGGAACGATTCTCTCCCGCCAATTCTTCAGACATCAATAGTATACTCAGTTCAAAAAATGATGGAAAGGTCGAAGGTGAACAAGGTACAAATAGAAAAAAAATATTTTTTTTGCCCTGATATGGCTAAATAAGCTTTAAGCTTTTGTGTGAGATATGGAAATAAAATTTTGTGGCGTATGACAAATGGCATGCCAGACCGGGATTTGAATCCAGAACCTCCGGATGGAAGGCCGAGATGTTACCACTCTACCTCGGAGATCGGTGATTTCATAAAATTATCAAACCATAATTTTATAGTACAGAAACTGTTACAAATATATTAAGAAATACTGATATAAAGAAAAGGAAATCATATCTTTGCAAAAAAAAGTTAAAAAATTATTTAAGAGCTCATTTATACAAAGAAAGAACTATGTTCCATCCTTCGAAAGAACGGGAATTTAAAAATTAATTTGTAAATAATAATTACAATTTAGAATACACAGATGAAACTAAAAAATATCTGATATGGACACCACATGACTTCCTTGAACCCCCTATTAAATTACATATACACATTTTTAAAAGTACATAAAATTTTATTTCACTAATAACTTCTGATTTTTTCAAATTTTTTAAACAATTTTTATTATTGAATTATTATTCATTGTAAAACATTTTTACAACCAGAGGATTCTAATTATTAATAAATCAATATATTTAAATTAAAGAAAAGTTAAAAAAGAAAAAGGAAATGAAGTCTCATTCGAACCAATGTGCCTCTTGTAAGATACAAATATTTCATTAATTAAAATTTTATTTGGCTACAACTCTGAAACTAATGGAAATAAGTACAACTTATGATATATCGTTGAAAAGCTCTCAATAAGGGCTTATTTCTGAAGTTAATAAAAAGTCCAAAATCAAAACAAATTTGTTTTTTGGGCTTTTTGGGACATTTTTGGTCCAGCCAATTGCAATAAAAAGGGGAGGTGCAAAACTAGATGTTACAACAGTCTTAAATCCAAAATTTCAACATTCTACGGCTAATAGTTTTTGAGTTCTGCGAGATACATACGTACGTATAGACGTCATGTAGACACTAATCAAAGTGGATAATTCCGCAGAAATCTGAACACCGAAATGTTTCGCGATTACAATACTTTCTTTACTTCGTACAAGGAAGTAAAAATAATGACGTTGAATATGTTCCAGTATGAATCAGCCGTAATACTAGGTGCACTTTACAAAACAAGAAACTTATTAAGGATACTTTCGTAAAGAACCCTCAAAGGTCAATCAGAAAAACTTGAACTTGAAAGGTGGAAATATCCAGAATAACGAGATAAATCCATAAGATCAGAAAAAGAAATATCCAGAAGAGTCTTGGAAAGATTCTAAAAGAATTGAAGTTAAGATATTATTGTCCAAGATTACTTCAAGTATTTCATGAAAATGGTCTTGATTGATGGGTGAAATTAGAATGACACGCCGAAACAAGTCAAAATGGATTCACAGATGGTCAAAATGGATATTTCCACTGAAATCTGAAAACCGAAACATTTCGCGATCACTACAAATAAGTAAAAAAGACGTGTATTTAATCCCCTCCCTTAAAATTTATTCATTTCCAATTGGTTTAATGTTATATAGCATTTTTATCAGCCTTGTGATAAATTTGTTATCTTATTCGGCAGCAAATAAGAGGTGAGCATTAGATTGTAGTTATCTAAATCTGAATTGGCGGTATCAAACTGATTTAAACGTTTTTAAACAATTTTCGATTAGGATTACCTAAAACGAAAACAATTGTTATTTTTCCGTTTATTAATATTATAAATACTCATTACATATTACTCTGATTTCATTACTACATTTTTCTTGTAAATTAATATCTAATATATATGGGTACCCATGTATCACGCGTACCATTTTCTCCGGAATGGTTATTGTAAGACAGTCTACGCGTGGTACACGATTTTAACTTTTCACATTGAAACTGAAGTAATTATTAAACTTATACATACATAGTGGTACAAAATTGCACGGCAATCTCTGTAGATGATTCTATAGTCAAAAATAAGAAAAAAGTATCCCTTTCGGCATGTCGGAAGGAGGGGGTAGATTTCACCAGTTCTAAGTAGGGGATAAAAACGATTTCAGTCTTGAAATTAAGAAAAACTTCAAATTTACTTAATACGACAATAGCTGCATGTGAAAAAAAGTTTCACATGTTTAGCATACAAGCTCATCTTCTTATAATTCCAGCAACATTTCGGTCATACCTTGCCGTAAGGGTTGGTCATATCAAAAATTGTTTCACATTAAAGTTTTAGGTAATGTGTAGAGGACTAATGACCACTTTGAACCGATTTGATACTGTGCCAATTAGGGGAGGTATGATTTTTTTTTTGTCTTGGAAACCCCATTTTTTTTTACCGCCTTACGGTTGATGATATTAAAAAACTTTACTTAGATAAGTTTTAGGGTTTTATGCTCTTATCCAAAGAATAGTAGGAACTTTAAAAAAAATTTGATAATCTACTTAGTAGAAAGTTACAGACGACAGTTTGTTTTTTCGAAAAAGTCCCCCACTTCCACCCACTAACGAACTCGACCGAGATTTTGGGTCGTTATATTTTATGTATCAATTAGAAAGTGATTGGTGCAAAATTACGATAATTATCGTATCCACAAGAAAGTAAAATAAAAACTTTTGAACTGACGGCGGTTTTAGGGTCTGAGGATTTTGAAACGCGAAGATATGTCGAAATTTTCGGAAGTTGAAAAAACATGGTACCCATTACAATAGGTAGCTTTCTTATGAAATCTACCTAAAAGTTCATATAAACACAGGTAAGAAAACGGTTCAGTAGCTAGTTTTGACTCGCGAAACATTTTAAATCCTGTCTACTTCTCCCTCTGTGAAATTAAACCGTACTAAAATTCTTGGGGTAAAAACCGACTGGTGAATTTGGTGCTTTCCCATGTTTTTTTATCTAAGAAATTGAATAAAAGTAGTTCCAGACTTCTATCTCGTTTATGTTTTAAGAAAAACGGGAAAAACACGTTAATTTTTTTTTGTTGAAAAAACACTTTTTTAGGTTTAGAATAAAATAACTTTGTTAATTTACCAATAAACAAATAAAAATGTATGATTAACTTTGTAGAGAATTTAATTATGAGAAAATTGATGTAAATAACTTCTGTTAAAATTAAACAAAATTTTAGAAGTGCAACTTTAATTAGAAATAAAACACGCAAACTGGATCGAAAAGAGATACACGATTTTAAACAAAAAGTTTAAAATACGATTTTAAACAGATTTTAAAGATACAGATGTTAAGGATTATAAAAATAAATATGAAAAACAATCCTTCCAAAATATATTAAAAAATTTTATTTTTTCCTAATTTGAATATTCATTTGAATTTGTCTAGCATTTGAATATTCATTTGAGCAGTATTTGTGCTGTCATCGTCAGGTCAGTCAATCGCGATAGGTGATACCACAAATTTGTTTTCATTTCGAGAATAGACGGACATGTTTAATTTATGGTAAATTAAATAAAAATGCATTGACTACTGTGCTTGAATACCGGAAAAATTATCCAGATCGAAGGATACTAGATCATAAAACATTTGAGGCTTTAGAGAGGGGAATTCGAGAATCAAATATGTTTAAACCACAACAATTTTTATGTTTTTATTCATTTTTTTCTGTTATAGATAAATTCCTATTTCTTTTCATTTACATTATGTTGTTCAAACATTGTTGAAAATTGTATCACTTTTCCGATCCAGTTTGTTGTTTCGTTTTTAACTAAATTTGGAACTTCTCAAATTTTTGTTTGATTTTAATAGACGTTATTTACATAAATTTTTTCAGAATTAAATTCTCTGCAAAGTTAACTATAAATTTTCATTTGTTTATAAGTAAATTAATAAACTTACTTTATTTCAAACTTAAAAAAAGTGTATTTTCCGATAAAACATTTTTGTTTTAACCCGTTTTTTTAAAAAAAAACCTAACTTAGATGTCTGGGACCTCTTTTATTCAATTTCTTAGATAAAAAATCGTAAGAAAGCATCAAATTTACCCCACGATTTGTACCGCAAGAATTGTAGCACGATTTAATTTCACAGAGGGAGCAGAAACCAAGGCTAAATATTTCACGAGCCGATACTTGTTAACGAATCGTTCTCTGACCTATGTTAATATAGAAGTTTTTTTCTTATTTTTAGCTACAGAATCAGCTCCCGAGAAATAGCGGTGCAATTTGGAATGATTCTATTCATTAAACCGTCCATAAAGAATTATAATACAAACTGATTCGTTTTAAATACGTACCTACATGTAGTAGACCGATCAAAATAACTCAATTAGAGGGAAGAATCTTAATTACATTCATCTTATTTTTTTTTTTCAGCTTACACCCAAATGCTTCCACTTTTTAGATATTGAGTTTCCCTATTTTAATATTTAATTCTCCTTCTTTATTTATTCTCCTTTCGTCACCTTTTATATCCTTTGCTTTTATCCTTCTTTGTTTTCAGACCAAATTTCTTTCCTACTAATAAATTAAATTTTAATGAAATATAAAAATCCTAAAAAAAAAAAATATTGGCAACGCTTTCGGTTAGAATTTCAAAATTATAATAGCTAAAATACTAATATTCTTTTTTAAAGATAATGAGTTCATCGTACAAAACCTAACGTTAACCTTCTAATAAAAGTTATGAGCGAACAATTTGTAGTTTAAAGTATTTGATTTACATAATTTAAAATGTTAATTTTTTGTCGAGTCATGAAATTCCAAAAAAAAATTATTAGTAATATTTCTTTATTTAAAAGAATAAATGCTAAATAAAAAAAATAGTTTTTATTTATAATCGGAAAAAAAGGTATATAAAACACTATTTACCAATTATAAATCAGTTGCAAGACATCAAGGACATATTCTTTCTGGGTGTGAATGGCCAGTATAAGTTAAGAGGTCTGCAATAGAAAGGTTTGGTTGCGAATTACGAAAGGAACTCTTTGTCTCTAAGGCGAGTGATCGTTAATCATAAAGAAAAGTTATTAACTCCATCTGAAAAGACTAAAGAAAGAACGTATAACCTGACATTAATATAAAATTGGAATCCGAATTCACAAAAAATTTGTTCTTTATTGAAATAAAACCGAGTAAAATTATTTTCTTTTGTATTAAATAACTGCCCTGAGCAAAATAATAAATTATATTCATCCGCGTAGAACAGACACGAAGAGAAAAATATTTTGACATCTTAATTAATATTTTTAAATTATTAAATGTATTACACGTTCTGAAATATGGAAGACTTGAATTTATAAAATTTCATAATATTATTACAGATGTCATACAGAATAACCAGACTCCTACTTAAAATAAAAGGTCAGTCGCTATAAAGTGAACGGGTAAAACTCATTAAAATCAAGTTGACCTTGAAAAAACCCTCTTCACCGAGTTAAAATTTACTGGAGGGCAAACAACCAGTATAGTAGAATTAAAAAACCATAAAATAAAAGATGCCGGATGCAATAAAAACAAATAAAAAATGAATGAGTGAATTAACAAATATAATATTATTAAAAAAAGGAGAAACTTGTCAACGAGATAATAAGAAGAAGGGCAAAAAGTTGGAAAAGTGAAAGGTATGAAATAGTTGAAAAGAAAAAAACAATGAAATAATCGATAAAATAAATAATAAACAGAATTGATAAAGGAAACGAGGAGAAAAGATGGAAAAAAAAACAAAAAACAAGAAATGGACAAATAAATTAAGTAAAGAAATCAATAAAGGACGAAAGAAGGAAAGAAATAGAAATTAAATGAAAGTAAATGAAGAAAGAAAAAAAGAAGAGTAGAAAAAGAGAAAGCAGTAAGCAGGAAAAATTAAATAAAAAATAAAAGTAAAAGAAATTGATATTAATTATAACTGTTTATGTAAATGAAAATGGATACAAAAGAACTCAAGTACAGCGGATTCCGGATAATCGAACCACTTCGGGACCGGGACCATATTAAGCGACATTAACGAAAAATGAGGAGATACCTTAAACAGTACAGTACGTTCTAATTACTGAACGCAATTCAACGTCTTACTATTCACAATTTTATTTCTAATATAGTATTAAAATTACACACAAATCATTGTTAAATTGCTTTTGTAGCCTTACATCACTAATAATAAACAAAGCATGATAAACAAAAAACAGGGGTTCAAATCAAAATAATGAGTACCTTTTATGGTCAGTAAAATATAAAAATATGTACGTTAATGTCCCTTCCTTTATACTTTTTGAAAAAATTCTACTTTGCTCTGTCATTTTTTTAATACCTGTCTACAAAACTGGCAAACACGGTTAAGCTCAACTACGCCGGGAACCTCTCTATCGGGTGTTCTGTTATATTTTTCCCAGATGATGCAGGGAGAAATATCGCGAACTGAAAACACCAGAAAACTTCAAGTCAGAAGTACTCGGCATTGCACGATTATTAGCTGGATTTTTTTTATCGACTTATCAAAGAAAAGTAAGATAATACTATAAGGTGGGATTTGGGGGTAGAACTGAATTTTCTTTACGTTTTGAGGTACGAAGAGTAGGAAAAAAATATTTATTTAAATTATAATTTCCTTACGTATACAATTTGTGGCACAAGAATCTCCAAAACTATACGATCAGTTGAATTAAAATTTATATATGTTATAGTTGCGTATCTTAATTTTTCCATGTAAAATATTTGATGAAGATTGGTTGGGTCGTTCTTTAGTTACGTTCAATTTAAGATCGGCAACAGACAACATAATTTCAATTTGAGGTTATGTCGACTATGTTTTTTTTTTTTTCCTCTCTCTCAGCTCCCCTGGGTCGGACCGACTTATTGGTATTACGCCACCCAGGGGAGTGTCTTTATACTCAATAGGCCTTCCCGCCTACCAGCTATATACTGGCATGGCAGGTCGGCCTACCGGTAGCTCTTTTTGAGAGTAATCTTTTATTTTATATGCCCCTTTCAGGCTATGTGTTGGTGTATTTTTCATACGCGCTAATGCAGTGAGTCACAGCGGTGAGCGAATCTAAACTTGATACTTGTGAGTGTAGTATCGACACGTATTTTTTAATTATTTCATCAAATTTCATAAAAAAATTATACCTACTTTACTTTTCTCATTTGATTTATGTTTTGTATATTTCTTTCGAAAAAAATAAAAAATAATTTTACAAAAAAGATAGCGTACAAAATATAACGAAAAGTTTTTTTTGTGCAGAACTTCGCAAAAAAAAAAAACAGCTATCTTGCCTACCTATTGTAGCAGCAAACAGAAAGAAATATTAACATATGAGGTTTATATTATTATCGTCTATGCCATTAGAATTCATTTATCATCTCCCTAACGAAAGAAACGTTTTAGAGATAGGGACAAAGACCGTTGGATAAGGTATCCACCTCTCTATGTTTTGTTTCAGGTCCATCACAGGTACTGCAGACACGAAAGCAGAAACTACACGACAAAGATACCTTTCTGGCCTTGCAGTTCCCCCAATCCCTTCTAGGTACACGAGTGTCTAAAAGAAAATTTCGCTGGTGTTTCTTTTGTATACCCACGCGTACGCGAACAAATTGACAAAACATTAATTTTAAATCCTCCCAGCACTCTTATAACCTACCGATAGAGAAGGAAAGGAAGACCGCCGGAATACAGCAGACAAAGCGGGAAGAAATCCAGCAGTCGTTTGACATGGATAACAAAGATGCGTGTACTCTCTATTGTGATGCCCTTCTCACAATTAACGGGTCTTTCAAGGGTAAGGTTGTATATATTTACAACCAACAAACGCTGAGAGCAAGGCAAAAAAAATAAGACACGAAAGAGGCAAGAAGGACATCCCACGACAGCGAATTCAGCCAAGCCCATTCTGATGGAATAAGAAGAAGAAGACGAATACGAAGGATCTCCATAACCCAGATTCCCTATCTTTCTTTCAGCTTAACAATTACCAGTCAGACAACAATCTATAGACATCACAAGCGACTCCCTCCGCGAAGGGACTGCATTTAACTCTCCAAAACTACGGGTTTTCCCCATCAGGCGCATTCTTATTAGACCGAAATACATTAAGTGATGGTCTGAAGGGGAATTGCGTCGATAGGATGTAGGAATAAGTAGGAAGGAATAACTCAAGTAAATTATTTGACAATTACGATCTATAGGATTCGGAACACAACCCAAAATCCATCCATCTATGACTAAAAATAAATATATAATCACTACTTAAAATTGAATACCCGCCAGATAAACGGAGTGACCCAGTAACAAGAGTCTGATGTCAAGGCTCTGCGATGAATAGGAGAATAATATATTCCATGAATATTTGCGTTTCGTTCTCTGGTATACTCGTATTTTTGCAAGAGGGCTTCCTTTACTACCTTCATGTGTAAAATACGGCTGAAGTCCGTCAATTAATTTTTTGGATGTTGTGTAGATACGTGTTTGTTTTTGGGTTCACCTTTTACTCAAAAATTTAATTACGTCTAGTTTTTGAGTATGTTTTAAATAATATGATTTGTTGAGTATATCATTTGAGTATCTTTAAACTATTTCGTCATCAGTCCCAAACAACTTCAAAGAATTAAATATTACGCAGACCAGTACATAAAAAACTTTTCTAGCGGTTAAGAAGTTCTTTCTTAGTTCATCAATTTAAAAATAACTGTAAAGGGTCATAATGTAAAAAGAAACCTTTCGGCACGCCGAAATGCGGAGGTAGATTTCACCGGTACTAAGAAGGGGATAAAACGATTTCCACCTTAAAGATAGAAAAAACTTCAAATTTACTCAATACGACAATGATTGCGTGTGAAATAAAGGTTTCAGAAGTTTAGCGTACGACAAGCCCCATCTTCTTACAATTCCAGCAAATTTTGGTCATCCCTTGCCGTAAGGGTTGGTCATACCAAAAATTGTTTCAGACAAAGGTTTCAGGTGATGTTTATAAGACTAACTATCACTTTAAAGCGATTCGATACTGTACCTATTAAGGAAGGTATAATTTTTTCGTCTTCAAAACCCTATTTTCCACCCCGTGAGCCAATGGTTGGTGACATCAAAAAACTTTACTGGGATAGGTTTTAGGCCCTTATCCAACGAACAGTAGGGACTTTAAACGAATACGATATGTTACTTAATACGAATGTTATAGCGATATTTTGTTTTTTCGTAAAAGCCCCCCTATTCCACATCCATGGTCTAATTTTGGCCATTAACTAAGTCGACTGAGATTTTAGGACGAGTTATTTTTAAGGAACAATTTGAAAGTGATTGGCGAAAAATTACGGCAGTTATCGTATCCACTAGAAAGTGAAACATACATATATATATAAATGTATATATAACTTTTGACTGACAATGGTTTTCGGGTCTGGGGGATGTGAAACGCAAAGATATGTCGAAATTTTCCGAAAGTCGAATCATGGTACCAATTACAATAGGTAGCTTTCTTATGAAATCTACTTAAAATGTACTAAATCAGTTCATCTATTGGTGACGATCTTCCTGGAGGTCTCTTTTGGTCCAAAGTAGCCCGAAGTAGTATTAATGAGCTATTCGTCTCTTATGGAGATGGAAGACGGACTGAGATTTTTGGCGACTCTGTACACTCTTCGAAAAGAGTAGACGTATGATCTACTACGTAAGATAAATTTAAAAATTTCCTAGAAAGAAAACTTTTATCAATATAATAAAATAACGTTTACAACGACGAATTTTTTTCTTCTCGATGAATTAATTCATCACAGAAATTTTGAGAAGTTTGTACGGGGTAATATGAAAACAGAATCTTGTAGTTTATGAAAAATATTATACCTAACAGGGATTCGAATCGGGGACTTCCAAATGAAAAGCCAAGATATTCCCCCATACTCCTCCACGGAGATAGGCATTTCGTTTATTATTTTATCTAATTTTATTTATGTTCATTTATTTACAGTACAGTAATATTAATTAATTGAAGGAATAATGTATAAACTTACATTAACTTATTTACTTACATTAAATTTAGATTATTTTAACGAACACATATATGTTTTATTTACTTCTAAAATACATGTTATTTACGGTTTCTTTATACAAGGTGTACTACTTTGTTCGGAAAGGAATGAATATATATATATATATATATATATATATATATATATATATATATAATGATACTAGACATGAATTTAAAATAAATTGTCACAAAGGGTACTTTTATTTAGTCTCACCATCCTGGCGCCTTAAAAATTCAGGGTTGCCAATAATGAACAGTCAGATTATAACCGATCCTATAATATATTAATCTTTTTTAGGATAAAAACATATTAAATTATCCGTATATATTAAAGAACCTTTATATACCATCTTATATAAACGACTTCATTTATGTTTCTAATAACATAACCTCAATTTTAAAAAGCAGTTACAAAAAAATGTAATTATACATTATAATTGTTTTATTAATTATATTTAATGCTTCATAAAAGATTGATAAGAAATAGCAGTAATAAAAAAATTAAGGAGACATTATTTTATAAAATATCTTTATTATACAAGAAAAATAAATTTGCCGATAATAAGAGTACATAAAATAAAGATAAGAGTAAAAATTAAAAATAAAATCTCGGAAAAAATAAAAGGTAAATAATACTGAAGCCATGTAACGAATGGCTAGAGAAAGAAACAAGGAGGGAGCGAGAGAGATAGATTGAGCGAGAAATTAAGTTATAACCATAATTGTAATTGACTTATGCTTTCACTCAGTATATTTCTTGTAACAAAAATAATAATAATAAAAATTTATTCACTGTACCAAGACGGTATATAAATAAGTATATAAACTGTTGCAAAATACAATTAATTAAAAAATAAAAAAGGAAAAGTTAGCATGATTTAATAACGTAAAATTAAACATTAAGAAACATAAAGAAAAAAGGTAATTAAAATAATAAAATATAATATACGATTAATAGCAACAAATTTTATCGGTAGATAATCTGAATTAACAAATATTTGGTGTGTTAATTTCCAAATATTATTAATATTAATGCTATAAAAGTTTTCTGTTTGTAATAACATAAAGATTTAATGAAATATAATAAAAGTAAAAAAATAATTAACAGATAATACAAGAGAGAGTGCATCACATGATTTTATTAATAAAAAAAACTAAAAAATAAAAATTAATGATTTACTGATTTAATTTAAGCTACAATTAGGATAAGTTAAGAGAAATAGTTGATAATATGGATTCATAGCGAGAAGAGATAATATAATTTGTTTAGATCAAAAATTAATTTAAACGTCAGAAAATCATTTTTAAAAGTATATGTTTGGAGCGTAGCTTTATATGGAAGTGAAACTTGGATGATCAGAGTACCTGAGAAGATAAGATTCGAAACTTTTGAAATGCGGTGCTATAGGAGAATGTTAAAAAACACACGGGTGGATAAAGTAACAAATGAAGAGGTGTTGCGGCGAATCGATGAAGAAAGAAGCATTTGGAAAAATATAGCTAAAAGAAGAAACAGACTTATAGGCTACATATTAAGACATTCTGGAATAATCGCTTTAATATTGGAGCGACAGGTAGAAGGGGAAAAAATTGTGCAGGCAGGCAACGTTTGGAATATGTAAAATAAATTGTTAGGGATGTAGGATGTAGAAAGTATACCGAAATGAAACGACTGTCAAACGATTGAAGACAAAAAAGAGCGAGAAGAGAAAATTAAATTAAAATTTTTATTTTAAGATTAGTATAGTGGATTCCGGATAATCGGAAAATTTGAGGACCGGGACCGCATGGCTCGTTTAAAGTGATATTAATGAAAAATAAGGAGATACATCCAACCCACCGGGTTGGTCTAGTTGGGAACGCGTCTTCACAAATCAGCTGATTTGGAAGTCGAGAGTTCCAGCGTTCAAGTCCTAGCAAAGTCAGTTATTTTTACCCGGATTTGAATACTAGATCGTGGATACCGGTGTTCTTTGGTGGTTGGGATTCAATTAACCACACATCTCAGGAATGGTCGAACTGAGACTGTACAAGACTACACTTCATTTACACTCATACATATCAACCTCATTCGTTCTGTGAATTATTATCTGAAAGGAAATTACCGGAAGCTAAACAGGAAAAAAGAAAGAAGGAGATACATCCAAATACAGTATAGTATAAGAGGTCTGTTCAAAAAATAACCGAAATTTTTTAATTACGCGCCAACGGAGATATTTAGTGACGTGTGTTTGGCAGCATTGTGTTCCGCATAACATCTTCTGTAATCACATGTTCTTTGATCTGTTGATACCTCGTTTAGCTTTCGTGTTATTTTTATCTGAATGCAATATGTTTTAAGTGTTAGTAACGATTTTTGTAATGTACGTTTTTCGGGAGCAACGATACAACGTAAAAGTTTCTGCGAAACTGGAGAAAACTTTCACAGAAATTTTTCAAGTTTTGAAACAAGCTTAAAGAGAGATTCTCTGGCTCGTACGTAAGGCTGTGAATGATTTTCACGATTTAAAAGTGGTCGTCAGTCAATTGAAGATGACGCTCGACCAAGAAGACCTTTGACTTCAACTGATGACACCTGTGTTCAGAAAATCAACGATCTGGTGCGTACAAATCGCCGATTGGCTGTCAGAGAACTTGAAAAAGAGGTTAGAATCTCAATTGGATTATGCCAAGATATTTTAACTGAAAAATTGAACATGCATCGAGTCGCAGCAAAATTTATTCCTCGTTTGATGACCAAACAGCAGAAAGAACATCGAATGGAAGTTTGTCGGCAACGTTTTGAACGAGCCGATGAAGATGAAACATTCATCCGAAGGATCATAAAGGGAGTCGAAAGCCGGGTTGACGGCTACGACATTGAAACAAAAGTTCAGTAATAAAAAATTCGCACATTACAAAAACCGCTACTAATACTAAAACAAGTCGCACTCAAATAACAATACACCAAAAATAAACGAGATATGAACAATCCAAGAACATGTGGTTACAAGGGGGGTTATGCGGAACACAGTGCTGCCAACCGCACGTCACTAAATATCTCCGTTGGCGCGTAATTAAAAACGTTCGGTTGTGTTTTGAACAGACCGTGTATATTAATTATTTAACACCATTTAACATTTTATTACATAGAATTTAATTTCTAATTCAGTATTAAAGTTAAATTGCTGTGCAGTATAGCTTAGAATTATGTGGTGCGTTCTGTTCTTTCGGCGTTAGGTTGGTTGCTCTGTGAATTCATTGGGCGTTTCTCAGTAATAAACAAAAACGTTAGTAGTTTGATTAAACGTGCTTCCTTTCGTTTCGTTTGTCGAAATCAGTAGTTGCGGGAAACGTAATGGTCCTTTTGATAGAGAAACGCATTTTTCAACTTGAAAACGTCTTTCTTGAAGGTATCAAGTATACTGATTTAGTGAAGAAAATGTTTTCTGAAAAGTTTCAAAAACTCCTGTTCCTCACCGCAATGCAGTTTAAACATCGAAAAATTTCGGGCAACAGTCACTGTTGAAGACGCTGATCAAAGCGGAAGACCATCTAAACTAAACGAACAGAAACTGCCTGATATTTCGGATACTATGGACGAAATTCCATCAAAGTTAATGCGAAAGTTAGCACAGGAGCAAGATATCAAACTTGCTACCGCATATATAGCTGTAGTAAAAGAACAGAAACTTTTTCCCTATAAAGTAATGTGTTCAAAAACTGAAAACTACATATCATGCCAAAAAATTAAATTATTGTCAATGGTTTAAACGTTCTCTTCATCAAAATTCAAGAGGTATCGATATTAGGTTTTTTTTTTTTTTTTTTTTTTTTTAAAAATTAAGCGTGGTCTCATCTGGGAAGGAATATTAATTCATAAAATACACGACTAGTTGAAAACTAACCCTCTATAAATTAGACGAACAATCTTTACACAAAGAAAAAATTGGAGTCTGGGTCGGTTTGCGTAGAACGCGTATTGTGGATCCAATATTTTTTGAAAATACAGTTAATAGTGATCATTATTGTGTTATTTTAACAAAGTTCATTAGTCAGTTAACAGAAGTGGAAATCAATCACGGTTGGTTCCAACAAGATGTTGCCACAGCGCACCTAGTTAACAAGTAAAAGACTGTTTTTTCGAAATGACTTAGGTGAACGAATCATTTCGAGCGATTTGTATTCTGTACGATCGCCCGATCTGATTCCTCTAGATTACTTTCAACAGGGGGCAGCGAAACAAGCAATGTATCGCAACAGACCACGCACGATTGACGAAGTAAAAACCACAATAACGGTATACATACGAGACATTCCAGTACATCAGCTGGTTAAAGTGTTTGAAAACAGATTGAAACACGTGCTGTGTTGGACTGATGTTGGAGGAGTCATTTTCAACACCTTTTTTAAACTATTTCAGTTACTGTAATATCCGTTTCTATAAAATAATTAAATAAAAATACAAAGTAATAATTAAGAAAATTTCGTCATTACACTTCCACAATTTCAGTGCACAGCAAATTTTCGACCTTACTGTATAAACAAAGCTGTTAAATTATTTTTGCAATCTTTTACATCATTAATATAAAAATAAAGCTTAGTAAGCAAAACAAAAAGAAGAGATACAAGTCAAAACAATACATTATGGGCCGTGTCTTTTGTGTCTTATGGGCAGTAAAATACAAAAATATATATTTTAATATCTTTTACCTTTTGAAAAACGTTTTCTGTTTTGCTCTGTCGTCTCCCTTCTACGAAGCAGTTCTACTAGCGGGTTTCCTTCACTACCTTTTTGTATAAAATATTTCTGAAGTCTGTTGAATATTTTTGCACCTTGTGTAGATATGCTTTTGATTTTTGGTTCGTCTTCATTTTCGTCAACTTCGTCCAATGTTTTTGAGAAACTATCTTGATTATTTCGTCATCCCTCCTGCACAACTTGAATAATTACGGACTGTGCAGACCAGTACGTAACAAAACTTTTCTCCTAATTGTTAAGGAGAAGTTACTTCCCTCTCTACAGCTTTTGAACAACTTTAACTGACTTACATCAATAATAAAATTGTGTTATTTAAGAGTAAATTAATGAAACACAAGGAAATAGTGCGCATTGTAAGCGGCATTTTAGGCCGTCAACCAGTGTAATTTTATAAGAATTATACCAATATGTTTTTGTTTTTACAAAATTGCCTCAATTAAACGGCTGTCGCGAAATACCGGTGGTTGTATTAACCGGAATATTACACTATACTTATATTAATCACATCAGAAATTTCTTGCGATAATTCCATTTGTAACAAAAAAAGAAATGTTTCAGCACTTCGCTAAAAGGATAACTAATAGAAAAAAAGATTGATCATAAGTGTAAAAAAAAAATTCAAAATTATTAATAGTATAAAATTTTAATTATATAACGACGAGAATAAAAAAATTAATAGGGAAAAATTGTACGCACGGGCTGGTCTAGTGGTGAAAGCGTTTCTCAAATCAGTTGATTTGGAAGTCGAAGGTTCTAGCGTTCAAATCCTAATAAAGTCAGTTATTTTTACACGGATTTGAATACTAGATCGTGGATACCGGTGTTCTTTGATGGTTGGGTTTCAATTAACACACATCTCAGGAATGGTCGAACTGAGACTGTACAAGGCTACACTTCATTTACACGCATACATATCCTCATTCATCCTTTCAATTATTATCTGTACGGTAATTACCGGAGGCTAAACAGGAAAAAGAAGGGAAAAATTGTAGTTGTCAATGGAAACTACATACAGAATGATATTAAAGTTTGGAAACGGCTTCATATTTAAAAACTGAGTGATATTTGGAGGTATAAACAAGTGGGGATCTACACGTTACAAAATTACAATTTTATGGTACCTTTGACATTTTTGTTCGCCCATCTTGGCGGCGATCAAAATCTTTTAATCTGCCGTACTGAATCAAACTTTGTTTTTAAACAGGAAATTGGACGTGTGGTAGATGATTTTAATGTAAAATGTTACAACAAAAACGATGGTAAAAACCGTTTTACGATAAATTATTTTGTTACTGAGTTGTAGGTAATCAAAATTATAAAAACGAAAATGTCCAAATAGTAAAAAAAAAAAAAGTTAATATAAAACCGTAAACATTAAACTAAATTTTAAAATTATATACTGTGATAATTAAAGTAATTAATATCAGTTGACCTAACCGTTTAAGGCGTAGTAGTGTTTCAAATTATTAGTTATTGCGTATTTCTACACTTGTTAGAGTTATTTATTATTGTGAAGGCTGTTATTATTAGTGTTTGGGCCATTAAAGTTTGTTATTAAATGTAATACGGGATGTTTTGTCTTGTTTTATTACTACCACTATGTTTTCGTTTTTACAACTTTAATTGCTTATAATTCGAAAATGAAGGCATTTATTGAGTAATGGATTTCATTGTCGTTTTTCTCGTAAAGATTTACGATCATTGAATAATCCAAGGTAAAAACGTGGTAGTAATAAAACGAGATAAAACGCTCCGAATTTTTTTTTTTTATTTCTTATTAACTTCCGAATTACATCCAATAACAAATTATATACAGTTATAACTTTGAATTTTATAGACTTTTCCGTTTTTGCAAATTTGAATTCTTATAACTCTAAAACGAAGGAATTTAACAAAAAACGGGTTTTCTATCGTTTTAGACATAAACATTTACATAAAAACCATATATCACATCTCCATTTTGCTAATAAAAAAAGTTTAATACAATATGACGGGTCCAAGATCGAGAACAAAACTTTTAAACGCATCAAAAACAGTAATTTTGTAACTACGAGGTGGGGTTATTAAATAACAAGACTAATTCTGCTACAGAAGAGCTGCACATGTACCAAATTCGTACGACCGTCAGCTTCTTTCTTTTTTCTATTTAGCCTCCGGGAATTACCGTTTCGGTATTATTTCAGAGGATGAATGAGGATGATATATGTCAGTATAAATGAAGTGTAGTCTTGTAATGACTCAGTTCGAACATTCCTGAGATGTGTGGATAATTGAAACCCAACCACCAAAGACGACCGGTAACCACGATATAGTATTTAAATCCGTATAAAAGTAACTAACTGCCTTTACTAGGACTTGAACGCCACAACTCTCGACTATTAAATCAGCTGATTTGGAAAGACGCGTTCACCACTAGACCAACCCGGTGGGTTACGACCGACAGATGTATAGTGTGAAGCCTTCTGTTTCGATAGTTGTCACTTCAGTTCCTGCAGACATATTAATCTGACATATTAGATATGACGTATTAGATATCTGACATATTAATCAGACATATTAATCGTTGCCTTCGTTTGGATAACATTTGTGTTTTTGTTTTTCCGAAAAAAAATGTTTTGTTAGAGCAAAGAATTGTCGCGAAAATTTCTTTGGAAAAAACCGTTACTGAAACTTATCTTTTATTAAAAAAAATATACGGTAATGAATATATATCATATGCGCAGGTTATTGAGTTGTTTAAGCATTTCCAAGATGGCGGAGAAGACGTTGAAGACGATGTTCGCTCGGGTGGTTCTTCTACGTCAAAAACGGATAAAAATATTGAAAAAATTGGTAATCTGATCCTGATGGTCAAACTATTAATCAACATTACAATCTTGAGTTCCTTGCTCAATTCCTGGAAAAAATAAAAAATTGACCCAAATTGTGGAAGAACAAGTCACGATTTCTTCATCAGGACAACGCATCGGATCACATTTCACTGTCTGCCACGAGGTTTCTAGCCAAGTATAACATCCCGGTGTTAGACCATCCGCTTTATTCACCTGATCTGGTACCATGTGATTTTTACTTGTTACCCAAAGTCAAATCTGCATTAAAAGGAACAAGATTTCAGACCGTTGGAGCTGTGAAAGAAAAAGCGGCACGCGTCATGAAAGAGCTCACAGAAGAAGACTTCCAGCACCGTTTCGAACAATGGAAAATTCGCATGGACCGTTGTAGAAATAGAGAAGGTGTGTATATTGAAGGGGATAATAACTAAATATGTATAAATTTAAAATAAAAAATTTTACAGCAGTCTCGTTATTTATAGCAACACCTCGTACGTAGATTATTGTATCTATGTACACCCTTGAGGTAAACACTTGTTTCTACCTCCTAGTATCCCTGAATATAAAGCCGTTTCCATACTTTAATATCACTCTATATATGGTTAAATTTGAATATTGAATGTCCAGTTTATAGAAAATTTTATATTGCTATTTCATTTTTTATCAACAAAATAACATTACTTAGGTAAAAGGAAATAATTTAATTATAATTAAATCGGTCTGAAAACATTATAGATGTAGTTTATAATCTATAATACTGATGTACTGATTAATACGTACCTACATCAGTATTATAATACTGATGTAAGTCAGTTATTAAAAAATTGTAACGGAAGCAAAATATTCTTTCTTGTTTGAAAAAATATTAATTGTGTATTACGAAAATAATAAAAAAATATTTATTTTTTTATTTTTTATTTCCAAACAAAACAGTAATTATAAATACATAGAAATAATTAAAATTTTTAATTATATACATGTATGTTATATAATTAATATAGAATTAAAGAAAGATTTGACAAGCCATGTTTTTATCTAGAAAGTTCGTTTTATTAATCTTTTAAATGCAATCTCAAAATATAGTATAATATTTTAGGTGGGATTATTACTTGGCATAATAAATTCAATTTGAAAATTACG
The DNA here is from genome assembly GCF_047948215.1 of Lycorma delicatula. Classification (NCBI taxonomy): domain Eukaryota; kingdom Metazoa; phylum Arthropoda; class Insecta; order Hemiptera; family Fulgoridae; genus Lycorma; species Lycorma delicatula. The sequence continues at coordinate 27,705,816 of NC_134465.1, read as the reverse complement.
AAGAACAAAACAACGGTAATGAATTGCGAGAAAGATGACGATAACGAAACGTTAACTATTAATACAGAAGAACGAGATAAACCAGAAGTTGTAAAATATTATTATTTAAATAATAAAAAGGATAGATGAAGTAAACAAGATATAAAAAAGCAAAATTAAGTAGGAAATGCCATTACTAAATTCAAGAATTATTAAACAATCCTTAAGAATATTTGTCTTTGAATGAACTCTTTTTGTTAACAAACCACGGGTAGAAAATAACGAATAAAAAAAGATAATAAAAGAATTTTAAATGCGATGTAAACAGGAGAATGTTAATATTAGGTTGGCTGATAGTATACGAAATGAAGAGATTTAAAAATATTACTGTATAACAGCATGCTAAACCCGATGAAAAAATTATATTCAATTCTGCAAGTGACACCTTCATTCTTTTCGTAACAGGATAAAAAACATTAACTGAGATTAATACTCATTTTCCTTTAAAGCATTATTTATTATAATCAAAAGGAGTAAACAGAATGATGCATGAAGGAAGTAATAAACTTTCAGGAGGTGTTCTATTGATGAAAATAAAGAAAAAAGTTTATATAAAAATAGGTTCGAAACGCTTCGTTAGCGAGTGACGGCTGACGAAGATTACACCCTGATCTCTGCGCCTTCGGTAAAATTAAGTTACAATGTAATCCTTGGGATCCGAATTAAAAGGTTCATTTTAAATAAAATTAATTTTTAATCACCTTTAAAGATGTCTAAAAAATTATTCTGATTTTCAAATTTTTATAAAATATTTAATTATTTTATTTTATAATATTGAACATTTTGTTTCTGCCACATTTTGATATATTTGTTTAAAAAACCTTCGAAATTCTTACGTTTGTATTTAGTTTTCCTGAAATTTATTCGTACCATTTTACTCGAAATCAAATTCTCTACGTATTTATTATCCATTTAACGAAGTTATTTTACGCCAAACAGATCATACTGTTTTTCGATCCCAATCTTTCTGTTTTACCCCACATTTCTCAAAAAATTACTAAGAATACAGTTCTTTAATTCTTAAAAAAAATGTTTCAAATCAGATTTCATATAAAACCACTAAATTTACTGCTTAATTTGGATTCCAAAATTTCTCAGAATTACAGTCTGGCTTAATTTTATCGAAGGTGCAGAAATCAGGGAAACCTTTTTCACTGGCTGACAATTTCTAACGAAATGTTTCCCAACTTATGTTTATATGATCTATTTTCTTTACTTTCATCAGTAGAACCAGAAATTTTGTTAAATTCTTCGTGATTCCTCTTTATAAAGCAACCAAGTTACGCCGGTCTGCGTGGCGCGAGTGGTAGTATCTCGGCCTTTCATCCGGAGGTCCCGGGTTCGAATCCCGTACAGGAATGATATTTTTCATTCGCTACAAAATTCCATTTCCATATAAAATTTAACCTCTTTCTATAGGAAAACAATGAATAATGAATAATAATAGCAGCTACTATCAGTTAGCGATAAAAATTACTCAAAGTTGTTTATATAAAAAGGTAATTTCATAAGAAAGCTACCTATTGTAACGGGTACCATGATTCGACTTCCGGAAATGTTCGACATTTCTTCACATTTCACATCCTCCAGACCCCAAAACCACCGTCAGTTCAAAAGTTTATATATATATATTTCACTTTCTTGTGAACACAACTGCCGTAACTTTGCGCCAGTCACTTTCAAATTGAAACATAAATACAACGACCCGAAAAAAAAAATCGCTATAACTTTCTTATTAAGTAAAATATCGAATTCGTTTAAAGTTCCTACCATTTTTTGGATAAGGGCCTAAAACTTATCCAAGTAAAGTTTTTTTGATATCACCAACCACTGACTCAGGAGGTGGAAAAAATGGAGTTTCGATAAAAAAAAATCATACCTTCCTTAATAGGCACAGTATCTAATCGGCTTAAAGTGGTCGTTAGTCCTTAAACATTACCTAAAACTTTTGTTTGAAATAATTTTTGATATGACCAACCCTTACGGCAAGAGATGTCCAAAATATTGCTGGAATTGTACGAAGATAAGGTTTGTCGTACGCTAAACATGTAAAACTTTTTTTCACATGCAACCGTTGTCGTATTGAGTAAAGAGTAAATTTGAAGTTTTTCTTAATTTTAAGGAGGAAATCTTTTTTATACCCTACTTACCACCGGTGAAATCTACCTTCGCCTTCCGGTATTTCAAAAGGGATTTTTTTTTTAATACAATCCTTTCAATCAATTAAACAAAATTAAAAAAAAAAATTCTCCTGATGATAACATAATGCCGAAAGCATTCGTTTTTTTGTTTGTTTGCTGTAATTTGATTTCAGTTTGTTTTTAATTATATTAGGCTATTTATGATTTCAATTCATTTTCATTTCATTGAAAATTTTTAAAGATTTCTCGAAATTTCAGCAAGTTTTTTTTTAACAATAAAAGAATGAATACCTTAAATACATAAATTACATTACCCGAAGATAACTTAATAAGAAAACAACACATTCTATTTAACATTATTATTTTTTTACTATATTTTCGACATTATTATTTTATTTAACATTTTATTTTATTTAGCTTAACTAATTTAAAGCTTTTTAAAAAAATGTATATACAGCCTATTAAGTTACGGAATGATTAATTAAAGGCTGTTTTAATCGTTAATTATTATTATAAAAAACTTTGCTGGTACTTAAAAGAGATAAACAATCAGTTCCTTTCCTCATTATAATATATATATATATATATATATATATATATAGTGAGAAAGAAAGAAAGAAAGGAAGAGAGAGTGAGAGAGTGAGAGATAGAGCGAGTGAGAGGGAGGGGGAGCTTTAGCAAATTCTGCTATCTTGAAATTATTTATTTTTGGCTTAGAAATCATCATACCCCAAGCACCCAAGCGGTTACCATAGAGCAAGCAACACATTAATTTTAAATGGAAAGAGAAGGGTTGTTATAATATATGTATTTTAAAGGGCACTGAAAAGAAAAACTTTTATTTAAAAATCTTCGGTTTCTAACAACCCCGACCAAAATAGTAACCATCAAATTTTGCATGACTAGTTTCAAAAGTAGTCTATTAAATAACTGTTTACCAGTAAAAAACTAAAAAAAAAAGAAAAATTTAATAAATTTCTATACCGCAAAAAGATCTATTTTTCGGTGTGAACCCACTACCTTTGAAACAGTGTAGGCCACTTTTGTAGCTGGCTATGAAAAATATTACACGATTACAATTTTGGTTAGGGATACTTTAAAACTTTTATTTTTCTATGCCTTTTAAAATAACCTATTATAAAACTACTCTTTCCATCTAAAATTTATGAGATGTCCGCCCCCCATAGGGGTCACGAAACCCATTAGGGGTTAAAGATCACGAAATCCATTAGGAGTTTTATGATCTTTTTGAAAAAAGAAGTTGACCACAAAATTGTTATATTTCTCTGGCAAGGATTAATTAATCTTATATAATGAACGAATTTTTATATTCAAAAAATCTGTTTTAATTGATAATTTAAAAATTCGGTTAAAAATATGCAATATATAAAAAGAGTGTTTTTCGACTTTTGGAAAAGGGGAGGGATAATTTGGAGGTAATATATTTGTTTTTAAATGGTAAAATAAGTAAGTGAGCTACGCATGTACTGGCTTAATATAAAATGGGGTTAGGTTTCAAAAACCTTTTAGAAATTAACACCAAAGAAACTTATCTATCCCAGTACCTGGAGATACTAATCCCAAACATTTAACAACAAATTTCTCCCATATACACGAGTTTTGTGCCAAATTTAATCAAAATCGGTCTATCCAGTCAAACGTTATTAAGCTTAAAAAACGCCAAGAGATGTACTTCCATACATGCGAACATTATCCACCATTTTTACATGCTTTTCTTAAGGTCACTTTCGTTCCAAGGTTAACGGTTTACGGTCCCACGGAGTAGTACACATGCGCAGTAGGTACATACTTACATATGTTTTGGTATATTTTAATAAATTAATAACATTAACTTTAATGAAATTATACTAAAAACATTGTAATTATTTTTTTGTTGAAGTCCCCGAGTCATAAAACATAGAAAACTGAAAAATCCCGTACCCCAATTTTTTGACCGATTCCATATTATTTCTTTCTTACAGCGTACCTCTAGAGAATTCGTTCTCAAAGTGGGGGATAACGCCCCCTTTTGAGCGCTGGAGGCCTTCAGGGAAGCGGTATAAGGCCCACAGAAAACCGGGGCCCACAGAAAACCGGGTTCAGGCGGTCTAGGAAGGCGATGGCGATGACGATCGGGTTGGTCTAGTGGTGAACGCGTCTTCGAAAATCAGCTGATTTGGAAGTCGAGAGTTTCAACGTTCAAATCCTAGTAAAGGCAGTTACTTTTATACGGATTTGAATACTAGATCGTGGATCTTGATGTTCTTTGGTGGTTGGGTTTCAATTAACCACACATCTCAGGAATGATCGAACTGAGACTGTAGAAGATTAAAAACAAAAGGCAAAACTTATGTTTTCCTGATTTTCAAACTAAAATTAAATACCTGCTACACTAGTACAAAAAATAAACGAGACAACTATATTTTATTATAAAAAATTATTGTATTCAAACTACTTCAACTTTGCAAGCAAGAGGCTTAGAGAGAGACGAATAAAAAAAAATTAAAGCTTGAATACTCTACTTTTTGATAGTGTACTTCAGTTTTCAAAATCATGAAATTAAAAAAAAAAAATCAATAAGAAGGAAAGTTATAAAAATTTGAAAATTTTTCTTCGTGTTTGATCGAGCGCATTGGGAAATGAATTTTTTCTGTAAACTACATTTAAATCGTTTAAAAGCTTAAAACTTTAATCTCTTTCTTGTATGTATCTCTACGATTTTTCTGAACCGAAATAAACCACTTTAAAGACAAAAGGCCACCTTTGTCTTTAATTGTGCATATCATCCGATCAAAACAACGTATCGATATAAATAAATATGAAAATTAAAGGTTTTAATCCAGCTGATCTAGCTTTAATGACAAATTGCGATGTCTTTAATGTAGCGTTTATTGGTTTTTGTTAATTTTCTGCCGAGATACTGAAATCTTTAAAGATTGAAACTGCAACATGTACCACCCGCTTTCAGTTTAACCCAAGATCAATTGAATATGCTACGACTATTGTTGTTATATAGCTATATTGATACAATTGTAATTTTTTTTTATGTAATTTTAATAAAAATACTTCCAAATATGATTAAATATGCATTTTAATTGCTCTCAATTAAAATTGCTCTCAATTATTAAAATATAAGTTTCAGCTCAGAAATAGGATATGCCACATTTAAAAATAATAATTGCAACTGCTGTTTTAAGAGCGCATCTTAAAAACAGCTATTGCAATTATTATTTTTAAATTTAAAAATTTTGGAGGGGCTAGAAAATTTTTGATTCTCAATGTGGGCGATGGGCGAAAAAGTTTGAACATCAATGCTCTAGAGCTACGATTGCCAGAAAGGTAAAAATAAATAATCTAATCTGTAAAATCGAATGTAATTGAAAGGTCGTTCTTAAAATTATAACTATTGTTAGAAATATATTGAAGACAAAACTAAAACCTGATTATAGTTGAGTAATGAAGTTTAATTAGAAAATTACGTAACAAGAGTTACTAAAATGTAATATTAAAAAACAGAAATATATATATATATATAAAACCTGTAAACTAAAGAACACAATAATATAGTTCAATTTAAAAACCTAAAGTTAAAATTATATATATATATATATATATATATATATATATATATATATATAAACTTGTATTGGGTAGTAGAGAAAGTGTAATAAAGCCTATCCTATGTTAAAAAGGATTAAAAATAAGTAGTGGCAACTATAAGCAGAGGGGGAAATAGTGGGTAGTTTTGGTGGGGATGTTTTTTAAAAAAAAGATAACAGATACGTTAGCATTCATAAATTATTCGTAATGTATTTTTTCGAAGTCAATATTAAAATAAAGGAATACTTGTATAAGATTTAAGAAAGGGTGGGAGTAACGAACTAAGAAAGATAGCATGTTTAAAGGAAAGAGAAAGAAAGAGAGGGGATAATTAAAGCGAGAGAGAAACATCCAAAGAACGACGGTGTAAATCCATCACTACTACTATTCAGTACTAACCGTGAATTAGTTAGGTACGGACGGACATTGTGGAATCATTACGCAAACCTTAACGAAGGATTATCGTATAAAATTAAAAAAAAAAAACAATGGAAAATTTTATAACGTCAATTAGATAGTGTTTAATTTTTCAAAGGTACCACTTAAATAAAAAAATTACAAAATTATTGAAAATAGAATTAATAGTTTTACAGTGGATACCGAAAAAATCAGTAAAAGTGTTGTGATTTGTTTACAAAAAAATAAATAGTGCTTTATTTCGTAAGAAAATAAGCACTGATTTTGTGATATTACTTTTATATTAGTTCTAAAAATTTAGGTAAGTACAATTTATTTTTATAATTATTTATTATCTTTATTAATAACAATAAAAAATTATTAATTATTATTATTATTAATCTAATAATAAAATACTGTTTAAAAGATTTTTAAAAAAATTATGTTTCCAAAGGGTAAATGACTCTTTCTCATCAAAATGTATTTCAACGTTAGCCGCATATGATCAACGCCGCTTAGAATGATATTTAAATAGCTCTAGCATAATGTTATTAATTTTTATAAACTGTTTGAAGAAAAGTACGTTATACTTTCGGTCGGATGGTGTGAGTGAGATGAGGGGATGAAAATGAATTTCGTTTACGTTTTGAAATATCAGTAGTACGAAAATATCATTCATTTAAATTGAGGTTTCCTTATATATATATATATATATATATAAAGATTTGTGGCTCAAAAATCTCCAAAACTACTACATTAATTTATTTTAAAATTAGGTGTAATTTAGGAGTATGTTTGAATTTGTGCATGTGAAAATTTTATGAAGATTGATTCGGAGGTTCTAGAGTTACGCTCAACTAAATTTGAAAAAAAAATTGAGCGGAGCAAGTTAGAAGGTAGGTTCTTTATGATGCTCTAAGTTGGAAAGTTGACGTCTCTTTAACTGCGGTATCTATTTTTAGCAATATTAAACACAATTAATATATATATATATATATTAAAATCAAATTAAATTAATAAAAAGACGGTCTTCTTGCGCAGAACTGCGCAAGATTTTTTCATTCGGTGCTTTATGTACCCCTTTAATGCAAGACAATTTTCTTTTATTTTAGGAAAAAACCAGATAAATCTGTATTATAACGGTAAAGATTAAAATATAACTAAACAATGTTTGTTAGTAATAATTTTCTTAAGCATGGCCCGTTGGTATAAGTATATAATTATAATTAATATACAAAAAACCGCTTACCAACAATTGAATTCGAAGCGTTCAAGCGCTTTCGGACTTACATTCCATCTTCAGGAACTCTAATATTCGTCCTATTTATAATATTAAAACTTCACATGAAAAACTATATAAAAAATCATGATATTTGCATAAAACTTAACAGTTGGTCGTCATATGTATAAAATGATGTCAACGTAAACGTCTTGGCAATTTGGTGGCCTCAACTGTTGTTTTTGGACAACAGTTGGACAAATATCACGATTTTTTTTACAATTTTACATGTGAAGTTTTAATTAATATTATAAATAGGACGAATATGAGAGTTCCTGAAGATGGAATTTTAATTCCGAAAGCGCTTGAACCCTTCGAATTTAACTTACTGTTAGCTTATTGAAATACAGAAACTGAAAAAAATGTAGAAAATTACGATTAACTGATTAAACTAATTAATATTATTTAAAATAACAATTTTTTATATTATTCTGAAACGTCCAACATACAAATAGGATGGTCTGTACCGTATAGTGTACTAGTTTATACTATATTAACACTATAACACTATATTTAAACTATAACTCTCGAAGTCGAAAGTTCTAAAGTTGAAATTCTAGTAAAGGATTTCAACTTTTACACGGATTTGAATACCAGATCGTGGATACCGGTTTCTTTGGGTTTCAATAAACCGCACATCTCAGGAATGGTCGACCTGAGACTGTACATGACTACACTTCATTTACATTCATACGTATCATCTCATTCATCCTGAAGTAATACCTTATAGTGGTTCCAGAGGCTAAACAAAAAAGGAAACGTTTACATCTAACTCTTTGTGGTCTTTACTGCATCATCAGCTACATAATTAAAATAATAATATGTAATTATTTAATTATTATTATTTAATACGCTGATTTAATTAGATTTGGTTATCTCAATAATACATATGATTTATTTAAATAAAATTCAAACACAGTGGGTTAAAATCGTAAGGAAAACAAATCCCCCAACGAAGTAGAGGTGATTCAAATAAAAAGTTCATAACTTATTATTTCTGGAAATAATTTATATCGTTGATTATGAATCAACTCATGTAAAACGTATTTTGTTTTCTCTGAGAGTATTGATGTTCACGATACAAATAGATCGTGAAATAACACTGAGAGGACGTGTTCGTGTTTTAAGTATGAATGTCTCGTACATTTTTCGAAATTAGTACACGTCGATGAGCAACAGTATGTTTGACTTAAGAGAAGAAGCAATAGCAAAATCATATTACTCTTCACTTGACGTAGTATGTCTTGCATAATAATATATATGTTATTTGTTTAAATACCTAAACAAATTTCGAAAGACACACTTCACAACCCTTACAATCTTCTTTTAGTTTGATTAGGCATTAAACATTTACATATCTTCAGAGATAAAAACACTATAAAAAAATAAATAAATAAAAATCATTTTTAAGAGGTAAAATCCTTAGAGAGGATACTTATTATTAAAAAAACCAATAATTTTATCAAAAATAATATTTTATCTAAGTTACAGATTAAAAAAATTAATAAATAAAGGATATACGAGATCGCCACTCTACCGATCTGCGGAGCGAATGGAGTGGATTAATTCATCAGGCATAAATACATATACAACTAAGAAATATTTTCATTAAAAAAAGAAAATTATATAAATGAACCGGTTTTTATTCATTTATCACGTCGATGTAACTTAACAGTGTTCTCTATACTAACAGAATTAAATTTATACTAATACTACCAGAACAGCTTTATATATAACGATAAAATTCAATTCTTCATTTTTATTAAAAAATGATTAAGAATTAAATTTTTTTTCTCTACACTGTTAAACTAATTAAGCTTAAAAATAAATCATTATTTTAGGAAAATTAGAGGTTGCATTTAAATGGTTCTCGAGTTGGCATAAACGAAATCTTATACACACACCAGTGAGAGAGAGAGAGAGAGAGAGAGAGAGTGAGAGGCTAAGAGTGAGAGAGATAGAATTACATAAAAAATACATGGAAGAAAATTTATGAGAGACGTAACAGTTTGTAAAAATTACTCTTAATATTAATACTAAAAATTTCTTCCTAAAATACTATAAGGAGAAAGTAAAAAAGAAGAATAATTTTTTAAGTTACGCAAAATTAAACTCTAATTTATGTTATGCACTTACTAAAGTATATCACAAATATACTTTTCGCTTTTATTATTTATGTTTTTTTTTTTTTATTAAAATTCAGATTACGCAAAAAAATTTTCTCAATATTCATTAACCTAATAGATTACTATGCAAAGTAATTTATAATATTTAATTCATAATTTAATTAAATAAAAGAAAGAGAGTAGCTCTGTAATTTCTCTCTATTTTCAGATTACATGAGTAGTAAAGAATCCCACACAATATGAATTAAACAGTACATTGTTATTTTTATCAATGAATGAAGAAATTTTTTACGTTAAAGTCATTCGACAATTATATTTCTATATATATATATATATTTTTTTTTTTTTCTAAAGTCGATACTTTCGAGAATCATATTCCTCTGCACTACACAAATTATATTAATCCGATCAACCTAAGTACAGAATAAATAAATAAAATAGGATAACACCTACCTTATCCATACTAAATGCAAGAGCGCTTTCGCTAGTTACTCGCATCATCAGTTGCTACATATAATTTTTTTTTCAAATCATTTGTATCAAATTACACATTAAAATTGAAATTAAAAATCATCCTACAGTATTTTTAAGATTTAAAATTAAAAATTGTAAAAAAATAATCTTTCCCAAATTAAAATCAAAACAGAAATAAAACTAAAGATTTTTAAATTTAATTTTTTTTTTAAATTTAAATTAAAATATATATAAAAGGATCCCCAAATTTAGTGAATGATATTTTCGTACAACATATCTCAAAAGAAAACTTACTTTTAACCCCCTCACACCCATCATACGACCGAAAGTAATACCGTACTTCTTCGAAGTCTGTAACAATCTCGAGTAGTATGAAGTAACACTATAAGTGTTACTTCAAACTACTTACTTTATAGCTCCTGATTCTTTTCAACTTTTTTGCTTCCTTGTACGTAGTAAAGAAAGTATTTTCAAATTTCAGCGGAAATATCAGTTTTGATCATCACTGAATCCATTTTGACTAGTTTCGGCGTGACGTCTGTACGTACGTACCTCGCATAACCCAAAAAAACGATTAGACGATTAGTCATAAGATGTTGAAATTTTGTCTTTCCGGACTTTTGTAACATTTAGTTCTGCATCTCTCCTTTTGATTGCAATCAACAGGACCAAAAATGTCCAAAAAAATCCAAAATTCAAAAAATTTGAATGTTGGACTTTTTCATAACTGCAGTATTAAGCCCTCATTGAGAGCTTTTCAACATTATACCATAAGTTGCACTTATTTTCATTGGTTCCACAGTTATAGCCAAATTAAAGTTTAATTAATGAAATATTTGGATCTTACAAGGGGAAGGCACATGGCTCGAATCTGACTGCAATCTCCTTTCTTTCAAACTTTTTTTTTTTAAATTTAATACATTGATTTATTAATAATTATTAACGTTCGACTGTAAAAATCTTTTTAAAATAAATAATAATTCAATAATAACAATAAAAAATATGAAAAAATATCAGAAGTTATTAATGAAATAAAATTTTACGTACTTTTCATTAAAAAAAAAAAAAAAATGTGTATATGTAATTTAATAGGCGTACAAGGAAGTCATGTGGTGTCCACATCAAATTTTTTGATTTTCTGTGAAATATTTTTTAATCTTGTAAATAACAATTTTCAAAACTTAGATCCATCCTTGATATGAACAGACTTTACTTATTCCCATAAAACCTTTTCTTCCTTGTACTTTGATTTTATTTTCAGGTAGATTTAACAATGCTAATCACATGTACAGTATTCCCATTAATAATAACGCTAGTATTTCTGTTTTGTTTTACAAATCGAAATTCCTGTGTTTTACCAGATGAAAGGTTCTCTTGGAATGATCAAATGATCAAATTGATTTAATTTGTAATAAAATCAACCCGTACTAATTTGCTTTGAAGCGCCTTAATAAAATACAAAGCTTGTCATTACTAAGTATTTATTACGTCAAACATATATTCTCGTATATGTGGTGACATTACATAGGAGCCCTAACAGATGTGTAAGGCTCCCAAAAAAATTCAGAACTAGTTTTTAAGATACAAAAATGGGCTGTCAGATCATTAATTAGCGCCTACAAGTATGAATCGTATAGATTTACATTTAAAAAATTAAATATATTACTTTATCTATAAGTTCATATTTATGAATGTATAGTCTTTACCAAAACAAATGGTCATCTAATTTAAACAAATAACAAAATCCACTTTCACCATAACAGACAACGAACTGTTTTCGCGTAATTGAACGTAATACTTCGGCTTTCAAGAAAGGGCCTTATTATGTTACCGTTGCAAATTTTAATAAATTGCTAAGACATTTAAAATGTCTTCCCACCAATATATTTAAAATACAATTAATACAGTTTCTTTTACGGAAAATATATTGTAAATATACTGTTGATTGATTTGAGTACATTGAATTTTAGTAAAAAATTGTCGTTGTTGCGATCAACACTTGTTTTATTGGTATGAGGAAAGTATTTTTCACGTTTAAAGAATCAATCAAGTAATGATCTGAATGCATAGTCTAATTGAAGTTAGATATAGGAAAGGTTTTTTTATGAAACCCTTGGTGTTAGATTAAGGCGCGGGGATTGCGCTTTAACGAATCGGGTAATTTGACAGTTAAGGGTTGTAAGTTATGGAAGATAGTAGTGGTTACCCACCGGGTTGGTCTAGTGATGAACGCATCTTCCCAAATCAGCCGATTTAGAAGTCGAGAGTTCCAGCGTTCAAGTCCTAGTAAAGTCGGTTTTTTACACGGATTTGAATACTAGATCGTGGATACCGGTGTTCTTTGGTGGTTGGTTTCATTAACCACACATCTCAGGAATGTTCGAACTGAGACGGAACAAGATTACACTTCATTTACACTCATACATATCATCCTCACTCATCCTCTGAAGTATTATCTGAACGGTAATTACCGGAGGCTAAAAAGGAAAAAGAAAGAAAAGTAGTAGTGGTTGGAAGAGGCCATGCGAAGGCGATAGGTTGAGTAAATACACTGATGGAAATGTCTGCCGAGACATTTGCATAGGTGGTTTCCTGACAGAAGTCATACTGATGACTGTGTTGTGCTATCAAGTTTAGAGGGTCTAAAACATGACCTCCGGTCAGCCCATCAAAGCTAGGAAGGGGGTGGTGTGGCGATCAGGATCTTCACAAGGCATGTGAAATCAGGATATTGATTAATTTTTAAATAGTAATTAAAAAAAAAAACGATTAATCTACATCCCGTTTGACGAATACGTACGAGTAAATATGCGCTCAAAATAATTTTAAATAGCGAGTTAAAATTGTGAATTATTTTATAAAACTTTTTATGTTTAATGTATATATTTACCTTAACATTATTTCAGGTGTTTGTATTTCAATAATAAGTATAAATGTTAAAACCGCGTATTTTACATCTTATAATTTGTTTTATATTTATAATTTATCTTATACTGATATTATCAATGTAATGTATTTTTATGTAGCGATCAGAATAAAGATTTATTTCTTCTCTATATTACTTTGTTACATAATTTTTAATCTAGGTAACACATTTCCGCAATTTCTGGTTTATTTTTTTACAATCCTTTTCAGTTATATATCATAACTATTTTGCTTTTTGTTTTGAATGAGCAGGAATTAACAGCTATGGTCATTAGCCCGGTGGAAATTGGTAGCGTATGAAAAAATACCTACTTGACCTGAATTCAAACCCGGGTCCTCCGCATGAAATACCGAGACGCTACCTATTCAGCCACGGAGGTCGGCTCATAACTCTTCTTTTACACTTTTAGTTTTTTTACATTCCTATATTTTGTAATTTTTTTTATTTAACTTAATTTTATTATAATATTCGTTAAAGAATTATGATTTTGTAGAAATTCTCTAAGTTTCCATTTTTAATGAAATAAATAAACAGGTTCAGATTTATAAATAATTAATAATATACGATCGATATATGTGTATACTTATTTTATTTGTTAATTAGTTATAATTTCCTTGATGTAGTATAATAAGTTTAAGGAAAAAATTTATAATTTAAATATACTCTACAAAGTTATTATTATAAAGTAATGATATACGTATTTAAAAAAAAAAAAACAAAAAAACGGCTAAAACCCTAGTGCAACCATGTTGCTCTACAGCATTAATATAAAGTAATGTTATATATTTTTAAAAATCCCTTTCGGCACGCCGGATGGCGGAGGTAGATTTCACCGGTGTTAAGCAGGAGACAAAAAAGATTTCCACCTTAAAGTTAAGAAAAACTTAAATTTACTCAATACGACAATGGTTGCATGTGAAAAAATTTCACGTGTTTAGCATACGACATCTTACAACTCCAGCAACATTTTGGTCTTCCCTTGCCGTAAGGTTTGGTCATATCAAAAATTGTTTCAGACAAAAGAAGTTTTAAGTAATGTTTAGAGGACCACTTTAAATCGATTCGATACTGGAAGTATGATTCTTTTTTCTCTTCGAAACCCCATTTTTTCCACCCCCTGGGCCAATGGTTGGTGATATAAAAAACTTTACTTAGAAAAGTTTTAAGCCCTTATCCAAAGAATAGTAGGAACCTTAAACGAATTATTTCTAATAACTATTTTACTTAATAAGAGAGTTATAGCGATTTTTTTTCTTTTGGTCATCCCTTGCCGTAAGGGTTGGTCACATCAAAAGTTGTTTCAGGCAAAAGTTTTAGGTGATGTTTAGAGGACTAACGACCACTTAAACCGATTCGATGCTTTATCTATTAAGGAAAGTATGATTTTTTTGTTTTTCAAACCCTATTCTTTCCACCCCCAAGCCCAATGGTTATTGATATCAAAAAACTTTACTTAGATAAATTTTAGGTCCTTATCCAAAGAATAATAGAAACCTTAAATGAATTCAATATTTTACTTAATAAGAAAGTTATTCGATATATTTTTTTTCGATAAAGTCCCCATTTCTACCCGCATGGTCTGATTTTGCCCATTAACGAACTGGACCGAGGTTTTTGGTTGTTATATTTTATGTAAAAATTTGAAAGTGATTGGCACAAGATTACGGTAGTTATCGTATCCACAAGAAAGTGACATATATATATATATATATATATATATATATATATATATATAAACTTTTGAACTGACGGTGGTTTTGGGGTCTGGGGAATGTGAAACGCGAAGATATGTCGAAATTTTCCGGAAGGCCAATCATAGTACTTATTACAATAGGTAGTTTTCTTATGAAATCTACCTAAAAATTGGCTATAAGTCTTGGCTATCGTCTTACCTAAGTCTTGGCTATCGTCTATAAAATTGGCTATCGTCTTACCCCGAATCCCCTAATTTTTCTCCTTCCTTTCCTACCACAGATAACAAGCATGCTGAAAATCTATTTCCAGTGGTCTAGACGCTTCTCTGGATGGGCTTATTTTATTTTAATTCTGTTCTGAATGACCTGAAAATAAATCATCAAGCAGTGACAGACCTTCAAATTGATTCTCAAGTAAGTAAAACCCTCAGAAATTTCCTCAATTAAGGAATAAATCAGGATTTTTTTGAAGAGTTCTTATAAATGAGGATTATTTAAAGAGACACAAGTGAGGGGCCCGATGATGCTTGATGACATATCTATGGGTCATTCCTAGCAGAATAAAAAAAAAAATCAGCCTGATCCATCCAGTAGAACACCCAGATGAACTGGAAATACGTTAACAGCCCAATTTTTTAAATACATAAGAGATCATATTTCCGTCTTAAGTTTATTACTAAAAAATGTAATATAAAGAAAAGTGAAAGATAAAATTATTCTAAGTAACTGTAAATTTATTTATTTCATATATATTTTTTTTTTATAATGGATGACTTCATTGTTTTAAGTGACGAGAATTTTTAACATTAAAACTAGTATTTGTTTGATACGGTAAACAAGGGGTCTAATATTAAACAAAATTACAAGATAATTATGTAACATGAAGCGTATCTAGGCTATCGGGAAGGTGGTATAAGAAACACGCAAATAAGGCCACGGTTGGCCTACATACCAACATTCATTATTGTTAATTCTAGTAACATCACTTTTAGTTACCATATATATATATATATATATATATACAAAAATTCTTTTTGTTGTATACTTTTTTAAGTGTATTCTTACAATATTATACAGGCCTAAAATAACGTTTAATAACCTTTAATAAGGACCTGAATAAAATGACAGCATTAAAGATCTTCTTTCAACAGATTGGTCCTTTAAAACCTTCCACTTTATTCTAAGAATGACAATTGTGACCTATTATTATTAAATTATCTTCCACAATACTTCTACTTAATATAAATCACAGTTTTCAAAAAAAAAAATTAAATTAAATTTACATAATTTTACTACTTTCGAGCAATCTTCACATGATTTAAAAAAAAAAGATCCCTTTCGGCTCGCCGGATGGCGGAGATAGATTTTCACCTTAAATTTAAGAAAAACTTCAAATTTATTCAATACGACAATGGTTGCATGTGAAAAAAGTTCCACATGTTTAGCATAAACAAGCCCCATCTTCTTACATTTCCAGCAATGTCTTCCCTTGCCGTAAAGGTTAGTCATATCAAAAACTGTTTCAGACGAAAGTTTTAGGTAATGTTTAGAGAACTAACGACCAATTTAAACCGATTAGATACTGTGTCTACTTATGGAGGTATGATTTTTTTGTCTTCGAAACCCTAATTCTCCATCCTCTGTATCAATGGTTGGAGATATCAAAAAACTTTACTTGTATAAGTTTTAAGCGCTTATCCAAAGAATAGTAGGAACTTTAAAAGAACTCGACATATTACTTAATACGAAAGTTATAGTGATATTTTGTTTTTTCGCAAAAGCTCCCTTATTTCTACCCCCGTGGTTTGATTCTGCCTGTTAATGAACTCGACAGAGATTTTGGGACGAGTTATTTTTAAGAAACAATTTGAAAGTGATTGGCGCAAAATTACGGCAACTATCATGTCCAGAAGAAACTGGAATATATATTTATATATAAACTTTTGAGCTGACGATGGTTTTCGGGTCGGGGGGATGTGAACCGCGAAGGTATGTCGAAATTTTCCGGAAGTTGAATCATGGTATCCGTTACAATAGGTAGCTTTCTTATGAAATGTACCTAATAGTTATATTTATAGACACTTTTACCATACAGTTTGAAATTTTTTAAAATAATGTTAATGAATGAAAACCAAAATTATACGTAAGATAGAAATCGGCTTAATAAAAATGATATTTGGGAAATGATTTCATGATGAATGATTATATCATTTCTAAGGTTTATTTATATCAAATGCTAACTCATTTAAAAACCCATAATATTTTATTATTTAAATTATGTAAATCATTGCATCAGTATACGTAACACACAATCACAACGACACAAATACGAATTTTTTCTAAGTAATAAAAGTACTAAACGAGGAAATTTTTTTTTAAAGTCTCTTTTTCTGGTAATTTAAAGATTATAAGAGCTATTCAACTGTATCTAAAATAACAATCAGCTTGTACTGCTTTTACATAAATTTTAATTCAAAAAAGTAATAATAATAAAAAAAATAATTTTAAGAGAAATGACATAGAAGAAATAAACATTTTTTTTACTACTAAATTAATATTTGACTATACGTATCATATACACAGTTGTGGTATAATGTGCTACAGAAATAATTTAAGATACAATAAGGAAATTACATAAGATATATTTATTTTATCCAGTAATATAACGGCTCATTTTCATTCTATTTTTCTCTCTCTCTTTCATAAACACACATACACAGTGTGTGTGTGAGAGAGAGAGAGTGAGAGAGAACGACACAGAGATAACACTGAATACTGATTTGTGATACTTTTCTTCCTTATAACCACGTGTTCGGTTAACCACAAATAGATATATATATATATATAAATTAAAAAAATACATGTCTTTAATGTATATCATTTTGATAAGGTATTGTAACCTTAAAAAATACAGTGGTAAAACAAAACTCTATAAAATTAAAGGAAAAAATATGAGAAAAAAGTTGTTAAATTTTGCTGACAATGACTTGAGACAGTTATTTTTATATTTATTATTTATATGTTTAAAGAATTACGTTTACTATATTGAATAGAAGAAATTAAACAAAATAATTTCACAGAAAAATATACAACCAATCAAATTTAACCTAATACTTCTATTTTCGGGGTGGGAATGAATTATGATGAAATTCTATTTGTAATATATAAGTTTAAACAACTTAAAAAAATTTTTTTAAATTGAAAAAAATCAATGTTAAAAAGTTTTATCGGCTCCACCACCCACAAATTATCCTTAAAGTGTTTTTTTAGGGGGCCATCTGGACTACTACTATACTTAGAAAGACAGAAAAAAATCGGTTAAAATATATGTAATAAATAAAAAGATAGTGTTTTTGATTTTGGGAGAAGAGAATTTTGGGGCAACATTTTTTTTTAAATGGTAAGATTTAAAAAAAAAATTCCCGAAATCTGAGAACTGTAAATATTTGGGGATTTTTCATTTTGACCGACGACTTACTTGGGCGAAACATATCAAATCTAAGCGGAAACAGTTGGATCTCAAGTTTAAAAACGTGTACTCTGGCTGATAGGATATAGATCTCGGATTTCAGTAGAAAATAAATTATTGATTTATAAATCAGTTCTGAAGCCGGTTTGGAATTATAGGCTTTTGAACTGTGGGGTACGGCATGCAATTCCAGTACCACCGTTGACATACTTCAACGCTACCAGACAAAAACGCTGCCGAAAAATGCTAAACACCCTGGTGCATAAGTAATAACCTTATGTATAATGATCTTAAGTTGCGAACCGTTCGGCAGGAAATCTCTCTGGTCAGCCTACGTTATCAAATTCGTTTGGATCGGCACCCTAATTATTTGGCGGTCAATTTATTGGATAACACGATCAGTGATTTTTCAAGATTGCTGAAGAACAGTATTTTTGGTTTGCGTTATAGTTTCAATTAGGTGACTTTATGGTCTGGCCGTACGGAGTGCTCATCTATTCCATCATTAAGTCACAAGCTGTGTCTGTGGCAACTTAATGTTAGTTCAAATACATCTTATTTACTTATTGTTCAATTATCTTGCTGAACAGATTGTAAAGTGGCTATGTCGTTATAAAAAAAAATAAAAAATACGGTAAAAAATATGTACATATTTTACTGAGTTTAATAAAGTGGGGTTATGTTTGCAAACATTTTGAGAAAATTAACCCTAAAGAAACTATTTGCCCCACTCCTTGTAGATATTAACACCCCAAACCTTTACCAACAAATTGCTCCATACGTACGAACCTCTGTGCCAAATCTCATCAAAATCGGTCTATACAGTCAAAAGTTAGGCTTCAAAGACGCCAACGTACATAATACAAACCTTACACCCCACATTTTTGTTTAATGAGGTCCCTGAGTCATGAAATGTCGAGAAATGAAAAAAAAAACTGTACCTCATTTTTGACTGATTATTATTCTTTCCTTCCTGTAGTATAGCTCCTAGAGTCATATATATTAAGTACAAGCAGATCCGGCAAAGCTTCACTATTACTAGATTTGAGTATATATATATAGAGATTGAATGAACAAAATTGAAAGTTTGATAAAACATTAACAAAATGAACACTACGGAACAAAAAAAAAACAGAACACAAAATTTAACTTTTCCCTTTTATTTTCCCCTTTCCCCTTTTAATTTTTAATATATTCCCTTTCCACCATTTTCCATTACATACCCCGCATTTCCATCTTTCCCTTTCCTTATCCCATTTATCTTTCCCTTATTTCCATTTCCATTTTATTTTGACTCATTTCACCTTTCCATTTCCTCGTTTTTCTTTTTTCCATTTTCCCCTTTTCTGATTTTTCCCTCTTTTTCTTTCTCCGTTTTTACCCGCGCGTAAATCTGTCCAGCAGCTTTAGTCTATATCGAACACACACATCGGAAACATTGAAATGGAATCGTAAAATATTTAGTATAACGTGTGTTACTTTTACGTCCAACATATAGCGCTGTTTTTACCTGTCACCTGTTAGGTGTGACATGTTAGGTATATAAAAAACACACGCGTATTCGAATGCAATGTCAAAATTTCAAAGCAGTCGGTGAAGACCTTTCAAAGATTTACGACTTTGAACAAACGAACATTTACATTTTTATTTATATAGATATAATAATAGAGCTAAGTAGTATATACTATTACAAAAAGAAATCTAAAAACAAATCTGGTAAGATTTTTTTTCTTGAAAGAAATAATTTAGATACATATACATATAAATACAAAGTACTCGTATAATTATTATTAAAGCTGTATTGCAGAAAATTATGAATGTATTAAAACTTTTTTATAAAACCGTTTTACATATTACGAAATAAAAATATTCATACAAAAATGAATTAAACAAAGAAATAAAATGTTAATACAAATGCACATTAATCGTTGAATGCAACATTCTGAATTTTTAATAGTAAAATATATTGCACTTTCTATCAACCACGTCATTAAAAAATGGACTGGACATACAAAAAGATAAGATAAAATGTATAATTTTACCTAACTTCATACGTAATATTAGTCGATGAAGGAGAGGCAATTTTAACAACGACGCCAATGGAAAAGAAAAGCTACTACATATGACGTCACAAATTAAAATAATAACATTTATTTTTAAAACATTGTACACAGTAGAACGTCGATATAATCCGAGGTAATTGTACAAAGATTATCACAGATAATGGGATTTATATTTTCTTACATTTTGAAAACCTTTATTAAATTAAAAAAATAACTGTACATTGGTAAAGGAACGAAATAATTTTATAAAAAAAAAAAAAAAAAAAACTGAAAACACAATGTAGGATTTTCTCATCACGCGGGTTTATTCTGAGGCACAGCTTACACACTAATACACACACACAACTTAATTAAAAATATTTATAATTTTATTTAAATATAATATTATTCATTTATTTAATTCTACCGCTCACCTGCAACGTTACAACATAGCAAACGACTACAGAAGTAGTCCGGCCACTAAGTGGGATGTGTAAGGGGGTGGCTGGGTTAAGACCCGACTTTGATGGGGAACAAATTTGTGGATCCGATGAGTTGCTAATAGAAAAAACTGCAGCGAAAAAGATCAACTGTATTGCCTTCTTCAATATTTCAAAATTATTAATATTTATTGGAGCGGGGGATGCAGCAATTTAGCGAAAAATTTTTACACAAAAGATGTTTTTTTTATAATTGTTCACAAAAATATATATAAAAAAAAATGCAATGAAAATTCCCCTTGTACAGCCTTCTTTAACTCTTCAAAATTAAAACCATTTTTAGGGAAGGGGGTGAAATCTAGCAAAAACGTTTTTTTACAAAAATTGTCTATTAATATTCACAAAATTATCAAAAAAAAACTGCAACGAAAATCACCCCTTAAACTGCCTTCTATAACTCTTCAAAATTAAAATAATTTTTATGGATGGGGTTGAAATTTATACAAAGAAATCTTTTTATAAATTTGTTTACTTTATATTAATATTCACTTATATTCATAAAATATATATTCACAAAATTGTAAAAAAAATAAAAAATAAATAAATAACCTTATTATGCAAAATCTGGAGATGATTTCGTTTTCCCCCTGTATCCCTCACCCACTAACCTTCTGAATTGAAAATTTAATAGCATCAATGCCCCTACTGTAGAAATAATATAGCCAAGTGTGGTGAAGATCAGTCAAATAGTTCTGGAGATATAAGGCGATTTACACCCCAACATACATGCATACGTACGCATGTTATGTCGTAGAAATTTCGATGCCATTTTTCGGTTTTCTGAGGTCCTTACGGGTCAATTCGTAAAAATTCGGTGAAAACCGGATATGCCCAATTTTGACCGATCACCATATTTTACCTTCTATACAGCTATATAACTGGAGATTATATAAACTGGAGAGTAAAAGTAAATGAATTTTTTAAAAAATGAGAAATTTCTCAATCTCTGAGCTTTACTGCTTAGGAAATGGATCGAATTATATCATTACGTTCACTTATCGTGAAAACAAAGCTCTCTTTGGTAATCCAGTTTTAAAATTGTATATTTATATATTTTTATTTTTAAATAGTAACATTTTATTATTATTATTATTATTATTATTATTATAGAGTAACGTAATGCTACATATTCCGATAATCAAAAAATATACGTAAAAAATTCAAGTTGGGACTTAAACAAATAAAATAATAATAATAATAATAATAAATATTCCTGCATTCCAGAGAACCTTAGCTCACGTTTGATCATAGTCTTTTTACAGCTTTTCTCTGTATTTATTTTTTTTATTCTTACCAACAAGCACTTTTATGAATCATCAGTGCGGCTCTTATGAAAGGCTGTTTTTTTTCCAGACTGAAAATATTTCAATAAGCTTATCTAAATTTTACGTAAAAAATAATATTAAAAAACACAGTAAAGTTTAAAAAATAACTCAATTTATAAATTTATAAAATTTTGTAAATTTAGAAGCTGGAGCGTAATTTAAAAAAAAATCAGTCATTTATTAACCCTTAATTTAGCGCCGATTAAAAAAATTAAAATTTAAAAGAATTGAAAAATTATTACATTTTTACCAATTAAAAAATTTTAAAAGTCAGTTTGCGTATTAAAAAAAAAAAAAAAAAAAAAATATATATATATAATTCCTAAGTGTGTCAATTAATGTTGACTAATACATTTCGGAATTCGGTTGTTTCAAATGTAATGATACAATACGGTCGCCATAAATCTGAATGTAAGAGCCGAAGAATTTGTGGTAGATAATAATGCCTAAAAATTCCAATGTTGCGAAGGTACGTGTCTGGTGTTATTTGCTATTTACGTAAAATCGTTTTTCTCGACTGACATTGTAAAATCGTGGCTGCAATATAGTATAGTATTATTGCTGTAATGATGATATAAACGTCTATTTTATATAATTCAAATTGATAATGATACGCACTGCTGTTATCTCCAATTGTCATTCACACCAGTTATTATATCATTATTTGCTTATTCAAATTAGTGAATTTCGAAATAGAATGCACGATTTTTTAACTAATATTCTGGTCACACGTTTATTTTTTTATTAGGGTGTAGGTCTAGTATCATGATGAGGCTTCCCGTTAAGACAAAATTACCCTGTATTTTAATGCTGATTCCTAACAAATTAAAAAAGGAAACAAGCAAATTTTTAATCAACGATAACAGCACCGAATGTCGTATCAAATTATTAAACAAATATTACGTTTCTATACGTAAACTTTTATAACATATAAATAATTCTTATTATATTTTAATTTTGGATTAATGGTTTTTTAATTATCGGCCATTTTTAAAGTACTGGTTATATGTTTGATTTGATAAATAGGATAAGAGAAGGTAATTAGTAATTAATAATAATAATAATAATAATAATAATTATTATTATTACAATGGGAATGAAGCGGTATTTGAAAAAAAAAACTCTCTAATTTACTGCTGCAAAGAAGTACCGTAACGAATGCAAATTAACGTAGATCAATGTGCGTATCTGTTGATCAATAATTATTTAAATGATATCGTTATGAAATTTTAATTATTATAATAAAAAATAAAACTACCAATAACAAAATAATGTTAGGAAGATCATATGTAATATTTTATATTTATGATTAGTATAATGCAAAATTAAACAAATATTGTGAAAACAAATTCATTGATAAAAGTTAATTATAAATTAACCGGTAAACGTACCTTCAAAAATATACAGATGGTAGAAGTGATTCGCTCGTATTAGCTCCTCCCATCATAGTTGATTTGTCAATGTTGGACCGATTGAAATATACTATTGGTTGGTAAATAAAAGCTCCTCCCATAAAATTTTATCCTATTTTCTATTAAATAAACATAATTCTTGATATAAAAACTTCTTCAAAGTAAATTTTTATAACTTATATATTTTATCTGAAAAAAAGAAAAAATATATTGGTCACGTTATATCGTAACAGATGAATTTGAATGTTAATAATTAATTTGATAATAACGTTAAAAAATCGTGGGTGGTGTTATCTTGTTCTCCAATGTTTCTTTGGTAAACCTATACTATTTCCGAAAATTTTCTTTTTACGAAATTGGAAAAATTTTCGAGATTATCATTTTACAATTAATTAAACTACCAAAATTTTTTTCAATGAAAAAAAACAAAATACACCTTATTAACTACCAAATAACTATCCTTTACCCATTACGTTCACCCAATTTAGCTTTATTTAGGTCAATGATTTATAAATTAGCGAACATTATTTTAGGTAATAATAGTTAAAAATTATTTTATTTTATAAATACAGAAAAAAAACAAATCAATAAGGGCACGTGTTTTATTGTTAATAGCTTCATGTAAAATGTATTTACCATTTTAATGATGTTGACAATTATTTCACGTTATATTCTTTGAACAAGTTTAAGAAAGTATTATTATTAAAAAAAAGTCAAATTATTTTCTTAGATATGATTAATAATTCACGTACAAAAATTGCTTCATTTAAATCTACAAAATTAAAATAACGATGGTAAAACTTAATTTCATAATACTGGCAATGAATATGTGTGTATAGTCGTAAGTATGTCGAAACACACACGCGCGCGCAGACATATTTTCAATTTGCATATAGGAATGTAGTTTGCAATATTAAGTCAAGAATTGTTATTAAATTGCATAGATTACAAAACACAAACCAGTCACCGTATCACGGTAAATAAGTAATGCATCACCACTCACAGTATTTAATGAAAGTTGATAGTATTTATGCTAAATATTTATATATTGCATAAAAATCACGTTTCATTCAATTTTTATGCATTCATATAAAGAAACAAATAAAAATATATAAATTAAAAACACCTATTACGAAAATAACCCGTGTACTTAGATTTTTATAAAAATATGTCAATACTCTTACCCAAAGAATGTTTTTTTTTTACTGATAGCATATCTAAGTCTAATAAATTTCAGACGATAAGGAATTAAGAATTTTTTTTTTTAATAAAACAAAAGTATAAAATAATGAAACTATTACGTAACTGTAACTAATATTCAAACTTAGTCACATTTAAAGTAAAATCTTAATTATTGAACTATTAAAATTTATAAAAAAAATACTTTTTTCATCCAAGATAAATTTTAAATGCAGCTTATTTAATGAAGAGAAAAAAATAATATTTCTTTAAATTATGATTATTATTATAAGATATCAAGAAATTAAACTTATCAAGGATTTTAATTTTTGGTGAAAGGTATAACTAGATGTAAATGATCCTTGAAATCAATAAAAAAACATGGTTATATTTTGTTTTATTACCTATAATTTTTATTATAATAAAACAATAATTTATTACAAGATTAAAAAATTATTATACGAAAACATTAAAAAAAAAAAATAATGTTAAAGAGCATCATTATTTTTTAATATAATAATAAAGAAAAAAAAATCGTTTTTTATATAAAACAACCCATTTAAAATTAATTACGCTGACCACTGTGGCTGAGTAGTTGCGTTTCGATATTTCGTGCGGAGATCCCGGGTTCGAATCCCGGACAGGCATGGCATCTTATCATACCAGTTTCCACCGGGCTAATGACCATACCTGTTGATGCCCGCTTTTGTAAAAAAAAATTACAAGTCGCGTTAAAATATATATATTTAGAAAATTATTAACAAAGACCTTACTGAAATATTAAAATATATTATTTTTTTGTATTTTAACTTTTTCTTTTGTTTCAGTATCAAATTACAATAACTACCAAAAAATTTAATTTGGCAGTTATTTTTGTAAGTTAAAATTTAAAACATATAATTCACCTATCTCCGTGGCAGAATGGTAGCGGCTCGGCTTTTAATCCAGAGATCCCTGGGTTGGAATCTAGGTGCAGGATAGCATTTTTTAAACCCTATAAAATTCCACTTCATATTCCCACGCTCAAGCTTCTGTGGTGAATTAAAAAATCAAGCAAAAAAGGAAAAAAAGTATTGAGAAAAAACCAAAATGATACCACCAGAGTACCATTTACAGAGTAATTCATTTACAAAGTAATAAAAAAATATCGTTGAAATCCCTTAATTTAGCGAAAAGTGCGGTCTGAAAAAACATACCAGTTCATACGGGTTGGATAACCCCATAATTAAAAAAAAAATTATTTTTTAAATTTTTTAATTAGCCCTTCTTTTTAATTTATATTATATATATATATATATATTAGATAGTAAAAATATCTAATAAATAATATTATAAATTTCTTAAATTCAATGTAAGCAGGATTTTAAAGAATTAATCACTTCTAAAAACCTTATATTTAGGCTTCATTAAAAAAAATATGAAAAAAATATTATGATTAATTCAATGGAATTAAAGGTTACGATGAAAATTAACATGTTTGAATATCTACTGTTACATCATTAATTGTTTCTTTTTTTTTTAAATGAAAACTTCATTAGGCGCGTTGTGTCAGAATGTTTTGTACATACGAATTACATGGGAACATGGGAAAAAAATCGCTGACTTGTAATCAAAATCTGTAACGTAACGCAAGACGCTAAGCTTATAAATATGAAAGAAAAAAAGGCATAGAGCAAGAATATATGTACGCATATATGAGTGAATAGTATATGTTGTAGCAGATGATGGGAGGTGGGAGAAAAAACTGCCGGTGATTCACAATAATTTTCCGTCTCTATCGCTCATAATAATAAAAAAAAAAATGTTTAAATTTAGTGCAAGTGTAACATATTATAATATTTTTTTATTGAGTTTGGATAACATATGTGAAGATTTTCAATATCTAATTTATATGCATTAAAAAAATCATTAACCTTGAAAATATTGTCGGTAAAGATTGCTGTTTATTGTTAAAAAATTACTTTATATGAAATATTTTGGTCCTGCAATTCTGTGGGGGCGAATTTCGCTTGCGCTAGTATCTCGAAAACGGTGGCCGCTAGACGCATGGGACTAGAACCTATCGTTCCGGGTGATCGCAAAGCACCTGTTATGATTAAGCCTTAAAAAATCGCGTTAAAAATGCCCTAGGACGCACCGTTTTCGAGATATGCCCTTTTTTATTTAACGAAAGATATGTCTGAGAAATCCCGTTTCTTATGTAAAATATAAATAAAATAACATCAGCTGTCAATAATTAATTATCACAATTTAAAAAATTAAAAATCACAACACCCGCTTTCGCTGAAAGTAATGATGACTGAGTGATGGAGAACGTCATTATAAATTTACAACATTAACCGGGTAGCTGTTAGATTATAAAAAAACAACAATAATTTTGAAGTTTAAATCGTAAATAATGATCGTTGCATATATTAAATAATGATCAATGATATACACACATATAGCTGAAAGTAATGATGACCTACATCGTCATCATAAATTTAAAATTAATCATATTGTTTGCAGTTAAAACATATGTTTTACTACGAATTTTTCAGTAAATCAACTGTTTCAACATGTGAATACACATTGATCATTGAAAGTAGCCGTTCTTTAATGTATTCGAATAAACCTGTGAAAAGATACGAGGAGGGTCAATAGCTAATTTCTTTTTTGTAATTTTGGGAGCATCTCAAACCCGTGTTTTACTACGTATTTTGCAGTAAATTCACTCTTTCAGCGTGAAAATTTAACTACAAACAGAGGATAATCGTGGAAAACACACGTTCAAATTGTGCGTCAAATTGGTTCTAGGGTGAAAGGTTTAAAGTGCCTATTGAAAGTAAACATATGCTACTTGTAATTTATATTAATCCGAATAGATTGCGATCCCATACAAGTTTTTTTTTTGTAAAAGATAAAGTAGTTTATAATAACGTTATTTTAGAATTAAACTGAATTAACTGAAATACAGTGTAAATATATTTGGCCCGCTTCTGAAGAGAAAAAAATTATTATTTATAAGAAAACTATATATATATATATATATATATGCATAAATTAATAAGCATGAGAATTTAAATTAGATTTAAATAATAATTACATGCATAAGTCATTTCTTTATTACAACATACAAAAAAAATACATTACATATAAATATCTAGAATAAAAAAGGAAAATTAATTCTATAAAAATAAAAATGTTGGATAAAATATAAGCAACGGTTTTTTTTTTAATAATAAAAAAATAAACTAATTAAAAAAAAACAGCCTGGAAAATAATAATATTAAACTGTTTGGATGGATCAAGGGATACTTTGATAAAACCTCGATCACAGTAGGATCACAAAAATGCATAATTAATTGAAAATGGAAAATTTGCCGATCTCCGTGGTGGACCGGCAATGTCTCGGCCTTTCATCTGGAGGTCCCGCGTTCGAATCCTGATAAGGAATGGGATTTTTCACGCTACAAAATGTTCATTTAATATTCTCAAGTCCAACCTTCTGTGTGAATTAATTCATCAAAATAAATGCGATTAAAGATCATATTTAAAAATTTAATAAAAAAAGTTGACAGCAGTTGTAGGACTTTCCCGTCATGCGGTTAAAGCAGAGTTCCTGGAAAGGCCTACAAATGTGGGTTGTTTCTCATGTACGGATTACATTCACATACACACACAACACACAATATTAAAATATTTATCATTTTATTTAAATATAATATTTTTTTCGTTTATTTAATTCAACGGTTCTAACTTCTTTCTTTTTCCTGTTTAGCCTCCGGTAATTACCTTTCAGATAATACTTCAGAGAATGATATGTTTGAGTGCAAATGAAGTACAGCCTTGAGCAGTCTCAGGTCGACCATTCCTGAGGTGTGTGGTTAATTGAAACCCAACCACCAAAATTCACGATCTAGTATTCAAATCTGTGTACAAATAACTGACTTTACTAGGACTTGAACGCTGGAACTCTCAACTTCCAAATCAGCTGATTTGGGAAGACGCGTTCACCACTAGACCAACCCCCCGATGGGTTGGTCTAGTGGATATCTAGTTAGATATAGTTCTAACTAAAGCGCCTAAACTATACCGTATTTAATTCGCGCGGATGTGGAGGTACAAGCGGCGACGGTTGGCACTAACCAAACTAATGTAGAGTTATAACTTACATAGAACAAATTTCGCTTGTACCGTCGGCAAACTGGTATAGCCGCGAGGCTTAATGCACCAGGTACCTAGTAAACCGAGCGATCAACTTCGAAACCCAGCCAGACCGAGTTACTTTTATACACTTTAAATATACACTTTAATTCTACCGCTCACCTTTGACGTCACAACATAGCAGATAACTACAACAGCTCAGGTCAGTGTTACTCACCTTTGAAATAGTAACTAGATTAAATTAAATAAATAATTAATATTTAAATTATAAAAAATAATTTGGTCGATGATCCTGTGGATTTTTCATATTTCCCGGTCCAGGAGGACGAGGGAAAAGGGAATTTCTTACAGGGAGAAAAGAAAATTCCAAGAAGGCGGACTGTAGCGATCCTTGTGGTGACAGGGGGTACTATTGACGCAATATGCTCACGTAGCCAATAATTTAGAGCATCTTATGGGGTGGGTGTGCAATTTTTTGTTGAAACCTTTTTTTTGTTGCAAATATTGTGTTATTTTTTAATCGTTAACAAATGTGTCTAAGAAAAATATAACATTAATTAGGCAAAAGATATTGATACTAGATAATAGATAATACTAGATAATAGACTAGTCTATTATACAGGATTTAAATGTATGATTTTGCCATATAGATTTCTGTTCGGTATAAAGTTAATAAAAATGTAAAATTCTAGTATTTCACATCCCACAACTATTGATTGCATCAATTTTCTATCATAACTCGGCTATTTGTTAACCAATTAAAAAAAAAAGAAGTCATTTTCTTCAAAATAAATGGCTTAATATATTAGAAATAACATACATTTTGATAAAACTTATATTTATGGAGAAATAACGGATTGAAAAATAAACATGGCCGCCATTTTGTAATTTGCGAAGATATTTAACTCCTGATTTTTTGCTAATTTTAAAACTTTATTACCAATACGCTTATCAAATATTAATATGATTCCTCTATCCGAACTTGAGATATATAGAAATAACATTTTGGGGATCAGGGGG
The DNA here is from genome assembly GCF_047948215.1 of Lycorma delicatula. Classification (NCBI taxonomy): domain Eukaryota; kingdom Metazoa; phylum Arthropoda; class Insecta; order Hemiptera; family Fulgoridae; genus Lycorma; species Lycorma delicatula. Next base: position 27,676,048 of record NC_134465.1, on the reverse strand, counting down.
AAAACGAAGGGGAAATTGTCATTTTTGCGAAGGATATTTTTTGTTTAATTTTAAAAGTAGAATTCGAAAAAGGATATCCAGCCCTCAATTTCAAACACTCTGTATACCAAAACTCTTCCCTCACAATAAATAGCATATATCAATGAAAAAATGAAAGAAAATTGACTTAATAGTTTCGACTAAATAAATTAAAATATTACAACAAAAATGAAACCATGTTGGATGGATTGAAAAATATCCGACTTCCTTTCTTCCAGAGGTCTCGGGTTCGAATCTCGGTCAGGCATGGTATTTTTCTTACGCTAAATATTTCCATATTCATATTCCCACACATAAGCTACTTTGTAAGCTGTTGTGGTGAATTACTTCATCAGACAATAAAAAAATTAATATAAGTAATAATCTAATCATATTATTTATATAATGACTCTTTTTTTTTCTCTCTCTCTCTCTCTCTCTCTCTCTCTATATATATATATATATATATATATATTAATAATAGATTTATATTGCTTAAAGAATCGATAAGGTATTATTAAATATATTATTTCCACATAATAATTTAATAAATAATTTAAAACTTATAATAAAGAGTAATAATTGATAAGGTTACTAATCATTATAGATAATAAATAAAATTGCATAAAAATTAGTTACAAAATTATGAATAAAATATACAATACCTTAAATGGAATAAGTAATATGAGCGTGTTGTTTATTTGTATGCATGCTATCAGGTCGAAGGAACTGGAAATAGAGAGTGGTATAGAGAACCCGTTAAATTGAAAGCGTAAGTGAATTCACAGCGACATAACCTGATTTGAGAGTTAACCAACTATAAAAATAAATAAAACGAAAAAAACATACTTGTTAGCTAACTGGACATAAGAATAACGACCGACAAACATTAATTTACATTTTTCTCTCGATATTGATAAATCTAGTTCATATAAAGGTTAAGAATAAAAAACGTGACAAAAAAATCAGATAAAAAAAAACATTTTTATTTAAAAATAAATCAAATTAGGTTTTTATCTTTTAAGATATTTTCGAAGTAGGCCATACTTTTTTCTCTTGTTTCCGACACATAGTAAGATATTTACCGATGTAAAATAAATGTAACATTTGGCAAATAATTTATTTGAAAATAAACAGATGAAACAATTATAATTAAAATTATATTTCTACTTCCTTGTACGAAGTAAAGGAAGAATTGTAATCGAAAAATTTCGGTTTGTAGACTTCAACGGAAATATCCGTTTTGACCATCCATGAGTCCATTTTGACTAGTTTCGGCGTGACGTCTGTAAGTATTAAAACTCAAAAACGATTAGCCGTAGTATGTAGAAATTTTGGATTTAGGACTGTTGTAACATCTAGTCGTGCACCTCCCCTTTTGATTCCAATAGACTGAACCAAAAGTGCCCAAAAAAGTCCAAAAAAAAGAAAAATTGGATTTTGGATTTTTTCTTAACTGCAATAATAAAACCTCATTGGGAGCTTTTCAACGATATATCATAAGTGGTACTAGTTTTCATTGGTTCCAGAATTATAGCCAAATAAAATTTTAATTAATGAAATATTTGGATCTTACAAGGGGAAGGCACATCGGTTCTAATCAGACTTCATCTCCTTTTTTTTAAAATAAATATTTCGGTTTATTAATAATTATTAACCTCTATAAAAAAATCTTTACGATAAATAATAATTCAATAACAACAATAAAAAAGTGAAAAAAATATCAAAAGTTGTTAATATAATAAAATTTTATGTAATTTTCATTTTAAAAAATGTGTATAAGTAATTTAATAGGCGTAAAAGGAAGTTATGTGCTGTCTATATCAGATTTTTTTAAATTTCCAATATAGCCTACCGGGCTAGTCTAGTGATTAACTTATCGAAATATCAGTTAACAGCTGATTTTCGAAATCGAAGGGTTCAGGGGGTTCAAATCCTACTAAAGTTTAGTTGATTTTATACGGATTTAAATACTAGACAGTAGATACCGGTGAACTTTGGTGGTTGGGATTCAATTAATCACACTTCTCAGGAATGGTCAGCCTGAGTCTGTACAAGACTACATTCCATCTAAATATCGTACATATCATCCATATCTCATTGGACCATGGGAGGTTGCTTGTTCACTGGTTGAATAGATTGCAACGTACATATTAGGAATAATAGTAATAATTTCCAGTATCTATATTAAAGCTAACTGTAGTAGTTCTATGTGACCTGACAAAAGTTACAAGTCATTTCCAAAAAAAAATGATGTTTAAGAATAATAAACATCTAATTAAGATTAAGAAAAATGAGGAGCTTAGTGGATTCTTGATGCATAATAACATTACGCCAAGCATATAATTGCGTATCAGTTATGCCCTACGCTCATCACCGAAATATAAGTGACAGTTATATTAGTAACACTATTCTGTTTATCAGAGAGACTGTATTTAAAATAAACATCATTACTATTACAGAATGCAGTTAGACTGATGCCTCTTATTCATAGTTGTTTTATATACGCTATAGCGATATTGAATGGCTGAAATGTATATATATATTAACGAAACGAAATTTAAAATGTTTTTTTGTTTAATACTTAGATAAAATCTACCACATTTTGATGTTTTATTTTTCATTAACGTTTTTGTTTTGTTTTTCATTAAATTTGTACGTTTGTAATTACTTTCTGTCGACTTTATTCATGGTTTATTTGGCATTTCTCCTTCCACCACCCCATTCGGTCGCCCTAAAGCATACGACAAAATGTCTGTGCCGCAAACAGCTACTGAGCCTCGAACAGTTTAGCGACCAGTACCCTAAATAGCTCCTAGAGCTTACCTAACAGCGTGAGCGGACTAAACGCGGTGCCATACACCATCGGCTTACGTGTCCCAACCGAACTTGTCATATATTTACTAAAATGGGTAGGCGCACCCCGTCAACTACTAAAAATATATGATATCCATAAATTCAAATTTATTTCGTAGCGACATCAATTCGCTGCCACGCGTAGGTCGCTGAATGCTAGAAAGTACCTGTCCACCATATTAAAGCGCCTGAAGCCTTAACTGGCTGGTGGTCAGCCATACATATATCTAGGTTAGATTCCCACAGCAGTGCGATAGGAGTCTTTTTTTAGGTAAACTACTGATGTCGGTTGAACAAAGCAACTTGAGGGTAATTCGCGTGCTGAGATCGAGCTTAGAGCGGCACAGGCATGTAGGGTTTTGCGGTTGTGGAGTCTTCAGCATAAGATGGTTTTCAGTGCGGAGAAAACCACTATGATGTTCTTGAAGGGCCGTTTAGCTGCAACTCGCCATCCGGGTTGTGATGGACGGTCGGTCTATTAGGTATGTCACTTTTCAGAAATATGTGGGTGTTATCCTTGACGAGAGGCTTCTCTTCAAGGAGCACCTTCAGTATGTGGCGAAGAAGGCAATTGATGCTTTCTTCGGCGTCCGTAGAGTGGTCCATCCCGATTGGGGGTTGAATTTCCGTACCATGCGGATTCTTTATAAAGGCGTCTGTGAGGCCATTATGTTGTACGCTGCGCCCGTCTGGGCTCATCGTTTGCAACACCAAAGTTATAGGGACATTATGTTACGAGCCCAGCGTCTTCTTCTGTTAGCGGTTGTCGGCGGTTACAGGACTGTCTCGCGAGAGGCGGTAACTGTGATTGCAGGCATCAAACCTGCGGATATTTCGGCTACGGAACGTAGCCAGCGGTATGTTGCTAGGAAGGCTGGCCTTCTTACTACTGGGCGTATGCGTGAGATCGAAGACCAAGGTTTTGACTCTTGGCAAGATAGGTGGAACACTTCTTTAACAGGTCGTTATACGCATGGTATATTCCCCGATGTTAGAGAGTTGCGAGCGATTAGCTGGGTATCCCCCAATCGGCATACCACTCAGTTCCTCTCAGGACATGGTGCATTTAGGGACAAATTGGCTAAGTTTAGGTTGGTTGATTCCGGCTTCTGTCCGGACTGTAGGGTCGATGAAACTGTGGACCATGTCCTCTATATATGTCCCCGGTACGAAGCTGAACGTACCAGTAGTTTTTACTGCAGTACAAAACCAATTATTTACAATTATGCCAGTGAGAAGACTGAAGTTTAGGAAAGAACCATATATCTGAAAAATCAACTTCAGTTACGCTTGCTTCAGTGAAAAAGAACGGGCCGTAAACTTGCCATCTGGATACCACAAAGAAAAAAATTAATTTTGAGAAGTTCCTATTGCATTGCAAGAGTTCATGGGGATATTCTAATCTCCGATACGGACGTTATATGTGGCATCTTTTCCAGTAACATGAAATGGTGATTTAAACCAATACGACCAAAAAATCGTTATTTTTATGTTGCAACATTTCTATCGCAAAGTCGATATGCAAATATAGTCCGTAGGCTTGAACGCCTAGAACAGCTATAAACGGCACACACACACACACACACATATATATATATATTCAAATATATATACACACACACACACACACAGAGAGAGTGAGAGAGAAGGGGGGTAGATTCTAAAATGCACGGCAATGTCACAGGATATGATTTTATAGTCAAAAATAAAAATAGTTCATATAAACATAGATCAGAAAACGGTTCGTTAGAGAGTTTCAGCTAAATGTTTCGAAACATTTAGTCCTGCTTTCTGCTCTCTCAGTAAAATTAAATCGTACTGAAATTCTTAGGGTACAAATTGAGGCATAAATTTGGTGCTTACTCATATTTTTTGATCTAAGAAATTGAATAAAGGTGGTTCCAGAGCTCTATCTCGCTTACAGTTTAAGAAAAATGAGGTAAACATAAAAAGGTTTTGTCGAAAAATACATATTTTTAGATTTAGAATAAAATAACTTTGTTAATTTACCAATAAATAATAAAAATTTCTAGTTAACCTTGTAGAGAATTTAATACTGAGAAGACTGATGTAAACAATGTCTATTAAAATTAAACAAAAATTTGACAAGTTTTACTTTAATTAGAAATAAAATACACAAAGTGGATCTTGGAAAAGTGATACGATTTTAAACAAAACAATTTACATACAAATGCTAAAAATTATAAAAATAAATTTCAAAGATATCCTTCTAAAAACATACAAGAGATTTCCTGCCGAACGGTTCGCAACTTAAGATCATTATACTATACATACATAAGGCTATTGCTTATGTACCAGGGAATGTGTAACATTTTTCGCAGTGTTTTTGTTTGGTAGCATTCAAGTATGTCAATACTGAAATTGCTTGCCGTACCCCACAATTAAAACCCGTAAGTCTAAGCAAGCTCAAAACCGATTTATAAATCAATAATTTACTTTCCGCTGAAACCCGCAATCTATATCCTTTCAACCAGTATATGTTTTTAAACTTGAGATCCAACTGTTTCCGCTTAGATTTGATATGTTTCGCCCAAATAAGTCGTATGTCAAGACGAAAACCCAAATAGTCCTGATGTATAGGAATCGGAAGATTTAAGACAGAAACTGGAGGACAATGTTCCCTACGAAGGGTGAACGTGATCTTTGATTTTGTTTCGTTTATTTTTATCTTCCAACATGTAAGCCGCGATTTGAGAAGAGTGATGTAATCTTGAATAAACCGCAGCAGCCGGATCTTCGTGGATAGCAAGAATTGCAGTATCGTTGGCAAACGTCGCTACTGTGGTATCTGCCGTAATTGGCTAAAAATAAAAATAAATTAATGAATTCATTTGTAAATTTATATTTTTTAAATCGTCATTAATTTACCTCCTAAAGTATCAAGAGTTGTCCTTCTTTGCACCGGCTTGAAATTAAAAAAAAAAAATTCAAAAGGCATCATTATATTCTTTTTGAACGTTACTTTATAATGACTTCGTGTTAATATTACATATGAAATTTTATCATCTAAAGAAATACTCCTGAGGACATAATAAACTGATATGGGATTATATACTTTATAAAAGATATAAAAAAAAAAATGAAAAAAATAGGTAGGTGCTAATGCAAAACAAACGAAAACCAATTCGTTAATTTTTATTAGTTACAAATAAAAATTATTTATGAAATAATTTACATCATAATGTGTTTTCTTACAATGGAATTGACTAAACATCTCTACAAGAAATTTAGGTCTAACTAAAAATTTCTTACATCCTTATAACAGAATGTTCTTAGAAGATATACGTCTCACTAAGAATAATAAATAAATGTGGAACAGATGTGAGCTACAAGTTAAGAAAGATTATGTATTGAGACCAACGAAAAAATAAAATGCTCTTAGAATCGTTGAAGAAATAAGAAAAAAGTAAGAAACGGAGATAAAGTGATAAGAGAGATAAAGAGATAATATTTTAAGTAATTCATAATGGAAACTTTTCTATCAACCTGTTTTGAATAAAGATAATGAATAACAAAGAAGAATAAAAAATAATAAATCAACGTAAGAAAAAGAAAATTATGATAAAATACATTAGTTTATAAACACATGTAAGGAATTCATATAGTTAATTTAAAATACGTTAAATATTTCGTTATAAGCTCAAGTTACCATATAACTATAAATTATTTAACCTAATGAGCATTAGATTATTACAATGTGAAAGCCCTTTACATGTAAAACTAATAACAGTATAGTCAATTCTAAACATATATTATAATAAAAGAAAGTAGATAAATAAAAATAAAATTATTTATAACTATAATGATTAAAGGAAGTTATTATTATAATTAATGAATACACAGTTTTATGATTTAAATTAATTACAGCAATAAATCCAGTCAAATTTTTATGAAAAAACTTTTTTTACGATGAATATAATGAGAATTTTGTTAAATCGTTAAATTTTAACTTTTGAAAGTTGGCATCATATTACTAACAACTTACGAACCATTACCTTTAATTTGGCATCGAATTAAAGAATTCAGAATTTAAGCAATTCACAAAGTATTTTTTTATTTATTTTTTCTAATTGGTTTTTTATTACAGTTTTCTTACATTAATAAATTACGTAAAAACCATTGTACCAGTTTTTATCAATGATAAAAAAAATCTGATGTAGATACCACATGACTTCCTTGTACGCCTATTAAATTACATATATAAATTTTTTTTTTAAATGAAAAGTACATAAAATTTTATTTCATTAATAACATCTGATATTTTTTTTCCTTTTTTCTTATTGTTATTATTATTTATTGTAAAAATGTTTTTACAATCAGAGGTTAATTAATTATTAATAAATCGATATATTTAAACTAAAAAAACAAAAAAAAAAGGAGATGAAGTCGGATTTGAACTGATGTTCAAATCGGTTCAAATCCGACTTCATCTTTTTTGGACACCAAATCTTTTTTGGACACTTTTAGTCCAGTCGAATGCAATCAAAAGGGTAGGTGCACAACTAAATGTTATAACAGTCCTAAATCCAACATTTCAACATTCTACGGCTAATCGTTTTTGAGTTATGCGAGATACATACGTACGTACGTACAGACGTCACGTCAAAACTAGTTAAAATGGATCCAGGGATGGTTAAAAAATGGATATTTCCGTTGAAATCTGAAAACCGAAATTTTTCGCGATCACAATACTTCTTTTATGTCGTATCAGGAAATAAAAACAACTAAAAAAATTAAAACTCGATCCAAAAAAGTTTACTTCAACCCAAATGCAACAAGAGGGTCGTTAAATAATTAAAAAGCCAAATCGAAACAGTGGGACAATTAGAATAAACTAAAAACTATCTTACGTTCAACTTGATATCCCTGACATAAAAAATATCAGCTGTTCGAAAAGAGTTTCTGTTACTACATGCAATTCAAAAAGGACTTCACAACTTTAAAAACATGTAAAAATATACTTAGGTAAATTACAGATTCGATTGAGCCTTATTTCATAGAAAAACACATCATGTTTTAACTCACATTGTTCATTAGTACCAAAATCAACCACCACTGCTTTCAGCAGTGTTTTTAAAAATAGATACACTTAATGGAAAGTGTTCGCTGTGTGTTTTGGTGTCATGATTTGCGGTTAGCAACTGCAGTTCAACGTAATTTTCGTAGAGTACGGCACGGAGCCTCCCAAGTAGACATACAGTTTATTCTTGGCACCAAACCTTTGTTGAGTCAGATTGTTCCGTTAAACATACAAAATCATCAGGACGCCCACGCGTCCCATAAGCTTCTATGAAACAACTCCGAGAAAGCTTTGCACGTATTCCGAAGAAATCAACTCTATGTGCATCACGTGAGATTGGCATTCCACAAACGACTGTTTGGCGCATATTGCGTACACGATTGCATTTGAAGCCGTACAAACTAACCGTGGTTCAACACATTACATATGACGACAAAGTTGTTCGGCTGCAGTTTTCTGTGGAAATGATGGATATAATTGCAGACAACGATAAATTTTTAAACAATGTAATTTTTTAGTGATGAGTCAACGTTTCACATCAATGGCAAGGTGAACAACCATAACTGCCAAATATGGGGTAGCGAAAACCCTAATTTGCAGTACATTCGTGATAGCCCTAAGTTCACTGGTTTTTGTGCCCTAAGCAAACAAAGACTGTACGGATCGTTCTTCTTTCAGGAGGCAACCGTAAACGGTTTCGTTTATCTGGACGTGCTTAAAAATCTTCTAATTCCTCAATTAGAGGATGATTACCAAGATGGAGCCATTACTATCAGCAAACGGGGCACCACCTCCCTACCGCCCAGAAGTCCGAAATTTTCTTGATACTTGATTCTCAGTTCGATGGATCGGTCGTGAAGCTCCAATTGTATGACCACCTCGTTCCCCAGATTTTTTCTTGTGGGATTTCATTTAAGTTTGCGTACCACCTTTGCCTGGTAATCTTGTTTACATAAGTCTTCGAATTAACGCCGCAGCTGCAGAGATAAAGCCCGACTTGATGGCAACAGTCTGGAATGAAATCGACATCAAGTGGGATGTATGTCGCATTGCAAATAGGAGCCATATCTTGACGTTTTGACACCTAAGGAACCGAAAAAAAACCCGGATGGAAATATTCCGGATGTTACTCCAGAACTACTGGTCCGATTTTGACCAAACTTGGTCAGATTACTTATATATACGGGGATTTATGCCATTAAATTTTCAACTAAAAAGGACAAGGCAAGATCTGCCTGGTTGCCATCCGTACAGTCTGCCACTAAAGACTGTACGGCAAGATCAACTCTCAGTATCACACGATTTCCCCTAATTAAGGTCATATTTTTCTTAGTCACATTCGTTAACAATTTAAAAAAACAATATTTGAAAAAATAATTATTTAAAAATCGAACCCCCACCCCAAAAAATGCTGTTGTATCCGTCTGCTAGGTTGTAACATCACAGGAGCGGTAGAATTAAATAAAGGAATGATATTTAAAGTGTAAAACAGTGACTAATTCTGGCTGGGCCACGAACTCGACCGTCCGGTTGACTCGGTGCCTGGTGCGTTAAGCCTCGCGGCTACACCAGTCTGCCGACCGTAACAGCGAAATTTGTTTTATGTCTGTTGTGAAATTACATTAGTTTATTTAGTACCACAACATCCGCGCGAATTAAATATGGTATACGCGCGCGCTTTAGTTAAAATCGTTTAATTTAATAAACGAAAAAATTATGTATATAAATACAATGATAGATATTTTAATTTGTGTATGTAAGTGGTGCATTAGAAACAACTGTTGTCAGTTTTTTTTTTATATATAATTTTAGTTTATTTTTTGTGGATAAATATATCTTTTATCATTTGAAGTTCGTTATAGATTAAAATTTTACTTTTTATGGCTTGTTGATTTCTCCCTCATAAGCTAGAAGCTTGTGCGTGGGAAATGGATATAGACTTTAGTAGCGTATGAAAAATGGCATGCCTGACCAAGATTAGAACCCGGGACCTCCGGTTAAAGGCCAAGACGCTACCACTTTACCAGCCGGAGATCGGGATTTATTAATATATCTGAAATGGATAGATTTTATGCAACATAACAGGACATTTCAGAAGATACAACCTCGACCGGAAAATATATAACCTATTTATTGATAGAGTATCGACATACAGATATTTTTTTATTTTATTTTTAAATGTCATCAGTTATAAAACCTTGAAAATTTAATAGTTTTTTAAAACATAATTCTATGAAATCTATTCTGATTATATATATATATATATATATATCTTAGTAACTTTTTAACATTTCTTTATTTCAAAGAAATAAATTAATAAACCTAATCACCTTGAAAGCAAAATTAAACTAGATTGTATCCTTAACTAAGTAATGATTAGGTCTTATATCGTATAAGAAAACATTTACATTTGTGAAAGGTTTAAAACCGTATATTACGGAGAATAAATGACTTGATTTTTTTGTTACATCTGTTAAAAAAATGAGGACAAACATGCGTAATAATTAAATATATATATATATTATTCACCATTACATTAATTAACTTTTCCAAATTTAACCAACTCGGCATTTCATGTATATTAAAAAATAAATTCTTAATAATACAACTTTGAGGAAAATTTTGCTTGTTGGAAAATATGGTTATCTAAACCCATCATCTAATGTGACGTAACAGACTGTAAATATTGTACCACCCAAAATGAAACATTTCTTAATTATCGTTAATAAAGAAAGAAAACTTTTGTCGCAGTAAAAGTGTTAGAATTTCTGGTTTTAGTTAAGAGAGAAAGAGTGGTGCACTACTGTAATGATTTTTGGAAATAAAATTGCTTTCAGTGTTTTAGCTAACTTTTGGTGTGTGTTTGTATTTCATGTTATATTGGTAACGTGTGTTTTTTTTATAATACTGCGAGGTATTGTCTATTGTTCCAATAAATACATTACGATTTTTTCTTCCCCCTTTTCACATAGTTGTTGAATTGTGACAGCATCAACTGCTTAACGCTGCTACACACCAATAATCCACTTTTATACCGTTTCATAATTTGTATGGTTTTGGAGGCATGCACAAAAAAAATAAAAGGTTCAAATTAATCCAAAACGCTTTTAAACTTCAAAATTGATATTTTGAACCCCCTTTCCATCAAACCAGTTCACATTTTGGATTATTTCGAAACTACAGTAAATACACTGAAACTAGTTTGCACTTGGCAGTGCCCAAAAAATCCGATTTAAGCTAAAAACTTGATATTTTGGAACCATTGGAAAACTAATTCGTACCTGGTGGTGCTCATAGAAATCTAACTTTAGCTTTCTAATACGTCACTCCTCAAGTTACAACATGAAAACCTTGAAAACGTACCCAAAAAACCAGTTTTTGCCTCTAACTCCAGTTTCCGTGAACCAATTCTGCTTGAAAATCAATACGGTTATATTTCTACTAGGTTTATATTATCTTGCCAGATTTCATTAAAACCGGTTAAAAATTGCGCTCAGTTGAACGAAAAAAGATGAAAATGTACTCAAAAACTCCGTTACTTAGCTTTAACTCCGGTTTCTGTAAACCGATTTTTTTGAAAATTAAAAGCGCTTTGTTTCTTATAGGTTTACTTCAACACACCAAATTTCGTCAAAATCGATTAAGATTCGCGTTCGATTGAGCAGACAAAATGATTTTGTAGATATATATAAACAATACAGAATCGTGTTCAACAGACCAAAATGTGAAGAAAAGTTGTACGCCTCATTCCAAGACCACCCTTTACATAATTTGACCACGCAGCAGCGATTTTTAAAAATTGTATGGAAATCCGCTAAAAATAAGTTTAGGAAAATTTCCTGTACACTACCGAGATATCATATTTGTACTTACTCGTTTACATATATCTACATATTAAATGGAATGATTTGTATGATACTCCCTCCTTTCCCGATTTATTTTCTACAACGCGTTGTGGGTATTTCAATTTATTCAAAAGTCGAGCCAGTTACACACTCAAGTGTTTAAAGCAATAAAACATTTTGATTTATGGATATATAACGGATTGAAAAATAAATATGGCCGCCATTTTTTAATTTACGCTTGTATTTAAGTTTTGGTTTTTTGATAATTTTAAAACCTTATTACCAAGACGCTTACCAAATATTAATGTGATTCGTTTAACCGAACTCGAGATATAAATTTTTATATAAAAGTAACAAAATGGCGGATAGGGTGAGAACGAAGGAGAAATTGTTTAGTTTTCTAAGTAGAAACCCACCAGGTTGGTCTAGTGGTTAACGCGTCTTCCCAAATCAGCTGATTTGGAAGTCGAGAGTTACAGCGTTCAAGTCCTAGTAAAGCCAGATATTTTTACATGGATTTGAATACTAGACCGTGGATACCGGTGTTCTTTGGTGGTTGGGTTTCAATTAACCACACATCTCAGGAACGGTCGAACTGAGAATGTACAAGACTACACTTCATTTACACTCATACATATCATCCTCACTCATCCTCTGAAGAATTATCTAAACGGTAGTTACCGGAGGCTAAACAGGAAAAAGAAAGAAAAGTTTTCTAAGTAGAATCCGAAAAAGTATAGTCAGCCCACCATTTTTGAAACACTGTATAATAACAAAGAAGCTGATACAGAAAAAGTAATAATCTTCACAAATTCCCACAGTGCAATAAAAGCAATAGGAAATAGATAAAACATATAACCCCATAATCCAAAAAATAAACGAAACGTATAACCTAATCAAAGCAAAAAAACCTATTGCAGACATCAAACTCAACTGAATATCATTCAACTTAGATATTAAACGGAATAAAGAACAAACAAATTGGCTAAACAAGCTGCTGAATCTCACGAAAACTGTGCAATTGAACGTTTTGCCGGCATTAAAAGAACTCAAAAACTATCTAAAAGGAAAGTAATCAGTATCTGAAACGAAAAATGACAACAGATCAAATCTCAAAAACTTCATCAAATACGAAAAAATACTTACGACGAAAATCTAGCACGCTCATTTCCCAGGAAACAACGTCATCGGAACTACATTGAAATAGGACACGCTAACTTTGGCCATCTCGTATTGAAAAAGGAGCGAAATATACGTGAATATTTCCAGGATTACCTATCAATAAAACACATTATTATCCACTACCCACACTACTAAACGGAAATAATGAAACACAAAATCTATAAAAGTGTTAAAATAATGTTACAAATTGTGAAAAAACTCTAAATTATCTGAAGGACTTTTTAGCGTTATATATATAAGTACGAATTATAAGTAACAATTTCTAAGTAGATATGTGTTTTCTAATTCTGTGTTAAATCCCTGAATATTACTTACTGCTACAAGCAGCATTCTATGATTTCATATTACATATACATCTCACCCGCTAGGTGTCACTAATGATCAATAAGGTAGATGCGACTTTTTTTTTTCTTATCTCAGGACCACCATTAGGTATTACTTCAAAGGATGAGGTTAATGACAATTTTTGTAACGTGTGAAAATGACATGCCTACCGAGATTCGAACCCGGGACCTCCGGATGAAAGGCTGAAACGCTACCACTACCGCCACGGATGCCGCCAATGCGACATTAAATAAATCAAAGAAAAAAAGATACATTTTATTATCACTGATGTTGGTCATATACCCAATATAAACGCAGAACTGAGGTGAAAAGTTTATCGTAATTTCAGGAAGATCGATGCAGGAGTTTAAAATATACATTATTATTAACGTATATAGAAACATTGTTTCTATATTAGTTAATAATTTTCTGTATTCTTCTGTTTTGTATTCTTCAAGAAGAATACAGAACAATTAGCTTAACTAGCCATTCATAAAAAATCTTAACTAGAATTCTGTACAGAAGAATTGAAAAGAGAGTTGAAGAAGTGTTAGCAGAAGACCAATTTGGTTTCAGGAAAAGCATAGGAACAAGGGAAGCAATTTTAGCACTCAAATTAACAGTAGAAGGAAGACTAAAGAAAAACAAACCAACATACTTGGCATTTATAGAGCTACAAAAGGCATTCGATAACGTCAACTGGAATAATATGTGCAACATTTAAAAAAAATTAGGGTTCAAATACAGAGATAGAAGAACGATTGTTAACATTTACAGGAATCAAACAGCAACAGTAATAAGTGAGAGCATAAGAAAGAAGCCGTAATAAGAAAGGGAGTCCGACAAGGATGTTCCCTATCCTCGTTACTTTTTAATCTTTACATAGAACTAGGGGTTAATGATGTTAAAGAAAAATTTAGATCCGGAGTGACAGTGTAAGGTGAAAAGATAAAGATGCTACGATTTGCTGATGATATAGTAATTCTAGCCGAGAGTAAAAAAGATTTAGAATAAACAATGAACGGCTGGATGAAGTCCTACGCAAGAACTACCGCATGAAAATAAACAAGAACAAAACGAAAGTAATAAAATTTAGTAGAAATAACGAAGACGGACCACGGAATGTAAAAATAGGAAGAGAAAATATTACAGAGGTTGAAGAATTTTTGTTATTTGGGAAATAGAATTACTAAAGATGAACGAAGCAGGAGCGATATAAAATGCCGAATAGCACAGGGGAAACGAGCCTTCAGTCAGAAATATAATTTGATTACATCAAAAATTAATTTAAACGTCAAGAAAAGATTTTTGAAAGTATATGTTTGGAGCGTAGCTTTATATGAAAGTTAAATTTGGACGATCGGAGTACCTGAGAAGAAAGGAATAGAAGCTTTTGAAATGCGATGCTAGGAGAATGTTAAAAATTAGGTGGCTGGATAAAGTGACAAATGTAGAGGTGTTGCGGCAAATCGATAAAGAAAGAAGCATTTGGAAAAATATAGTTAAATGAAGAGACAGATTTGTAGGCCACATATTAAGGCATCCTGGAATAGTCACTTTAATATTTGAGGGACAGATAGAAGGGACAAATTGTACAGGCAGGCAACATTTGGAATATGTAAAACAAATTGTTAGAGATGTAGGATGTAGGGGCTATACCGAAATGAAACGACTGGCATTAGATAGGGAATCTTGGATAGCTGCATAAAACCAGTAAAATGATTGAAAAAAAAAGTAGAAACATTAAAGTATATCAATAATGTACAATTTGATGTTATATTTAAGGAAAGTTATTTACATCAAAGAAAAAAATTAATCTATTATTAACCAAAATTAAAAATCTATTTAATATTTCAATACAACAGACCACATCTAAAAATAATTTAATATAAAAACAAAATTATTTACGTAACATAACAAGTTGTAGACTCTAATCACTTGTAAACTGGTTTTTTAAAGGATTATTATTTTATTTTTAAATTAAAAAGGATAAATCCAAATTTAATGAGATATGTTTCTTTAATCGTTTGACATGTTTCATTTTACAAATCTAGTTGAGAGCGATTTCATTTCTTTAGATCGTAATAAATTCTAGGCTGTATAAGTCATATTTTATAAATCTTCATATGGTTATATATAATATTAAACCGTTAGGTAAATTACATTTAAATAATATTGATTTTTTTTTAATATTATCGATTGCTTCGTACATATTGATTAATATTGAACATTATATTCAATATTAGATTCATTATATTCATATTGTGTATGTGTGTGTGTGTGTGTGCCCGTTCGGGCGTGCTATAAACTAGCGTGCACAATTTTCGAATTGATAGTAGAATAAAAATAGCAATTTCCCATTTAAAATAATTATCAATTAAACTAAGATTTTTCGTATAATTTGAATGATTTCAATTTTTATAAGAAATACAGAAAAATCAATTTTTCATACGTTAAACAAACGTAACATAAATTTAAGCCGCCCAACTCACCGGGTTGGTCTGGTGGTGAACGCGTCATCCCAAATCAGGTGATTTGGAAGTCGAGAGTTTCAGCGTTCAAAGTCCTAATAAAGTCAGTTATTTTTACTCGGATTTGAATACTAGACCGGTGGATACCGGTGTTCCTTGGCGGTTGGGAAACTGTACAAGATTACACTTCATTTACACTCATATATATCATCCTCATTCATCCTCTGAAATATTATCTGAAAGGTAATTACCGGAGACTAAACAGGAAAAAGAAAAAAAATATATGCAACCCGAACACTTATCTGATTTCTATATTATATTAGTGTGAAATAATTATAACCAAACAACTAGAAACTCATATAATTCAACTCGTTAACCCGTATGAAAAATCGAGAAAAAAATGGAATGTGGAAATCGTTTGCGGATTGACCAATTAAAAAAAAAAAGATATCTGTATGCTACTTTCATAACTAAAATAAAAAAAAAAAAAAACAGTCGTGAATATTTCATAAATATGTACACGTGATGAAAATAATTGCAATTATTGTAATTATAGCATATTGTTAACATAAATTAAAAATGTCATTAAATACTTATACTCGCGTAAATCTTGATAAGGTGTGTAAAAATGTCTTACCTTGACAATAATATACTATTACCGATGTTTTTAAAATAGTTAATTATTATCATTTTCTACTCTTAATCGTCTAAAATAATATTCTTTATAATTATTTTGTTTTTACATATTACTAACATTATTTCTACATGTAATTATTTATTAATTATGTATCAAAATTATTTTTGTGTTAAATGAATAAAAATAAATTTTAATTATCATGTGCCTTAAGTAAAGAAAAAAAAAACAAATCCTAGTAGACACGTAAAAATTATTATATATATAAGGCGTGTTTCTACGCAAGAGGGCATCTATGGACAAGGAAAAAAGTTAGCTCTTGTAGAAGAAATGTAAAATGGAAATAAAAACATACGTATTATTAAAATCAAATTTAATTTCAGGTCGTAAATCATTTTTTTTTTTTAATAATATATGAAAGTAAATTTTCCTTTAAAGAAGTTACGTACGTATATTTTTTGTCACATATACAGAATGTCCTTTAAAGGTGAGAACAAACTCTAGGAAGTAATTCTACTTAACATACTGAAGAAAAAATGTCAGTGAAAATAGATCCGAAAACGCATATATTTCTCTCTGTCCGCCACTTCGTGTTTTTTAAGAAAAATGTTATTTTTGAAGAACGGTTGGAGATAACGCAATAAAATTTTGTACTTTATTTTAAAGTAAAATTTTTTAATAGAAAAAAAAAACGATACGATTCGTTGACAAATTTCAAAATGGCGGTCTTTTCAATTTTTCAATCTTAAATATCTTAGGAATTATTAGTTATCAAATTGTGTTGTATTATGAAAATTACGAAGCATTTTTTTTTTTAACAAAACGACACCTTAGTTGTAAAAATCCGACGACAAACAACAGAGATATGGCAAAAAGTAAGCATAAACCCAAATGGCGGCCATATTGTTTTTTTTATTATTGCGACTCGCTAATTAAGTAAATCAAATTTTGTGATTAAAATTGCAAAAAATTAGCTATTTTAATCAGAAACCAAAGTAATAAAAAAAAAAAAAATGATGGCCGCTATATTGGTTTAGGCCTACGTTTTGCAGTAACTCTGTAGTTTTTTGTAGGATTTTTACGACTAAGGTGTCGTTTTGTTAAAAAAAAAATGCTTCATAATTTTTATACTACAAAAACATTTGATAAATCTAATAATTCCTAAGATATATAAAATTGAAAAAACCGCAATTTTTAAATTTATCAACGAGAGTATCGTGATTTTTTTTCCTATTAAAAAACGTTAGTTTAAAATAAAATACAAAATTTTATTGCGTTATCTCCAACCGTTCTTGAAAAATATTTTTTTTTTTTTTTTTTTAAATATATAATGGCACAGACAGAAAAATATTAGAGATTTTTTCTTCAGGATGTTAAGTAGAATCACTTCTTAGAGTTTGGCCTCGCCTTTAAAGGACACTCTTATATAAAAATAACTTATAAATATGAGGGTGATTCATTATTAGACACAAATAGATATTGAAGCAAAACACTTCGGTTATAATACTTTCAGAAGAGTTAAGTTGGTAACCCTATGATGACTTTTGATCAGCTGTTTGAATAAAATTTTGTTTATAACCGCAAAATTTTATTGTACTATGACGAGTCCTATTGAAGTTTACGAATTATTTGACCGGCGCATAAATTATTTGTTTCTTCTTTCCGAAATTAAAAACCGATTAAATATGTATTCCTTTGTGATCAAACAATACAGACAAAGTTGTATGAATCCCAGAAATGTTTACAAGCGGGTAAACAAATTTAACTTCGGTAACCGAAGAACACCGTTCTGGATATTCGACTGAAATTTCAACTCCATCGTTTGAAACTCGCATAAAGTCTATCATTCAAGAAGACCGACTGAAATTACAGCTGAAAAATTGTACAAGTATCGGTTCATTTCATATGATTATCATCAAAAAGCTCGAGTACCGTAAAAGAACTGCAAGATTGATTCCAAGAGGGACGGCGGATCACCGTAAAGAGACGAGACTTTACATGTGCAAAAATCTGAAACAATGATATCAGCAGGAAGAAGATGGTGTTTTGCACAGTATTCTAACCTGTGATGAAACATGGATTCAGCATTATGATCCGTAATAAAAAAAAGAGCGCGGAGAGGAAACCCACGAGTTATCTGTCAAGAATACATTTCGAATGCGACGTCAGTAGGCAAAATCAAGATGATTTTTTGGGTGAAAAAGGCTTAGACTTTTTAGATTCTCTAGAAGATCAGCAAACAATAAAAAGACCTTACTACTGCGGCACGCTTATCATAAAGTAAAGCCAACAGTGTTAAAAAAAACGCCTTGGATTTCGGCAGAAAGGTATATTCTGTTTCACGATAACTCCCGGCTTCACAGTTCAGGCGACTGGAAAAACCATCGAAAAACTGCATCGGGAATTACCTCATTCTGTATACAGTCCTGCCTCGGCCCCATAAGATTTCTACTTGTTTGGTCTACTCAAATAGGCGCTATTTGTAATAAGTTTAATGGCAATGACGACGTCAAAGAATGTGTGCTAAATTGGACTACATTTTGCTAAATTATATGCTGTAACTCTGTTTTATAAAGTTACTTCCCTACTTTGTACCACCGTATTGGGAAAGGCTCTCCCAATCGATTTAGTGGTGAAAGTTCGGGTAACCATGTGGAGATTGCAAAGAGGCCGGGATGCCGAGGTATTTGGAATGCGGTTTCGGGTCGGGCCTGTAGCGGTGGTCACAATGCACCGAATCTAAATTTTGTTCAGTTGCCCATCTCCGCCTGGAAGAGGCTGCAGAGCCTCGCGAACCGGAAGTTGGAATGGGACTAAGGGAAACCCCACATACGGGATCTGGGGGGGATGGTATGCCTCGAGTTCGTTTTTAAGGGCAACGGGTGCCCAGGTGCTCACCAATCATGTTAATTTGAACCAATATCTGTTTCGGTTCCCCCTGGTAGCTGATGAGCTGTGCGTCTGCGGGGAGGTCCAGTCAAAAATGAACACCTAATGTTTGACTGCCCTGTTTTTGGGCGGGGGGGGGGGGTGCAGAGACTGGGCCACCCTGGAATTTAAAGGTCAGGGAGAAAATTGGCCACTCACAAGCGGCGAGTCAATGTGGCGAGAGCCGCATTTTCGGACCGTGTGGGAGTTCCTTGATGGGATTGCTATGTTCAACCGACATCAGTAGTTTACTTAAGGGAAAGACTGCTACCGCAGTGCTGTCGGTAGCTAACCCAGAGACATATGGATGACCGCCAGCCAATTATGGCTCCAAGCTCTTTAATATAGTGGACAGATACTTGCTGGCATTCAGCGATCTAGGCGTGGCAGCGAATTTCTGTCTAAATGAAGGAAATTTTAATTTATGGATGTCATATATTTTTAGTAATTGACAGGGTGTGCCTACCCATTTTAGTAAATATATGATAAGTGAGCGGTTGGGAGGCGTAAGCCAGTGGTGTATGGCACCGCGCTTAGTCCGCTCACGCTGTTAGGTAAGCTCAAGAAGTTATTTAGAATACTGGTCGCTAAACTGTTTCGTGGCTCAGTAGCCGTTTATGGCACAAGCATTCGGTCTTATGCTTTAGGTGGACCGAATGGGGTGGTGGCGGGAGAAATGCCAAGCAAACCAATTCCCTACTTTATGAATCTCCATTACTGTGAAACCGGTGGGCGGTTAAAAAACTTTACTACTAACAGACACACAAAAGTGGGCGGTAGGTATAAAAAGGTTGAATACCGCTATAAATGGTAATATTTAATCTTTCTTCATCAATTTAATACTGTTCCTGATAAAAATAGTTTAATTTAAATCGTTCAAAATTAAATGTTGTAACTTAAATATTAAGGAAATAAATTTATTTTAATTTTAACCACCATTATCTTTTTTATCCGTTAACGATTTATTATTTTAATTAATAATTATATCGGTAATTATTTATTAAGATGTGCCCCATTACACATTCATACAAATTATTTTCTTAAAAAAAAAAGTCGTGACACGCGTGGTAGTAAAATTGAATTTAAATTAACTAATCATTAAATAAAGCGGGAAATAGAAATGTGGAGGTACCTTACGCTATTGATTACGTAATTGAACAAGTTTTATTTATACATTATATGTGATTTTAAAAATTATCTTTATTAAAGTCAGTTAAATAGATAGATAGCTTTATTTAAAATCAATCTAAAAATTCTTGGAAATATAACTCATCTTCAAACACAATTCACAATGATCGTGTGATTAATTCAAGATTTATGGTGTAAATGGCTGGACAAACAGATAGACATACATATAATTACCACATACGCACACGCGCGTGATAAATATCTATATATATATATATATACACCACAAACACTCCTACACATCAATACAAAACCCACCCGTACACAACAAAAGTGTGTATTTATGAACAAACACACTTTTTACATAAAAAAAGGAAATGAAAATGAACTTGGCCTAAATTAGATCTTTTGAATTTAAAACCTCGTTGGTCAATATAGACTTCAAATAATATAAAAGAAAGGTGACAAAATCTTTATTTTGTCATTTAATTTCTAATAATAAAAATGCAATATCATGAATTCAACTGTAACAAATTTTTATAAATAAAAGAAGGTTATTCTTTTCTTTTTTTTAATATAATTTTATCATTACTATTCTGATCATTATTATAAATCGACATAAATACAATAAACAAAATAAAAATAAATTCACAAATAAATAAAGGAAATAATATATAAGCTGTATATAAAGGTTATATATAAATGTATAATTATCGATACGTGTTTTTATGAGGAAGTTTTACACCAATCTGATTTTCAGCTTGACTTTCATTCTTTTGATAACTTATAAAATACAATGCGGTTTTGAAATAATACTACAATATGTAATATATTATTAGCCTTGATGGTAGAATAATGTTATAACCTAGAGTATTTTTGTGACGTTTTTATAGACAATTAGTTTCCTTTACTTTACGATAATGCGACCTCTTACTGGGAGGTCTGTTTTCGAAATCAACTTCACGTTATACGTAGAATTATTTCTTTAGAACAATAATGTAATAATTAAAATACATTACAGCTTTAATACAATAATTTCTTTATCGATATTTTTCAACAATAAAAACGAAATATTAGTATTTATAATATTTGGAAAGTTCGGGGTTCGAATCCCGTTCAAGCACGATACATTTTAACATCCTAAAAGTTTCCATATCTCAATCCTATAAATAGATTTGAGCCTAGTAATAAAAATTCCATAAACTGCCTAACCTAAGAAAAACAAAAGAAAAAAGACGTAAAAAGAAAAAAGTATTTTTATCAACATAATATCAAATGTCCTAATTATTCATCTGCTGCCCTGATAAACCAACATAAGTAGATTCATGAGGAGAATTAGATGTTATTAGGAAATACACAATAGGCTAGAAACACATCTATTTATTATACAATAGCAGGTGATTTTTTTTTTCATAGCAATAATTATTCCCACCAATTACTTTTCACGATCCCACCCTTTGAGGATGGTTCTTTACCCGATTAATACTTTGGAAAAATGATATATTCGGTAGATGCAATCAACATACACAAGTGTCGAGAATAGAGCGGTGACAAAACATTACAAACTGAATAAACGTAATTATAAATTCTGTGTAATTTTTTTGGCTTGATGATATCGCCACATAAGCTAGAAGTTTTTGCGTGGAATATAATATGGAAATAGAATTTTATAGTGTATGAAAAATGCCGTGACTGATCGGAATTCGAACCCGGGACCTCCGGATGAAAGGCCGAGATGTTACCACTCCGCCACGGAGATCGTAATTATTTAAAGAAAAAAAAATCTGATGTGAACGCCACATGACTTCCTTGTATGCCTATTATTCCTTGTAATACCTATTAGATTACATATACACAATTTTTTCAATGAAAAGAACATAAAATTTTATTCCATTAATGATTTCTGATATTATTTAATTTTTTGTTTTATTGTTATTGAATTATTATTCATTGTAAATTTTTTTTTACAATCTGAGGTTAATAATTATTAGTAAATCAATATATTTAAATAAAAAACAGTTAAAACAAGAGATGAAATATGATTCGAATCGTGTGCCTTCCCCTTGTAAGATCCAATAATATTTCATTAATTAAAATCTTATTTGGCTATAACTGTGGAACCAGTGAAAATAAGTACCACTTATGATATATAGTTGAAAAACTCTCAATGAGGGCTATTACTACAGTTAAGAAAAACTACAAAATCTAAATTTTATTTTATATTGGGCTTTTTTGAACACTTTCGGTCAGTAGATTGCAATCATAAGGGGGAGGTGTTACATCAACTAGATGTTACATCAATCCTAAAACCAAAATATCAACATTCAACGGCTAATCGTTTATCAAGAGTTATGATAATATAGCTGAGGAGAACGAATAGTTTTTTCACGAAACAGTGGAAACAGTGAAAGGTAACTAAATTTTCTTGGAATTAATTTTTACCAAAAAAAAAATTATCAAAGAAAGAAATCGCGTACTAAAATCTCAATACGGGCAATAAAATACACCAAATTTAACCAGAAAAAATTCTTGCTTACCTCAGCTAAGAAAACCGACTTTCGTTTTTATTTTGTTTCCTTTTGCCCCGTTCAAACATATACCCAGTCATCATGACTCTCAAAGTATTTAACGCTATCTGAATAACACTGCTACCATAAATTGAATGACAGTATTGAGAAAGAACAGTATGGGTTTAGAAGAGGTTTTGAAACAAGCTACGCTACAGAACTTCTAAGAGTAACATGTGAGAAATACATGGAAAAGAGGCGGAGAGCGTTAGAAAAGGCGTTTGACAGAGTTAGATGGGATAAATTATTGCTAACTTTGGAAAAGAAGGGAGTTGTCTGGAAAGAGAGGCACCTAATAAAAGAACTGAACTTTAAACAGGGAATAAAAGTGAGTGTAAGAGACGAAATGACAGGAAGCATAGGGATTGGAAGGGGAATGAGGCAGAGATGCTGCAAGTCACCAACACTGTTTAGTTTAAGTGGAAGAAATAATTAAATGCTATCTGAATGGGAAGAGAGGAAGAAAGATCGGGGGAAGAAGAATAGAATGTATCTGATGAGATGGCGGTACTGGTGGAGAGCCCAAGTAAACTAAATGAAATTTAGTTTTACCGTCTAGGACGACAGAGTGCCCTCTCGTCCTAGACGGTAGAAATACGTAGTAAAGGCTGATAAGCTAAATAGCCAACGGCGTAGAATTCGCAAGGCAACGGGAAACCAGAGGATTAAAGATCTGCGGATATCCCGAGTAACAGGAAGCATGATCGACTCTTCCTCAGTTAAATGCTCAGGAAAGAAGACTTTGGAGATTTTCTGCCAACCAATCATAGGATTGTATACCAAGGAGAGAAAAACATACATATCAAAATCAAACAAAAAGATTATTATTCAAAAACCTAATCGCAAAACTAAAAACTGAATACAAGCAATAAAAAACCAAATTGAACCGTAACCAAAAAATCAGTAAACTCTGATTTTTGGCCAGCGTATAATCAGCTTCAGATTTTTTAATACGGATATAAATCACCTATTACATCAAACTCAACTTGTACAATATATTGAATGCATACTAAGAAGTTCCAAGTGACGTAATAAATAAAATATTGTCCTGTACGACAACACTTATACGTATCTTGATGAATTAATACGGTGTCAAAATATTCAAAACTCTAATGTTAACCTCTTTGACATCCCAACGTACAAAATATATTTCTACCAACCATTACAATAAGAAATTTACCTTTATTATTATTATTATTTAATTAATGTTCAAAATTGATGTTTACCGATCTCTGTGGCGGAGTGGTAGCATATCGGCCTTTCATCTGGGGGTCCCAAGTTCCAATCCCGGTTAGGCATGTCGTTTTTCACACGCTACAAAATTCTACTTCCATATCCCTCGCACAAGCTTTAAGCTTATGTGGTAATGAGGAAGCTCATTATCCCTCATCAAGCCAAAATAAAAGAGGAAAAAATAATTTAAAAAAAATAAAATATAACCATTAAAAAAAATCTCGTTTTCGCTATCTACAGTAATTGTTAATAGCTCTTCTTATTTTAACTCAATTTGGACAGACAGAATAAAATGTAATTTTAATTACAACGCAATTGATGCGGTAGACATTACGTGATCAACCTTCATTTGATGTGGTTTATAAAAAAACTATTATACATTTTTATAAATAATAAGAAATATCTTTCAATTAGCGTTGTAAATTATCTAATTTTCTCTAATTAATTGCTAAAAAAAAAAAAGAAAACGCATTTACATTTCAATTGTATATGAATAAATAAAAAATACAATTAAATACACTGTATACATTACGTAACCAAACTACGGTAGGAGTGTGACTTATCAAAAAAAAAAAAAAATTGTAAAAAATTTCCGTGGTACCGATGTAAATAATTTCATTTTCTTTAATTAATTGTAAAATAAATTAATAATTAGAAACTAAAGCTCAAATAAATAGAATTTCAACTCAAATAAATTAAAATCATAATAGGCATAGTTTATAAAAAAAAAAAAAAAAAAAAAAAATAGTAATATATATATAATAATCCTACCCTACTAAAGGACAATTGTATGTGTGTGCATTCCCATTAGTTTAGCACCGGAATGTATCGATCACTACCGGAATGTATCGATCACTAACGGAAAATCCCGATTGGTTAGTACATGTCTCGTGATGATCACGTGTACAGGTGTATACTTGTTATATTATAAATCGATATACAGCATATACATATATATGCGAAATATATATTATTTATATATATATATATATATATATATATATATATATATATATTTATATATTATTACTAGCAGACAGGGCAATGCTTCGCTATTGCTAGATTTGAGTATATATATATATATATATGTATTAAATGAATACAATTGAAAATTTGATAAAACATTAACATTACGGAACTTCACAAAATTTAACCTTTCCCTTTTTACCCATTTTCATTTTTACCATAATCCCTTTCCCCCAATTTCCCCTTTCCTCCTTCTTTTGTTCCCTTACCACATTTCTCTTTCCCTTATTTTCCTTTCCCCCATTTATTTTTTTCTCCTTTTCACTTACTTTTCTCGTTTTTACTTTTTTTATATTTTCCCCTTCTTCCTTTCCCCCCCCCCCGCGTAAATCGGTCCAATAGGTTTTTCGTCTATACCGAACACATATATCGGAAATCTTAAAATGGAATCGTAAAATATTTAGTATAGCGTGTGTTGCTTTTACGTCCAACAGATAGCGCTGTTTTTTTTTTAAAAACATGTTTTTACCTGTCACAGGTGTGATATCTTAGGTATATAAATAGTAGGGATATAAAAATACGCGTATTCGAATGCAACGTTGTGTCAAAATTTCAAAACAATCGGTGAAAAACTTTCGGAGATTTAACATTTTAAACAAACATTTACATTTTTATTTATATAGATATATTACGCTGTTATTATATATAATAATAACACCGTATTTTCTAGCAGTACGAGAGCTCAGGTTTGCGTACAAAAGATATACTCGCGATGATCCGGTTATTCGTTCACTCTTTTTCCGAAATTCAGTTATATGTTCGGAACGGTGCGACTAATTTAAAAAAATTAGAAAGGATATTTGATAGCGGTACAAGGGCTCACGTTAAAATTATAAAATATAAGAAATCGAAATGAATAATTAAAGTACTTGAAAAACAAATACTAAAAATCTTTTAATTACAGTAATTTTTCGTAATACGCAAAAATGAATCGTGTCTTCAAAAAACTTTCAAGACTATAAAAAACCCCGCACATTTGGCTGTACCTCATGAGTTGTGTGGAAAACAGTTACAATAATTTTGTAAAATTTTATAACTAAAGCTTTATAAGTTAATTTCCGTTTACGCCCCAAAGAGCACAGCGAAGCGACCCTTGGCTCTGACGCCGGGCTGAGCAGCTAATAATAATAATAAACTATGTGATAACATTTTAGATAATCCCACTTTTATTAATTATTTCTAAATCATCGAAAGATTTAGATATCAACTTATATTAATGTATCAAATCTAATCTTAATGCTACATGTACTAGTAGGTGGACATGAAATAAAAAAAAAAAATTAAATAAAAGAGAAAAGTATCTTCGGTATTACGATAAACGATTTCATTTTCTGCAAGAAATTTTAAATAATGCATAATATTAAAATTGCAGTACTTTAATTTCATATGAATAGGAAAAATAGAATCGAAATGAGGATTTCGAATAAATTACGTGACCAATCTTCGATAGGATATTATTTATACAAATTTCAAATAGTTTCCTAATAATAAAAATAAATACTTTCCAGGAAATATTATAAATATATATATATATTTTTAAATTAATAGTTAAAAAAAAACATTGTAAAAGATTTCTGATGACCAGAAATCTCAATAAGCATCATGAAAAAAAGCAGGCAAAGTATTGGATGAATTTTCTCCGCGTACGCTGTTAATAATAAAAAAAAAACTTTCTACATTTACGTCCGGGGTCTATAATTTTTTAACATTTTAGATTTCATGATAGATCTAAACATGATGTACAAAGTTTCAAAATATTTGTGAAAAATATTTCAACCGAAGCGAGATAGAACAAAAGAACAAAAAATCTGAAATGGACACCACATGACTTCCTTGTACGCCTATTAAATTACGTATACACATTTTTTCTGCATTTCATTTAAACTTATTTCATTTGAAATTGAGATACGATCCCTCTAATTCTTTAATAAAGAATTTTTTATTGTTATTATTGAATTATTATTTATTGTAAAAAGATTTTTACAATCGGAGGTTAATAATTATTAATAAATCAATATATTTAAATTAGAAAAAAGAAGATGAAGTCTGATTCGAACCGACGTGCCGTCACCATTTAAGATCCAAATATTTCTTTCATTAGTTAAATTTTTATTTGGCTATAACCCTGGAAGCAATGAAAATAGGTACCATATATATATATCGTTGAAGGCTCTCAATGAGAGCAAATATTACTGCAGTTACGAAAAAGTACAAAATACAAAAAATTTGGGCTTTTCTGGACACTTTTGGTCCAGTCGATTGCAATCAAAAGGGGAGTTGCACAACTAGATGTTACAACAGTCCTAAATTCAACATTTTAACATTATAGGGCTAATCGTGTTTGAGTTATGCGAGATACAAACGTACGTACAGACGTCACGCCGAAACTAGTCAAAATTAATTCAGGGATGATCAAAATGGATATTTCCTTTGAAATCAGAAAACCGAAACTTTTCGCGATCACAATACTTCCTTTACTTCTTTATAAAAACATATATTTAAATTTTAAAAGGTACTGGTTAACTTTTTGAAGAAAAAAACCTTTTATTTTTTATTACTTATATATGCAATGTAGTTAAGTTGCGTTAATAAAGGCTTTCTAAAATGGTCTGAAGAAAAATGATATTTTTTGTGTGATATCCCCGTCACCCTTAAAGGATTTAAAAAAAAAAATTGCTCAATCCTGAGATATAACGCCAAAAACTGTACGAAACCCAAACGTACGCACATATATACATGTAGTAAGATGTAATTAAAACTGATCAGCAAAATAGTGGTATTTTTTCTAGAGTTATTCCTTTAGGTCGTACATTGAGTGTTGTTGTCAAAGAGAAATAGAATCAATTTAAAGTTAAGCTCAGGGAGATGTTACGGTTGCTAGGTAGGGGGTCGTAAATCATTATCGAACAAAAAGTTGTATAAATCCTGAAACCTATTTGGACCTACGGTATCCAGCTGTAGGGTACTAGAAGCCAGAACAACAATTTAATTTTTCAGCGATTTTAGAATCACTAATTGAGAATTATAACAGAGGCGCCTTGGTTTAAAAGAAACAATGAGATACATTGTTATCTGGGAGTGCCGAGTGTTCAAAAGGGAGATAAGATTCATTATCAAATACAAAACGAGACTGAACAGTCGTGAGCTGGGTAGCAATTAACCGCTTGGATTGTAGTAAAGACGATCGGCGCTTAAACGGCTGCACTTATTGCATTTGTAAGGTACTTCGAGATTTGGATAAATCCTCTACTCTGTAATATTATTCTTCGTCAGAATATCTCGTTTTGTTTTCATCCTTTTTTTTTTTTTCATTATACTATTTAGTTTTAATTTTTTTTCTCTTTCAAATATTTCTTCATTTCGTTCTTTTTTTGTGATTCTTTGTGTAACTGTGAAATATGTTTCTTGTGTTTTCTTTTTTTTTATGGACTTGATCAATATATATATTAATTGTTTACCGTTATTATATACTTGACTGTACTGTATAACTTATACATACATTTATAGTTCTTGAGAAGATTCAATGACCTCTACATGTCATTTGTTTATTGTAATCAAATTTACTTATGGTCCCGGTTAATTGGGACTGATAGTAAATAAAAATAACTTTACTGGCCAAAATATATGTATATATATATATATATATATATATATATATATATATATATATATATATATATTTAAAAGAGGAAGTTCATTCAAACTTCGCCGGTAAGAGTCCACAGAACTGGACGGCGCGACGAAGTAATGAATTGGATTAATAATATTTTTATTCTCAATTAGAAGTATTTGAACTAATTGATGGAGAAATATAAAAAAGTTCATTTAATAATAATAATATAAAAAATGTGTCCACGGATACGATAAAAATCGAGGATTATACTTACAAAGTAATAAGTGCAATATTACAGCACGGATCTTCGATTCATGAAGTGAATGATATGACTACTAACAAAAAATTGGCCGAGAAATTCAAAAAAATGTATATTTGTTTGTTCTAGAAAGACAATAAATTTTAATAATAAATCCATAAGACAACAATCAGATATTCATAAAAAAAATAACAATATAGTCTAACAAAACGCAGTCATATCCAAAAAAATTACAAAGAAATTGTAAACCGTACGGTAAGTCTCGTAGATATAATTTCTTCCGCACAAAAATGTCTGTAATAAAATAAAACAGTTTTTAACAAAATGAGACTAATATCAAAAAAGTAAGACACTACATTTCTATTATCAAAATTTTTATTAATTTATAATTTTGTTTAAAAAATAATACATGTTAAATAAAACTTCTACCGTCCCGATTTCATTTATTAAACAAAGAATTGTATTATTTCTGTAAATGAGATATGTAATGTATTAAATATAAATGAAATGGCTGATAAGACTTTTAATAACTATGTATTTTTTCTAAATAAAATTATAAATTAATAATAGATTTTGATAACAGAAATGTAGTGTCTTACCTTTGTTGATATCAGTATCATTTTGTTAAAAACAGTTTTATTTATAATACAGAAATTTTTGGTTTTTGAGCGGAAGAAATGATATCTTTTCTTTTTGTTGTTTAGCGTCCGGTAATTTCCTTTCAAATAATACTTCAGAGAATGAATGAAGATGATCTATATGAGTGTAAATGAAGTGTAGTCTTGTACGGTCTCAGTTCAAACATTCCTGAGATGTGTGGTTAATTGGAACTCAACCACCAAAGAACACCGGTATCCACGATCTAGTATTCAAGACCGTGTAAAAATAACTGACTTTACTAGGACTTGAACGCTGGACCCTCGTCTTCCAAATCAGCTGAGTTGGGAAGATGCGTTCACCACTAGACCAACCCGGTGGGTGAAAATATATCTTTTTCTTTTTAAACCCTATTTTCCAGGGCCGGATTTACAGCTAAGTAGAACTCAGCCCGAGAGAGTGTCCTTATACTCTAAGGGGGCCTCCTCACGCACCAGTAGTATGTCCGGCACGGCAGGTCAGCCTCCCCCGGTCGGATCTTTTAAGTGCGTGACTCTAATCCCCAACGGACGGTAACCGGGCCCGACTATGTCATTCCCGGGCCGCCCACCAGAGACCGGGACTCGGTCATAGACATTGCCTGCCTTGGATTTGATTATTAGACAGTGGATACCGGTGTACTTTGGTGGTTGGGGTTCAATTAACCACACTTCTCAGGAACGGTCGACCTGAATCAGTACAAGAATACATGTTTTACATGTAGACTACATGATTTACATGTCATACATATCTCATAGAGCCATGTAGAGGGAGATTACTTACTGTTCAATTGTTGAACAGATTGCAACGTATACGTTAGAAATAATAATAATAATAATAATAAATAAATCAATATATATATATATATATATATATATATATATATATTTGTTAAATGGTTTGTTATTTTTATCTTCTCTATTATAGCTTTCATCTCTCTTTTTCCTACAACATCTGGGGTTAAAATTTCCCCTAAATAAAACTTCCTTTTTTGTTTACAACTTTCAGTTGTTTTTATTTTCAGATTATAATTGTTTGAATTTTACGAGGCTCGGCTGATAAATTTTGCAAACTAGCGTGCTACACGGAGACAAAAGGTACTATCGAGTTGGGCGTGGTTGCACATGATAGCTAAAATCCCCCTCTTCAAACCTGCGATAATGCGATGAAATCCGTTCACCGGTTTGTTCTCAGTAACAGTTAAAATGGAGTCGAGTACGACCAATATGTCAACGCGGTTAAACTTGCACGCAATGATAGAATTTTTAATAGCAGAAAATGTAAATCCTACGTATATTTTTCATCGTTTAAAAGCGATTTACGGTAGTGAAACTGTTGACAGAAGGTGGGCGTACCCATTCAACGCCCACGTATTCAATATTGTGAATAGGTGGGCGTTGAAATTTCGCGAATGAGAAGCTGGTGAAGCGACAATTAAAGACGCACCTCGCAGCGGACAACCAGTTTATGTGACTGAAGAGAAACATCGAAAGGAGGTGGACGATTTGCTTCAAAGTGACCGGCGAATCATCCAGCAACGCATCGCTATTCAATTAGGCATATCCAAAGAACAAGGAGGTCATATTATCAAGCAATTGGGTTACCATAAAATCTGTGCACGATGGGTACCGAGCAAACTGTGATGACTCTCGGCAAGCTTAAGTTTCAGCTTACTCCGCATTCAACATACTTGTCGGATTTGGCTCCGTGCGACTTCCACTTCTTTCCTCACCAAAAGAGGGAGCTGAAAGGTAATCATTACACCACCGACGATGTGGTGAAGGAAGCTGTGTCCACTTGGATCCGAGAAAGACCGCCAGAACTTTTCAGTGACGGTATATAAAAACTATCATATGCTGGGAAACGTGTATCAGTGTAAACGGGGATTATATTAAAAAATAAATACTGCAATTAGTAGCTAACGTATTGCACTTTTATTGATTTTTTATTTGATTCCAATATCTTTTTTCATTTCCATGCTACGCACGTATATAAGACTCGTATATTTGACTTTTAATTTTACTTACTAACTTCTAATTTCTGACTTATTCTAATTTTCAAATTTTAATTTTCGCTTAATATATATATTTAGCTAGGATAATTAATTCGTCTGCAAAGGTTATTATGTACGTATTCAGAAACTTAAATTACATTCCCATTTGATGTTTTCATCAACTCCTAAATTTTGAAGTTCTTTATTCCATTCTCTTGAATAATATTTGGTGTCTATAATTTGTATTTTAAAAAATATTACTCAAAAATTGAAAAAATAAATAAAAATAATAAATACAAAAACAAATGCAGTTAAATTGGAAAGTAGGATGGGTTTCACATACCATTTCCTGTCAATTTCTACACTTAAAAAGTAACAATGAACACACACACACACAGAGAGAGAGAGATAGCGTGAGAGAGAGAGAGAGAGAGAGAGAGAGAAAGAGTGAGAGAGAGACACACACAAAAGTAAATTAAATAAGATCATACTAAAGTATTACAAAGTAATCCATTACATAATAAATATTGCTTTAATTTTCTATCGAAAATGTTTAATTATAAGTTATTATAAACAAAACAGTGATTTTAAGTAACATATAATAAGAATTGCGTGATAAAAAAATTTCTTATCTTACTAATTAACAATTTCAACAATTGATCTGTATAAGAAGTGGGCCAAGGAATTGTTTTATTATTATATATATGTATATCCGTCCAAACAATGCTGTGTTATAGTATTACATCGTGATACATAAATACGGTCATTTATTCCCACACTCGTAATATAAACATTAATAAAAACTTCTTAAAGTAATTATTTTTAATTATAAAATTCTTCGTAGCCAAGGTTCAACATTCCCCCCCTCCCAAATTGTCTCCTTTCCTTTTTTCAATCTATACATTAATATTCTATACAAAGTTTCATTCTATCTTAAATTTTATGAAATTAAAATAAATAAAGTGAGACACAAATATGGGTCTCACTACATATCAATGTGTGAGACACAAATTGGTGTTCAAAAAAGAAAAAAGAAGAAGATAAATCCAGCTAATAATTCATAAATAACAAAATTATTCTGTAAATTAAATTGATTTTTTTAAAAATCAGCTGTTATTTTAAAAATTGTAAGTATTGGGAAAAAGCTTAGTAACTTTTCAATGTGATAATGCTCAAAAAAATCTAAGTATACTGTTGGAATCGTAATTTGCACTATTGCAATACGAATATTTTATCATAAAAATTAACGAAATAAAGACCCTTAGCAATTGGTAATCACTATTATACTGGGACATCAAAACAAATCTCACATCCTAGCTTCACATAAAACCTAAGATCTATAACTGGGTCTCATAGTAATCGAGTTAAACCAGAATACATAAATGTAGAGGATTTTTTACAAGATACTCGGTATATACTTCAACTATATACAAAAACTTTGATTTTTTTTTATTATTATAACGACACAGAAACTTTAAATCTGTTCATAGAACAATAAGTAAATAAGATGTATTTGAATTAACATTAAATTGCCACAGACCCAGCGGCTTGTGACAATGATAGAATAGATAAGCACTCCGTACGGCCAGACAATAACGTCATCTAATTGAATAGATAAAGCAAGCAAATCAAGAATATGCTTCCTTTTCTTGAAAAATCACTGACCGTGCTATCCAATAAATTGACCGCCAAATAATTCGGGTGCCTATCATGATACCGTAGGCTGACCAGATAGACGTCATGCCGAAAGGTTCGCAACTTAAGGTCATTATTATAAGGCTATTACTTATGTACCAGGGTATGGTAAGCACTTTCCGTAGTGTTTTTGTTTGGAAGCTTTCAAGTATGTTAATACTGTGCTGTACTTCACAATTCAAGCCCGTAAGTCCAAACAGGCTTCAAAACGGATTTATAAATCACTAATTTACTTTCTGCTGAAAGCCGAGATCTATGTCCTATCGGCTAGAATATGTGTTTGAACTTGAGATCCTACTGTTTCCGGTTAGATTTGATATGTTTCGCCCAAACAAGTCGTCGATCAAGATGAAAACCTAAATATTTACAGTCTTAAGATCTCAGAATCGGAACATTGAAGATATACAAAAACTGTCGTATATTTGAGTCCTACAGAGATAAAGTTCTTACCTGGCCAAGCGTAAATAGAAAAAAAATATATATAAAAAATTAAAATTGTATTAGAAAATAATAATAAAATATATTAAGGCATGTTCGTTTTGAAAATGAAAAGAAAAGTGAATAAGACAATAATAGAACAATACATGAAATAGATCTTAGAAAAGATACCGAACAAATCACATTTTCAAGGCTTTCCAATTATCTGATAGAATTTTTAAAATCGTTAGGAAGTTTACTGTAATGTTTCATGGCAGCATATCTAATTCAGAATATTAAAAAAAAAAATTTCTTTTACTTTCAATAGGATTTCTTTATTCTTAGATATATTAAATACTAGTAATATATCTAGTAATATATAATAAAAGAATTCAAAAATCATTACAAAGATAACAGATTTTACCACAAATGAACTATTCATTTTTAAAATAGGTGACCGACCTTGCAAAGAAATTATAATAATTTAATTTGTATGCCTATTAAAGGCTTAACTATACAAGGCGTTCTAAAAGTCGATCTGCAGTATGTTTTAGAATTATGTGGTGTATTCAATTATTTTAGCGTTAGGTTGGTTGCCCGTAGGTTCGTTGGGCAAACCCACCGGGTTGGTCTAGTGGTGAACGCGTCTTCCCAAATCAGCTGATTTGGAAGCCGAGAGTTCCAGCGTTCAATTCCTAGTAAAGCCAGTTATTTTTACATGGATTTGAATGCTAGATCGTGGATACCGGTGTTCTTTGATGGTTGGGTTTCAATTAACCACACATCTCAGGATTGGTCGAACTGAGAATGTACAAGACTACACTCATACATATCATCCTCATTCATCCTCTGAAGTATTATCTAAACGGTAGTTACCGGAGGCTAAACAGGAAACAGAAAAAAAGGTTCGTTGGGCAACCCACCGCGTTGATCTAGTGGTGAACGCGTCTTCCCAAATCAGCTGATTTGGAAATCGAGAGTTCCAGCGTTCAACTCCTAGTAAAGGCAACTAGTTTTATACGGATTTGAATACTAGATCACGGATACCGGTAATCTTTGGTGGTTGGGTTTCAATTAACCACATATCTCAGGAGTAGTCGAACTGAGAATGTACAAGACTACACTTCATTTACACTCATACATATCATCCTCTGAAGTAATACCTGAACGGTAATTCCCGGAGGCTAAACAAGGAAAATAAAGGGTTCGTTGGGCGTTGCTTAGTAAGAAAAAGATGTTAGTTGAATTGTGACTGAAAGTGCTACGTTTCATTTTGTGTTGTTTCGTTTATCGTAGTCAATAGTTGCGGAAAACGTAGTGGTTTTTCGGTAGAAGAACGCATTTTTTCTCGTTAGATACATCTTTCGTGAAGGTGACAAGTGCGCTGATTTAATTAAACACAAGTTTTCTAAAACGTTTTTAATTGCTCGTCTTCCTCACCGCAATGCAGTTCAAACTTTTATCGAAACATTTCGGACAACAGGCTCTGTTGATGACGCTAATCCCAAGTGGAAGAACACTTAAACTAAACGAACAGATCCTGATATTTCGGACGCTATGACCGAAATTCCATCAAAATCGATGCGTAAATTAGTACAACAGTAATATATCAGACTTGCAACCGCACATAAAGCTGTAAGAAAAGAGCTGAAACTTTTCCCTCTACAAAGTAATGTGTGTTCAAGAACTACAGATCATACCAAATGACTGAATTATTGTCAACGTTTTATTGACCAAAATTCCATAGGTATCCTCGACATTACATTTTTTTTATAGATGAAGCGTGGTTTCATCTGGGAATGTATATAACTTCACAAAATACGACTGTGGTCGATAACTAATACCCACGAATTACACCAATAATCTTTACACGAAGCGAAAATTGAAGTTTGGGTCGGTGTGAGTAGAACGCGCAATGTGGGTCCAATCTTTTTTTTTGAAAATACAGTTAATACTCGTAGAAGATCGTTATTGTATTATTTTAACAAACTTCATTAGTCAGTTAACAGAAGTGGATATCAATCACGGTTAGTTCTAATAAGATGGCGCCACAGCGCACACAGCTAACAGGTCGATGATTTCTTTTTTTGAATGTCATTGGTGAACGAATCGTTTTAAGGGGATTGTGGCCTGTACAATCGCCCATCTGACTTCCCTAGATTACTTTCTGTGGAGAGCAACAAAACAAGGAGTGTATCGCAACAAATCAAGTACGATTGACGAACTAAAAACCGCAATAATGTCATACGTACGAGACATTCCAGTGTAACAGCTGGTTAAAGTATTTGAAAACAGATCGAAATGTGTGTAGTATTATATGGATGTTGAAGATCAACAGCTTTTAAAAACTATTCCAGTTACTGTAATACCCTTTATTATAAAATAAAG
Organism: Lycorma delicatula; assembly: GCF_047948215.1. Lineage (NCBI taxonomy): Eukaryota > Metazoa > Arthropoda > Insecta > Hemiptera > Fulgoridae > Lycorma > Lycorma delicatula. The sequence continues at coordinate 27,639,794 of NC_134465.1, read as the reverse complement.
AATTAAAACTACAAAGTAATAATTTAGAAAGTTTCTTCATTACACTTCCATAATTCCAATGCACAGAAACTTTCCGAACGTACTGTATAAACGTACGCAGCTCCCGCGTACTTATAATCCATTACGAATTACAATATGGAATAATAAATCATCTTTAAAGTTTTAATATTAAAGATTTTGCATAATTTATGGAAAATTAACGAAATAAATCTTGTCATCAACCGACCATTTTTCTGCACGTAGCACCTCAGTATACAATCCATATATACAGCTATAAATTTACAGGATTTAAAACGCTTTATTTCTTTATTCATAGTGTTAATGTTTTCATTAGAAGGAATATTATCTTTATAACAACCAAAGCTATTTAAACAGTCTTATCCATATTCAAGGACAATTGATTAGCCACTAACCACAGAACGATCTCGTTTAAATAATCACACACTAATTGTCATACAAATAGTTAAGACCTTCCTAAACAAAGAACCACAGTGTCATCTGAGATAATATAATTTCTTGGAAACAAGTCGAAAAGGTCACTGATATATAGGATAAAATAATAAAGGCTCTAATATAATGCCTTGAGGAATTCCGATTCAAATTTTCCAGTGAACGGTTCACTTGTATAATTTTCACAGTTTATGTTCTATTATTTAAATCATTAATAACTAATAGAAAAATCGCGGCAGTAATAAAATGAGGTAAATCGTCCTGTAATAACCTTTGTTTAAATTTTTTTGGTTTCGATGATCTCATCACATTAATTTGAAGCTTATGCGTGGGAGATGGAAATGTAATTTTTTAGCGTATGAAAAATGCCATACCTAACCGGGATTCGAACTCGGGACCTCCGGATGAAAGACCGTGACGCTACCACTCCGCCACGGAGACAAGTAAAGTAAGATTTTTATTTTGTATTAACTTCAGAATTATATCCAGACAAACAAACATTATAAACAAGTTTTCCGTTTTTGAATCTTTGATTGCTTATAACTCGGAAACAAAATAATTTATCGAGAAACGATTTTTGGTATCGTTTTTCTTGTATAATTTTAAATTAAAATCATGCATATCTATCTTTTTATTTATAAACGAAAAAGGTTTAGTTCGATATGGCGAATCCAAGAAGGTGGATATAAAAAAAAAGTAGTAATTTTGTAATTAAGTCGATCTGCACTTGTTTCTACTTCCTAAATACCTTCAGTTTTTATTAGCTATGAATCCGTTTACGTACTTCAATATCACCTTGTTAATGCTTTTTTTCTTGAAAAAAAAGAGGTTGTATTAATTCTTGGATTTAAACTACGTAATCCAATGTTTTTTTCCGGAATACAAAGTATCTAATAGTGCCACTACTTTAATTCACAGCAATGATGTTTAATTATACTTGTATAATCACATTTTTAAAAACCAAAGTTAACGTTTTATTTTTAATACATGAATTTTATATTGCATTTTAGTGGACCAAGCTTTATAAAGTCACTTGATACATTGGTTCAGTAAAAAAAAAAAAAAAAAACATTGGAAAATCATTTTACTCCTCAATTTTCCAAATACATCTAGAATTGGCATGGGATACACGTCATTCTTATGAAAGTATCTATCACTTTCATAAGCAAGTTGTGTTACGTAACCTACCGTTCTGTCATGGAATTTAAACAGCGGAATAATAATTGAAACGTATTAATGACTAATTAAATCATGATATAGTTACTTTTTCAAAGAGAATTTTAACTATGCAAATTTAGCGAGGTCAAATGTACATTGAGATGGAGTTACATTATATGATTTTTTTTAAGTTTTTTTTTTTTTTTTATTTGTTGACTGATTGTTTTTTTCCCATCACCTTCGTTTCATTAACGGGTTCTATTACATAACATTCTGTTTTGCAATAAATTCCTTTTTTTATTTGCAACTTTTTAAATATCCTTTATTTAATTTAATAATAACAGTTATAATTTCGTCCTCCAATTGAATAGCTAAAGAATATTTTATGGAACACATTTCTAATATACTTATTATTAAATTTTTAATTTCATAAAATTAATTTTTTTCAATTATTTAATTCACTGAGAATTTTAAATCTTAAAAAAAACGCTTCCACTTCGGTACACTTCGACTTTCGAAATGTTCTTGAGATATTCCCTCGATAGATAAAATAAAAATAAATTTTTGACTATTTTAATCAGTATTAAAAAAAATCTGTTATGGATACTATATGACTTCCTTGTACGCCTATTACATTACATATACAAATTTTATGCTGCACTACATTTCAACTTATTTCATTTGAAAGTGAGATACGATCCTCCAATTCTTTAATAAAGTGGACAGCTACACAATTGCTGAAACTAAAGAACGTGTACGCAAACTACGATCAGAAAAATTACATCAAACCAAAGAGCGATTAAATGATTGGCAACAAAAAAGAAATAAACGAAATGATGATCAACTCCGACTTAGGAAGAATATTGTCAGACAATATCAGAGGAGTAATGAATTAAAAGATAAGAATTTTTTACAATTTATTAAAGATCGGGCATATATATCTCAGTGTATAAGTGGTTCTTGTAAGGGTCTATTTTTTAATAACTCTGTAGTTATCTTTAATCTAGATAAAATTAAACAGAAATTCCAGAATAATAAAATTTAATTTAAACTAGAAAATCCAAAAATATTACAATTCTAAATTATAATTTTGAATTAGTGTTAAATAATCAGATGTTTCACGTAATCTATTACATATACACATACGTAATAATTCCCATAAAATTATATATACACATTTTTAAAAGTACATAAAATTTGTTTCATTACTAAGTTCTGATTTTTTTCATATATATATATACATATATATATATATTTTTTTTTTTTACATACATATATATTTTTTTATTGCTATTATAGAATTATTAGTTATTATCCATTTTAACCATCCCTGAATCCATCGGCGGGCTGACCGGTCGGACTAGACTTATGACCAGCGCATGGGTATACCCCTTTAAGAGTAGACAAACAACCCCTGGGCTGTGCTTTGTGTTGTTGTGGATCCGGCCCGAAGGGTAGGGTGGGGAAAAAAACAATTACAGTGGTTCAACATGTTCAGAAGGAAGAGAAAAAAAATTTCTTAGAGGGATTTCAGATATAGGTACCTAAAAATCGGGTAAAGAAAAAGATGAATATTTTTGAATATTTAAAAAAATATTATAAATCTAATGAATCGATTGATTTAATTTAAAAAAGAAACAAATGAGTTATTTAAAAAATGAATTTTTAAAAATTATAGAGGCACTACTTACAATCATACAAGAAGAAAAATGGGCCAACTGAGTTAAAAATAAATAAAAATATTTTTTTTAAATTTTCTTATAATAATTTTAGAGAAAAATTCAGGGTGTGCAACGAAAAAACGGAGAAACTTTCAGGACATGTTTCACTCGTGAAAGTAATGATAAAAGGCCATACAAACATAGATCTGGAAACGCGTTGTGTAAATTCAATAGGATTTCGTATTTTAATGAATACTTCTTTAGTGTTAACATTCTTTTACGAACGACCCTTTTATTCGTAAACGCTGATACACCGAAAAATGTTTAAAAAGCATGCATATTAGGAACAGAAAAAATACGATTTTCTGTCTATTTTTCTTCTGCTTTGCTTCAATAAAAAACCGATTTTTTAAAAAGTTTTTATTTCCTTTTTATTGTCTGCATTTATATAACTTTTCTCAAAATTAAATTCTCTACAAATGTTGTTACTAAATTTTTCACATTTATTAGTTATTTAACAAAGCTATTGTACTTTAAATCTAAAAAAAAAAAAAAAAAAAAATTGTTTTTCGACACCCGAATTTTGTGTTACGTGGAATATGATGTTAAAAACTACTGAATTTACAGTTCTAGGACCTTTTTTTTATTCTACCTCCTAGCTCAAATTACATAAGAAATCACAACTTTACTCTTTAATTTGGGTCCCAAAAATTACAGTAGGACTTCTTTTTATTAGAAGAGCTAAAATCCGGATGAAATTTTTCCCTAGCACTAACTCGAAAACAAAGCATCCATACTTATTATACGTAATTTTATGGAATGGAATGCAAAGTTGACGGGAGTTTATTTCTCCCTACTTATCGCAGAACCTGGACAGAGTCCCTTGCTGCTGGATCATTCTAATCGGGCTTGTTTTTTTTTTAAAGGGTTATTTTATATAGCGGGTCTAATTTTTTCAAGTTTTGGTTATTATTATTTAGTTAATTTAAGACGGATTTAATTGCATTCCAATCCGTTGTTGAACCAGCGTTATCGAACCCATTTCATGGGCCGACCGCGGAAGGCTAGGCTTATGAAGCCTGTCCTCCCGACGCAATTCCCCTTCAGACCGTCTACTGAAGTCCTTTCGGTGCTAACGCTTAATAGGCTAGCAGGAATACGCCACAACGGGGCACTAACTATAAGGAGGGAGCAATGCGACCCCTACTCCGGAGGAGTCGCAATTGCTGGTTTATTTTTATCAAACTAGTAAGTTTTAGAAAGGAAAGGTTGTGTAGAAGTTCTTCATCCACTTCTGTTATGGCTGCCTTCCAGGACACGTAATTTTAAATAGATTTCATAAAAAAGCTGCCTATTGTAATAAGTACCATGATTCGACTTCCAGAAAATTTCGATATATCTCGCGTTTCACATCACCCAGACACAAAAACTATTATCAGTTCAAAAGTTAATATATATATTTCACTTGTGGAAATGATAACTGCCGTAATTTTTCGCCAATCACTTTCAAATTGAGACATAAAATATAACGACCCACAATTTCGATCCAGTTCGTTAATGGGCAAAATCGGACCATGGGGGTGGAAATGGTCTTTTTCGAAAAAAAATCGCTATTACTTTCTTATTGAGTAAAATATTTAATTCTTTTAAAGTTCAAACTATATTTTTTGGATAAGGACCGATCTTAGTAAAATTTTTTTTTATCACCAACCATTGGCCCAAGGGATGGAAAAAATGGGGTTTTGAAGTCAAAAAATCATACCTCCCTTAATAGGCACAGTATCGAATCGGTTTAAAGTGGTCGTTAGTCCTCTAAACATCACCTAAAACGTTTGTCTGAAACAATTTTTTACCAACCCTTACGGCAAGGGATGACCAAAGTATTGCTAGAATTGTAAGATGTGTTTAACATTGTGGTATGTTAAACAACTGAAACTTTTTCACATGCAACCATTGTCGTATTGAGTAAATTTGAAGTTTTTCTTAACTTTAAGGTGTAAATCTTTTTTATCCTTTACTTAGCACCGATGAAATCTACGTCCGCCTTCCAGCGTGCTGAAAGTGATTTTTATTTCATTATTTTCACCATAGAACATGTCCTGAAAGTTTTTCTGTTTCTTTTTGAGACATTCTGTATAAGAAAAATATTTTATATCGAAGAAAAATATTGGTTTTTCTTCGATGTGAATACAGAAATTTGAAAAAAAATCATCAGGATTTTGAGAATCTAAGAAGAATTTTGTAATAAAACTTTCATATTGGAAAAAAAATACTACTTTGAATTACAGTGGATTCTGTATAATCTAACTATTTCACGTTCACTAACACATGGCACAACGATATTATGGCCCCTTAAGCGACATTAACGAAAAAATGAGGATATATATATATACACACAATAATATAGTAGAATACATAATAATTATTAAACACGAATTACCGTTTTATTATCCAGAATTGTATTCTTAATACTGTATTTTTTTGTATTTTAATAAATTATTAAATTGTTTTTATACATTCCATCAATAATAAAAAAACAAAGCTTGATAAACAAAATAAAGGTACAATTCAAAATTATAAATGCCTTTTATGATCATTAAAATAGGAAATACGTATATACCAATTTTTTTGTAATTTTTTGTAATTTTTTGCAATTTTTTTTTGGTTAAAGTATTTTTTTTGGTTAAACTTCTAAAAAAAATATTCTCCAGTTGGCTCTTTGGTCTCCCTTTCATTACCTGGCGTTCTAAAAATCTGGCACAGTCGCAACTCTGCTAGCGAGTTTCCTTCATTATTTTCTTGCATAAAATACCGTTGCAGTCCTTCAATGAGTTTTTTTTGCATTTTGTGTTAGATACGCTTTTCACTTATGTTTCGTCTTCATTATATTCAACTTCGACCAGTTTCTGTGTAATCTTTTTGATTATTTCATCACTCCCACACAACTTGAATTAATTACGTACTGTGCAGATCAGTACGTAATAGTTAAACGACTTGCATAACTAATAAAATTGTGTTAATTTACGAGTAATATAAAGAAATATACGCAGTAATGGGACTTACAAGTGGCATTTTGGACCGTTAACCTGAAGGGGGGGGGGGATAATTTCACATAAAATATACCAATATTTTCCTGTTTTACAAAACTTTCTCAATAAAACGAGTGCTTCGAATAAACGATTGTTTCATTAACCAGAATTCACAATCAATTAATATTGACAAATTCATTTTTATTATTATAATTTTTTTTTTTTTTAATAAAATTTTATAATATAATTGTAACATAAAAATAATGATATCCAAGATAACTGATCTAATTATTAATTAGTCAAAGATAGTTTATCGAAACTAATCGATAGAGATTAAATGACTTGTTATGCAATGAAATAAACAAAAAAAACAAAATTTGTTTTTTATTCAAGTACTACAACGAAAATAGCCTCTGAGGTCTTATCAACTATAATAATCGATAAATATCGATTTTATTACAACAGTAACGTTGAACAATTAAGTGCCATTTTTAAAAACTTTTGTAAAATTTAATCAGTTGAACAGTTATAACAGTTTTTTTTTACAGTATGTAAAATAAATAACTTGGTGAATTTTATTAGTTACAAAGTTCTTTTCTTTTTTTTTAATTAAATAAGTGTAATACAAGAAGTTTAATTATATATCAATTATATATATATATAGTTTATTATATATATATATATTTTTTTTTTTAGAAGAACGTTAAAGAACAGAATATTTATTTAATATTGAGCAAGGTATCTAAGTTAATTATTTGTAATTAATAAAATTAAAAGTAAAATTACATTTCAATTTTTTTTAATTTTAAAGATTTTTGTTAAAATTTTATTACGTAAAGATAATTTATATACTTCTAAGAATTTTGATTTACCTGTCTATATATTATTGTGTAATTTAAGAACCTCTGATGTGATTTAAAAGAAATGTTCAGTTTGAAAGCTTTATTATAAGAAAAAAAGTATGGGTTACGTATTATTTCAAAATTTTTCTTTGGAGAATAGGGATGAGTAAACAAATTACTTAAAAATATTTTTCCCCATTTTCATTGTTCTTTTTAAGTTCTACTAAACTTAACGTTCAGATAATAAACTGATGGCCACAGTCTTTTGGGATCGGTTTGGCGTACTGCTGATCGATTTCATGCCACGTAGAACGACGTGCAGAAATCTGCTGCGAAACTCTGCGTAAGTTACGGCGCGCCATTCAAAATGGGCGACGTGGGCGGCTCACCGACGGCGTCGTCCTGCTGCACGGTAATGTACGTCCACATGTTGTGGGTCCGACACCCGGAAATTTGCGATCACCCACCATATAGTCCGGACTTAGCTCCTTCTGATTACAATTTGTTTGGAAAATTAAAAGAAGTTTAGAGCGGTAAGCAATTTGCGGGTGACGATCAACATAAAAATGCTGTTAATCAATGGCTAAATGGACTGGCGGCAGGAGAATACGATTAGGATGGTATATTGAACCTGGCGTATCGCTACGATAAATATCTTAATTCATACGGCAACTACATAGAAAAATAGTATAACGTTAATTTAAGAGAAATAAAAAATACTTATAAAGTTTTCAGAATAGATTTTTGTACAACGAAACGGTCTTTATCTTAGAGATAATCTCTCGTAAATAGGCTTTAATTGTTATGTATCAGTATTATTTTCATAAGCATGAAGATAATGAACACAATGGAGGTCCAAGGAGCGGGTTCCCCGTAGCTAATAATATATAAATAATGTAGTAATATATAAATAAAAAATTTTCCAAAATAATGAGAAAAAATCATTTTAAAGATGTGAAATCTTAACGACGACTAACTTTAACTAATATTCATAAAATTTCTTTTTTCATTCTTCGCTTTATTCCTGAAATTTTATTGTAATTATAAGGAAAAAGAAAATAAAAATAAATTTATTTCCTAATAGATTTTATTATTTGTTTACAATCCGGAAGTTTATTTAAATAAAATGTATAACAAAGAAATATTCAACCGATAGAAATTCGTTATATTTAAAATAATAATAAAAATGATACTATCGGTCAATTTATATAATTTAAATGGATGTAGATTACTGGAGAAACTAAAATCAGTAACGTAAATTATTTAAAAAAGGTTAATTTATTTTATTGTTATTTAATTATTTTAAAACTAAAATATTGTATAATGCTAGAGGATGTTTTTTTTATCTTATTACTATTATTTGAGGTATCATTACATGACATTTGTCTACCTACCTGAACAAAATAGCAATTGACACTCTTGTTTAGCGGTTCACTATGAACATTGTAAAATCTGTCACTTAGAATAAATTATTGTAGAATTTAAGGAAGCAGGAAAAAATCATTTGTTAAATTATACGTTTCAGAAATATATCTATCTAGTTTGTACAACAGATAGATGTATATTAGACAGATATTTTTTTTCTTTCATTTACTATGTTTACCGAACTGGAGCACGTGTGACAAACGTCAAAACTTTCTCATCCTTTTTATTATTCTTTTTCGTACAAAAAAAAAAAAACAGAGGAAAAGGAAAGAAAATCACGAAAACTTTCTTAAAAATTAGATAATAAATTTTTTCATCCGTTTTCTTTTTAAATAAATAAAATTGTTTAAATAGATAATACGACAATGTGTAAATATATATCATTAATCGAGTATAACAATATTATTTACGCTAACATATTTGTTATATAATCTATGTTAGTATGACTGTGTCGTTAGAAAGATAACAATACTAAAAATACTCTCCTAAACTTTTGCTTAAATAAGTTTTAAATCAACTTACAACTATATTTAATCAAAAATTACTACGAAAAACGAGATAACCATACAAAAAAATAACAACCATCATAAACCAGTTTTATTAAGAAAAACTGAGGAATGTAGTAGTTTCCGTTACCTTTTTTACAGAGTCGAATACGACTACCATTACATAGAATGTCCCACGAAGAATCGGAGAAACTTTCAGGACATGTTTTACTAGAGAAAATAATAAAAAAAATGTCATATAAATATAGGTCTGGAAACGCTTTATTTTCGAGTTACGGCTAGCGAAAGATGTTGCCCGGATTTCAACTTATGAAATGAAGTTCTGCGATAATTTTTAGAATCCAAATTAAGGAATAAAGTTGGTTAGCGGTTTCATATGTAATTTGAGCTGGGAAATAGAAAAAAAAACAGGTCCCAGAATTGTAACTCCAGTAGTTTTTAATATATCCGATGGAAAACACAAAATTCGATGTTTAGGTCTGTAGAACAATAGCTTTGTTAAATGACTAATAAATATAGAAGATTTAGTAACAAAACTTGTACGAGAATTTAATTATGAGAAAAGTAACGTAAATACACCCGATAAAAAGGAAATAATAACTTCAAAAAATCGGTTTTTTTTATTGAAGTAAAACAGACGAAAAATAGACAGAAAATCAATTACTCTGTATGTACCTAATAAACATTATTCTTAATATAGAAAAAGAAAAAAAGAAAATAAATGAAATGATACATTATAACAGAATAACTAACCTCAGTAACAGTAATGTTCGAAATTCTCTCCCTTACATTTTACAGAGCACTCTGACGTAAAATATTTCCGGTGGCTTTCCGTATCGTCTCAGAATTATTTCGTATAAATTCAATTGCATTTCATATTTTAATGAGTAACTCTTCTTTAGCGTTTTTCTTTTACGCTACTCTTTACGAACGACTCTTCGTTCGTAAATTCTGATACATTGAAGAATTTAAAAAAAAGATTTATATAATTTTTAAAGATCATGAAGCTACAAAAATGTATATTGTAACAAAATTTAATCAAAAACCAAAATTAATTTTCTTAAAAAAAATTTTTTTAACTATTTTTTTTTTTTTTTACATTTTTTCTAATCAATTTCAACCGACAAGAATAAATAAAATTAAAATTAATTTAAAAAAAAATTATATTGGCAAAACTGTAAACTACGTCAAGTTGGGATTATTTATAGGTTATATTTTCTATGAAATTATTACTATTTGTTATTATAAGAAAAATACTGTAACTTATATTTTTAAGGTAAGCGATATTAAAAATATTTATAATTTAAGCTACGTAAGATAAATAAAAATAAATTTAGTTTAAATAAATAACTTTTTTTCACGAAAATATTAAAATTACAGTAACAATATAATAATAAATATATACTATCGGTATACAAATATGTTACATAATATAAATGAGGCAGATAAAGTTGTTATGCATATGAAAACTACCAACTGTATAACAAAATAATTTTAAATTACTATAAATAGTTTACAATAAACAACAGGTAATATTTTTATCTTTTCTTATCACGATTACTACTATTATTCAATCTCTGAATTAAATTAATACAAATAATAACGACGAATTAACCTAAACAAATTTATTAAAAAAAAGGAGAATCTCTGTATCATTAATAATAAACATTTCTAAAAAATAACAGAAATAAAAAAAAAATTAACTAAATATTCATTCAAGTCAATGTACGCGTAATTATACGTTATACGGAACACGTTAGGCATTTGTAGATGTATTACATTAAGAATAAAAACAAGAACCTCTAAAAATTTGGGTGGAAAGATAAAGGAAAATCAAGATCAAAACAGCATCGCAGAATAAATAATCATAAATCATTCATCCATACAAATAAAAATGTAAATGCTTGTTCAAAATCATAAATTTGAAGATTTATGATTTACAAATTTACGAAATTTTTAATAGAAAATAACTTCAGAATTCGATTGCAAATACACTTCCAAAATGAAATTTATAAAAAATCATATCAGAAGTCACATCACAGATTTTTGTGTGCTTAATTTCTTGAGACTAATAATAACCTAGATTGATATTCAATGTTTGGTGAATGCAAAAGATCGAACACATTTTTCGAATTAAACTTTAAATATATTTTCTTTTATTATTTTTTGAAAATTCAAATACTTTATAAATATATTAAACCGCTGTGTTAGTACTTTATATAATCCATATAAATAAAAATGTAAATGTTTGTTCAAAATCATAAATCTCCGAAAGTTCTTCACCGATTGCTTTAAAATTTTGACACAACGTTGCATTCGAATACACGCGTGTTTTTATATACCTACTATTTATATACCTAAGATGTCACACCTGTGAAAAGTAAAAACATGTTTTTTTTTTTAAAAATAGCGCTATCTGTTGGAAGTAAAAGCAACACACGCTATACCAAATATTTTCCGATTCAATTTCAATGTTTCCGATATGTGTTTCACTATAGACTAAAAAACTACTGGACAGATTTACGCGCGAGGAAAAGGGAAAAAGGGAAAACTCGAAAAAGGGAAGAAGGGAAAATGGAAAAAAGAAAACAAACGAAAATGGGGAACAAGAAAAACGAGAAAAGGAAATGGAAAGGGTAAAGGAAAAAATAAAGGAGGAAAGGAAATAAGGGAAAGAGAAATGGGATAAGGAAAGGGAAATGGAGAAAGATGGAAACAGAAAAGGGCGAGAGAAAAAATCGTCGAGAAATGGAAAAAATCCCATACCCAATTTTTTGTCTTGTTATAGTACTTTCCACCTTGCAACACAGCTCTAGCAGTGGTTTTTATATTTTTTAGCTCCACGACCCCCAAGAATAAAAGAAGTACATACTGAACATCTCATGACCCTCCAGTATCAACCCAATGAAACGTAGATAAAACCTTTTAGCTGCGTTGAGTATGAACATGCCTGTATGAAATGCTCCTTGTTATTTAGTGTCTGCTTGCACAATAGTCGCTGTGAGAGCGTCATGTTCGAAAGATTTACTCACAATCTGAATTATTATGATGACCTATATTAATATTAAATTATTATATTAACACGAAAACAAATGTTGTTCTAATTTATCAATTATGTGATTATGATTTTTATTTAAGATTATACATTCATAAATAGTATAAAAAATATGTATAAATTAAACATTTTAATTTACTAAACATCAATCAATATATTAATATTTATGAGCGTTAAACAGTGTTAGCTTACTTTTATATCTTGAATAGTAGTTGCAATGTAACCTAAATATGTAAATTAAATAAAACAAAAAATCACGATAACAATTTACCGGTCGATTAAAATTACAAGTTTTAACCCACCGGGTTGGTCTAAAATCAGTCGTCGTAAAAAGGTATTTTCGAAGTAGAGAGTTCTCAGCGTTACTCCTAATAAAGGTATTGCTTTTATATTAATTTAAATACTAGATCATAATTACCGGTGTTCTTTAATAGTTGGGTCTCAATTAACCACACTTCTCAGAAATAGTCGACATTTACCTTTTTGTTTACCTCTGTGAATTACCGTTCAGGTATTACATCAGTGGATGAATGAGGATGAGTGTAAATGAAGTGTAGTCTTGTACAGTCTCAGTTCGACCATTCCTGAGATGTGTGGTTAATTGAAACACAACCACCAAGGAACATACCGTTATCCACGATCTAGTATTCAAATCCGTATAAAAGTAACTGCCTTTACTAGGACTTGAACGCTGAAACTCCCGACCTCCAAATCAGCTGATTTGGGAAGACGCGTCCACCAGTAGAAGAACCCGGTGGTTTAAGAAATGGTCGACCTAAGTTTGTTCAAGAATACATATTTACCGGTATAATTAATTACACAAATAAGTCGCTAATGACTTTAACTGTATAATTAAAAGTAATATGAAAAAAAATTAATAAAATATTGTAAAAGTGATTTACTAATCTTACAAAGTAACATAAAAAATAACTGATATTTGTAAAATCGTAAATCTTCAATGTAAAACTACATTTATAATAAAAAAATACTACATCTCTGGTATAAAATAATATAAAAAAAGAGAAATGGTTGTTGGGATGCAAGAGCATTCAGTCGGAAAAAAAGGGCGCATGATGAGTTAAGAGTGGTTATAAAAACAACATGTTGTGGTAGACTACTGTTGTAAGGTCGGCGTAAATAGACAACAATAAATAACCTTTTTCTTTATGAAATACGTCAATCAGTTTTAGTAAATAACGGGAGTCATTGTAGGTTGGATAGCGAGTAGTCATAAATTAGACGTCTATGTTTTTTTTTTTTTTTTAACTATCGACAATAATATTGGTTTTGTAACAAAAATTTTTTTTTTAAAAAACAAGAATATTTTAAACGGTTGCTTATTAAAAATAGTAACGAAAGAATACATTTCAATAACTCATATACAAAAATACTGTGCTGCGTTATTCGGAAATGGTTTTATTGTCTATTTTGATAGAGTTAGATATTATTATTATAATTTTTTTTAAATGAATAAAAATCTTTATTTTTTTAAAAAGCAAAGATTTTTAAATAAGATGGTATAAATTAGAATTTTTAACTAAATATTAGTCTACATTATTCATATTTATGGGAGCGAATAAAGATACCTGGTTTAAATATCATATTGTATTCTGAGATTTCTAAGGAACTCTCAAAATATAATATTGAATTTCAGATGAAAATTTACTTAGACGTAATATATATTTTAAAATGATTAACGGTTTCATTAAGAAATATCAAATCAAAACAGAACGATTTGATTTTTTGACAAACAAAATTAACTTTATCATCCTATCAGAGTTTACCTTCTAAAAACACACCCAAATATTTTATACGATGAATAAAAAATAGAAACGCTACCGTTATCATTAACGATAAAAATATTTATTCAAATTAACAATATCAAGTTTACTTAAATGGAACAGTAAAATTGTTTTATTCATATTTAAAGTTTAATAATTAATCTTTATTCACTGAATGATTTTTAGGTAGATTTTATAAGAAAGCTACCTATTATAATGGGTACCACGATTCGACTTCCGGAAAATTTCGACATATCTTCGCCTTTTACATCCCCCAGACCCCAAAACAACTGTCATTTCAAAATTTGTATACATATATATTTCAGTTTCTTGTGGACACGATAACTGCCGTAATTTTGAGCCAATCACTTTCAAATTGTTTCTTAAAAATAACTCGTCCCAAAATCTCGGTCGAGTTCGTTAACGACCAAAATCGGATCATGCGGGTGGAAATGGGGGAGGTTTTTCGAAAAAACAAAATATCGCTATAACTTTCTTATTAAATAAAATATCGAATTCGTTTAAATTTCTTACTATTTTTTTGAATAAGAACCTAAAACATATAAAAAACCTTTGATATCACCAACCATTGACCCAGGGCGTGGAAAAAATTGGGTTTCGAAGACAAACATTCATACCTCCCATAATACGCACAGTATCGAGTCCGTTTAAAGTGGTCGTTAGTTCTCTAAACATTACCTAAAACGTTTGTTTGAAAATGCTTTTGATTTGATCAACGGTTACGGCAAGGAATGACCAAAATGTTGCTGGAATTGTAAGAAGATGGGCTTGTCATATGCTTGACATGTAAAACTTTTTTCACATGCAATGATTATCGTATTCAGTAAATTTGAAGTTTTTCTTAACTTTAAGGTGGAAATCCTTTTTATCCCCTAGTTACCACAGGTGAAATCTACCTTTGCCTTCCGGCGTGCCGAAAGAGATTTTTTAACTTATAATTTTTTAATGAACGTAAATAATTATCTTTCGATTTATTTACCGTTGTTATCATACCTGAAAAAATGAATGGTCTGAAACTGTAGTTGGGAAAAAATTAAGAAGGATTATGTCGTTCGAGAAGAAAATCTAAATATTAAAAACTCTGATGTGGACACACATGACTTCCTTGTACGCCTAGTAAATTACATATACACATTTTTTTTTTTTTAAATGAAAAGTAGATAACATTTTATTTTATTAATAACTACAGATAATTTGTCATATTTTTTTTATTGTTATTACAGAATATTATTTATTGTGAAATTTTTTTACAATTAGAGGTTAATAATTATTAATAAATAAATATATTTAAATTAAAAAAAGGAGATTAAGTCGGATTTGAAATCTAAATATTTCATTAAAAAACATTTTATTTGGCTATAACTCTGGAACCAATGATAATAAGTACCACTTATGAAATTTCATTGAAAATCTCTCAATGATGGCTTATTACTGCAGTTAAGAAAACATCCAAAATTCAAATATTTTTGATTCTGGCCTTTTTTGGATACTTTTGGTTAATAAAATGCAATCAAAAGGAGAGGTGCCCAACTAGATGTAACAACTGTCCTAAATCCAAAATTTCAATTTTCAACATCCTACGGCTAATCGTTTTTCAGATATGCGAGATATGTACGTACGTGCACACGTCACGCCGATAGTCAAAATGGGTATTTCCGTTGAAATCTGAAATATTTAGCGATCACAATACTTTCTTCACTTCGTAGAAATAAAAAAAACAAAAAAAAATCAAGGGTAATATTTTGTACCTGTTATTACAGGTAAATACATTATTATTTTTTCTTTATGTATTTATTTATTTATCCCTTTATATCTACCGATGAAGAATGAAAACATGCTTAAGATTTTTTATTTCTTCATAATTTATTGTTAGAATTAAACAAAAACAAAAGAATAACAGATGAACTTTTAAAAACGATTATACTAGTCGCTACTTTCAATTTATCATTAAGACAATAAAAAGAATTTAATAAAATCATTAATCGATTATCGTGTAATGCTCAAGACGATAAAAAGGAGAGAAACAAAATCACGATTACGGACTTAAATTGCTTTAATCTTAAAAAAAAAATAAAAGTATAACTTGGAAAAAAAACGTATTCTAAGCAATACGTAGACATGAATTATTTAATAATACATATAATTCAGTATATTATGAGTACGCATTTTTCTTTAACTTAATAAAAGTATAATTATTCGATTAAAACTGCCAAAAAAATATTTATTTTTTATATTGAAAAAAAAATTATAAAATTATTTTACTTATTATTACTATTATAATTATATTAAAATTAAACCAACCAACCGTAAGAATTTAAAAATTATTCAAACAATAAAAAATAATATACATATAGTCAATTATAAGGTCACGTTTAGTTTGTTAGTTGACAGGGTCAAGGTCGTTAAGAATTTCTTTCATGATCACGTAAATTATTATTTTAAACGAAATCATGATTGAACCACCCACACTATTACATAATTTATAATAATATGAAGAAGGGAAATCATTTGAAAATATCGTGGGAATATATGAGAAATTATACATTAATATTTCAGGATGATTGTATACAGTTTCGAATTAAAATAATGATATTGTAATACACCATTGTAAAAAAAAAGAAAAAATAACAAAGGGTTAATTAAGGATAATAAACACTGATATGGTATAATACATATGTTTTAATAAGAGAATGTCCAACAATAATATTTCATTTAAAAATGAACAAATATTTTTTAATTTATGCGAAGTAATAAAACGTTAAAAATTTAACAAATAAAATTATTTTGAATTCACATTCCATCTCGCGATTTCATACGCGCTACTTGTGTATAGAACTTCAAAAATTGCAAATAGTTTTTAGTAATTATTTATGGATTTTTGCTCTCAGAGTTATCGCTATTTATAACCTACCGGATAAAACAGATTAATTTGGATTACTAATAACTTTTCAGTTAGTTCTTAAATACTTAAATAATCGTCATTCCCTTTAATTTGATTATAAAACTAATTTATTTTTTAGGTGTATAATAATACAAAATGATCTTTTGTAGACAGCGACATTATCCTTAGTGTATATTTCTGAAGAAGTCGATATTGATATTGACATTGACAATAATCGATAAAAAAAAATTACATTAAATTTATTAAAAGAAGTTTTAGATTATTTATTTATATATTTATGATTTATATAGTAGTAAGATTGGTGAAGCTTGAATTTCGAACAAATATTCCGGTGGTTATAAGAAAATTACAGTTAAAATTTTGTAATGATTAGTTCAGTAGTTCTCGCGATTATGGGGAACAAACGAGAAAGACATCTATATACAGAGTGTCCCATATAAAACGCAACCCATCAATCACTCCAAGAAATTTCAAAAGTCAAGCTTATTCCCCTACTCGTTACTGAAATGGACTCGTCCAACATCTGAACATCGCGGCGACGCAGTAGAACACTACCGATAGTAACAACAATGCAATCATAACGTTCAGCGTATTGCTAGAGACAAGATGATGTTTTCGCTAGATGAACGTGTTTTCATTGTCGAGTCGTACTTCAGTACGAAATCAGCGGTTGCAGTGCAAGATTTGTTTCGCCATAAGTACCCAGATAAATCGGCTCCTAACAAAACATCAGTATTAACGTTAGTCGCAAAGTTTAGAGAGAATGGTTCTGTTAATAACAAGAAACACAAAAGATCTGCGTCAGTGTTGAATACAGATACAGTCGCTGAAATCAAAGACCGATTACTCGCCTCGCCAAATAAATCGATCAGACGTTTGTCTGCTGAAATTAATTTGTCTAAATCAACCGTTCATCAGGCGACCAAACGATTCCAATTACGACTTTATCGCATTCAAACGGTTCATCGACTTCTTGAGTCCGACGAAGAAAAACGGCTACAATATTGTCAACGGTTCCGTCGATTTCAGCGTGAGGGAATTAACGTTACGGATTCGTTATTTTTCACAGATGAAGCACGGTTTCATTTGGACGGCTACGTAAACAACCAAAACAGTAGAATTTGGAGCGCTGAAAATCCACACGTTTATCACGAAAAACAATTACACCCGCAGAAGTCAGGCGTGTGGTGCGCGATATCGCGGAAGAAAATAATCGGTCCTATTTTTTTCGAGTACACCATTAATGCAGAATGATATCAGGATATTTTATTTCAGTTCATCGCACTCTTGGAAGAGGAAGACAGACACTGCTGCCTACAACATGACGGTGCGACATCGCACTACGCAGGTTCAACTTCTGATTTCGTCGAGGAATTCTTCTTTGGTAATCGTGTTATCGGTCGAGGCTTGTGGCTACCAAGATCTCAAGATTTGACTACGGCGGATTTTTTTCTACGGGGTTACCTCAAAGAAAATGCCTACAGCAACAAACCACGACACTTTAACGATTGAAAGTCAATATTGAACAAGCTGTATTAAATACCCAGCCACAAACTTTGAAAAAAGTTGCAAGAAACGCTGTAAAACGAATTGAAGCTACTCTAAATGTAAGGTAATGGATGGTAATAATAAAAATTACATTTACATTTACACATGCCCTTTTATTATTTCAATACCTACCAATATAAGGTTGGATTGCGTTTTATATGGGACACCCTGTAGTAGTGATATATATATATATATATATATATATATATATAGATTATATTTATGGAAAAATATTTTCTAGTTTGTTTTTATTTTAAATAAAAAGGTGGTATTAAAAAAATCCAAAATTGAATATGACTTGTATGTATACAAAAAGATTTACGTAAACGTCAACTGAAAAAAAAGAACTTTTTATGCCTGGATACGTTAATATCAGTTTCTTAAAATTATAACTAATTCGTTTTTTCGAGAGAAAAAATTATTACACACACACACTTGCGCGTGCGCACACGCACTTTTAAGTTTTTACAATGAATGAGATAAATTTTGTGAATGTGCGAAAAATGATTGTTCGCACATTGTTTTGGTATATCTTCCTCGTTTTTCACTGCCAACAATAACATTGAAATTAATGAATTCGCTTGAACAGTAAGAGTTGTTTCCCATACTTTAACCAGAATTTCTGGATTAATGGAACCAATAACCGCTTCAAATCAGGCAAATCAGTAAGTATCGAAGGCACATATACAGAATCCTTTATAAAACCCCAAAGGAAAAATCACATTGGGCCAGATAAGGTGACCCTGAAGACCACTGAAAACTGGTTTTATCACTGGGTCCACGTCGACCGATCCAGCGGTCCGAGAAAACGTCATTCAACCGATTCTATACAAAGTTATGTCAGTGAGAAGGTGCATAATTTTAGTGAAAAATAGAATTCTCTTGTTCACCTTGCAATTGAACAAAAAAACAATATATCCGAATAAATAAGTCCTGTTACGCTTGCTTTTTGAAAAAGAACAGCCCGTAAACTTTGCTTAGCATATCGCAAAAAAAACGTTAAAATCTGGGGAATCTCTTTCACAGTGTAAGAGTTCTGGGGATTTTCTGGCCCCTAAATAGGAATATTATACTTTTTAAATTTTCCAGTAAGATATAATGTTGACTAATCAATAAACATCTTCATGCTGCAATATTTTGATCGTATATCGGGAAGCAGAGCGAACTCGGCAGACTTAATATCCTGCAACAACTGCAAACGGTTTTGACGCATTTATAAGCGTTTATTAAAACATTACTCTCTTCTCTGGCACCACTAGTTCGCGACCGGTCACCGACAAAATATTTTAGGAACACACAGGAAAGACTCCATGACACGTTCAAAAGTTTCGTGAAATACCGACAGTCTCTCGTACGCTATCGACGACTGTTATTGTCACTCGGAGGATAAAGATTAAATTTTTTATGAAATGAACGATGAACTGGGATTACAGATTCACGATTAACAAACTGAAAAATACATTCCGTTCAGGGGTCCCCATCTTTGCTAAAGGCTTTGTCAAGCGGAAAGTTAAGGAATCAATGTACGGCTGCGCTAAACCAGTCCTTTTTTCTCTCTTTGATTCTAGTTTTATATCATCAAACATTGTAGACTTCACTCAAGAGATATTACAATTTTAACAAATTAAAATTCCAATATTCTTTCATGAATTATTATTAAAAATTAATTTAGAAATTTTTTAGTGAATTCTTGTACAACATTGTCAAAACGTTTTTGTTGTTTTTATTTTTTAATGAAAATCAATTTCAGGAATTTTATGGATTATTTAAAATTCACTCAAAGTTTCGAGTCCAATGCTCGAAAAATTTCGAGACCAAACTGTTGCTTTGAAGAAATTACAAATATATATTTTTTTTATCAATTGAACAAACCAATTATTATTTATTAGTAACACTATTTGCAGGGCGTGCCTAGGGCACGCCTCCGCAGCTAGGCCCTCCGGGCGGCGTTTCGGAATGTTATTATTACGTGTCCAAAACTGATT
Source organism: Lycorma delicatula (assembly GCF_047948215.1). NCBI lineage: Eukaryota > Metazoa > Arthropoda > Insecta > Hemiptera > Fulgoridae > Lycorma > Lycorma delicatula. The sequence goes on along the minus strand of NC_134465.1, from coordinate 27,619,431 downwards.
ACCTCTTGTGTAAAAATGTTATTTTGAATGATGAAGATTGATCAAGGAAAAGCTAAAAAAGGGTTCGCCATTGTTCAGTTAAGCACCCTTCCTCGCCGGCCTCTTTGGCGCGAGTGGTAGCTTCTCGGCCTTTCATCCGGAGGTCCAGGGTTCGAATCCCGGTCAGGCATGGCATTTTCACACGCGCTACAAATCATACGTAATATCCTCTGAAGCAATACCTAACGGTGGCTCCGGAGGTTAAACAAAAAAAAAGCATCCTTCGTCATTAGGAAATAAGTTATCTACTAAATAGATAATCGATAGTATTTTCAGTATCGATTTATTTGTATGGAAAATAATTGCGTTTTCAGATATTCTACGATATTGAATGAATGAAATACGGTAGTAAAATTTATTAATTTATTTTATAATTATTATTCCTGTTATTTATTGTTTATAAACCTTTAAGAAAAGATCTTATAATTTTTTGACGGGCAGTACGTTCAAACATGTAAGCATATTATTTTTTTTTGCTCTTATATGTTGGTATTTCTTCTTCTTACTTATTGTTTATAAACACTCAAAATCATTTTTAGAGAAAGTTTAGAAAAACAAATCATGTTTTTTTTGACGGGCAGTATGTTCGATCATGTAAGCATGTTCTCAGCTAAGGGGGACGTACACACACACAAATGCCCTTTACTAGGGTAGGATTATCACAAGGATGAGGATAATGAACACAGTGGGGGTTCACGGGGCGGAGTAGTCCACTGACCGGCTACTATGATATAATGCACGTATATTTTTTTTACAGATTGACCTAATAAATAAATAATCTACTAAATTTTTAATTTAATATTTCTAGTTTTTTTATAAGCAAAGAAATAAAAAATGGTATGTATGTATTTAAGTCAATTAATATCACGCTTGAGGGCGCAAACGTGGTAGTGCGTTCAAAAAAACAGTATATATATATATATATATATATATATATATATATATATGTACGCGGACAATAGATTCAATGTATAAAATTGAAAGAGAACTCCTCATAAAACATAATGAAAAAATTACAAGAAACATACAATAGAGACGCAAGTTGTTATTAAAAACTTTTTTTCTGAAACGTGTGCACGTATAAATACACACATACACACTCCTGTAACTAATGGATAATACTTAATTTTCTATATTGTTACGTAACAAAAGAAAGTTCTTTTGTTATAAAAAAAAAAAAAAACTTATAATCCACGTACAATACAAATTAATGTAAACAATAATTTTATTATACATAATTTAATTTCATTAATTTTAGTTTGAAGTTTTTTTTTAAAAATTGATGATAGTTTATATTTGAATTCAATTTAGCTGTGCTAAATTTACAATTATAATTTTCATAAAATATAAAAATTTATTATACATTTTTAATAATGAAAATAATATGAGAAATAATATTAATTAAAAATAATATTTAATGCTTAAAAACCCTAAGAAAATAAATTGACATTGCATAATATTTCTCTTTATTACGTTAATATATATATATTCTTTAAATATATTTCTTTTAATTTCTATATTTTGATTTTTTAACAAATTATTAATTTAATCTTAACTTCCCAAAATGAATTATTAAAAATCTGATGTGAACACCATTTGACTTTCTTGTACGCCTATTAAATTACACGTACTCAATTTTTTAGTCCCCAACAGAACAAAGTCCACCGTTGATGGCAACCCTCCATTCGCCCCACCTCCCACCACTAACCATACTCCCCGGAAAACAGACATCATTCAAAACAACGCGAACAAGCCTCTCTCTGCCGCACAATCAGCGGCGCTCACCATCCGAAACTCCAATACGGTTGGGATTTTATTCGGATTTGCAACCTTTTTTTTCTTTCTCTGTTTTAGCCTCCGGAATCACCGTAAGGTATTAACGTCAGAGGATGAATTAGGATGATATGTATGAATGTAAATAAAGTGAAATCTTGTACAGTCTCAGGTCGACTATTCCTGAGATGTGTGGTTAATTGAAACCCAACCACCAAAGAACACCGGTATCTACGTTCTAGTATTCAAATCCGTACAAATGTAACTAGGATTTGAAAACTAGATCGTAGATATCGCTGTTCTCTGGTGATTGGGTATCAATTAATCACACATCTCAGGAATGGTCGGCCTGAGTTTCTTCAAAACTTACAGGTTTACGGGTAAATTTACACTAAACTGATAAGTCACTGACTTTTAATTGTTGATGCGATTATAAATATATATATATATATACACACACACACAAACACATACACACACAGAATGCTTCTAAAATGGTGGGCTGGGTATACTTTTTCGGATTCTATTTGTAAAACTAAACAAAAAATATCCTTTAAAAAAATGGGATTTTTCCTTCATTCTTCCCCTCACCGCCAAGTTGTTATTTTTATATAAAAATATATATCTCAAGATCGGATATAGAGAAATCACATTAATATTTGGTGAGCGTCTTTGTAATAAAGTTTTAAAATTAGCAAAAAGTTCAGGACTTAAATATCTTCGCAAATTACAAAATGGCGGCCATGTTTATTTTTCAATCCGTTATATCTCCATATATACTAGTTTTAACAAAATATTAAGCCTTTTGTTTTGAACAAAATGACCATATTATTTTTTTTTAAACTGGTTAACAAATAGTCGAATTATGGGAGAAAATTGATGTAATTTTTATGTCACAAATATTAGGTCTATTATTGAGAGAAAATTATTACTTAATTTGAAATAATTTACAATACTAGAATTAACAATAAATAAAAACAATTAATATTTAATCGAATTGAACGTAAAGTGGTGGACATGAAAACAGACACAAAATTACATCAATTTTCTCCCATAACTTGGCTATTTGTTAACCGATTTAAAAAAATAAAATACCACTTCGTTCAAAATAAAAGACTTAATATTTTAGCAATATACATTTTGATAAAACTTATATTTATGAAGATATACCGGACTGAAAAATAAACATGGCCGCCATTTTGTAATTTGCGAAGATATTTAAGTCCTCATTTTTTGCTAATTTTAAAACTTTATTACAAAGACGCTCACCAAATATTAATATGATTCCTCTATCCAAAGTTGAGATATATATTTTTATATAAAAATAAAAAATGATGGACAGGGGGAGAACGAAGTAGAAATTGCGCCATTTTTGCTAAGAATATTTTTTGTTTAGTTTTACAAATAGAATCCGAAAAAGTATAGTCCACCATTTTAAGAAACATCCCCTCTCTCTCTCACTCTCTCTATCTCTCTCTGTGTGTGTGTGTGTGTGTGTGTGTGCATGTGCGCGCGCGCGTGTGTGTATAAAAGCATTATTTTAATTATCAGCAACTGTCATAACAAAAAAACCCAACAACGTAATATTTAGACAAATGAAATCGAATTACATAATGTTTTACGCAGTAACAAAAAAAAAACGTAAAAAACAAAATATAAATTGAAATTGTAATATATATTGTACTTATGCCAAAACTAAAAAATTTACATATAAAAAGATCGACATGAAGACGCAATATTTCTGAACAATATAAGTGTAATTTTATTACCATAAATTACAAAGCTATACAATTTTAATGATATATACAATATTATTGTATAATAATTTCTTTCTCGATTCGTTGAAAAAAAAAAAAAAAATTATCAATAGTGTAATTAGTGAGCTACTTATTCATTCATTTGTTTTTTTTTAAATTTATTAAAATAAATTTGTCATTCAAAATTAACATAATTGAAAAAATGAAAAAACATGGTGGAATGTTTATTTAAATTTTACAAATAAACAACTTTATTTTTAATCTAATAATTTTCAGATCAGTTATTTTGTTAATTAGATGGAACAAGATCTGGTTTTAGTATATCTTTTGTTATTAAAATATTTAAGTTGGAAATATAAAGGAATACATTCGCTTATAACCAGTAGAGTTGATAAGATCGTCTAAGAAGTTTAACACCATTCTATTGCTTATATAAGTACTGCCGTTTTATTAAATACATAAAAAAAATATACGTAAATTTATAATTAACAACAAAATAGTTTTTTTTTTTAAATTAAATGAAATACGAAGCAAAGAATTGGTAAGTTGTACATATTAATTATTTTTAACAAAATTGGAAAGTTGTAAATTATTTTAAGATGATATATTATTTTTATATGATCAAGCTCTAATGTTTTATTTACTGTATCGATTTGTAAGATTATTTTTAGTTGTGTACAGAAAATTCTTCTGATAATCCTATAGTAATTTTTTACGTCCTTGTACGAAGTGAAGGAAGAATTGTGATCGCGAATATTTTCGGTTTTCGGATTTCAACGGAAATATCCATTTTGACCATCCCTGAATCCATTTTAACTAGTTTCGACATGACGTCTGTACGTACGTAGATATCTCGCCTAAATCAAAAACAATTAGCTTAGGATGTTGAAATTTTGGATTTATCACTATAGTAACATCTAGTTGGGCAATTCCACTTTTCATTGCAATCGACTGCACCAAAAATGTTCAAAAAAGCACAAAACCAAAAACTTTGGATTTCGGACATTTCTTAACATTAGTAATAACTCCTCGTCGAGATCTTTTCAACGACATATGATGAGATTTTGGGTCGTTATATTTTACCTATCAATTTGAAAGCGAGCGATTGGCGCAAAATTACGGCACTTGTGTCCACAAGAAAGGGAATAAATATATACATATAAAATTTTGAACTGACGGTGGTTTTGGGGTCTGGGGGAAATGAAACGCGAAGATATGTCGAAATTTTTCGGAATTCAAATCATGGTACCAATTACAATAGGTAGGTTTCTTAAAAAATTTACCTAAATCAACGAACCTATTATTTTAACAAAAATTGGGAAGAAGACTACTTTGTTATCGAAAATAAGGAGAAATGTATTTGCTTAATATGCAACAGTGTTGTGTCACTAGAAAAAAAAAAAAAAACATAACGTCGGACGTAATTACAAAACCAATCGCAGTTCTTTTGAGGTTAATTATTCGCCTAAATCAGAGCTAAGGACAATAAAATGTAATCAACTAAATTTGGAATTATCTACCCAGTAAACATTTTTTACCAGCCATGTAAGTAAAAATGCTACTATATTAACTAGAATCTTTCAATTAATTTAATATTCATCTTTGTTATTTGATTTATTTATTTAAAAATGTGACATATTATCGTTCGTTTGCTTCTTGCACGGCAGTTTATTATTATTTTTTTATTTTTTTGTTTCTTAATTTAAGATTTTTTAATATACCATATAATTTTGTTTCCTTCAAAATTCCTTAATTTGTTTGAAAAACTAAAAAAAAATGTAGGAATCGGTTTTCGTCGGAACCGATTCGTTATTTGAAGGATTATTGAATTATTATTCATTTAAATTTTTTTTACAATGAGAAGTTAATAATTAATTATTTATAAATCAATATATTTAAATTTAAAAAAAAAGGTTAAAAAAAAGGAGTTGAAGTCTGATTCGAACCCGATGTGCCTTTCCCTAAGATCCAAATATTTTATTAATTAAATTTTAAATGAGAGCTTATTACTTCAATTAAGAAAAGTAAAAAATCCTAATTTTTTGGATTTTGGTTCAGTCGATTGCAATTAAAAGGGAAAGCGCATAACTAGATGTTACAATAGTCCTAAATCCAAAATGTTAACATCCTACGGCTAATCGTTATTGTGTTATGCGAGATACGTACGTACGTACATACGTCACGCTGAAACTAGTCAAAATGGATTAAGGGATGGTCAAAATGGATATTTACGTTGAAATCTGGAAACCGAAATTTTTCGCGATCACAATACTTCCTTTACTTCGTACAAGGAAGTAAAAATGATTGTTGAATATAATTTTGACCTAACATTATTTATCACTCATCTTAAAAAAACTTATAAAATAGTTTGAAATTAGATTTCAGCAATTTACCATTACCGAACCCGTGGCTACATTTTTTGTAAATCTTTTTATTGCACAAGGAGACATTACTGAAACTGCTAAATTACAGCAGAACTTCTTCAAGAAGAAATATCGAAAACTGAAGAAGAGATTTTAGATTTTCAAAATTACATAATATTAAAATATCAGGATACGAATGAAAATTTTTAGAATTTAGTTGACCATAAAAAGTATAATCTTTTGACAAAAGGAGCCTACAAAATCAAATCCTATTTTGGTTAAATATATTTGTACGAATCGTTATTTTCCACAACGAATATTCGACTTACTAATGTCAACCTTGATTAGGATTATCATCTTATATTCCCGACTATGAGAAATTAGTAAATGAAATTCATTGTCAAAGATCGCACTAATTTGACTTTTAATAATAAATATATGTTATACTAAAGGACATAATACTTTTTTATTTTTTAATCCGATTGCGCCCCCCACTATTTTTTTCAATCTCAAATGTCCCCGCGCCACAAAAAGTTTGAGAACCCCTGGTCTAGATGAACTAGTCGGGTTCCAAAACATAAATATTTGCAAAAAGAAACCAGATACTCAATTTTTGACGCGATCACTATACTTTTCTCTTTAATATACCTATTTTAGCTACAAACACTGGGAAAGTAAAAAAAAACACAAAGTGTTCCAAGATTTGCCTAAAAAAATGAATGAAACCGATCAGATCAAACAAAGTACAAAATTCGTTAATTAAAAAGGAAAGCGATTAAATATAATCTACAAAATTATACATATAAAAATATTAATTATTTAACAAGGTGAGCAGTATCCATGACGGAATGGTAGCGTCTCGATCTCTCTTCCGGAAAGTCCCGCATTCGAATCCCGGTCAGGTGCGACATTAATTATATGCTAATATGAATATTCTAATCTATATTCCCGTGCACAAGTTTTGAACTTATCTGGTAAATTACCCATCAATTAAAAAATATAGTAACGGTTATAAGATTATGTTAAAGAAATAAAACCGGTACGGAATAAATTAATAATAATTGGCGTTAATTGATAAATACTTATAGTAAGTTTTATGTAAATGTTAAATGGCCAATACATCAGGTTTATCTAATTATTTTATAATTTAGAAACTCATCGATAGACTAGTATTATTTCTCTAAAAGGAAATCGTTCAATTTAAAGTGTTCCCGATTTTTCATAACGACTAAATTAATTTAATTTAAAAAAATTATTTATTTTCTATTATTATTATTTTAAAGGGGAAAAATCATTAATAGGTACGCACCACTTCACTGCGAGCTTGGTTATTATTTTTTTAAACAAAGGTTGCACATTTGAAAATATAAGTGGACGGAAATATCATAATTTTTAATTGATTAAATCTATTTAAATGAATTTTATTTACCGGTACTAAAAAAATATCTGTGAGGTTAATTTTTTATCTTGAAAATTTGTATTCAAAGGTCTTTTTATGTGAAACTTTACGGACAGCAGGAAAATTCACTCTTTTTTTATAATTGTACTATTTTTTTACGAATTTCACATGGATTAAAAATTTACAAGGATGATTCTTCTTTCTGTATTTGTCTTTATTTATTAACTAGCAGACCCGGCAATGCTTCACTATTGCTAGATCTGACTAACTATATATATGTATACATACATATAGATTAAATGAACACAATTGAAAGTTTGATAAAACATTAACAAAATGAACATTATGGAACTTCACAAAATTTACCTTTCCCTTTTCCAATTTTCATTTTTACTATATTCTCTTTTTTCCGTTCCCCTATTTTCCCATTTCTCCCCTACCCTCTTTCTTGCTTTATTTATCTTACCTTTGTTTCCCCTTTCCCCTTTTATTCTCTCTCCTTTCCCCTTCTTCTCTTTTTCGATTTTTTCCTCTTTCAATAAACAGCCAACAGATTTTTTAATTTCAAATAAACAGCCCTAGGTTTATAAAATTTGCAGCTAAAACAAAGCTTTTGATGATAACAGTGATTCTATAGTGTTGTATGCAGTGCCTGCCTGGTTTTCGGCAATAAAGAACAAGGGGAATGTGAAGATGATGACATCACTGCAGAGACGAATGAATTTAAGGATCGTGGCGGCGTACCGAACGGTATCGGCGGATGCGGCAGGAGTCCTGGCCAGGGTACCGCCGATCCAGTTACGGGCTACCCAAATGAAACGGATCTACGTGGGCATGGACAGGGAAGATGTCACTAATCCTTGCTACAAGAATAACAAGAGAAGTGTAACGCCGCTACAACTGGGGCGTGGACAAAGAAGCTTATTCCTGTGATAGAACCGAGGCTGGGAGAGGAAACACGGCGACGTGGGGTACTACCTATCACAATTCCTCTCCGGTCATGGGGAGTGTGGTGTATACTTACACAGGTTAAGAAGAAGGGAGCTCCCAAATTGTGTGTACTGAGGTCAAGAGGATACTCCCTGCCAAACCTTTTTTGAATGTACACGTTGGGAGGATCTAAAAGCCAGAAATAACATAAAAGAGATTACCCCGGAAACTACAACAAAGTATATGTTGAGAGGTAAAGAGGAATGGCTGAATAGAGATTACTGGCTGCGGTTATACGAGCAAAGGAAATGGATTACAAGAAGTGGGAGGAGTTATTTTTGGGGGAAAAAAAGACTGAGACCCGGCTGCTGGGGCACTGCCAAGGAACGGCATAGCCTGGCCCGATGTCCCTGGCTTTAGCGGTTAGAGGCGGAGGCAAGATAAGGAAAAGATCCGGAACCTGTGAGCCGACCTACCATTCCGGTAGGTAGGGAGGCTCATTAGAGTTGCAAGGACACTCCCCTACGCTGAGTAGTACTTGACTGTTGAGCCCGCCCAGGGGAGCAGAAGAACAAACACACACAAAAAGAAAAGGTTATAAAAATTGGTAAATTATCATTACTTCCAAACGATTTAAAAAAAATTATTTACACGAATATTTATGTAAATCTCCAAATACCATTTGTATGAAATGCCAGTTTCCACGAATTGATGTTCAGCAAAACGTTGAGAACCGCTGGGCCAATCTAAATAGAATTGTTTACAACTGATTTTATTAAACTATAAGTATAGTTCTATAGAGTATATTTATCTATAGATTTCCGGAAAGATTATTTGGACTTCTTAAGAATGAACAATATTTTACGGACAACAGAATTAAACTATATAAAATTTAAAAAAAAATAATTTTTACTACGGATTTTGTTTAAAGCAATAAATAAGATTTGATATCCAAAAGGATAATAGATAATTCATATTATTTAATTATAAATGGAAAAAAATTGTTAAAAATAAAATTAAATTTTCTTAAAATTTTTAGTGTTATTTATTTAATTTGTGTATCGAATTTATTTTTTTTAACAATCTGATGTAGAAACCACATGAATTCCTTGTTCGTCTATTAAATTACATATACACATATTTTTAAATTAAAAGTATATAAAATTCTATTTCATTAATAATTTCCGATACCTTTTTTTTTATTGTTATTATTGAATTATTATTTATTGTAAAACTTTTTTACAATCAGAGGTTAATACATCAATATAATTAAATTAAAAAAAGGAGTGAAGTCGGATTAAACCGATGTGCCTTCCTCTTCTATGATCGAAATATTTCGTTAATTAAAAGTTTATTAGGCTATAACTCTGGAAAAAACAATGAAAATAAGTATCACTTATGATGTATAGTTGAAAAACTATCAAAGAGGGCTTATTACTGCAGTTAAGAAAAAGTCCAAAATCTAATTTTTTTTATTTTGGGCTTTTTTGAACACATTTGGTTTAGCTGATTGCAATCAAAAGGGGAGTTGCACAACTAGATGTTACAACAGTCCTAAATCCAAAATTTCTACATACTACGGGCTAATCGTTTTTGAGTTATGCGAGATATATACGTACGTACAGACGTCACACCGAAACTAGTCAAAATGGATATTTCCGTTGAAATCTGAAAACCAAAATTTTTTGCGATCACAGTACTTTACTTTACTTCGTACAACGAAGTAAAAAATCCGAGATCTAAAAATGCCATTATTGAGAAAAGCAATAAAATTTACGAGTTTTATAGAACAAAATTTTATTATTGTTTTTTTTTTTTTAATTCAAGGATTTAAAATGTTTATATAATGTTTGGTTAAAAGTACTAAAGAAAGTTTCTTCTTTCTTTATTTGTGCTTATTTATTATTAATATTTTTTTTTTTTTAAGGAAAAGAGAATTGATAGGGAAATATAAAACTACTTTCAATATTTTTTACTTTTCTTACGAAGCAAGTTAATAAGCTTCAAAACCATCGATAATGATACACGCAAAGTATAAGAATACCATAAAAATAACGTATAATGTACTGTTATGAAATGTCCATATAAAACTTGTATCAATAAGAACTGCTACTTTAAATTACGCACCATTTTCGAACTACAAAATTCTAAGCTGCCTTATTTGATATTATCGTAATAAAACTTAGACGTTATTAAAATGACATGTCAAATGTTAGAGCAACGTTTATGTATTGTAAAACCCCATAACAAAAATTGGGGGTGTTTGGAGTAAACTATGAAAGAATTAAGTACTCAATCGGTAGATATAATGCCCCATCTCGGTTGACCGTTGAAGAGTTGATTAATAAATTTAAACACACGTAATCCCTCAATAATTAGACGCTCACAAGATGAGTATAAAACATAAAATAAACATTTCACGGTTTACAGTACAACAACCCACCGGGTTGGTCTAGTGTTGAACGCATCTTCCCAAATCAGCTGATTTGGAAGTTGAGAGCTTCCAGCGTTCAATTCCTAGTAAAGCCAATTATTTTTACACGGATTTGAGTACTAGATCGTGGATACCGGTGTTATTTGGCGGTTGGATTTCAATTAACCACACATTTCAGGAATGGTCGAGCTGAGACTGTACAAGACTACACTACATTTACACTCCTACATTTCATCGTCTGAAGTAGTACCTGAACGGTAATTCCCAGAGGCTAAACATAAAAAGAAAGAAGAGTTAATATACAATGATTTCTGGCAAAGATCTCCTTCATGTCTACAAAATTATATTTTTCCTAGATATGCTTTTTAAAACCAAGAACAAGAAAGAGATTTCGACAATTGGATGTTGGTACATAAGAATGTATTTCAACGGAAAATAATCTTTAGTGATGAGGCTCATTTCCAGTTTAACATTTTCGTGAATAAATAAAGTTTTGTCCAATTTGTGGCAGTGAAAACTTCATGCGCATTCCATACTTCCACAAAAAGTGATGAATGGTGCGCAGTTTGGACTGGAGGAATGATTTGGCTCATCTCGCATATCTCTGAAAACGACGCTAATGTTACAGTTACGCTGAATGCTGTTCGTTATCGTGTAATGCTCGAGAATTTATTTTTGTCTGAAATGGAAGAAATATGGTTCCAACAACAAGTCATAAAGTAAGCGAAACCATCAAATTATTTCAGATCAAATTTCCAGGTCATCTATCTTTTATTTTGGAAATCAGTAAAGTCGTGCGATCAAACACTTTTCGGTTGCATTTTTTATGGTTATTCGAAGAATAAGTATATGCCAATAATTTACTGACACTCTTATAGCTAAAGAACGAAATTCACCGCGGTATTGAAACAAAACCGACTGACAGATACATGAAAATGTACTTAAAAGTTTTATTAAAAGAACGGACATCTCCCGGTGGGACCATAGCGGTCATTTGGTTGACATATTATTCCATATTTATCCTCCTATATTGTAATACGTATTACAAAAGTATTAAATATTTTTGACAAAATTAATTTTTTTCTTAAATAAAATACCGGTTCTTATTGGTACAGTGAAAAACTGCGGCGATTTGCCCAATACCTTATTGAAGAGGTATTGCGGCAAATTGATGAAGAAAGAAGCATTTGGAAAAATATAGTTAAATGAAGGGACAGACTTATAGGCCACATATTAAGGAATCCTGGAATAGTTACTTGCTTTGATATTGGAGGAACAGGTAGATGGGAAAAATTGTGCAGGCAGGCAACGTTTAGAATATGTAAAACAAATTGTTAGGGATGTAGGATATAGGGAGTATACCGAAATGAAACGACTAGCACTAGATAGGGAATATTAGAGAGCTGCATCAAACCAGTCAAACGACTGAAGACAAAAAGAATTGGTTCACTCTATATATTTGTTTTGTAAAAGGTTACTGAAACGAATTTATATTAGGGAGAATTATTAAAAAAGCATTATTTATATTATTACATATAGAATTTTATTTTATAGTTTTTATATTGAATAACTTCTACTTGCTACTAACATTGTCTGTGAAAGTAAGAATTTTTTTAATACAGTTTTTTTTATTTAGTTAAGACAGGAAACTTGGTCAGTTACACTCTCTTTTTTATGATAATCATTCTTTCTTTATCACACTTTTAACTTCCTATGTAAACAGACAAGCAAACATGCCTAATATCCTTTATTGGATAACAGAATTCAGTTCTTGTTTTAATTTCCTCCGACAAGTTTTGATTATATGATATAACTCTGTAACACACACACACACACACACACACACACACACACACAAACGTGTGCGCACATAAACACAGAAATAAATAGTAGTAGCGTAAGAGAGAGCGAGAGTACAAAGTTAGGTTAAGTTATCCGTAGAAATAATTTACGTACAGTAATTCTCTGTAATTTTAAAACTTGTTCTAAGCACGTTCTATAATTTTCTTTTTTTTTTAACGCGGCGTAAACTCGTACTAGTTCAACGCATGATTTATAACAACATGTTTTATATTTTATATTTTAGAATATATTTTATATTTTATATTTTAGAAAGGAAATAAATGTAGTACAGTACTTAAATTAATAATCATTTTAGATAATCTCTCATTCTGTTAAATTGACGTTTACGTAAATATTATGTGACTGAAAGTATAAATTTGGATTGAATATAATTCAATATTTAAACTGTTGCAATATTCTCTTTATCAGTTGATAAAAAAAACAAATGGAATAATTTTCTCCTCTAATCTCATATTTATGTGTACTTCTAAATAAAACATTTTAATTTCAAAACAAGACATCAATTTTTCTTTGAAAAATAAATAATGAATATTATAAATAAAATGTCATTCTACATTCTGTGTTTTATCAACATACACACAGGATAGAGTGTTTAAAATTGTTAGGGATATAGGATGTAGAGGGTATACCGAAACGAAACGACTGGCACTAGATAGGGTATCTTAGAGAGCCGCATCAAACCAGTTAAATGACTGAAGACAAAAAAAATCTTGAATCGCAACGTTTTTATAATAAAAAGATAAAAATAAATAAATGTCGTTAAATAACTTTTACTAATAATATATTAGAAAAAATAAAAATTACTCTGAAATGTATTATAAAATATATTTTTCCATAAAATTGCTATGCGTACATATTTATTTAGTTACCATATGTTATAAATACTGATTAATTAACTACAATAATTTATTACATCTTACGTAATAAATTTTATAAACAATTTTTATACTAAAAATAGAGATTATGGCATTTAAACCTTAATCCATTGAAAAAGAATTACAATATTTATCACTGATCAAGTGCTATCTTATACTTAAAAATAATAATAAATGGTATAATATTCTTTTAAATAATATGTACAAAAATTCAATTAACTATTAAAAATATTGGCAGAACTTCAAATATTTAATAGACACTCCCACCCAAGTCCTTTATATCATTAAACACGATAAAACATAGCTAAAACGATTAGAATAATAACATTTTGATCAAAAATCACCTAAAAAGGTTTTGATTAGGCTAGATTTCAATCTAACCCACCGGGTAGGTATAGTGGTGAACGCGTCTTCTGAAATCAGCTGATTTGGAAGTCGAGTGTTTTAGCGATCAAGTCCTAGCAAAGGCAGTTAGTTACTTTTATACGGATTTGAATTTCTATATCCTGGATACCGGTGTCCTTTGGTGGTTGGGTTTCAATTTACCACAAATGAGACTGTACAAGACAAGACTACACTTCACTTACACTCATACATATTACCCTCGTTCATCCTCTGAAGTAATACGTGAAGGTAATTCCCGGTGGCTAAACAGGAATAAGGAAAAAGATTTCAATCTAAAAACCACAAAAATATAATAATTATAATAATAGTAATAATAATAATTTATTTATCATTACACGTGTGAAGAAATATACTACTCATTCTGTTAACCACTAAACTGGAGAGAAACATCAAGCCTGAAGGTTGAAACATAAAACAAATTTCATTCTAGTTTTATAAACTGATCCTTTTTATTATGTCCGTAACTCCAATTTTTTCTATTTCTAATTAAACTTGTACAATTCCTAATAACTCCAAATTTACCTTTTAGTTAATCTAGTATAATTCTTATTCTTCCGTCCTTTATTATTTCCACTTTCTACTTATCCTCCAAAGACTGTATTATTATTGGTTACCATCCAATTATTCTAATCATTTATTGAATAATAATCAATTGTGAATTTTCAAGTTGGATTTCAAAATTAATTACACGATGAAGTCTTGCAGTACTAAAATCTCAGCTAGTGACAAGATTGTATATATATATAAATACAGCTTAAATAACTCAGAACTGTAAATACAATACAATAATACGGTGATAAAATTGAAAATTAAATTAATCCTATATAAAATTGAAAGAAAAATAATAACAGAACTAAAGATAATAAAAATATGAAACTTTTAGTCGTCGATTCCAACCAGAATCACAGGCCAATCAATTAAAAAACTCTGTACGTCTTCAATGGACAACAATCATAAATTGATATACAGGTAGATGTAACTATGATTTAAATAAAAACAACAGATAATTTTAAATAAAATAAACATGAAAAAATACTATTTCAAACTATATAGTAAACAGTAAAAAAAACCATACGTCTTTTAATTTCATTTATTTTTGAAAAACGCTGCCATATTAAAAAAAAATCTTTTTGTAGATCAAATTAAAGAGAGAAATTGAATACGAAACATTTCGTAAATTAGGTGATTTTTTTTAAATTGAATGAAAAATTCTTTTAATCTTCGTTAATGAAGGACATAAAATAAGGATAAAAATAATAATAATATAATAAAATAAACAATAACGAATTATTAAAAATTTATCTTTATATATTCATCTCATAAAAGGACTCATTTAATTATGATAATATTCAAAAGATAAATATTAGATAATTTTCATTGTTGTACACAAACTTGTAATTTCTTTTGTTTTATGCGTGCGTGCGTGTGTGTGTGTTTGTGTGCGCGCGCGCGTATATATATACACACACACAAGGTTGTTCTATACAAAAAAAATTTCTTCCCATTTTTTCTTTAAATTAGTTTCTCAGTAAAAATATTAATAAAGAGAAAAAACGTCTAAAAACGTAAAAATGCGTAATTTTGGAGCGACTTAAAAAAAACATTAAAACTTAAAAGAGGATTCAAAAACGTCATTTTAATGTTCAACATTTATTTTTATGGTTATTTTAACCTAGGAAAACGTTCCCGGATAAAAAAAAAACCAATCATAGATGAAACGGAAACATAAGGTGAGAAACCAACGGCATGATAAATTTAAGAAATTAATCCATAGAAATGACCTAAGGAAACTACCACTGAACGTGAGCTAATGATTTCCGGAATGTAAGAATATATACTACTATTCTACTGGGTCCTGATAAAAAAAAAATCCCTTTCGGCACGCCGGAAGGCGGAGGTAGATTTCACCTTAGTAGGGGATAAAAAAGATTTCCACCTTAAAATTAAGAAAAACTTAAAATTTACTCAATACGACAATGGTTGCATGTGAAAAAAGTTTCACATGTTTTTTAGCATATGACAAGCCTCATCTTCTTACAATTCCAGCTACATTTTCAGCACTATCCCTTGCCATAAGGGTTGGTCATATCAAAGATTTTTTCAGACAAACGTTTTAGTTAGAGGACTAACGACCACTTTAAACCGATTCGATACTGTTCCTATTAAGGGAGGTATGATTTTTTTTGTCTTCAAAACCCCATTTTTTCCATCCCCTGGGCCAATGGTTGGTGATATCAAAAAGCTTTCTTAGATAAGTTGTAGGCCCTTATCCAAAGAATAGTAGGAACTTTAAACGAATTCTATATTTTACTTAATAAGAAAATTATAGAGATATTTTGTGTTTTCGAAAAAGCCTTCCCATTTCCATTCCCATGGTCCGATTTTGGCCGTTAACGAACTCAACCGAGATTTTGGGACGAGTTATTTTTAAGGAACAATTTGAAAGTGATTGGCGCAAAATTACGGCAGTTTTCGTGTCCACAAGAAAGTAAAATATATATATATATATATATATATATATATATAAATATATGTTTGAGCTGACGGTGGTTTTGGGGTTTGGAGGATGTGAAACGCGAAAATATGTCGAAATTTTTCGGAAGTCGAATCGTGGTACCCATTATAATAGATAGCTTTCTTATGAAATCTATCTAATAACAGAAATAGTATAAACAGTAATGACGCATAACAGAATTTTTGGAAAGTAGTATGTTTAATCATTTTACTTTAACTAATCAACCGGGTTCAAATATATTAAAACATTAATTAAAAAATTCTGCATATAATATGCATAATTAAATAATTACAAAAAGTTTAGATTTCAATCAAGAAATTTCAGTATTAAGGGAACTGATTACACTTAATTTTTAAAGAAAAAAAATTATAAATTCTGATGATATTTCTCGAAAAAAGAATTTACGTTTACAAAATTATTATTTCTCTGTGTTTTTGTAAAACTTATAAAGAATAATAAATTTGAAATATAATTTTTAAAACACCATCATCGCCCTAAAAATTAAATCTCTTTAAATCTCCCTAAAAATTATTACATCCTAGTCGCGACTTCGCCCGCTCTATATATTTTACTTGTCTTTATGTTTTTTAGTCAAATATCCGGGGAAAGGTGCAGCCAGTCGCGTCGTACAGACAATAACAGTGGCAGTAGCTATGTTGGTTGAGCCGCCCCGACGTACACCACTGCACCTCTTAAAATATCAAAATTAGAAAGAAAAAAAACCGAAAATTTATTATAATCTGGAACGTACGCTTTCGTTTAGTGTACTATTTTAAAAAAAATTCTAATTTTCCTAAACTTTCTTTCTTTTGATCAACTTATCTTACACCATTTTGTTCAAAATTAAATTTTCTACAAAATTTGTTAAAAGTTTTACGTGTCCAGTTAATAAAGTTATTATACGTCAAACATAAAAAAAAACAGGGATTTTTAGGTTTATTTATTGGTTTTCATTCCGTATTTCTTAAATACTGCAAATGCGGATCTTGGATCTATTTTATTCGATTTTTCATATAAAAAACCATGAGAAGTCACTAATTGTGCCCCTAAATTACCGTTCTTAAAATTTTCTTCATTGCACTGGGATAGCTGAAATCCGAGTAACCCACAGAGTTGGTCTAGTGGTTAAACTCGTCATCGCAAATCAGCTGATTTCAAAGTCGAGAGTTCTAAGGTTCAAATCGCAGTTACTTTTATACGGATTTGAATACCAGATCGCGGATACCGGTGTTCTTTGATTGTTGGGTTTCATTATCTCAGGAACGGTCGACCTGAGATTGTACAAGACTACACTTTATTTACATTCATACATATCATCCTCTGAAGTAATACCTTACGGTGGTTTCGGAGACTAAACAACAAAAAAGAGAGAGCTGAAATCCGAGCGAAATTTTTCACCCGCCGTAACTCGCAAATGAGGCATTTTAGGACATATGTTTATATGAACGTTTACCATTACGTTTACGAGTAGAATAGGTACTGCTATTTTGTAATGAATAAAAAATGTGATTTAATCTGAAATTGATGTTTTTATTTCAAAGCCGCCATTTTCTTTCTATAAATCGTAGAAGGTAAAAATTTTTACAGAACATATTTAGAAACATCGTTAAAAGGTGTGTAAAGTTTCAATAAGATTGGTGGAAGATCGGGCGGTTGATACTAAATCAAAAGCGTATACCTCTTCTTGGGACACATGACATATATATTCATACACGTAATTTATTTTTCCTAAAATAATTAGCTATCATGGCATAATTAACAGTCCCGGCCTGCGTGGCGCGACCTTTCATTCGGAGGTCTCGGGTTCGAATCCCGGTCAGGCATGGCATTTTAACATACGCTACAAATCATTCATCTCATCCTCTAAAGCAATACCTAACGGTGGTCCTGGAGGTTAAATAATAAAACAAAAGGGGTCTATTAACATTTATTGTAGTTTTACAGATTATTAATTAACTCAAACGAAAAAAAGATTAAGTAATTTCTTTTTCTAAACCTTTACAGAACTTTTTTTCAATCAGATAATAAAACTATTTTAAATATAATTGCTAGGAAAAAGGGTAAATATTAAGCTATATATAAATAACTGAAAAGTTCAATAACATATTTACGAGCATTTTTAGCACAGTAATAATAATATGCAGGATTTTAATTAATAACTATTCATATATATACAGTTGAATTTATCATTAAATCTTTAAAAAAATATATTTTAAACATTACGCATTATTAACAGTTACATCATATTACACATGGTAAATTAATTATATCAGTAAAATAATTATAAAAATATTGTAAAAGTACTTAATGTTTAAAAAAGGGACATGTTTTTTAGATTAACAAATACATTTCTGCAGTCGCACTGTTCCACAGTCATCTTACAAAATTTAAAACATACTATGGTTAAGAGGAGTGTAATTATTACGTAAAAAAAAATAAGTTTTTCCAACAAATACATGAAGAAAAAGTTTTAAATAATGAAAATTATCGAAAAGAGGTATTTATTATTTATTAATAAATATAATTAATTACTTGTATTGCATATTTAATTAAAATAAACATACGTCTCAGGAGTAGTCGACCTGAGTTTGTTAAAGAGTACATTTGCATTACACTGATAAGTCGCTAATGACTTTAATTGTTGATGCTACTATAAATAAAAGTATTAAAAAAATACATAAATAAATAAAAATACATATAACATAAAAATAACTTTCAAATTTTAATTATACAAAATAATTTTTAAATATTTCTGATAGAGCTTACTTTAAATAAAGATGTATTTAGATAAAAAAAACAGGATATATATTAAATAAATATTTTTAAAAACTGTTAATAAAAAAAAAAATTTATGCATATTTTTTGCAGTTTGACTTTAAGCTACTTCTAAAACTTTTAAAATTACAAATTTTAATAATCGGATAATAATTATGTAACTTGATAATAAGTTTTCTCACGTACTTGCCCTAAAAAGATTAAAGTATTAACAAATAAGAAACATTTTATTAAATTATAAAAAAAGACTCCAAATCAAAATATTAGTAATATAAAGTTTTTTTGTAATTTACTCGGTAAGAATACATTCTTTCATAAAGAAAAAATTAAGAATATAGATTATACCGAAACAAATTATTATTATTTATAAACTTTCATAAAGTTTTTTTTTTATTACTTCAAACAGCGACTCCACCCTGTTCTTTGTTCAGTTATATTTATGTGTTTTGAAACAAAGGGGAATAAATGATGAGATACATTTTGTATATCGAATGAATTACAATTCAACAGAAAAACTTTAAGAGTTCTGCAGATAAAATAATAAGAAAAAATATATCTATATAAATAAAAATGAAAATGTTCGTTTGTTCAAAATCTTAACTCTCCAAAAGTTCTTCACCGATTGCTTTGAAATTTTGGCAATGTTGCATTCGGAAACGCGCGTGTGGCTACTATTTATATACCTAAAATGTCGCACCTGCAACAGGTAAAAAATGTTTTTTTTTGAAAAAAAAACCCAAAAAACAGCGCTATGTGTTGGACGTAAAAGCAGCACACACTATATCAAATATTTTACGATACCATTTCAGTGTTTCTGATATGTATTTCCGCTATAGATTAAAAAACTACTGGTCCGATTTACGCAGGGGGGAAAAGAAAGAAAGGGAAAAATCGGAAAAGGTAAAAAGGGAAGAGGAAAATGGAAAAAGGGGAAAACAGGGAAAGGAAATGAACTTTCAACTGCGCTCATTTAATCTATATACTTCAATTTAGCAACAGCGAAGCATTCCTGGGTCTGCTAGCAATAAATATAATAAGAAAAAATTAGATCCTAAAAGTACTTCATTTTCAAGTTACTGATACTAAAATATTCAACCCAAATTTTACCATAAAATTAACAATCCAAAATTTATAAACTTATGACAATTTTATTTTAAAATGAACAATTCTAGTAACAAATTCAGTGGAAAATCACATGAAATATTTTAAAGCGTACAATTTAAATTACTGTATGACTAAAATGTGGTTCAAAATAACGTGGACAAGATTATAACTCTGATAAACGAGGTCCACTGGAAAAAAGAAATATCATGTGTAAAAAAAAGGCCTTCTACTGCCATACCCCAATATTTATATAAAAAAGGGTTTCTCAAAATTTATATCTCATCTCTAAAAAAATTATTTTATTTTTTTGGATATAGTTTTTATTAATAGTTGGAAAATTCCTCTAATACTTTGCTAATTCTTGTTTAAGTAAGCTATATTCTAATTGTTCTTGAACAGATATTCATGGTAAAGAAATTACTTTTAAAAAGAGGGGGAAATGTATGTATATACATATATAGTAATAAATAATTGGAGGTCACATAAATAATATATAAAAATACATAAATAAAAACAAAAAAGAAGGTAGACAGATCATTCATTGTCATGGATGAATTACACAACACTTTTTTTTATTCTTTTCCTTACAGTATTTATAAATTCAAATTTTATTAATACGATACGGAAGTGTATAAATACTTTTTTCTTTTAATTTATTTATTATTTTATCTTAAATATTCCTAGATAACTGTCCAAATTGAACTAACCATGAAATTCTAGTAGTCGTCCACCTTCACGGCTGGTTTATTTCTCAGTCAGTCAATATTATTTTGTTTTGTTTTTTTTCTTTTTTTTATCAGCTATTTTAATCAGTCCCTATCAATCACAGTTTGTTTCACTTTGTAATTTGTAATAGCTCTGGTTTCCTTCTTTTTCTTTTCGTTTTCTACTATTCCTAATTATGCATTTGCATCCTTTTTTTCTGCTTGACTTAATATTTGTTATACTTCAACCTTGACCTACTGACATAATGTACTACTGAATTTCATTCAAAATACATCATCATACAATAAATTTCTTACTTCTATTAATTTATTTATTATTTCTTAATATTTTACTCTTTATAATTTATCAAATTTTTTGCAACAAACTGGAAAATAGTTAAGTTTTATTACAATAGTTTTTACTTAAGTTATCTGAAAGAATAAATAATTACAGGATCATTTAAGAGTCTGTATTTCCTACTCATAGAATTAATGGATTTAGAACAAAATAAGTCTTAAATATATTAAAAAAAAGTAGGATTTTTTGGAACTATTATCGAATACCAGCACCATTATTTGTTTAAATATCAAGTTTATTTCTTTTTAACAATATAGATATACTATTTAAAGATTAAATGTCTCAGACAAAAAAGAATAAAATAATATAAGAGTAAATTTCCTTATCACAAATACGTAAACTCATTTCAGTATCTGTACCCGCTTACCTAAAGTTGGTTTTAAGAGTTTGTACTGAAAACAGTTTAATTTCGTTACCTACATTTAATATGAATATTTTGAGTTTTCCGATTAATGAACACAGTCCCTTTAAATTCATCAACTGTGTGGCATTCTACCAGAAACTAGGACGTGAAGTCAATATGTGTGTCAGTATGTGACTGAAAAATTTAAACCTCAGCTTCGTGACTGTCATACATTTATATACAGCTGAGTGTTTGAACAATCAAATGTTGCTCTGTGTTACCATGAATTAGGTATGGGCCTGAATACAATAGTCACGGATTATTTTCATTAAATAAGTATGTGTTGACTACACTGAACAACACAGGAAAGGTAAAATTTGGGGATCGATAATCAATGTTCTCGAGGCGCAAAAATCATTTTCGTCGAGTATAGCCTTACAGTGGGTTTTTCAGCGGCATCTATAGTTAAAATTGCGAGTGATTTGTTGCGAATGTTGCTGACAGATCGATTCAAATCCTGCTGAATGCTATCAAAGGCAACGTAAATAACGGGAGAATATTATACTCGGATTCTTGGCCTGCGTACGAAACGAAAGGGTTCAATCATTATACTGAAAATCACCGGTACATTTTGTTGATCCCACAGCGGTTTTCATACTCAAACTGTTTAATGCTTGTAGTAGTCACTCAAATGGTGAAATAAAAAGCACCATATGGAACTGCTGGGCACCACATGGTATTCTACTTTGTCAAACTCATGTGGTGTAGAACGATAGTGGACAAGAATACGTTCTAAAAAATACTCGATGCAATAAGGGCATCTGGCTACCGAAAGTAACCAGTACCGAGTAGTCAGTAAGTAAATTTTCCGTGATCTATAAATTAAAATAATGTGTAGCCTGTAAATTAACAAAGGATAAACAAATACGTTTGAAAAAACCACCCATTTGAAGGGAAAATGGTGTTCCAGTATTCTACAAAAATATCAATTTTCTTTAAAGCAAGATTGTAATCATCTTTATTGATATTATCATTACTATTTTGAAGTAAACAAGAATTAAATTTAAAATATTTAAGATTATATGGGAAAACTGGAATAAGTAAAGTAAAACAAAAATTCTGGGAAATAATAGTAATTGTATTTACTGACCTAAATAAACTTCCCATTTCTAATGAGCAGACATTGATTTAAGAATCAGAACAGCACGAACAGTATTTGGAAGGATGCACAATATAATGAAGAAATATAAATATACCAATGAACCACAAAAACGATTTCTTAATAAAATTTAACATCCTGTCCCTGAGGGCAATAAATATTGACATTTAAATTGAGAAAACAAGTACATTGAAAGTTATTTTAAAACGGAACAAAAGATGGAATACTAATGAATAAATATAAGAAGAAAGTAGAATATTGAATTTTCTAAAACAGAAATCAAAAGTTATTGAAGTGGAAATAAATAATGCGAAGAAGGGAAACTGCTCTAAAAAAATTATCATTACATATTGCCCATAAGGTAATATAGCAAAAAAATATGTAAAAAAAACTCTGTATCGGTTTTAATTTTCTAGAAGTGAAATAATAAATAATGGGTTCTGAAGATAACTCGTGAGAACTTTCCATTTATGTATATTTTTTATCAATGCGCTATTGCCACATTTATTTATACACCTTGGGAAAAAATGAATTAAGAAAAGTGTTTTAGGTCTACGATCATTCCTAAGATCTAAAAACACTATATTTTATAATGTGTTTTAAAATGAATATCGATGTTTTAAAGTTATGTAATATTTACTAAGTTTTACTTACATTGATAAATTATACATGAAATAAAAGAGCAACTCAAACAGTTTTTGTTGTGAGTGTTCGACGTGAGCACCACTTATCACAACGCACATATCTAGCCAATAGAAGAGTTCATCCCGTACTTTAATCAGGAAGTCCGGAGCAATTGATGCGACAGCTGCTTCAATCCTTTGTCTCAATCGGTTAGGTCAGCTGATAACGGCGGCACATACGCTTGATGCTTTATAAACACCAAAGAAATAAACTGTCACAGAGTCAGAACGGGTGAACATGGAGACCTCAGCCTCCAAAAGGCCCAAAACTCAAAATCTGCTCCCATCTATGAGCAGATGATAGGGCTTTATCTGCCCTATTTTGGCTTCATTTTGTCAAAATAGGGCAGATGAAGCCCTAACATCTGCTCCCTGGTGACTAATCCAGCGATTCGGGAGAATTTCATTCTACCAATCGCGTACAACATTATGCCAATGAGGAGGAGCACCATATTGTTGCCAAATAAAGTTCTATGGTTCGTAATGCAGTTGAGGAAAGAGCCATAGTTGTAGCATATCAAGATAGTTCATTACAGACACACATGGTTCCACGTAAAAAAAATGGCCTGTAAACTTGCCGTTAGGATACGGCACAAAAAATATTCAGTTCTAGGGAGTCTTGTTCACACTGCAATATTTCTTGAGGATTTTCTGATCCCCAGATACACACATTATCAGTGTTTACTTATAAATAAGGTAATTACAAATTCACACTTTGTAAATTGTAGAACACAGAACCCTATATTCATTTTGAAACACTTTATATAGGAAAGATATATTCCTATATAAGAATATATAGTCCATTCTCTTACAAAGCGTACCATTTCAAGAATGCAGTTACATGGTATCGGGGAAAATACATCGCCTTGTCTTATACAGGCTTTTATTTCAAATGGATCTGATAATTTGCCTTGAAATTCGACTATTGTATATGTACCTTTAATTATATTATTTATTGTTTTATTACCAATTTTAAACAATTTAAGGACATTAAAGGATACCTTTAATTATTAATGAAATATTATTTTTTATTAAAAAAAAGAAACGTAATAAGTTCATTGATAAGCTTTGATACCATTATACTACATTTCTTTATGTTTAATTTTCCTGATAAGCTTGAAGCTTGTGACATAAAAATATGAAATTGAAATTTTGTACTACGAAAAGTACCATGCCTGACCGGGATTCAAACCCGGGACCACCGGATGAAAGGCTACCACTCCACCATGGAAAGCATCTCATTAGATTTACTTTCTTTATTATTAATATTATTCTATGTCAATTTAACTGAACTGTAGATTTATCATCATGGCAACAAGAATTAATCAATTATTCGCTGGTTTTTGTAGATAATTATAAAGTACATACGAATATTTAATAAAATATTTATTATATAAGTATTCTTTGTCAAATAGATAAGCCATTCAGATATTATACAACGTCTAGATTGAAGATCTTTAAATACAAAAATAAATTAATATTTTACGAATAAAAATATTTAACAAAAAAAATTATTACATTAAAATGTGATTTAGTCTCATTAAAATAGTCATAATATTAAAAATTAAGAGATAAGTTATAGAGAAAGTAAAATGAATTACTTTTCGGATAATTTAATTTAAATGTACTTTAAAAAATTATAAAATAATAATAACAACAAAATAATGATAATGGAAAGTTTTAAATCCTCGCCGCAATACTGAAAATGAAATTAGAAGTCATAGCTTAGATAAAAGTCGTGAATATATAGAATTAAATAATGATAAGTTTAAGAAAATAAATGACTATAACGACTGTAATTTCACATTATGATTATAATAATTATTATTATTTATAATAAATTCTAAAATTATTTTTTTATTCCCAAGAGAAAATTTATTAAAAGGCTAAAAATGAAATAATCATAAGTCTATTTAACATAAATGTAGGCTTGTAGTCCTAAAATCAATTCATTAACCAGTCAACACATAGCGTGGAATTAAATAATAAAATATTATTTTTACTTTACATCAACGAACAAATATAAATAAAATAAATTATCACAGGCTGATTAATGAATGTAACTAAAATATAAATTTTTATTCGCAGAAAAATTAAAGCATTATAAAACAGCATAAATACAAAAAGTAGCACAGAATGACCAACAATGAAAGCTATTATAATAAAACAAAGAAATTACATTTGAATCCTTAAAATAATCAAAATAATGTTAATACTTATTTCGTTTACTACACAGTCATCATCAGTAATAGTAATAGATTTGAAAAAATAAATACAAAAAAATATATATATATACACACACACACACTATGTTGTCTGTCTTTTCGAATGATATTTTGAGTCCAATTTTATTTGGAATGATTTAATATATATATAGGACCTACATACATGCCTATGACACTCTCGTTAACTTAAGGATTCTAACATGAGCTCATACATCTAAATCAGTTCAGCAGTTGAGCTGCTACGGTGGAATACATACAACCTAAATACATTACAATCCTTTTCGGGCAGTCGTGTAAAAACTGCTTAATGGAAAAATTCATATTGCAACCAAATTACATTAATACAGCTACAAAAATAATAAATAAATCATTTATAAAACAAGAGATAGAAGAAAACCTTACAACTTTGATGATGAAATTCTCAATTGGAAATTGTTAAATAAGCTTAACAAATATAATATCAAGTGCCCAGTGTTACTTTCAGAATTAAATCAAAAAGTTTGATATTTTATTCATAATAATATGTGCAACAGTTCTAAAATTATGGTCACACAAACATATAATATTGTCACACAAATAAATTTCAATTTTGCTGCCAAATAATCAATTCAAATTTTAGACATTGTTTTTCATAAACTGTATCACATTTAAATGGAGAATCCATGAACTAATCAATTAGCTAATCTAAAACTTCTACTGGTTAATTGTTAATGGTTCTTAAGAAATAATTCACAGCATATTACGAGCTGAACTTCCTTGGGATAGATCAGTTGTAAAACCAGTTTTCACTATAATGAATAGTAGAAATTAACTTCATCAGTAAAAGATATAATATAGAATGGAACTGAGTGAACAAATAACTTATAAAAAATAATGATTTTAACATTTTTATTTTTATTTAAAAAAAAAAAAAATACTTTAAATGACAAACTATTATGATCAATAGTCAAAAATAAATGTCAATAGCATCCATGAAATGCTATTTGAATTTGGTGATCAATGATAAATATCTTAAATATAATTATTAAATATCACTTCAGTTATAAGCATTTATTCTTAATTTATATCCCTAAATATCTGTGATGTTATTCTATAAGATATTTTAGATATTGTCGAATCATAAACTTGTAAGAGAATCAGTTTAATGTCTTATCCAGAATCCTAGAATTAATTATAAATTTAAATAATAGTGTCTTTCCAAATATTATAAAATTTTTTCTTTCATTTCTATTGATTTGATGATGGATTGCGGTAAAAAAGTATAATTACCTTAATATATATATATATATATATACTAGCGGACCCGATAGACGTTGTCCTAACACGGCATTATTCTGTAATAAATGCACACACATAAATATAAGTAACGTAATTAAGTTAAAATTAGCAGGAATGTTCTAAATTTCATTAAAATGACTATTAGTATGATATTATCAGTTTGTGATTGTTGTATTATTGTAATAAGTTTATTGATTAATTATGTGTAGTATGGTTAATATATATTTTCACTAAATATTGAGATGTCCGATGAAAATTGAATTAAAAAATCGAAACGTCGTAAAATTAATAATTAGTATAATTAATCAATTTTCATCCATATTACTAATTTTCACTTATCATTCTAAAAAATTACCTCCTACATATTTTTTTTTTATTTAATAATTTTGATGTTTCATAACCATGTAACAGCTTAATTAATAAGTTAATAAAAAAAATTAAAGCACTGTAAAAAAGCAACGTAGTTAAATTTTAGTCTAAATTTTTATGATTTTTCTCATTCTTTATTTTAACATCTATTTTACCAAATTTTAGATAATTGTATAAAAATAATTTTAGAAACTTTTTATAAAATGAATCAGCTAAAACATTATAAATTCAATTTTTTAAATATACTTTAAACTATATTATAAGTAACTTATATTTTAATTTTATAAATGCTATAATTTATTTTACAAACTTAAATTTTTATTTTCAAAGAGCCGTTCAATACTTCATAAGTTGCATAGAATCAAATGAGAACTGACAATTTAAATTTGTAGGTTAAGTTGATTGTTATTGAATGCACGTGTATACATAATTAAAATTCATAAAAAATCATGTAAAATACTCACTTCTGCACCTTACAAATTTGCACAATGTACATTTTTTAATTAAACTTTAAAACGTTATTTCAATAAATAATAATATAATATTCTCAATAAGCGCGCAATTCTACAGACTCGGCAATGCTTTGCTATTGCTATTGCTAGATCTGAGTATACATACAGATTAAATGACAACAATTGAACGTTTCATAAAACCTTAAAAAACTGAACATTAGCAATTAAACAAAATTTAACCTTTCACTTTATAAAAGTCAGAATGTAAATAAATCCAAATGGCAAAACAACAGCACTACCTATCGGATTTAATTCACACCACTCTCTAATCACAGTATTCGGTGGAAAATAATTTTTTAACGAAAAGTGTTGTGGCTGCAAAATCATTACAATTAATACTGAACATTCAGAAACTTACAAAACATTACGGAACCTTATAAAATTTCACCTTCAACTTTATAAAATTCAGAATGTAAATAAATCCAATTGTCAGAACAGCACTACCTATTGGATTTAATGCAAACTATTCTCTAAATACGAATTTTAATATAAGAACAACACTAAGCTACGACGCAAGTAACTGATATGCGAAAAAGCAATAAAATAAAAAAAATTCATAGAATACGATCGCAGCACCAACTACCGGGTTTGACTGATAAACCAAAAATTAAAAAAAAAAACTTCTAAAACGCGATCGCAGCTCTGCCTACCGGACCCAATTGTGAACCTTAACCATCCCAAGATCAACAACACATAAATAAATTAAAAAAACATTTTCACTTCAATATTCTACCTTACAAATTTGCACAATGTATATTTTTTAATTACACTTTAAAACGTTATTTTAATAAATAATAATATAATATCTCTCAATACGCGCACAATTCTAAACGCGATCGCAGTGCTGCCTACTTGTTACTTAATCAGTTGTGATTTTGTTTACATTGGCAACGACCATACGGGCTCTTTGTGACTGGGCGTTGTGTTTGACAGCGGCCATCTTGCATTCATCTGATTGGTTTTCCTTTGTTTACATTTCCATCTGATTTATTAGCCTCTTATTTATTAAAAAACTGTTTTCTCGTGATTTTTTGTAACACAATAATAACACAAAATTACGAAATATTTTTCTCAATTTGATCGCAGCACCAACTGTCGGGACAAAATAAAATTAAAATAGAATATTATTGAATATTCGATACTGCGATGGTAGTGCAGTCTGCTGGATCCAATGTAAAACATTCCAAAATCAACAACTACTTATAAATAAAAAAATAATTAAAAAAACATTTTCCAGTGGACCAAATTGTGAATCTAAATCATTCTCGAATCCCCATGAACACACACACAAAATTTCATCAAAATCAGTCCAGCCGTTTAGGAGGAGTTCACTTTCATACACACGCACACAAGAAATATATATATATATATATATATATATATAAAGATATGATCCTTTCAGGAATCATATTCCTCTGCACTACACAAATTATATTAATCGATCAATCCAAGTACAGAATTAATAAAATGAAATAAAATAGGATGACACCTACCTTATTTCATAATCCAAGAAAGAGCGTTTTCATGAGTACCTTGGATCATCAATTGCTCTATAATTTTTCATATCTTTCGTTGCAAATTATGTATTAAAATGAAAATTGTACATTGCAAACTGCACATTAAAATTAAAATTTAAAATTGTTAAAACTTCCTTTTTCAATTAAATCAAAACTGAAATAGCACCAATTTTTTTATATATTCAAATTTTTAAATTGTAAATTAAAATTACAAATTAAAAATTGCATATATACAAAATATGAAGTCATTAAAAAAAAAAAGAAATTAAATTAAAAGTCAAAATTAAAATTAATAATAAAATATAAATCCATGTAGACTAGCTAGCCAAAGTTATATGACTTGTTATCTGATCAACTGGGTTAATCGATTAACCAATATATAATATTATCAGTAATTATAATAAAATACTGTTATATACTATTATATATAAACAGTTCCTCTTTCGGTCACTGGTGTTTTTCCATATCTTTTTCCTTTCCTTATATTTATTGGTCCTCAAATAGGAACCTTCTCAATCTTCTGGATTCTGTTAGACACCAAACTAAAGACTATTTAAAAATATTAAAAAGTATAGGGCCAAGAACACTTCTGAGGCGCCTCATGCTAATCATTTTGTAATGATGACATAATTTCTTTTTTTGGTTCTATTATAGTAGTTTTTCAAGACATTCATTTTTTTTTATACTATTGATCAAGAAGATGTAACAGTTTTCTTACATTATATATCTGTAGTGAAATGTTTAGTGAAACATATTTCTTCTGAAAGGTAATGCAAACGATGCTAAAAAAATTATTTTTTTTTTTAATAGTTCAACTGATCTAACAAAATGTTAATACAAAATATCTATTTTTACACTATATTTGGTAATAAAAAAGTTTTTTCTTTTACCTTTTGCCAATATAAAGCATTTTTTTCAATTTATTAATTTGATTTGAATTAATTTGATTTGATTTGATTTGAAGTACTTTATACTTCATAAATTTTATCAAATTAGATTTTTCAATCTTCATATTTGACCACAAATGGTGGGAATCTATGATCTATAATTCCTTCTTACAATCACAGGAATAATATTTCTATTAGAAATTACAACATTATTTGAAAACTACAATACTAATCCATGTTTAATAATCCGTGGAATAACATACATCAGAATAGTGAGAAATATATATATATATAAAATGATTATTACTAATTAAATACCAGAAGTGATTAAAAATATTTAATTAGAACTCTTTTATAATAAATTACGTAACTTTTATGACTGACATAAATTCCAGATCTTTTACTTGGCTAAATGCAACATTGTTGTTACAGATAATTCAGTAAAAGTGTAATACGCATATGAAAAAATATATGTTCCCATGAAATTATTATGTTTACAAAATAATTATTGGCAATTATGAAAATTATTAATTCACAACTATAGGTGAGAACTTTTATAAGTGCTGGCAGTTAAAACACGTCTATTATAAATATTATATAATTATAATACTATAAATTAATAAAATTAGTATAAGAATTGTAATCTAAACGAAATTAATATTAAATTTTCACTAAAAAATTAAGGAGCATTCACATGTAGCAATTTAGTTGAGAAGAACATCGACACTATTTATATTTTATCATTTTAAATGAAATATTATCTTTTATAGGTATTAAATTTAAGAAAGATGTCTATAATTTAACATATCAATATAAATGGAAAAAAAGGACAATTTCAATAAATTTCATTGCTCATAAACATATGAATGGAAAAGTGTTTTCAATACTATTTTTAGTAATTCTGAAAGGAATAACATTTTGAAATATTTTAAACCACTTAAACTAATATAACATTATTATATTTCTGTAAAAGAAAATCTTTTAATTTTATTTTAAATAAATTTACTGGAAGTTCTATTAAATGGAACAGTAATTTATTAAAAATTACAATAAAAGATAATATTTTATATACTATTTTCTTATACGTGTATGCCTAAATACAACGGTGAGTTACATGAACCTAGTTTTGGATTGATAGAGGTGGATTTTTTATTTTTTTAAGAACAAATGAACAGATGTTTTAAGGTTACAAATCTGACACTACATTTTTACTTTCTTGTACAAAGCAAATAAAGTATTGTGATCATGAAAAATTTTGGTTTTCAGATTTTAATGGAAATATCCATTTTCATCATTCCTGAATCCATTTCGACTAGTTTCGGGGTGATGTCTGTACATACATATATACATATGTATCAGGCATAACTCAAAAACGATTAAACACAGGATGTTGAAAGTTTGGATTTAGGAGTGTTGTAACATATAGTTCTGCACCTCCCCTTTTGATTGCAATCGATTGAACCAAAATTGTCTAAAAAAATTCAATTTGAATTTTGGACTTTTTTTTTAACTACCGTAATAAGCCCTCATTGAGAGATTTTCAATGCTATATCATATGTGGTACTTATTTTCATTGGTTCCAGAGTTATAGCCGAATGAAATTTTAATTAATGAAATATTTGGATCTTACAACAGCACATTGGTTTGAATCAGATTTAATTTCCTTTTTTTTAATTTGATTGTATCGATTTATTAATAATTATTAACCTCTGATTGTAAAAACGTTTTACGATAAATAATAATTCAATAATAACAATAAAAAAAATATATGAAAAAATATAAGTTATTATTGAAATTAAATTTTATGTAATTTTCAGTTAAAAAAAAAATGAATATGTAATTTAATAGGCGTACAAGGAAGTAATGTGGGGTCCACATCAATTTTTATTTTTTAAAAACTTATGTTGACTTTTTAAGGGTGCCTTAAGAGATTACATTATATTTAAAATGGAAATATATATATTTTTTATTGTTATGTATTATAAAAGATATTCTTCCATTATACGCTTTAAAATAAAAAAACAAAACAACAAATATAAAAGCATAACAATTAAGATGCTTTTATCAACTAGACGTACACAAATGTATGACTTATTTTATTACTTGATGATAGATTGTTATATTTATGGAAATTTAATTTTAAAACTACATCAAATTAATATGTGCAGTGAATACTTATATACAAGTATATCAGATGTTCCTGAAGATGGAAAAATAATTTTCAAAAGCATTGGGACATAATAATTAATTACATTGGTTGGAAAGCAGAATCTATAATTTATTTATTTTTATATTATATATACCAACGGACCATGCTAAATAAAATTATTCTAAATATATAAGCATAATAAGTATTTAATAATGATGACAAGCATGGTGTATTATTAGTTTTAAATTAAATTATTAGTATACAAATGAAATTAATTCGATAACACCATGAAAATTTGATATCTAACAAAACACCCATAAAATTTCACACTGTAGTCAGTAGAAATGCAAACAATATCATTAATGAGAATATTATCAAAATTATTAGCAAATTAATAGTACATCTATCTGCGAAGCAGAATGCAATGGTTCATCCATATTTAAGGTTTGATCATTATAATCCATCCACGCAAATATTTTTTTTATAATACAATAATTTACAAGACATGTGGTAAAACTGTACATTTTTTAGGCCTGTACTAAGAATTAAGCTTACTGGTTCGAGAAATATATTATGTTATAGCATTCAGAAAAAGTCTAAAGTTATATATACAAAGCACACCTAAATGTAACCTAATATACCATTATATTACAAGTAGTATGACATGAAAACCACAAACCATACAAAAAATTCATAGTGAACATGTAGACAGAATATAGCGACATATTGTGGTTTTTATTAACGTAACTAATTCAAGGATATCAACCTGAAATTTGACAAAACAAACTAGTTCTTTTCTAAACATCTATCTAACTGAGTTTATGTCATGCAAACAATTAATTGTAACGCAGGTTCATTTTAAAATACAAAAAAAGAATCCAAATAATAATAATAATAATAATACTATAAGTACAACAATACTTTTGATTAAAAGTACAAGCTTGTACATACTATATGTATTTTTATATAAATCTTGAAAAAAGTTATTTTTAATAATTATATGAACAAATACAAGATAAATCTTACAAATAAACGAAAATATATTAAAACACAATTAAGACTTCAAATCAGTAAAGTTAAGAGGTTTTTAAATATGTTTTTATAACAGTAAAGAATCATTTAGGAACAGTTGCAAAGATAGAGTTCGGCTTTATTTGTTTGATTGAAATATTCAATGAAGCTAGACTGATATGTTACGCTCTAGCGAACACTTATTTCAAATCTTATTGCAGCTAGTTGCTCGTGTTTGTGTTACTAGGCTAAGTTATTTATTAATTTTTCAAGGTTTACTTTTTATTTCACTGCCCTATTTTTATTGGTACAATAATTTTTTGTACTCTACATTTTAAAAATACAATATTATGCTATGATTTTAAATAGCTGTGTAATGTATTTATTCTACATATGATGTAAAATGAACCTAGTTTCTCTTTGTAAAAATATAACTGTATGAAACATAACAAATTTCTGTTTTTAATATTTATATACATTTACAAACTGAATCAGTCCTCGAAAACCCACATGCAATGAAAACAAATAATAAACACGTGTTATATCAAAACTTATATGATAAAGAATAAAAAAACCAAAATATTGACCTGTTATTTATTTATATACAACACAAAAGATCACATTTTAATAAACCTAACCACATTATTTTAGTTTGAATGTGACTTATATCACATTTGAGACCTTCAGATGCGTCTGAAAAAAAAAATCGCTCAGAAATTAGATAAGAGAATTTGCTGTTACAAGAAAAACTGAAGAACTTTCTTCAGTAATATCATTAATAAATTGAAATGCATGTAGTAAAATAAAAAACCAGAGAGTAAAACCAATATTTAAAAAATCAGTTTCCATAGACTACTTAAGTTAGACAATATACGTCGCAGTTTCACTGCATGCCGCAGGATTTATTAATGGCAACAGCCACATTACTTCATATTATTCAAAATTTACTTTAAAATAAAAATATTATAAAAAAATTATGTTGAAAGATTTATAACTCTCCCTTTTATACATTTTCACCTGTATGAGGTCATGAAAACATTTTGTATCAACAAAACAATTTTATATAATAAAATCAATTTGAAATTCAGCCTGTAAACAAAATGGTTGTCTGATGTTAAAGTTTTGTGTTACATACTGCTTTTGCTAAATGTTTCTAGTATTTTTGGAATAAAAAATTAAAGTGTACAATCTCTTTATTCTGTTTCACCCTTTTAAGGGTAGTTTAAAAGAAAATTCTCAAATATGTTTTAATAAAATTTCATAATTAGCTTTTTTGACAACATTTCAGTTTCTATTCAGTGTGGTAAGAAATACCTATAAAGGAATTAGGGAAATCAGGTTTTTCTATTTCACTCTTTTAATGGTGGTTAAAAAAGAAAACAACCTGGAAAAATGAGATTAAGTCGTATAAAACGTTTAGTAGATTTGTAATAGATAAACAATTGAAACCAGATAAAACTATTTATGACTGTATAAAACCTATTACCAGTATGAAACTGTTCAAAACTTTTTTATAATTGGTTAAATCTCAACTAAAAATGGGTAACTTTAAAGATAAACACATCAGATAAGAGACATCGCTTTATGAAGTGGCATCAAACACATTTTCATACACATTCCTATATGTATCAAATAATAATAAAAAAAGATTTATGACAGGGTACTGCTACTATTACTTTTATCAATCTATTATTAGATTAAATATTATTACCTGAAAAGATGCAAGAAATCTAACTTTTTTGTTTGTTTTCTGTTTCAGTGTTATGGGGGGAAATGCCCTGCGGGCAGTAACAACACTTCTAATAATATGTGTTCATGTATTAGCATTAGAAAATGGACTTGCGAGAACACCACCGATGGGATGGCTTGCTTGGGAAAGATTTCGATGTAATACAGACTGCAAAAATGATCCTGATAATTGCATAAGGTAATTTATTTTTATAAATTTACTATTTTTTTTTTAATTAAGTAAATAATAACGACAAAATAATAATTGTGTTTTTTGAATTTTTTTTAAGAAGTGTTTGTGGTGAAGAGACTTTAATAATGGACAGATGTGTTGTAATAAGGAGAAAACCTCTAATAAAGAATTAATAAGAGTTTAATAAACTATGACAGCAGAAGTTGTAAAATTAAAAAAGGAATTAAGAAGAGGGATCATAAAATTGAAAAATCTTTCTAACTTGTTACAAAACCGATTTAGGGTGAAAAATAAAACATCTACGTTGTACTTGTACCAAAATCTAGTTAACAAAATTAAACTTTTATAGAAGTAAAATAGATAAAATTGAATTTTTTTTTGGTTTATCAGGGAAAAAACACTTTGTGTTATCATTGCCCTGGTATGATATTTGTTCTACAAAAACTGCAAAGTTAAAGATTAATTTAAAATTAAAAACTCCAACACATAAAAATACATCTTCAAAGTAAAAAGCCTGTAACACATGTTAGAAGTGAAATAACAATTCAAAGATATATCACATTATATACCTCGAGAAAAAAAAATTGCAAACTGCATTACAACAAACGGCATGAATCTTTGGAACACACTACAGTAATAAATATATTTAAATAAAAAAGGACGACTCTAAGCAATCATAACAAAGAAGATAACAGCACTTCACTATGCCCAAGAATTGTTTGCATATTAGCTCCTAATTTAAACTTGTGTCACAACCAGCAGTTGCAGCAAGCAAAAATTAGTGTGCCTATTTGAGTCATCAGATATCTATGAGTGAGCCTAGTGTGCCCTATTCACAAATGGCAAATAATAAACTCCTCTCGATGGTTATTTCTGCATGACAAGTTCCACGATGAAATAGTGTTTTTAATTAGGTGAAGTTTATTGTTCATAACATCCCACTCAAAATTCAAAGTAACAAGGTTAGAAATAACTTTCTGGAAAAACTTGAGACGGTGGGGGTTTCGTATAGTCTAGGCAAACAATCTAGATGAACACGAAAAATGTTGGTACAGTAGGTGACAAAAAGGGAACAAAGACATTCCAGGATATGGTAAACAGAAAAAAGTAAAGGAAGATGTAAATAAAAGGATCAAAAAACAAACAGGAATGGTAAAGTATCAAGTGAAAATTATGGATTCTTTGATCAGACAAAGAAGATGAATAAATGGAGCAAAAAAAGAAAAATATATCAAAATGAATAGATTCATTCAACCATTTAAAATGTATAATCATATTTTAAAAATCCCCACCATAAATCTATTCAATCAATAGTAGATTTACTTCTGCCAGAAAGAAGAAAAAAATTAATTTGATTAAAGAATTAATTTAAAGAATTAATTCATTTAAAGAATTAATTTGATGAAAGAATCCTAGTAAAACAAGATAAATTACTCCATTGTTGTAAAAATACTATAACAAAACCCGTAAACTAAATACATTATTTCTAATTGAAAACGAAATACTAATAATGCAAACAGAAATATATTGAAAATTAAGCATTCTAACTTCAATTTATTTATAAATATAAATTTATTTACCGGTATTCATTTCTCAAAGATATATTTAACAATAAAGTTTATAGTTAATAATCAAACTAAAGATTTTTATGAAAAAAAAGAAGAATATTTGATATTGACATTGTTTACCCTTTCTAGAGTAATTTCATCAATAAAAATTCTTATAACAGACTGCACTAACTAATCATTGCGTACAACTAATTTCTGGAGTTGTTTTAACACAAAACTAGTACGTAGATTATAACTGAGATATATATTCATATAATTATTCAACACATACTTTGCTATACCATCATGCAATATACTGACGATGAATAACAATCATCAACTACAATCAATTTATTCAAAACAATCAGCGCTAGAGGCAAATCAAATTAATTACAATTTGTTATTTAGAAATATAAAGACCTCTGATATACATCTCAATATTATTTTAACTTCAAGAATAAAGACAAAAATTTGTTTTTTTAAAAAAATACAAAATTAGTTTTTAAAAAAAAACAAAAAAATGTACAATTCTTGAAGTATATTCAGTGACTATATGTAATTTCTTTGGATATTATAATACAGGGTTATCATAAAAGAATGGTGCGGTTTCAGTAATTCATAGGAAGATTGTAGGGAAATTTCTAGATGTTATATTGGTATCCCTGAAAGCCTCCAACCCAAAAGTTTGTTTATCAGCGGTTGTAACCACAACGTCAGTTCTTGTATTGTTGTTGCGGTGAGTTTAGTGAGTTACTTACTATGTTCTCGGATAAAGACAAAGCAAAGTGTGTTTTATTGATGGCTGTTAGAGAACGATATTCAAAATGAAGCG
The DNA here is from genome assembly GCF_047948215.1 of Lycorma delicatula. Taxonomy (NCBI): domain Eukaryota; kingdom Metazoa; phylum Arthropoda; class Insecta; order Hemiptera; family Fulgoridae; genus Lycorma; species Lycorma delicatula. The sequence continues at coordinate 27,581,704 of NC_134465.1, read as the reverse complement.
AACTGATAAAATTTAAAGTGAAAGTATCTTAAACTGAATAGTAGAAAGACATTTGGAAGAATCTTATAAAGTTATGTTAGTTTGATTGACTAAAAAATTAAATAATAATAAATAAAAACATAAATTTTATACATATATAAATATTAAAGAAAAACACACATACCTTAACAATGAAAAAAAAGTTTCTGAAAGTTTCACACTGAATTTAAGTGATGGTATTCTAACTTTATAAGTACTTGAAAACTTCAGAAAATCAGATAAAATCCTTTCAATTCTCATAGATCAATCAAGTTATTATTCATATACTTATTATACCTGAAAGAATAAAAAAAATCATATTAATTAAAATTTTAAATAACAAACATATTTTATTTTTTTTATTATTACACCCTCATCAATTGAAAGAAGTTCTTGAATAAGATGGTTAACTACATTTCTTACAATCTAATTGTTCCACAACATCTGGATTGATTCAAGTAGTAGCATTCTGGAAATTAAAGAATGTGAATTAGGAAATTTTCCAATGATCCAAGCTGCATTTGGCGATTTTAATGATCTAGTTCCAGTAGAAAGTCAAAAACATTGGATTCCACTGCCTGCTGTTAGCATTTCCCTTTTTTTTGGCTACTGTCCACTCCAGTTAATCCCACTTCACAAAAAATTAAACAGTTCTTTACTTTTATTATAACTAAGATACCCATTTTAAAAATATATTATAATTTTCAGGGTTCTAGAGGCAAGGAGCTCAATAATTAACTGGTTTACTACTACCAAATCATTCATTCATATGCGATATTGTCAATATATTTGGACTCCGTAGTGTCTCGGCCTTTCATCTAGAGGTCCCTGGTTCAAATCCCAGTCAAGCATGACATTTTCACATGCTACAAAACTACCATTTCATTTCATCCCCCGAAGCAATACCTAATAGCGGTCCCAGAGGCTGAAAAAAAATTAATATTGTCAATATTGGGTCTGTGCCTGATAAAAATTATTTTTTTTATATTGAATGTGCTCAAATACATTTTTCCTTCCATATTTTCTATATTTTACAAATCAAAATGACTAAACATCAAGATAAAATATGATCCAAGGTTTATTAGTATGCAACTGTTATTGTTATTCAATGAATTAATAAACTCAAATATTTTTACATTTACTCCATGAATAAAAATATTTAAAAGGTCATTCATTGCCTGTAGATAAATAATTAATTTTGCTTAATTCTACTCACAAATGCAATATATATTATATGGGAAATAAATGTTTCAATGTTTTTTTAGTATTAATGAAATAATATACAGAAATAACATAAGATAAAATAATGAAATGAAGTGTATGACGCGTGTATCATATGAAATAATTGTACTATAGTGGTATTCTATATATTTTAAACACCATTATTTTAAATTATGTTTCTAAAATTGTTAACACTTAAAACTACTGAAGCTGATTTGTTTAAATACTATTGTTAACTGCAATAATTATAATATAAATTGCACATGTTTGTTTAAAATAGATATTTTTTTAAAATATATATATATATAATTATTTTTTTTTAATCGATCCTTTTGGGAATCATATTTCTCTGCACTATACAAATTATATTAACCCAATCAACCTAAGTAGAGAATTAATAAAATAAAATAGAATAGGATGACATAATCCTTGTTCCATAATCCAAGCAAAAGTGCTTTCGTAAGTTCTTTGCATCATCAGTTGCTCTATAATTTTTCTTTCGTTGCAAATTACACATTAAAATTAAAATAGAGATTTAAAATTGTTAAAAGATTTTTTTCCAATTAAATAAAAACAAAAAGAGAACTAAATTTTTTTTTTTATATTCTTAAAATTAAAAATTGCATATATACAAAATATGAAGTCATTAATAAAAAATTAAATTGAAAGTCAAAATTAATAATAAAAATAAAATAGAAATCTATGTGGACTAGCTATCCAGTGTTACGTGACTGTTTAATTTTATTTAACTACTTAATTTCAATTTACAATTTAAAATTTTGAATATAAAAAAAATTAGTTCTATTTCTGTTTTGATTCAATTGGAAAAGAATCTTTTAACAATTTTAAATGTTAGTTTTAATTTTAATGTGCTATTTGTAACAAAAAGTCTGAAAAATTAAAGAGCAACTGATGATGCGAGGTATTCGCGGATGTGCTCTTGTTTGGATTATGGAATAAGGTAGATGTCATCCTATTCTATTTTATTTTATTAATTCTGTACTTGGGTTGATGGGATTAATATAAATATATATATATATATTAATCCCATTGAATTTCTATTGAATTTCCTATTGAATTTTTAAATAACAAGTCAATAAATTTACATATTTTGTTACAGTAACAAAATTTTCTAATCATCTTTGTACTTTATATTTTTATTTCATTTTTTAATGTCTATGTTTGATATTTTTACATTAATACTATGAAATTAAGCTGTGGAAAGTCATACATATAATAAAATTTATTGTTATTATAATAATAAGTAAATATTCAAGAAAAGAATTATCTCGTAAATTTTCCAACCCAGAAAGGACCTGAACTTCAGGTTAAAATTTTACTTTACAAGCTTCCAAATTATAGAATAATAGCAAAAAAAATATTTTTTTATTTTAAAAATTTCATAAATATAATAATTTTTTTATACATTTTTACTTTTTCAATTACAGCCCTATTTTTGCTGCAGCAAAATACGAGCTACAAAAGAAAACCATAGCAATCAGCCAAAATGTTGGATTTTGTTTTACAAATATTATTGTTTCAAGAATCATTAGTCATTAAAAAAAAAAAAAAAAAAAAAAAAAAAAATACAATAAAAGGAATAAAAATTTTCAGATTTGTGTGTGTATGATTGATCATAAAAGTAGTATATGTGAACAATTACTGTTTTTGGAATGGATAAACATAAAAAATTCTTCAAAAATGGCAAAAACATCTTTTATATAATCAATGATTATTAAGATTTTATAAGAATTAAATTTTGGAAAAAATAAAAAAAAAGGGGAGGGGTATTTTTTACTTTTTACATAGGGGTTGTAGAAAATAAAGGTTTAGTATGATGAAAGTACTTAAATTATTTAAAATTCCAAAGCTTTAAGTCAATCAGATTTTGAAATGAAGAAATACTTAACATTATTTTAAAATAAGTTTTGCTATCTCAAAATCTCATTGACCAAAAAATTGAAATTTGGCACAAATATCTGCTAAATATATTCCAGCTTTGGTATGATTTTTGACCACATCAAACAAGAGGTATCACAGTAACCATATATTTCTTTTGTAGCAAACTATAATTTTTTTAGCCTTGCTGAATAATGCTGCACAATTAAATAGGTGATTTATTGAAATAACTAACTACTCCAATAAATAAACTTTTAAGCCCCAAGAAACAAGCAGGCTGAACGAAATTTCTACTTAAAAAAAAAAAATTTCTTAACTGTAATTTTCAAGATAGAAAATACAACTGTATCTAGTATTAATGTAGAAAACATGGGAACTTTTCCAAAAAGGAGGTCTCACAGTACCTGACTTAAGAATTTAACACGTTTTACAAGTTTTTATAATTTCTGATATTTTATCCAATATTTCTGATATAAGCTGCAGCTATTATTAAAAATGTTACATGAGGTAGCAGCTGTCAAGGAAGAGGGTTAGGTAAAATGAGACTCAAATTTTTTTGCAATTAAACTCTAAATTCAGTATAATTTTGAAGATAAAAACATGATTTACTCAAGAGGATTAAATAGAAACTAAAACTTTATCCTAAAAATTTTGATTTTTTTTCCCTTCAGTTATACTTTTAATTACTTCATACTTTTTAAGATAAAAATATCATATGATTAAGTGGGGAAATGTTCTTTTTGAACATAGATCTTTTTATTAGTACAATTATCTTAGTACTGCATAACTAATATTTAAATACTTTATGGCATATTTAAAATAAAAATTTCTCAATAGCTAGAAAAATTACATAACCCTTTGCCATTTTATTTATTTATTTTTATTTTTATTTTAAATGAAACCTCAATAAGGTATAGTTTTTAAATGAAAACAAGGTAAAATAAAAAAAACAACAAGCATAATGTAATATAGAATTTAACAGGTTAAGATGCTGAATAATAAAAAGAATGATTCAAAAACATGATTTAAACATAAACATTTCTTTAGGACTTCAAAAAAAAATCTTTAAACATAAGTCTTAAAATCTTTAAGACTAATTCACATCCTTTTAATATTATAGGGGTAGTTAATATTTTTGTAGTGAAACAGTCGAAAATTAATAAATAAATTCTTTATTCTTTAGAACTTAAAATAAAGTTTTAATTATGTAAATTTTTTACATACAACAAAACATATTTACCCTATTTAAAGTAATCATTAGTTCAAAGAAAAGACCTAAATAGCGATGTTTATGTAAATTAATAATAAGTTCTTGACATTTACAACTCCAAACATTAATATTAAACCTCAAAACACAAAATTCATTCGCATTACTTTTTATTTCATTTGAACATAATGTGCATTAAGTATTCTTTTATTTAAAACAAGTATAAAAATCAACGGTGCATTAAGAAGGATCTTAAGCAAATGACTCTAGTTTAATCTGACCTTTTCTAATATGATTTATGAATCAACTTACTATTTAAAACCAACCTGATAATATTAAAGTTAAATATTAACCACTGACATTTAAGAATTTTATTCAAATTAAATAGTTTATCGTCATAAATTTGTTTAACTCTGTAGAATAATAAACTTAATTTGTTTATGTCAGTGTTTTAAAATTAACTTCATTAAAAAAAATTAAACTTTATTACAAACTACTCTTAGTAATTACATGAAAATTATATCTAAAATTTATTCAGTATTTATTAATTTGATGATGTAAATATTTCTCTAAATACAACATTCAACAATTACACTAATAAATAATTTCATTTTTAGAAGTGTATTTTTAAAATTACAACTACCCCTTCTAAAAGTACCTTTTCCCACTAACAGAGACTGGAATGTATTTTAAAAAACCTTTGAGAATTTCATTGTACAGAAATCATGCTGAACTAGTCAAAATGGATATTTCCATTGAAATCTTGAAATTTTTCACGATCATAATAGTTCCTTTGCTTCATATAAGGAAGTAAAAAAAATGATTATGAAAATTTTAACCGTTACAAATTTTAGAAAAAAAAAGTTAAAATGTAAACAAACTGATGTTCTATAAAAAAAAATTATTTATTCTGATCAGTTACGTAGTAGTATATTATATATAAATGACAGGAGAAATGAGTAGGTATGAATCGAGAAAAACTTATTAAAATCTTGATAAATAAAATAGTAATAAATCATATATATGAAGATACTAATACATAAATAAAATAAGTACCGAATAAATAATTCAAAAGGCTTTAAAGAAGATTGCTTTAGCACACACACACACACATATGTTAAATGAAGGTGCAGAAAATTCAGTTTAGTTATTTTAAATTGGTGGGAACACCTTTTAAATGGGTGTAATAATAAGGCTCTTTATTAACTACAGCATTAAGATGAGTTTAATTGAAAACAGTGCTATTATTTGGTTTGACAAAGGTCAATATTGTTAATGTTAAGAATAAGTAACCAGTTTTTAACAAAGATATCTCTTTTGAAATAAATAAAATTAACAATTATATTGTAAACAATCAAATATATATACTGAAAAATATAATAATCCATGAATATACAAATACACAGTATGTGCGAAAAATTTACAACTAAATTAAATAAATATACAGATTTAAGGATAAACGAATTTACTCACATCAGCTTAATTAGAACCCTTCTCTAGTTATACATTCGTTGCAGCGCCGCTAGACCCAGTCAAACGCTCTGGAGAAATCACTTCATGGGATCACCTAACTGCGCGGTGCAAGCCCTACAGTCGAAAAAGTGCCCTTTCAACTTCAACTTGAGTTTCGGGAACAAAAAATAGTCTGCTCGAGCCAAGTCGGATGTGATAAGATAGTGATTTGATTTGCGGCGTAATAACCTGTTAATACTGTGGCCATGTGTGACAGGTCATTCGTGCATTAGAGTTAAACTTACCAGATCGCGGTACTAGGGCCGGATTCGACGAATGCGTTTCATTAATTCTAAATACAATTTAGAATTCTTCACAGTTTGACCAATTGCGCGTGCACTTTCACCGTGAACAGCTGTTGACAGCCTTCCGCTTCGTTCGTAATCATCCGACTCTCTACAGTCTTTAAACCGCTTCCACCAGTTGTACGTTGTTATACGACATGCGGCTACCTCACCGAATGCTTGCTGTATCATATAATAAGTTTCAACGAAAGATTTCTGAAGTTGAACACAAAATTGTCGCTTCTCTGTTCCATGTAGCGAGCTCGTACAAGGTCAAATGAACACAACATACACGGCCGAGTATATCTAGACTGGAGTGACGAAACGTAATTAAATTTTGTACTCGTACTCATCAGACATCGTATTACATAGTTCCTTGGTTGTCCGAGAGATGGCGCTACTTGCAACTACTACAAATTTAGTTCGGGAACTTTTCAGATATACTGTGTACATTAGATATGAATGCACTTAATCTTATATATATAAATGAATGTTTGTTTGTTCCGTATGGGTTTCTATACTATTCATCCGACTGCGATGAAACGTTTGTGAGTTGTACGCACGCCCGCGAACGTTTCTGAATTAGTTTGGACCCGCTAGGAGGCGCTGGGGTCGAGATATTTCGAAAAATTGTATTTAATGTCCGATTTGGCTCATATTCAGAATCTGTATTTCTTACGTGGAAAGAAAAACCTCCGCAAAAAAATGGACCCGCTAGATGGCACTGGGGTTGAGATATTTTGAAAAATTTCAATTATGGTCCGATTTGGCTCTTATTCAGAATAAATATTAGTTACGTGAAAAAAAATATTATTACAAAAAATGGAGCCGCTAGGTGCCGTTGGGGTCGAGATATTTAGAAAAATTTTGTTTATGGACCGATTTGGCTCATATTCAGAATATATATTAGTTACGTGAAAAGAAATATATTTGCAAAAAATGGATCCGCTAGTTGGCGCTGGGGGTCGAGATATTTAAAAAAATAATATTTATGTTCTGATTTGCCTCATATTTAGAATATATATTAGTTACATGAAAAGAAATATTTTTGTGAAAAAGGAAAGAAATGAAGATGTAAAGAGGGGAAGAGGGAAAAAAGAAAAGGTTATATTTTATGTTCTGTAATCTTCGGTTTTTTAATGTTTTATCAAACTTTCATTTGTGTTCATTTAATTTATATATATATATTTGCTCAAATCTAGCAACAGTGGAGCATTGCCAGGTCAGCTAGTATATAATAAACAGAAGACTAGATGATATACATTGACCCACAAGTACAAGGAATATATATATATATATATACACACATATACACAAGTGCAACACATAACAGAGTTAATTTTTTAAAATCAACTGATAGAAGGAGGACATAAAAAGACATTAATCACAAAACACAAACAAAAACAAATATTAAATGAACTAACATGTCATAAATCAAATAATTATTTTATTACAAACTTAAGATTGGTATCATTAACAATTTACTATCAAAACTACTCTAAGGAAGGAGTAGATAATTAAAAATCACTTAAAGAAACTTTAATTTGACTAATACGGAGACGCCGGCCTCTGTGGTGCAAGTTTTAGCATCTCGGCCGTTAATCTAGAGATCCCAGGTTCAAATCCTGGTTAGGTATGGCATTTTTTACACACCCTACACATCATTCATCTCATCCTCTAAAGCAAAACCTAACCGTGGACCCAGAGGTTAAAAAAAAAATTTACTTATACGTAAAAATGCATTGATAAACATCTATTCAAATTATTGTTGGGATAAAATTCCAGTCTTTGTTTAATAGATGTTTCTATTCAAACATTTGCAAAAAGATTGTTAAAATAAACTTCTTGATTCTTTCATCCTCACACTGTAATAACTAAATTATAGATTATAAAAATTACTTCATCAGTCTTACACAGAAATGATCATAATTAAAACAATATTTAAATAATATTAATAGATATTTTATATTATAAATATTATATTAATAATTATAACAATATTAAATAATCACTTTTGAACATTTTATTCTTACTGAGAAAGCTGAAAATTTAACAAAAGCAACATCTTTTATGGTTATAATTTTAATTTTATATTAATTGGTTTTAATTTTTTTTTGATTTTGTCTACTTGTTTGTTTAGTGATAAGTTATTTCGAACTATGACAGACATAGTTGTGTCCGAAGGTTATGCTGATGTTGGTTATGAGTATATAAATATAGATGATTGTTGGTTAGATAAAGAAAGAAGTTATAGTGGTCATTTACAAGCTGATGCTGAAAGATTTCCATATGGAATACGTGATCTCTCCGATTATGTAAGTATGAGTTTAGAATTTCATGATAATGAAAATTAAAATGATTAAAAATTAATAATAATTTATAATTAATATTATTTATAATTTATATTAAATTTTAATATAATTAAAATTAATATTATTATAATTTCTAGGCATTTTTGTAAACTATTGCGATAAGTTACCGATACGTCAACATTTCATTCAATTATTATTTATTTATTTTGAATTTTTACTAATTCTTTATATTACTTTATATCATTTTTGGCTGGCCAGAAGGTATAGTGGCTAGGATGCTAGTTTCTTGAATATTCTGGGTTTAACCCTTATTATTTATTCCTAATGTGTATGTTGCAATCAGTTCAAACTAGTGAACACTAAGCAACTTCCCCCTCAAGGCCCAATGAGATGACGATGATATGTATAACATGTAAATGAGGTACTCTTGTACAGACTACCATTTCTGAGATGTGTGGTAAACTGAATTCTAGCCACCAAAGTACACCAATGTATAATGTCTAGTATTCAAATCTACAAAAATGTAACTAACTATTACTAAGATTTGAACCTCAGATCCTTCGACTTCAAAGATCGCTGTTAAACAAGTGATTTGCGATGAGTTTACCACTAGATCAGCCTAGTGGGACTGAGTTTAATCCTGGCAAAGGTTTAAACCTTCTTTTACATAGCAAAGATTTAGTATTTTTTCACATATTATTTCATGTACCTCATCTTTTTCATAAAAAAAAAAAAAAAAAAAAAAATACTAAAGAATGTCTGAGGTAATTGTAATAAGATTTAAAAAAATGAATCATTTTTACCAGACTATTGCTGGTGATAAATGATGTATTTGGATTATACATTTGTTTATACCATTTAATTCTAGAATCATTACAACAATTTTCAAAATGGTTTATCTCAACTTCAAAAATATCACTGGATAAATAATTAAATAAAGATAACAAAGTCATAGATTCAATTTTATCCACATGAAAATCCAAACTGCCTTTAAATATTACTTCAAAAATCAATACTTAGTTAAAGTATGAATAAGTAACTAAAATAAATTAATAAATTTAATTTATTACAGAAAATTCTTTAAAGAAGTAACTTGAAATTTATTTTAGAAAAAAATAAAAATAAAAAAGTCTGCAAGGTAAAATTAAAAAATAATCAAATTAAAAGTAATCTCTATGCCAGAATGGTAACACCTCATCCTTTCATCTGAAGGTGCTAGGTTCAAATCCTCCTGGTCAGGCACAATAGGCATTTTTCATACGCTATAAAATTCCATTTCCATATCCTGAGGACAAGCTTCAAGCTTGTGTGGTGAAATCATCAAGAATAAATAAATAAGTAAACATGAGTTGAAAAATATTGATTAAAAAATACAGTTCAATTTAAAACAGGCCCCATCGCTCAGTAATTTATACTGATAGCATATATTTGTTAAAATGCGTATACTGGTGTAAGATGGGTAAAATAATGTGGAAGAAGTTGGTACAATTGGAGCTGGAGTGGGGAGGACTAATTATTACCTGCACATTTGAGTACTGCCAGTCTGTGTCAAACATTGGATTTTGAACAAGGTTGTGTAATCGGTTGTTAAAATGTGGTTAACTGTATAGAATATGAATTTGTGATGGAAATTTATTTAGTGATAAAATTTCATGTAGCGAGTGGTTGAAAGTTTAGGAGGAAATTTGAAAAGAAAGTACCAGTGAAAAGTGTTATTCAGAAGTTAGTTAAAAAATTTATGAAACAGGTTCACGTTAGACCAAAAATGTACCTAACACAGGTCAGTTTTAATGACACAGGTCAAACAGGACATTAAAATGGCAGTTACAAGATCTCCTCATAGATCTTTGCAGAGACTAAGCAAGAAAAAGATCACTAGGTTCAGCCCACACTGCAGTGTGGAGAATGCTGAAATGTTATCCATATCAACTGCAGGTTATCCAATGCTGATTATGCTAAAAGCTTTCATTACTGTCAACAGTTCAAGAACTTCATTAGAGGCAACAATGGCATTTTAGATCAAGTGCTTTTCACAGATGAAGTGTAGTTTCACCTAGGTGGATGTATTAATAGTAGTCAAAACTACCAGACCTGAAAAACCCACACATTTTCTTTGAATCTCCCATACACCCACAAAGAATAGGCAGTGTGTGGTTTCACGGCAACGAATTATAGGACACATTTTTTTTATAAAACTGGATGCTGCTGTCTACTAAGAAATTATCCAACAATTCTTCATAGTCTTAATGCAAGAGAATGTGAGTGTGAATGCTGGTTGTAAAAGGACTGAACCATTTGCCATACAGCTCGCTCTAAAACAGAGATGCTACTGGATTTTTTCGGTGGAAGAATCATTTCAAAAGGATTGTGGCCAGTAAGATCCCCCTGATCTGACTAGCCCTGACTTGTTTCCGTGGGGTAACTTAAAAGAAATTGTTTATAGGAGCAATCCACATAACCTAAAGAAACTGAAACAAACATTACCAATGCCATCCAGGAAATAAACAGGGTACACGTAACAAGAGTAGGTAGGAACTTGATCAAACATGTTGACAAGTGTATAGAAATGAATGGACATCAATTTCGATACCTTCTATCAGTTATTATGTAAGTGTTTGCTAATTAATTATTATTTATAGACTAAACTGAGTGATGAGGCCTCTTTTAAGCTGAACACTCTGTATTTTAAAACGTTTAATTCTCACGACTAGGGTGGCTTTTCATCTACGTCCTTTAAGTGACATTATTTATTCAAAGTTACAAACATTTAAAATTAAACATTTAAAATTAAGTGATTTTTCTGAATTAGGCAGATATATATTTCAAATGTGAAGGTTCCAAATTGTGTAAGTTCATTTAGCATTCCTATTCAGTCTACTTTTAGATAAAATAGAAAACCTTCTAGAAAAAAGATTGATAAAAACATTAAAATCAGAACCAAAAGCCAAAATCTAAAAATCAACTGCCTTGCTTTCAGAGATGATCTAGTAGTTATCACAACATTAGAAAAAGATGCAGTTTCCCAAATTAACAAATAAAAGAAAAAGCAATGTTGCAAATTTCCTTCTCAAAAATAGAAATCATGCAACTGCAAAGATTATCTAAAAAAAAAACGAATAGAAACAAGGTATGAAAAAATAAATGTCACAATCCAGTTTAAATGTTTATAAAAAATAATCATTAAAATGGGATAGAAAAAACAGCTTTTGCAATCTGGAGATACATTGTATATAAAATAAATTTCTTTACCAAAGAAATTTACTACAAAAACAAATGCAAACCTGAGACATTACAATACTGTAGTCAGAACCAGTGATTGTTTACAGAATTGTAAACAGCAAATCTAACTGGCCAAGAAAATCTACCCAAAATCAAAAGGAAAATTGAAAGGAGAATGACGTAAGGTCCAAGAAAAACAGAAAAAGGGTACAGAATAAAATCAAATAAGGAAATTTATAAAATTAAAGATGATTTGGAAACCATAATTAGATAAACATAATTTAAAATTCCTCAGACACATGATCTGAATGAATCTAAAAAACTAAATAACTGAGAATAAAGAGGTGTTTGCAAGACAAAAACTGTAGATCAAGACGAAGATAGAAAAATACAAAGAAGATAATTGAGGATGTAATAAATATATTGAGGTTTAATGATTATTAGCACTGAAAAAAAAAGAAATGAAGAACTAAACTAGTCAAGTAACTAATGATTACAAAAAAACATGTTCATTATCTTCTTCTTCCTACCAATTCCATGAATACTATTTTTAGTATGTTTGTGAACACATTTTAACTGATTATATACAGATCATGATTTTCTTTATAGTTTCCTCAGAGCATTGATTAGTAAGACTATAAACAAAAGGTTCTCATTAATTTATCATTTTTCAAGAAGTGAATCTGTTAATATAATTTTTATCATTACCACATATTTTCTTAATAAAATTAATTAATAAAATATTTAGTAGTGTTAATTACAAATAAATTTAGACAAAAATTTATAAATACAAAAAACTTTTCATTATTTTTAATTTATTCTTAAACCTTGCTATTGATTTTTGAATACATAGAATCAGTAATGAAATAAAATTAATACACGTTTTTTAAATCTTTTATAGATTTAGCATATTTATATATATATACATATATACACAGGAAGACAGAAACAGCATTTAACATTATATTTTATTTTATATAATTATGTACAATTCATTTATTGCGTGCCGTACAAATAGATGTACTAAACACTAAATATAAGTAGTACAACTCTTACTTGAAAGAGGGCAGCACGTTCTGAATCTTGCTATTTCAAGAGTTAGAAACAGAACAACAGTTTAATAACATGCAGTTTTGATTGCAAAATTACTTTCTAATTATTATAATCGTTTTAACTTTTCTAAATGGAGTTGTAAATATTACTAATCATGATTATTTTTTCTTTTATTTATTAAAAATAAAATATATTCTAATTTTATTATTATTACTATTGAAACTAAACGATTATAAGATAAAAAATGTATCAATTTTTCAGGTACATGCTAAAGGTCTCAAATTTGGAATGTATGAAGATTATGGTAATTATACATGTGCTGGGTACCCAGGAGCACTTGGTTACTTAGAAACAGATGCACAGACATTTGCATCATGGAATGTTGATTATGTTAAACTAGATGGATGTTATTCACACCCCCGGGATATGGATGTTGGTAAGTTATATCAAACATAATTCACAATTAGACGATCAAAATTATTAATGATTAATTCTAGAAAAGAAATTAAAAAAAAAAAAATGAAATTTAAAATACAGATTATTCATTAAATGGGTTTGACTTTTATTAAGAAATTATACACTGATTTAAGTTATACAAAATTTAAGTAAAACTAAAAAATCTATAAATTTATAAATTAGGTATCAATTTCCTTTCCTAACAAAATTATCTTAAAGAGATTTATATGATATCAATTCTCAAATTTTTCCAGTTAAATGAAAAAGTCTCAATCAAAATTTTTATTTGGAAATTAATTCAGTGATACAAGTAAAGAAGTTGTTGGATTTAGCCTGGAAAAGAAACAATAAAGGGCAAAGGTTTAGTTGAGAGATGGAGGAAAACCGTCAGTTAAGTGAATAAACATTGTAACAGCTCATCTCACATAACCATCTGGCCAAGATTTATTACCAAAGATAAAAGTAAAATGGCATTTTGTTATTTTTTCACAAATATAAATAAAGGTTTATAATGCCAAAATAATGGTACATCTGAGCTGGAAGTATATCAGAATTAAATATTTCTCAAAAAAGCTTAGTGTTTAAAAAAAAGTAGTAGATTAAATAGATATGGAAAGTTAAATTACACTTTGTTCAATATTTCAACTTTTTGCTACATAATTTTATTTTCGAGCCCATTTATAACAATTTTCTGGGCCATAGAATTAAAATAAATTATCTACTAAATTAATAATTAGGAAAAGTAAGAACTAAATGGCTTATCTACTTTGTTAGTAACAAGCATTTAGAGCCGACTACATTTTGTCACTAAAAATACTCTGTTCTAAAATCTCAAATAATCGATAAACAAAGATTGCCTTTTGACATTAATTTGAAAATTCAGATATATAAATGTTTTAGTAAGGGAAAAATCATTAAAATTACCTGACTAGAACAATAAACATAATAATAGTCTTCAGAAATTGCAAGGGATTTAAATAAAATTAAAACGTAGCTTGCTTATTAAAAATATAAAAAAATGTACACTAATAATTCCCAACCACAATGTTAACAGATGAATATTTATGTATAAAAATAATACATAAAAGAAATCAAAAGATAAATAAAAAAATAAAATAAAGCTTAAATACCAAACAGAAGTTATAAATTTGATAATGAAAGGTCAAACTCAAAATACAAGGTTGTAACATGAAAACAGAAAATAAAATATGCATAACTGTTTTTCAAGAATATTCATTTTTTACCTTATTAATAAATTTGATTCTATTTTTTTATTTTTTAAAAAACCGTTTGTCTTTAAATTTTTATTACTTTAAATTGTCTTCACATTTGACATTTAACAAATTTCTGTTATTCCTTTTAATTATTATGAATGAGTAGATATATAAATATATATATATATATATTACATCTGCAATAAACAGAGTTATGGTTATCAGATTATATTTCCTCTTATAATCTAAATATATTTTATATAATTTTTTTATGAAACATGATTTCACTTTGCATTTCTCAAGTTATTTCTGACCCAAAATATAAAAAAAACAAATTTTGATATGAATAATAATGATTCAACTTCATAGAAATAAATTTAAAAAATTAATTTAATGTTACTCATTTCATTACCAAAATATATTATTTTGAAAAAATAAGATTAAAAAATGTAGATGAACTAATTAGAAAGAAAAAGCTTTTATAGTTTTTAGCTTATTTAGTCACAGTTAGGTAAAAATAAGAGATGTGAATTAAAAATTTTAAAATACATATGGTAAATAAATTTAATACACTGAAAAAATGCAAATAAACTTCAATTTAAGACGACTTGACTATCATGGGAAGACTATTGTAAAAGAATTTGAAAACTGCAATTTAACATAGGTTCTATTTTTTTTCTTTTCAGACCAAACAGTTTTATAATTTTCAGGGTATTTGTTAGAAATATATAAAATAATAAAAGATGTATTAATGAGATCAATGGCTAAACTTTGTTATTTATAATAAATGAACCAGAATAAAATAGATATGAAAATGTTTTGGTACGTTTATTAAATAAATGCAAAATATAACACTGCATTAAATCTGAAAATAAATTAATGTTTGTTCCTGAGTAAGATGGTAAACAGCATTCCAAAAATTTAATGATTTCATAATATCTAGAATGTCTCAAGAAGTTGCATCTAGGAAATCGAATGGAGTGTAATAAAAATAAAATTCCAATAGTCAAAACTAAATTTAATAAACTGATTTTCAGATTATCAAAACCAAAAAAATGGTTTGGAATTTTTTTTACCTGGTTAATGTCCATACTATTTAATGTCATTTAAAAAAAAATACAATTAAAAAACCAATAATGCTAAATGAATGAATAAATTTGATGAATTTCACAGAGAAATAAAATAATATTAATACTGATGACAAAATATCACAGAACTAAATATAAATCAAATTTGTTAGGACAAAGTGATGAACACATTCTTAATTGGAATATTAATATTTTAAACATTATAAAAATAATTTCTGCTTGTCACTTAAATATTAAAAAGAAGAAAAGAAAATTAAGCTTTTTTTTTTTTTTGTTTTGTCTTCAGTCATTTGACTGGTTTGATGCAGCTCTCCAAGATTCCCTATCTAGTGCTAGTCGTTTCATTTCAGTATACCCTCTACATCCTACATCCCCAACAATTTGTTTTACATACTCCAAACGTGGCCTGCCTACACAATTTTTCCCTTCTACCTGTCCTTCCAATATTAAAGCGACTATTCCAGGATGCCTTAGTATGTGGCCTATAAGTCTGTCTCTTCTTTTAACTATATTTTTCCAAATGCTACTTTCTTCATCTATTTGCCGCAATACCTCTTCATTTGTCACTTTATCCACCCATCTGATTTTTAACATTCTCCTATAGCACCACATTTCAAAAGCTTCTAATCTTTTCTTCTCAGATACTCCGATTGTCCAAGTTTCACTTCCATATAAAGCGACACTCCAAACATACACTTTCAAAAATCTTTTCCTGACATTTAAATTAATTTTTGATGTAAACAAATTATATTTCTTACTGAAGGCTCGTTTAGCTTGTGCTATTCGGCATTTTATATCGCTCCTGCTTCGTCCATCTTTAGTAATTTTACTTCCCAAATAACAAAATTCTTCTACCTCCATAATCTTTTCTCCTCCTATTTTCACATTCAGTGGTCCATCTTTGTTATTTCTACTACATTTCATTACTTTTGTTTTGTTCTTGTTTATTTTCATGCGATAGTTTTTGCGTAGGACTTCATCTATGCCGTTCATTGTTTCTTCTAAATCCTTTTTACTCTCGGCTAGAATTACTATATCATCAGCAAATCGTAGCATCTTTATCTTTTCACCTTGTACTGTTACTCCGAATCTAAATTGTTCTTTAACATCATTAACTGCTAGTTCCATGTAAAGATTAAAAAGTAACGGCGATAGGGAACATCCTTGTCGGACTCCCTTTCTTATTAGGGCTTCTTTCTTATGTTCTTCAATTGTTATTGTTGCTGTTTGGTTCCTGTACATGTTAGCAATTGTTCTTCTATCTCTGTATTTGAACCCTAATTTTTTTAAAATGCTGAACATTTTATTCCAGTCTACGTTATCGAAAGCCTTTTCTAGGTCTATAAACGCCAAGTATGTTGGTTTGTTTTTAATTAAGCTTTAAAAAATATATAAAATATTTTAATAAACTAGATAAACAATTGCTAATTCATTAAACTGTATGACTGAGTGATAACATCTATATTCATTCAGAGAGTTCTGGTTTAAATCCTGATCAGGATAGCATTTTTCACACTTCCAGAATTTCAATTTTTCATTCCTTGAAGTAAGTTGATTCCAACACGTATCTTTTTTTTACAAAAAGAGAAAAACAAGGGGAAAATGAATAAGAAATAAAATTTAATTCTAAAATAACAAAAAACCACTGACAAATATGTTTCACTGAGAAACCCATTCTTGGACAACATAGAAATATATCTAGAAAAATATTAAATAATATTTACAATTTTTTTAATAATTTATTATATTATAAAATACGAATAAAAAAAAAAATTATAAACAATATGGAAAACTTTTCTCAGTAAACTTGGCATGAGAAATTGTTATTCTTGTTTGTTCTATTTTCAGTGGCAGTGGTGTCTCATGCAGATTTCCTACAACTTATATTACAGCAACAAACACCCATTCATACTTTCTGATTGAATTGGAAAAAATCCTTTTTTAACAAAAGTCCTATGTAAAAGTGGTACTGAAGGTTATATAGTAGCTTGCTTTTCTAAATAAAAAGTAGAGTTCAAAACCTGAAAATTATACTAATTATGCTCTTTAATTCTGTCTCTTGACTACCATTCTTCTGTTAAGTTCTAATTAACTACAGAAGTAATGATATAGAAATGTAACAAATTACAGGTATACTGACTAAATGAAAAGGATGCTGTCTACAGACACTGGATCAAAAAGGTTATTCAAGATGTTTGGGTTGTAAAGGAACCTAAAAAAACAGTTTAATAAATAAATATGTATAATAAAAATAATTATAATGATATTTTTCTATTCAAATAATTTAATTACATTTATAACCCCCCAAATGTCAATAGCAGTAGTCTTATAAACTGTTGATTGATTTTAAATTGCTCATTGATAGAGAGTATCTATATAAATGTTAATCATTTGACTAATATTATATTGCTCACCTTATGAAGCAATGGGCACAGTGAAAACATTTTTTTTTTTTAAAGAAAAAACCATTACATTTATGTTTTTCTTCATTTAGTTAATAGTTTATAATATTCTATTATGATGCTTACAATAAATTATTCATAAATATGAATAATATATAATAAAACATCAACTATACATTTATTCATGTCTTTGTTAACAGGTTATCCAGAATTTGGATTTCATCTTAACAGAACTGGAAGAGCAATGGTTTATTCATGCAGCTGGCCTGTATATCAAATTTATGCTGGAATGCAGGTAATAATGTTAAATAATCATGTCTGTTTTTAAATATTAGTCACTGCATGATCTCATTTTTGTCATTTATCAGATACAGAATATTGTTGTGGGGAAAACCTATTTTTGTTTGTAAAAATAGATAAAAGTACCATTATAAACACATTTTAAATTACATTACAAGGTAACAAAATTTAAACTCTGTAAAAGTAATTAACTTTTGTCATCAAATTCTTTTGTATAACATTAATTTCTACTTAATAAACTTTGTTTCCAGTTTTCAAAGTAATTAAGGAAAAATCTGATTCTATTAACTACAAAATCATGTAATACGTTGAATCAAAATTAAGTTGGATCTATACCTCAAGGATTTTTATTATGATCATCTTTTTTCTAATAACTTACTAATTAATCATAAATTTTCATTGTGGAATTGTTGAATATAAGCAAATGATTTTTATATGTGTAAGTTTTTTGCAGTGTCGATTACTCATTGGATGAAGGTTGATGGTTTAGCATTTAATACCAATAGGTCAAAAAACTTGATTTACTGGTTTGTAGAAGGTCAATTATTTGTCAATGCTCAGGTTACGCTGATGGTTTTTGTGGATGGTGTATGTTGGAGAGGTTTCTCCTTTACTTCCTTGTCTTTTGAAATTCATAAAAAATTGAGTTGGTGCAACATAAACCTTAGGTTTGTAATCGGTTGTTTACTGGTATGCATCATATAAAAAAGAATGATAAATTTTCTTCCTCAATCTCTTCAACTTATCTTGGCTAGAGTACTACTGATTTTTACTTATTTTGTTGTGTTATTTATAATTATCTTACTGAACACTTGAATAACACGCTTAGGTCTGCCGTTAATTATATTGCAAGGTTTGTTTCTAACATTAAGAAAGATTCCAAATTACTCCTTATTTTAAACAAATTAAATTGTTAAAACTGAATGAAGAGAGAGAAAGGATATTTACAGATTTTACTTTACATAACCTATTTGTTACAGAGATAGGTCCTTCTCATTAAAGGATTCTTTTAAACTTATGTCCATGGAGCAATCAAGGGACATCATGTCCCAGAGACCTAAGATTTCTCTTTATTAAACTTTAATGTTTAATGAATAATTTGCTATGACTGTCTGTAAACATGGAATAGTCAACAAATAGATTTTGTTAATTTAGGTTATATTTTTATCGGCTAATAATTTGTTAATAATATATCAATAAAAATAAAAGTGTTGTTAGGGTTGGAATCAAACCAAACTATTTTAATAACCACAAAAACATTTAACACATGAACATTTGTTAAACGAATTCATAACACACTGTTTAAGGAAGGAATAATATATTTCATTAAGAAATAAAATGTAGGCCAAACTTTTAGTTAAAAGAAATTTTATGTGAAAGAACAATTTTTTATTTCTCCCAAACATCAGTACCAAAATGGCATTCCAATACCAGTGCCCCCCTGGTATAAGACGCTATGCCTAAAAGCACAATATGACCATTTATATTGGTATTATAATAATAAATTGGAGATAATAATGCACATCTATCAAATATTATTTTACATAAATAACAATTATTTTACTTTTTTCTTATATTATAAAACTAGTACATAATACCTAAATATTTTTTTTAATTTATTTTTAATTTCTTAAAAAAATAAAATTGCCCCTCCACTGCAATAAATCGATTTAAAGAGCTAATGATAAAAAAAAACATAATCATACATATATATTTTATTTCTCAGCATGTTCAATATAAACATAAGAGTATTTATAGTTTCAATTTATATAATTATATTATGCATGACAAAAAGTTATGAACCCAGAATTTGAAAATGAACCTCTTGGCAAATAGGGATAAGTAGAGAAATTTTGTTATACAATTAGTAAAGTTAAATTTTTCTTAACACAACATGCATTCCTGTAATTAAACAGTCGCTTGCATTTCTTTTGTTTATATTTTTTAGGTTGAGGTGTAAAATGAGTTTTTCCCTGGAGCAATACGATTTTATTTTAGAAAATTATCTGTGAATTCTTTCTTATATGCACATATAAGAATTATTCAGTAGTTGTTTCCTAATATTCACCTGCCAAATAAACAGATTAAACAATTTTGCTCTATCACTTTAATAAAAATGGTGGGATAGGAGTTATTGACTGTTGTCTTTCACTGCAAATCATATAAGTTACAGATTCAATTAAAATAGCTGCTGCAATTTCCTGGGTAATCACAGAAAAAACTAGTTTCTCACGTCAGAATTACTAAATCAATTTTAAGAGTAACATAACATTTAAAATTATTACCTAACAAAATCAGTCTTGTTCAGGAACTTAAAGAAAAGCAAATAGAGGTAAATGGACTAAATACTGCCAGTGGTTGTAATTTTATAATTAAAGGTAACTTTACATATGACTAATTATTTCAGTGACTAAATAAATTTGGAGCAGTATAGAGATTCACATACGTTTCAGGAACTTAACACTGAAAGAATGAGTGTTTGGTGTTATATTTCAAGAAGACAGTTTCCTGGACCAATTTTTTTAAACTATACTATAAAAATGGAGGTCTACTAATGATCCTACAGCACATACAGAAGTTCAAAGTTCAAACCACAAAATTTTTTTAAAGAAGTTTTTGATATCTTTAAATTCTAAAGGATTACAGTATTTAAATCTCATGTAAAATTTTTTTCTGGAACTTTTGAAAAATACAGAGTAAAAATTCTAATCTAAAAATAAAAAAAATCTATTTTGAAATTAAATAAAGTAAAATTCATAAATACAACTATTCTGGCCTTCTCAGACGATACTGCAATTCTAACAAGCGATACAGATGAGGCTAAAATCAAAATTCAAAAACTAAGCAAATATGCAAGCAAGATTGGTCATCTTGCTTGCATATTTGCTGGTCTTAAAATTTCTTATAAATAAGATTTTCCAATTATAAAGAGAGCAGAACTCAAACCCTTAAAATTTCCAACAATAAAAAAATATGTAGAATTCAAAAATTAAAATATTTGGGAGATATCATAACACCAAATTATTAAGAATACAGTACAAAAAATGGAAACTGTTTCCTCATCTCATGAGGAACATTTACAATAAAAAATCCCTGTCATATAACTACAAAGTGAGGTACTACAAAAACTGTAGTCCTATGAGAAGTACTGTATGGAGCAGAATGTCTGCAGTTTTATCCAGAACAAGAAATAGCAAACGGAAAGAAAAGAATTTTAAGGAAAATCTATGAAACAAAATATATAGACGGAATTTATAGATTTAAAAGTGAAAAAGAAATTACGAATATACAGAAAAAACAGGGGACTAATCCGAAAAATAAGATTACAGTTTTATGTACATTTATATAGAATAATCAACAAAAGATTGACAAAACAAATATTTAATTTCTACATAAACAGAGCCACAAAGACCAACTGGTTTAAAGAAATAGAAACAGATATAAAAATATTAAACACTTTTAAGGAGCTGACCGAGTACAGAGAGAGATAAATTTATAAAACTGATTCGAGAATTTAAGTTTACAGAGAGAAAGAAAAAGAAGAGTATAAACCTGAATAAATGGAAGGAGAAGGGCAAAAACAACAGAGCAAAAGAATGAAATCCTTTTAGAAAAAGAAAAGAAGTCAAAACTATGCAAACATGATCTGTAGTGGTTGTAACAAAAAGAAAAAAAGTAAAATTATGAAATTAGATTTTATTATTTAGTATAGTTTAAGTAGGATGAGCTTTGGTTCATTTGACCGTTATATCTAACCGCTTTTTTTAACCTTACTCAACAGATAGAGTATAGATATAACCATATGCAATTTCTAATTATTTAATGTGTCTCTTTTAAATGAGACACAACAATGTCTCTTTTAATTAATTTACATTACATCTAAATAAATAAAACTCAAACACTCTTCTCAGTTGCAATTAATAGATAACAACTGATAAAGTGGAACATACATTTATTTGGGTTCTCATATTTCTATTTAAATACTTGAAACATCTATTCCTTTAAGTTTGCAGAAAATTTTCAAGTACTGATATAAGTTCAAACAACACTGAACAACATATAATTTATAAAAGGGACTGATATTTGAAAAAAACAAGGGTATGTAGTTGGTAGCTCTTACACACTGTTGTCTCAGAAAATGTACTGTGACTTTGAAAATGAGTTAATTTATTTACTGGTACATATTATATCCTTCATAGATAGCAAAACAGTGCTTTATTTATGCATTCTTGTGTTGTCCTGTGGAAACACAGAATGTTGGTATTGGCATACCAACATTGTAACAAATTTTGTGTTCATCAGCAACAGTTGATATGTTTTCCATCTACATTACATTTAATTATAAATTAAAAAAGTCAATCACCCTTTTAGAACACATCAAGTATAAATTACAGTAATTAGTACCACATATAAACAAACATCATTTTATTCTTAAGAGATTATGTACATCTCAATTCCCCTCCGAGGGGAAGAAAACCCTCCATGTAGCATGCCTGGTCACTACAACACCCCCTCTTTTCCGAGCCATGAGTGGCTTTAGCGGAGGTCATCATTTTGCTCTCAAACTGAGAAAATTCCACTGTCATCAGTCCGGCCTCATGAGATGCCCCGAGGGACATCCTCATCGGTAAATTTCCGCCCTACTCAAGTTTGCCTTCAAAGGAGACATCAGAAACCTAACTCTACCACGTAGCCCTCAGGAACTAAGCTAAAAGCCTACATGAAGAAGATCAAAGACCCCCTACAAAATCAGACACCACCTACAACCAGAAGTACCCACCATAAAAATGATTGCAACAAGTTATGCCATGACAACATATCAATCCAGCCAAAAATTAGAGATTATGTACATTACACGATTCGGCTATACCAACATCTAGAGATTTTGTACAATAATACTGTAAAAATCATGTATGTATTTTTTTTTATGTTACTTTCTATAGAATCTGTAAAATAATTTCTTTTTTAGCCAAATTTTACCAAAATAATAGAACATTGTAATTTATGGAGAAACTTTGATGATATACAAGATTCATGGGCAAGTTTAGAATCTATAATTGATTATTACGGAAATAATCAAGATACAATAATACCAAATGCTGGCCCTGGTCATTGGAATGATCCTGATATGGTAAGTAACACGATAAATAGAAAAAACCTAATTATTTTACAAGAGTATTACAAAATTATTAAATGCTTTCTATATGTTAATTAGTAGTAAATAGATCTAAACGAAATGTATAATAAATGTACTTCTGGAATATAATCTTTTGTGTTCTAAATATTGTTACTAAATTTGAACTTTTTCCTGACTTGACCAAAGAAACTCCTGGGTATATACATGTTGTTACTTATATCAAATTTACTAGAACAATTTTTTTTGTCTATAGATTCTACTTTACAGTGTCTGTGATAAAAAAATTAGATTATATTGGTAATGTCATTTTATAAAGTTTCTCTAAGATCAAACGCATACAAAATTCAATGTCACAGAATTTGTTCATTTACAGTTTTTTAGGAACTAATATGTGTTTTATTTATTTTTACCTAACCCTAGAAAAAAATTATCGGTTATTTCACAAAGTGTACTTATTAGAATTTGATAGAGGGAGCCTAGGGAAAATCTGGATTCAGCAAGGGTGGTCAGAATCGAAAAGTTTGAAAACTATTGAACTAATGAACTAAACAACAAAGAATAATTAATAATTTTAGATATAAAAAAATTTTTAATTCTTATTATGAACATTATTAAAGAAATTAAAAAAAAAACAAAATGAACATAAAATGGCAAACTATGCTTTGATTTTTAAAACTCTTCCAATTTGAAGTTTAAAAACAAAAAATGTGCTCAAGTATACCATATTCTCTGCTTAGGTTTTTCAATTTTTCACCCAGTATATAGTCGTATATCTTAATCTACCATATCACGTAAGAGGAAATTTCAGATATGTATTTGCTGGCAAGTTGTGATATTTTAAAATATATTTCAGATACACTTTCAAGGAAAAAACAAAGATTGGCCACAACTTTGCTTTATTATGCAATCAATAATTAAATACATTCAGAAAGGCAAGCTAAAAATTTTCTTTATTAAAAAAACAGAGAACATTTCCTAATTTATAATGCGTTACATGCTCCCCATCCTTGACAACCATAACACAGAATTTAATGATCTTGATACCATATCATCTGTACTTCTGCATTAAAAAAAAAAAAAATTGGATTTGTTAAAATATTATTAAAACAATTTATGGCTGCCTAATTTTCGATACTCTTTCTTTAAAAAGTTCTTTGAATAACGTTATTGGAATTAAAAGCATAACTAAATACTTATATTTGTATACTATTTCAACACTGGTAATATCAGTGTTTTGTTGGTGGGTTTCAGTTAATCACGCGTCTCAGGGATGGTCGACCTGAGACTGTACAAGACTACACTTCATTTACATTCATACATATCATCCTATTCATCCTCTGAAGTAATACCTTACAGTGGTTCCTGAGGACCACTCATAGAAAATAGAAATAGAAAAATAAGAAAGATATTATTTCAATTATTTACCCATCACACCACTACTTCTCAATTTCTGTATTCCCATTGCCTCTAAAAATCCTAACTTAGACTTGAAGATTTAATTTTAAGTTTTCATACAATCACAAAAATGATTTATTTTATTTTGTAAAGTCAATTTGTCTGAAACCAGCAATACATCACCCCCCATACAATAACACTATTTTTACCAGATGACACATACTCATGTATTCATCTAAGACATTAAGTAAAAAGAAAATATAAAAGAGAGTTTAACATGCATGAAAAAATTCCAAAACCATCTGTTAATAATCCTTGAAGTTCCTTACAGATACCGACAAAACACTGTACAAACATTTCAGCACATTTATCAACTTTGTCAACAAGCTTAACTCGTACAATTTTTAAAATAAAGCATGCCAGTTGATATGATCGAATTTCAATGGACAGTTCCAAAAATGCTGCTTTAAACTTAATTTTGTCTTAAAAATATTAGTTAATGTGAAAAAATTATTAATAATTGAATAAGCCCCATGAAAGCAGTGCTTTTAATTTTTTTTAACAGGTTTATGACTTTCTATTAAAGATATTAATCTGTTCAATAGTAACCCTGTAAAGATTTTTCCTATTGCATTGTCGAATGATATTCCACCATAATTAATTGTAATATTTAATCTGCTCGTCTTTAAATTAAAATATACAGTACAAGTTTTAAACAGATTACAGTGAATGTTAACAAACTTGTTTAATGAAAATCGAAGTTATCAGTGAATCATTCAGAAATGTTGATGTCACTAATACCAAAAATTATGTTTCATTAAGAAATTCTATATTGTAAATAAATTCTAATTTTAATAAACTGAAAAACAAGAAAAGTACTCAAAAATAATTTATAACTAAAACCATTTCAATTTAAAACTGGAGATCAATTTAATTATTAACAGTCACAGTATGTAATAAGAAATTAATATATACATATAAAAAAAAATCAAAATAATTAATAATATATTATTTTTGAATTAATTATTATATTTATTCATTACATATACTGTGAGTATATATGTATATATTTTTTCAATTATTTATTATTATATTTTAATCAGTATGACCATAAAGTTTTAGATCTATGGAAATTTAAAGTTTTTTGAGCAATTCGTTGTTCTCCACTTTATTTCAATAACCATTAAGCACAAAATTTTCTTTTCACTTTCATTTTAAATTAATAAATAACAGTTTGAAATACATATACTCATAACTCTCACCTGTATGTATGTGAATTTAATAAACAGATATCAATAACTTAAATTTTGCTACTCATGATATATTATGTTTTAAAATTTGAATTATTAAAGATAACATTGAAGAGAGAATTCTAAAAATTATCTTCAACAACTTTTCAATAAAAATTGTACTAGTCAATTTTTAAAAGGTTTTCCAATATTAACCATGGTGAACAGATTATAACTCGCATTGTAAGCTGTATCATTCTTGCCTTTTAAATATAAAAAAATTGGGTTATCTTCCAAATAAAGAAAATATGAAAAAGAAATATAATTACAAGGATTACCAAACAACATAATTTTATTACATGAAAAATTAAACTTATAGATTATTGTTATCAACATGCTTTTTCATCCATTGTTTACAAATTCACAGTTAGGGATATTTTGTTAAGAAATCCTACTCAAGAAACTGTGGATTGAAAACGATCAATTGTTTAGATAATGATTGTTTCATTGTATATGATAATGTATCCACTAAAGATTGTGATTGCTGACCAAATCTTACAATGCATAGTTACTTTACCTGCAGTGTGGCATTTTATTACACTGGGAATTATAGTTACGTTCAGTGACCAATAGAATGATCATTTCATTTCATACGAATGAATCACATCATATCAAACACCTAATCAATATAAATAATTTTTAATTGTATCAATAAGTATATTACTTTAAAATATAATTAATAATTTTATGTTATTAGTTAATAGTAGGAAATTTCGGCCTCAGTTATGAACAAAGTAAAACACAAATGGCAATGTGGGCGATACTTGCAGCACCTTTATTGATGTCTGTTGATTTAAGAACAATTAGAGCAGAATATAAAGCCATTCTACAAAATAAAAAGATTATTGCTGTTGATCAAGATCCACTTGGTATTCAAGGACGAAGAATCTATAAGGTGAGATAAATATTATATAATTATTAAAAACCACTTTTGATGAATTATGTTATATTTTAAACTATGCTAAACCAATAAAAAAAAAAAACCATAAGCTAACAGATATGCTCTTATAGAATTAAATAAATTAAAATCATGTTGTTAAATTTTATTATTATTTATAACAAAAATAAGTCGGATAAATATTGTTGTAAACAGTTTTGTGCATTCAAAAAGTAAGAATATATCTAAATAAAATCTCTGGGGAATGTCATCACATGCCTAACCTCTGAAGTAAGAGACACCCGCCTTGTGACAATCCCGGTTCCCACACTACCCCCTCTGTTCCTAGCCCTGATGGGCTTTACTGAAGGTCATCTTTTAGACCCTCTAAACTTGATAACACCTCACAGTCATCAGTTTGGCCTTTATCAGGGGGATGCCACCGATGCAAATGCTTTGGCAGACATTACCATCAGTGTATTTAAATAACCTACTATCACCTTCGTATACTAACTTCATACCTCTCACATCAGGAAAAATACCATGCTTGTAATGGCCATCAGATGATTCAGCCCATCTTCCCTGCCATATATGGTAACCTTGATCGTCTATTACAATTTACTGTCAGAAATATTTTTTTAAATTTATCTGTAACTTTTAGTTTTAGAGTATCATACTTATGATTGTAGTAATGTGAGCATTCTTGAACAAACAAATTTTTTTTCTGTTATTGAAGATATTAAAATATTACTTTTCATATCAGATGCAATTACTTCTGATTAATTTCTTTTATAGTAGCTACTACGTAATCTTGCTTGTTTCCCATTTAGTTGTTGTAGAGGTGCTGTAGAAATCCTTGTTTGAACTTTATGAGAAAGTTAACTCAAAAGAGAATATAATATGGTACTTTTAACAACGTATAATTCGATACTGGAAAAAGATGTATTGTAACATGCATCAAATGTGCATTTTCTGATCATTAATGATGCAATAGAATAACATGGAGAATGAAGAATTGGTCTATGCAATGGAACATAATTGGAGAATTCTAAGTAACTGTTCAATAAGATTATATTATTTATAAGAATACCCTATCACCAAATTCTGTGCTAATTTGAGCTCTGTGTGGGAATGGAAGTGTTATCTACAGGAGGTTTGTGATCATTCTCATT
Organism: Lycorma delicatula; assembly: GCF_047948215.1. Lineage (NCBI taxonomy): Eukaryota > Metazoa > Arthropoda > Insecta > Hemiptera > Fulgoridae > Lycorma > Lycorma delicatula. The sequence goes on along the minus strand of NC_134465.1, from coordinate 27,553,649 downwards.
ATTAACCCAATTAGGATCAGTAGGCCTGGATACAACAGATCCAGCAATCGATGAATCACATTCTTCTCTAGGCAGAAACATAATGTGTTTTGGATTTATTCTGCTCGGAGGATGTTTGCAGAGAAGCAAGAGAGTATTTCTTATACTGCTCTTAATCTAGCTGTGCCAGATTGTCTGCAAAAACATTTACAGAGGCGATCACAGCCAGCATTCTACCAGCACAACCATTACATCTAACAGATAGAAGACACACAAAGAAATATGAAATATCCCAAGAATGTGGCATAAACACTAAAATGTCAAACATTTAAAGATTTTGTTGATCCTATTATGTTTGTGCATATTCAAAGGATTTGTGTTGCTGGAAAACATATAAACAATCAAGAATCCAGGACAAACAAGGCAATGATAATTTCTATTAATGTGAATTTACATGTAGAAGCTATCACTAAAGTGTGAATCTGCATGAATAAATGCTACAAGACATAATAGTGAATCCCTCCTAACTAACAAGTGAGTGGTAAGTTTATGGCATTAGTAACAGTTTTACAAAATGCAGGGCATTCAAAAAAAGACTTGAAATTATTTGCATAAGTATTTAAAGTATTAAATTTTAAGTGAAAAACTATTCCACATTTAATAAAATGTGGAATATTTAATAAAACAATTCCAAAACTTGCATCATTATGCTTTTACTTCAATGATTGGTTTTACTGTTTTCTCCCGGGTGTCAGCTGCTGGGAGTTTATTTTATTAGGAAGACACAAATGAATTTAAGATGTGATTGATAATTGAGTGGGCTTGAATTACAACTGTTCATTTTGCATGTATTGTTGTGTATTTATATGTTTTATAATGTTCAAATGTGTTATCTTTTAGTTTTAGATGTGTGGTTTTATTTGTATAAGCAGAATACAGATAGCAACAGAGTATAAATGTCTGCCAACTATATGAAATACAAACAGCAAATCCACCATCAATGACAACACATACGTGATAATCAGTACACAACACAAAAAATTACATCTTAACATACTTAAGCACTATGAAGTTTAAACAAAAAACAATGATACATGAACGGACACAGTTAAATCTAACACACTTTTTGATCACACTCTAAATATATCTACACCTAATAAAAAAAAAACCTGGTGGCTTGCCACCAAGCTCTTTCTGTATTTTACTCAAAAATACCAACACCAGCCACTGAGAATTTTCATAAGAACAAGTGAAAATACATTGAAGCTATAAAAAGCACTTTATTCATAAAATTGGTTTAATTTGCTATTTAATGCTTCAGTTGCTACTTATCAAACTAAAATACTTCCACCCTATTATTTTAACATATAAAGTAAAAGTTTTTTTTAAAAAAAAAGAGGAAAAACCAATATAAGTCAAAAAAATAAAGAATACTTGCTATATAATATTATTAAGCAAATGTTAAAAATTAATAACGTTAATAAAGATTAAAATGAAGAAGTCTTAATACTTATTTATTTTAATTAAGAAATTAGGAAACTGCATGATAGAATCCTAAAAAAAATATTAGAATAAAACAGATAACCAAAGATATAAATTAAAGTAAATATTTTGGGATTAAAAGATTAGCATAGAACAGAAAGCTACGGAGAACAGCATTAAAAGTAAGATAAATTTTAATTATTGGAAAACAAAATTACTAAAAATTTTATCACATCGTACTAATTATTTTATTATTTATTTTTTACAGCATAAAGGAATAGAAATCTGGGCACGTCCAATTACACCAATTTCAAATAGTTATTTTTCATACGCAATTGCTTTTCTTAATAGAAGAACAGATGGTACTCCATCTGATGTAGCAGTTACTTTACATGAAATGGGACTTGTTGCACCTGGTGGTTACAGAATAGAGGTAGGTACTCTCTTTTTTATATTTTAATTATCTATTTTATTCCTTAAAGAATAATATACTTCATTTGTAAGTAATTAATTAGATTTTAAATTTAAAATAGGGAGCAGCGGGCTTGTACACCTGATCAATGAAGCTGAGCTTAACAATAACACTAGTCAACACAAAATTTGTATCTAACATGCTACACAACTTTTCTCACTGTAATTTGGGTGCTGATTTCAAATATGCTACTGAAATTGTGTTATCACAAAAAGGTTTTACGTAAATCGTAAATTTATAAAGGTTTTTTTTATAATAACTCATTTTGATCAACTACTAATTAAAATTAAAAATAGTTTCTGTATTTTTTACTTTTAAACAGTACGTATGCATGTTTAATAAAGAAAAAAATATATATATACTGTATTATGAGAAATAGACACGTACAAATATGTCTGTATGATGACATCATGATGCCTGCTACACAGATTAAACTCTTATTCAGTCTAGCTTCACTTGTCTATACTGTGTGTTGTGTTTCACAGACTTATTAGTGTTTGCTATATTTTCATCAATTCTTTATAATACAAAAGTTATTTTCCTCATTTTTATTTGCTATAACATGGTTTCTGCAAAAGTCCATGGATGCTCAAATCATCCAGACAATTTTTGTTATGTCTATGGTAAATTTATGCCTAAATCTCAAAAAAAGACTATTTCTGATCGATAAAGACAGTTTATATTTTATTTTAATTTTGCACTCCGGGATCAAGATAAAATCTGGACACCTCATGTTATTTGCACATTGTGACTGAATGTTGAAGGGAAAACGATGAGCCGTGTCATTTGCTGTACTGATGGTTTGGGGTGAACCTAAGGACCACTTCACCAATTATTACTTTTGTATCACAAACATGTTAGGATTTTCATTCAACAATAGAAGATTCATAAAATATGCAAATGTACCTCAGCTCTAAATCCTGTACATGGAGAGGAGTTACCTGTGCCTGTATCACCAGCTAATCCAACATTGCTAGAAGAACAATCTGAAAATGAAGCGGATGATGTAGAGGAAGAATTTCTTCCTGTATCTGATGAGAAATCTCCCCATTTAATTCAACTACATGAACTTAATGATTTAATTTGCGATTTAAAGTTATCAAAGCAACAAGCTGAACTTCTGGGGTCTAACTGCAACAGTGGAATCTTTCAGTGGAAAACACAAAATTTACTACGTTAGAACACAAAATAAAACACTTTTAACTTACTTTACAATGAAAAATTCATTGCCCATTTGTAATGAAGTCAATGGCCTAATAAAAGAGCCTGGAATTCTTCAGCATATTCCTGAAAAATGGCGTCTTTTTATCGACTCTTCTAAAGATAGCATGAAAGCAGTTTTATTGCATGATTGTAACAAACAGCCATATATTCCATTAGATCAATGCAACTGAAATGAAAGAAACGTATGAAACTCTAATTGAGAGTGGTAAAATCATACTGCCACCACTTCACATAAAACTTACTCATGAAAAATTTTGTAACACTACCAGACAAAGATGGACCATGATTTAATCATTAAAAAATAAGTTTTCCTAAATTGAGTGATGATAAGCTGAAGGAGGGTATATTTATTGGTCTGCAAATCAAAAAAATTCTTAAGGACTCAACTTTTTAGCATAAACTTAACGAATAAGAACTAACTGCATGGAAGTTCCTTCAAAGAGATTGTTGGTGGTTTTTTAGGCGACAGTAAAGATAAAAACTATGTTTTTTTTGGTTAATAGACTGTTAGAAAACTACAAACATTTAGGATGTAGGATATAATTAAAAATTCCTTTCCTATATTCCCACCTAGACAATTCCTGAAAATTTGGGCTCTGTCAGAGATGAGCAAGGAGAACGTTTCCATCAGGATATTCTGACCATGGAGAATCAGTACCAAGGAAGATTATTGTTAATTTTTGTTTAGAGAAACTGAACAAACTATGTACAAGTGAACATATATGTTTGTCAACATATTTAAAAAATTAAAAGTTGGACAATTCTAATGAGTTAAAATGTTAAAAACTTTTTAAACTTTATTTTAAAGACATTTCCAGTGATTTAGACTTTGAGAAACTGTTATTTTAAAATTGTATTAATAAATTTCAATTTATCTGTGTATGATTAAATAAAAATTTAGTTGATTTAAATGAATACACATAAATAATAATTTTTTTTTAAATATTGAATTCAGTGATTATGTATTTATTAGTAAATAAATCATATGTGTAAATTGTATGTTTCTAAAATACATGACATATTACACTAATTCTAATAACAGTTTTGAATTCAGCACACCAAAATTATTTAAAATCACCATGTGCGAGTCCAGATATATAAATAATTTTTTTTTTTGTTGACTAGTGTAATCTGTGGCTATCAGATTCTTTGCACTATTTAGTGCAAAGATAAGAAACTCCTAATTAAAGAGTATTAGGCAATATGTATCATCACTATTTCTGTAATTAGACCATTATTTCAAGTATATATGTGCCTTTTAGCTGAATTATGCATAATATAAAATTTTACAATGCAATCACTTATTTTTTAATTTACTAATGTTAGTTTTTTAATGTTTAATTCAGTTTCATTAATTACCTTTTTATTTAAATAATATTAGATACTTTATAGATAAACATTTTAGAACTTTTTAGATAAATCTAAAAGGTGACCAAATTAAATTTCAACCAATTTATAATTATTTTTTTTAATGTTTTCTTATTTTAATTTATTTAGGATAAAGTTATTATATTTACAATAATCTTTTAACTGAATAAATAATCTAATGTACAGAAATTTGCTAAGGAATAATGAATTCTACAATACTGAGTACTATTTTATTAAAAAGAACTTTTTTACTGTTATCACCATGTAAATTCAACCAGGTAGGAATCGATCATTTGTTGATCTGTAGAAGAAGGAATTTGGATAGAAAAGTGGGAATAAGAATAAATTTATAGTGTAGAAGCAGTAAAAATAAGAAGGGGAGATTGTGGTGGCAACTGCATGATTGAGCAGCAATTAAACTATACAGGAACTTTTTTTTGTGATTTTAGAAATGTTGCCTTAAAAAAAAAAAGAAATTACAAATATTTTTTTATTTTAACATAGTATTTGGTACTTTCCTATTAATTCAATTGTACTACTAGGTTCTTCTGTAATGTATAATTAATTTCGGTTTTTAAAATAAAATTATTGTCATCTACTGACTTTTTTATTCAAATCACCTGAAATTTATAATTATATCATGTTTGTCTTAAAACTACTTTTTTAGTAGTTATTATTCTGTAGGAAATCACTTGGTTTCATTTATTCTGATAATATTAGAGCCGGGTATCTCTTAACAGGCATTTAATTTGAAAATATATTTTATATTGGTTATGGATATAAGATTTTGAGTACCATTTTGTTTGGAAAAAATGGGCGGTTATACTTTTGAAGTGAATGCTGGATTAGAGATTGATTAATTTTATTTACTGGTTTGAATGGTAGCCTACAGAAAGTGCCTTAAAATCTTACAATTTTTTAAATAAATTTCATTTAATTTAAAATAAAATATAATGGCATTGAATATTGAAGTATTTTTTAAACATATATTATGAAATTAAATTAACAACTGAAATTTGATGTAACTTTTATTTATTTTTTAGGATTTGTATGAAGATGTTGATTATGGAGTATTAACACCTCAAACAAAAATTAAAGTAAAAGTAAATCCATCAGGTGAGTTGAAAATTATATAATACTTCATTTACATTAATATAATGTTACAAGAATCTAATATTCACTATATTCAATTTTTAAAAAATTGAATTCATACATAAATAATATGGATAAACTATTAGCTTAATATTTTTAAAGCGTACTGAACTTCTGTATGCAATTAAATTACCAATAATATTATTAATTACCAAAATAAGTTTTACTTAGCTATGTCATTTTACTTGATGAGCACTTTCAGGCAAGTGTCTATAAAGTAAGTTTCACAGCTGGCTTCCATTTGGTTCTAATTTGGGTTTCATTGGGTTCTCATTTAACAGCTATTATGTCAAAAATGTACAGGTATGTATAGGGTTTGGAAGATAACATTATACATTACTTGTACATTCAGTAATCTCGTTAAAGCCAATCAGTGCTATGAACGGGGGGGATGGTGTGGCGACTGGAAGTGTGTCACAAGGTGGATGGGTGTCCTTCCCCTACGGGGTTGGGATATACATTCAATATATAATTTTAGAAATGATATGTTCAAGATATTCCAGTGATATATAAAATTCCAGCATTGAAAATGAACATCTAATAACCTTTAAGAGGTTTACATCCTGTAAAATATAACTGAATGTTCACTTTTGAAACAGAGCAAACAACAAATTTTCTATGTACAAAAATTTGGAAAAAACAAAACAAGACTGAAACCACTGTATGACATACAAAAAAAAACATTTTTGAATACTGCCATTCAATGTATTTCCGATCATATTTGATGTAAACAGTAAATAAATATCCCAAAAGGATTAACAGTGCCAAAGCTTACATAATAGATAAATAAATGTATGACTTATTAAAAAAAAATAATCTGTAAATAAAGTTAAATATAAAAATGAATATTCAATTAACAAATACATTGAAAAAATTGCAAAAATTCATGCATTCATGTTATCACACAAATATAAAATTTTATAATAAAAAAACTCAAAAAGAAAACTATACATAAAAACTCATATAAAATATACAGAATGCATGGGCTAAAGGTATTCAAAAGTAATGGCCTACATTTAGAAAAACAGTCCTTGTAATCTCTTATTAATCATAGGCTCAATCGAAAGGAAATATCTCCAGAATTTGTTCTATATACTCTCAAGGTCAGTAGATTACGCATGTGCAGCAAGCCAACTCACAAAGCAATTGTAGTTAGTCGAGATATGGACTCCACCACAAAAGGTTCAGTGTGTGCTTTGGTTAGCTGAGTTTTAATCAGTTATGCATGTTCAATGGCATGTATGAACTGAATGGAATATCAATCCTCCTACATCTAAGTTTATTTGTCAATGGGATATTACTTTAACAGATACTGGAAGCTTGGTTTCACAAACTGGGAATCATTTAAAGGTTTTAGTTAGCGATGAGACTGTGGATCATGTAATCGATGCATTTACTGCTAGTCCTGGAAAGTCAACTAGGTGGGCTACTTATGAACTGAAAATTCTTCGTTCCACTGTTCACTGTCCATTGTTTCACGATGTACAAGTTACAACTACATCACAATATAAACAAATGATTGCTGCCTGCAATGTCAGTTTGCTGTGGAAGTAATGCGCCGTGTCAAAGACAATCCTAATCATCTTGATACATTGTTATTTAATATGAGACAATTGGGAAAGTTAACAGACGTAATTGTTGAATTGAGGTACTGAAAACCACCTTACAGTAACTGAAAATGAAAGGGAAAGGTAATTGGAAAATGTGAGGGAAAAATGAATGTAACTGAAAATTGAAAGTCAATGTATGGTTAGGAAAGCAAAGTCGTCGGTTCATGAAGCCCACTGTGATAGGATACACATATCTTGACATGCTTGAGAACTTTGCTGTTTCTTAGATTCATGCTGGTTTCAATTTCCAACAAGATGGTTCTCCACCACACTTTCATCAAGATGTTTCATGTTCTTGAATAACATTTTCTCTGGATGTTGGATCGGACGAGGAGGTCTACTTTATGGCCACCTAGATCTCCAGATATCACTCCTTTGGACATTTTTGGTCGGGGATTTATTAAAAGTTGTGTTGAGATTTGGACGACAAGAATTGTTAATCTGTTAGTCTACTAATGCCACTGAAGCTCCTAAACACCTGACAAGAGTTAGACTATTGTCTAGGCATCTGCCGAGCTACAAAATGTACATACATTGAACTGAAAACCTACATTAAAACTAGATAACTTACTGTGTTTATAAATAAAAAAAAATTATTAAATTATATTCACTAGTTCTCATTATGTAATCTGTTATTCTTGGATAACTTTAGCTAGAACACCTGGTAGATAAAATCAAATGTGATCACTGAAGTTATATATACATTAATAAAAGAAGTATTTAGGGGTACATACTGCTAGAATGCACCAGAAGCTGTTCCAGTACTGCTTTTTGGGAGAAATAAATGATTGTTCTTTCACATAAAATTTGTTTTAACTTAAAGTTTTGCCTAAGTTTTATCTTGACATTAAACATTTACTTTTATTATATTTCTAAATGAAAGATTGCTATTTTTATTGATATGTTATTAACAAATTAAGAGTCGATGAAAAATATAACCTAAAGTATAAAAATCAGACCGCATGAAAATAATCCTTGAACTTCAGGTATCTGTAGACAAATGATGAAAAAATAAGTCCCTAAATATCTAACGCATGAAAAAAAATTGCCATGAAAAAGATAAGTTTTGCTTCTTATTAATGTAAACATCGAATGAATGTACATTTTTCATAACATTGTCATGTAGCCAGCTGTCTGTAGCTGTAGACCATATACTGGTGGTCTGCTATAATACAAAATCAAATATTCTAGTACTAGAAAATTTACAAGTGCACCCCTGGAAATAGTTCTTTAAAAAACAGATACAATGGACATTCAGATCTTTTAAAAAATGGTATTAAAGAAACTTCCATTATGGCAGAATATTTATTAAAAAATAAACATACAAACACAAGTTATGAAAATAGCTTACATTTACATGAAGTTTGTAATATTGATAAAAAAATGACTAAATTTAGAAAAATGTATGAGTAAAAATTGAAAAATAAATCAATGAATCACCTGACAGAATATGAAAGTGATAACATGATTAAGCTGGTAGTAGTGATAAAACAAACTACAAAACACAGATGATGGTGAAGGCACCCTTGAAAGTGATCTGATAAATGAGGTGGTTAAAAAACATGATTTCTTTTTTATGGTTATTGTTATTATGAAACCATTAAAAAATCTTCACAAATATTTTGAATATGCATTTTGAGATATGCAGATAACATTCCAAAGAAGAAAAGAAGGAAAAAGATATCATCTCTAACTCTGACCATTGAAAAGCAAGCGAAAACAGTTTTTTAAGAACCACCTGAAGTTTAAACTCCCAAACTGTTTCAGACATCACCTTTACAAGCTCACAAATCAAATTTCTCTTTTCAGAACCAACCTTTTAAGATGAAAACCATCCTACTTCAAACAAAAATTTAACGTACTAAACAGTAATTTTAGGCTATCAATAATCAAAATATACTACAAACAAATATGATAATCAAAATCTTATGGAAACCATAACAGAACAAGTACTACTCCCAACCAGATCTATTGATGAGTTCACACATTTCTAGCCACCAATGAAATATTTTTGACACTGAAAGTAAACATATATTAACAATAAATATCATGCGCACAAAATATCTACATATCAATAGTTTATTTTAATGATGAATTTATAACCCAATACAACACTTAACACAAAATAATTCATACATTCCTCACACTAATTAACAAATCATGACCCAATTTTCAGTTCATTGTATAAAACAAAACATTTGACTTCTTAATCACTATATTCAAACAAGACAACAAGAATATTTAAAAAAATAATTAGAAAACTGAACAGTTGACACAGTTATCTATGACATTATAATAAATCAAACTACATTCCAGAAACAAGCAGTTTTTCACATAAGTTGGGTCACACAGTCATACCTCACTACTGGAGATTAATGGTTTTGTGGATTGCAGGTTTAATTTTAAGCAGATGAACATGGTTTTATTTTTTTGTAGGAGGGGAAACCTTTTATAGGCACCATGTGGTCTCACACCTCATAGTAATGAGTGTATGACTCTCCCTTGCGAGCCTACCCACTAAAACCACTCCTCCACTACAACATGAAATGCTGGGCCTACCTTACGGTATTTTATGGCCTGTGAGGCCTACCTCACAGTGTGTTTTCTCTCCATCCACGCCTCAAACTTGTTGGATCCTTTTTTTTTTTGAAACTTCAACCTCTTGGGGCTGGGAACATGTCCCAAGGGAGACTCAGAGGTAGTTATTCACCCCTGAACATCTTCTGCCAGCTTGATGCAGATATCTTAACCAGCATCATGGATGTGCCACGATCATTCGGTCTGAAGCACAGTGCCAATGATGTTCTCTGGATAAACATGCCGAATTCTCCCCTCATGCTTCCCGACGTTCTGCAGTGACATACTCCCCATAGTAATCATAATCTGCAGAGGGTCTCGGCACCTGCATGCATAAGTAAGCCTTGAAACAATCGTGACCAGTAAGGAACTTGGTCAACTCATACCCTAGTTTCCCCGAGTTTTTGGTACAGTCATTTCTGGAAATCCAGGATCAGTCTGTAGGTCCATCTGCTTTTCCTTGACTAATCTCACCTCTCCTGCCATCTGCGGACAAGCTATGCCTTTGCATCCATCTTAACCCACTCCTTGTACATCTCCTCCCTCTTCTGAACAAGGAGATCCAGGGGCGCAAGTCCAGCCAGTACACCAGCGTCATCGTCTGAAATGGTCCTGTACCCGCATCAAACTGAGAGACAGCCCTAAATACCTTGCTAAGAATTGCTTGGGCTCTCCCACTCTGCAGCGCGATGGACTAGACTGGGGGCCCCATATGGTACTTTAAAAAGCACCATCAGAGACAAGACCCTTTGCTTCGATATGCGAGAAACCCCCGATGTTGGCCATTATCCGACTGATTGTGGCAGCTGTTATTTTTTTTTTTTTTTTTATGAAAAATGATGAAATGATTTTTTTTTTTTAACATTACTTCATTTAATGAAGACTGTTTCTTGTTAGTGTTGTTTTTGTTTTGATAGTACTATATCGGTTTTGGCTGTTTTGATATCAGTTTTATTTTTATGTTTTTCCGCATTTGGGTTGCATGTGAACTCACTTTACCTTTCAGATAGGTGGGTGATTCAGTTCCTTCAATGACTATATGACTACATATGATCTAACACAGCCTTTTGTAAGGCTATAAAACATGTAAGATCAGAACCTCATCTAAACTTCTAGCCTTTTGAATAATTATAACATATGTAAAGTATCAGAATAAGAGAAATCAGTTAGATTTTATTTTCCTGAAGTAATGAATACTATCCTGAGGTGATATTATATCCTGAGACTGGAGATATTATATCGTTTAATGTTATTTAAAATTCTGCCTTATTATTATTTAACAAATGTAATTTGGTTAAGATAAGGTCAAAACTATGAGGGTCACATATGTTTGTCATAATGTGTTTTATTATATAACAAATAAATATATCAAAACCAATGTGATATACTCGTATGCAGTAAGTGGTAATACAACAATTCTGATTCCCCACAGTAGGGAAATGTAATAGGGTACGTAAATATCTTGAAAAATATGAGAATATTTGAAAATCAATATTAGCACATTTTTAGCATTTTTATGATGTTGTTGATATACCAGGTGATATTTAAGCATGGAAACAGCTTTAACTGCATATCTGAGAGGTATTTGTAGACAGAAAAAAATGGGATTCTATATAGTTAAAAAAAAATCTGTATTACAGTGGGTTTTTAATTTTTGTCCCCAATAATGAATTAAACTTAATTTTTTTAAAATAGTAAGGTGGACATACGACACATGATTTCGATTTAAAATTTTACAAGAAAAACAATGGTGAAACCCATTTTTTTGTTTTAATGCCTTGGCTAATATGCTTTTGGTTATTGGTCAATAATACCATAAATTTATTTAGTTGTATTTTTTTAACTTTATAAATACAAACACATTTTTATTTATAAAAAACACTTTTTTTTTGTTTAAGGAGTTGTAATACTGAGAGCAGACGTTCAACCATCATTCAGACATAGTACACCGTTCAATCCATTTCGTCAAATATTCAGACCTGGCTTACCAAACACATTTTAATTCAATAAAAACTGACAATGATTGAATATTTAAATATCTGATCTACTGTATTTTTACTTACATAATGAGTAAAAGAATGTTCAATGAAACATATGAAAGTAATTTTATAAAACAGAACAGTATAAAAATATAGTTAAAGTATGTTTTATATATACTGAACAGGCAATTTGTAATAATTAATAAGTATAATAATTATTAAGTTTTCTAAAAAGTATACATATTAATTATTTCATTCAGAGCAAGTGTTCATTTCAAAATATCAACAAAAAAAATAAACTTTAATAACAGATTTTTAGTATTATTAATTAAAACTGATTAATCAAGATATTAGAATATAACTGTTATTTACAACAGTTATTAAATAAAATAGTACTCTAATCAACTAAGAAAGAAAAATGTATTTAATTAAACATATAAAATTGAATAAATAGAATTAGCAGTAAAACATCTGTGCACATAAAATATTATTATTTATGTACACGCTCATCTGAAAAGGATGAAGTTAATAAAATTCCTTATATATAAGATGAAAATAAAATATCTTATCATTCCAAGATAATTAAATACTGTATTACAATTTTTGTACGGTAAACACATTTTATATACTAAATAATAAATATATTATAAACTATCTATTTAAAAGAAAAATCCTTTCTATCAGTAAATCCTTCCACTTTTATTATACATATTCATTATTTTGTTAAATAACATTATGAGTAATTTGAAAATAAAAGATGACAATTTTGTTTACATCACAATCTATTCAAATTTTGTTGTAAATAATTTATTATTAAACTATAAATCTATCTATAAAAAAGTTCAACAAACATTTCTTACCTAAAAAAAGCTAAAAAGACAAATACAAAATCTGAACACTTTTAAACAAGTACAGATTTTTAAAAAATAAGTTATTTTTGTTCTTGTTTTATCTAATTTCGTTATTCTTTATCTTAATTTCCTATTTAGAAGTTAATTTTTTAAATAAAAAGATAAATTTAAAACTTCTTTAAGTGAGAGATATCAATCACCCTTAGATTTAGAACTGGATAAAATTTTATTAATAGACATAATCTCTAAAAATAAAAGAACAAATAAAATAATCATTATAGTTAATTTTTCATATTTTTATAAAAACAAAATTTCAAACTCCTCTACTTTATTAACAGTACGGAAATATTTACATTCTTTGTAAAGCAGCTTGAGGATAGGAAAATTTTGTACTGGTCAAATATTACTTACATCATATTTATTTAACAGTTTCTGTACAAAGAAATAATCACAAACAATTTTAATATATTTAAATTTAACGGTTTGACTTAATTTTATTTAAGTCAGATCTTTTAATGATCTTTGTCATAATTTTTCCAGTAACTTGGGCGAGATGTAAAGTAATATGAGTATTTTAAGGCATGCTACATATTGCTTGCCTGTTGTAATACACAAATTGTTACACAATTATTTTGAAGTTTAAAACCATCAATTTTTTTCAAAATCATTATTTTTGGAACTAATGTAATCTGGATTTTTTTTTACTAGCTCATAAAGCCATTTCGAAGGGTTATTTTTTTTTTTTTATGTAACACTTTTCTCATGATTTTAATGTCTCTTTTCAAGTTTAATAATGATAATAATTATTAGTAGGAAAAAGGTGAGCCTTTGGCTTTTGCCAAAGAATATTACATGGTTTATGTTTCATTACACAAAATTTTGTTAAATGTTTTTGCCAACTGTAATTAAATAAAGTTCATGAATTTAGGGCAATAACAACAACAAAAAGTTTCAAAATCCTGAACATTTTTAGTTGTTTCTTGAGTTATGATTTTTTAACACAGCTCTAGCTCCAATGATTTCCTTTTTTATCCCCGAAACACAAATATAATTTTAGATAAATTGTTTATATCAAGAAGTATAAATTGTTCAAACGAATGAATCATTTGTGTGCTTTATTCAAAATAAAAATGTGAACATATACAACAAACAAACACAACACGCTTTTTTATTGGAGATAAATAAACATACAACAAGATGAGTACTAATAGAATTATCAGGATTTGTACTTTGTTTAATACACAAAATTTATAGTTTAACTTCTTATAGAAAAAATTATATTGTAAATATTATCAGATAACAATTCTGAAAATCACAACCTGTCTTTACAAAATGTTAAAAAAAAAACAACAGACAGAAATGAAATTTGTTCAGTATATTGAAAATTGATTTTATTTAAAATAATTATTTACCTTAAAAGTTCAGGATGTAGTAAATTAAATTGATTAAACTACCTTCTATTTTTGCTATAAATATTCAATTATTACATCATCATCATCATTCCCTAAAGGCTACGCCTTGTCGATTTAGCTATGTCACTCTCATCTCCGCTTCTCTCTTCAAGTCATTATATGAACCAAGGCCCATCTCTTCTTTACCATTATTGAAGATCGTTGCTCTTGATCTAGCTCTAGGTTTTTTACCCAAAACCTTGCCCTCAAATATATTCGTCAAGAATTGGTCATGTTGTATTACATGTTCTATCAATTTTGCTCTTCTTCTTCGTATAACATTTAGCAAAGATCTCCTCTCACTCACTTCTGCTAATACTTGATTATTCCTTTTCCTATCCACCCAGCTTGTTCTTGTTATTCTCCTCCAAATCCACATTTCCATTGCTTCCAGTCTTCTTCTTTCTGCTTTCCCAATTGTCCATGTTTTACACCCATAAGTTAGAACAATTATTACATCATTTAAAATTAAAATTAACAAAGCCATTAAAAACAGAGGCAAAATGGTACTGATTATGATATTCAAAAATGTTATGCTCTCTGTTAATGACCATAAAAAAAACTAAGAAATGTTTTTCCTTTTATACAATGGGTTTTTTGTAATCACAATGTGTTTCTTAAGTTTCGTAAAATATTAATTTTTCATATGAACCATTTTTATTGATTGTTAGCAAAAAAAATTTTAACTTTTTATTTCAATAAAATGTTTAATCACATTTTTTAATCGATTTTGATGAAATTTATCAATGAATAAATATGAATATTTCAAATTTAATTTTTTTTTAAATAGTACATTATTAATAGTATGCAATTATTTAAAAATACATTTAATTTCCTTGTTAAGTAGCTTGAGGATAGGACAATGTCCTACTGGCCAAATATTGTCATACTATATTTATTTAAATACAATTAGTAATGTTTTTTTTTTTTTTAATTTGGTGTAATCGCACCTTTTATAAAAAGAATTGGTTTAATAATATATAATAATAAGAAAACTTGCTTGGAATTTTTACTATCTAATCTAAGCTTGAATTATTAGATAAGTTACTGTCTTCATGTAATCAATTTTGGTCATATTATATTGAAGCTCACCAATATGGATGAGGTTGCGAAAAGAGCCATAGTTAACCTTTAGTTAGACACGATTTTGGTTCCTTTTGTTATAACCTCAATTTTTTAGTTCATAAAGGATTATTATCCATCGGATAAATATTATTATTATTGTTTTGTTAGTCATCAAAATTAAATTTAAGCTAGTTAAAAAAAAAGTTTTATGTTATGTTAATTAAATTTAATTATTGATAAAAATAATTGAAGTAATTAACAAACAATTATGAAGGCTATATGTTCAGCAAAATTATAAAGTAAGCCATACTAGAAAAATTATTTTTCAAAAATATATCAATGTCAATTTTTAAAAATTATATATGACAGTAAAACTCAAAAAAATTTACCAGATAAGTATAATAATATAATGAATCTACAAAATTACTTAATAATGAATCAAAAATTTATAAATTAACAAAATCCTTTGATAACAAATATTTTGTAAATGAACAATAATGTTTACACAAATTGATAATAAATATTTCTTTCTTTAAAAGCAATCCTGAGTTAAGACTAAAATTTTTAACAAAAAAAAGTACATCAATTAAATGTTATTTCTGAGAAACAAGGGAACCACTAGATTATTAATAAAATCTGATATAATAAATATTATTTTTATTAATGTAGATCATAAAAAATAATAAAAATATCAATAATTATTAGACGAACTCTACAATGATGAAATACTAAAAATCAGTTACTATTATTATACACAATTAATTTTACCATGTACAAATCACTAATAAAAAAAATGAATAAAAATTAAAATTTTTATTAATTTATTTGTAAGATAAACAAAGTAATAAATAATTAAATTTTATTTAAATAAAATTCTTATTTATTTCAATACCTATAATACAAAAAAATTATAGTAATCCCATCGTAGCAGAATAAATAAGCACTGCAACAAATAGCAGAAACAGGCCTAAATCTATGAAAAATATCAGAATGCACCAAATGTTTTAAAATGAGGGTTGAAAAAAAGTAAAACGGTTTAAATATCTCTTGGAGAAACTATAGAATGAAATAGTTCAAGAAAAAACACCTCTAAGAAATCAGTTGAACAAAATGAATTAACCTATTGTCTAATACAAAATATGTACTACAAAAATTCTACTTCCACAAATGTGAAATTAAGGTATCTGAAAATCAGCACATTCAAATCCCAGATGAATTAAAGGCTGTAAAATGTTTGATAATGATCAACACGGCCCTTCTAAAAGAAAGGAAATTTTGGAAAGTATTATAGATTATGGAAAGAAAGGAATGCATTTGGTACTATAACGATTGACACACTTAAGATAAATAATCTCCATTCCTTCCCAAAATGGTATAGTAGAAATTTCAAGAAATAACTAACAGAAATGGAAGAGTTGGCTTTCATAGGTTATATTTTAGGGTTGAGTCATAAAAGAATCCCAAAAAAATTTTTTTTTTTACCAAGAAAGAAAAACTTACTATGAAAAAGTTAAGACTTAGAAATTCCTAGACTTAACAAAATCAGGAATTAAGCAGCAAGAAAAAATTAAAAGGAATCTCAGAAAGTGGGGTCTCAAGTCTTCATTTTCTATGAAGAAAAAGCTCCTAAACAAAAAAGAATAATAGGAGAAGATTCACAAAAAGATTTAAAAAGTACTCTCATGGAAAGGAAGGAGAAGGATGCTAAAAAAAGTGTTAAATATGGTCCACATTTGGTTAAAATGGAAAACAATTATTTATTTCAATAAAAATACATAAAAAAAAAACTGTTTAAATTTCAAATATATAATTGTGAATTGTTTTTTAAACTTATTGAAACCAGTGTTCTACTAATACTGAAATGATACAGAAGATTTTGACAACTGAGAACTAACATACTTCTGAATATAATTGTTTAAGTAGGTGGAAGTTTCTGTCATAAGGTATGTATCGTCTGATTATAAAGTTTTATGATAGATTAAAAATGGTGTTATGAGCAAAAATCTGATCATTCCATATTTATCCCATTTAATGTACTATCCATCCAAATCAACACACCAAACATACACATGTTTGAAATAGTTTTAAGTTAAAAGGTTTTTGAAGACTTGGTTGTTTTTTCTTTTATTTTTCCACCGAATATAACTAGAATAGCTATATTAAAGGGAAAGATGTGGTAATCATTTTACAAATAGGGTATTAAGTCTTTTGCAAATCGTTATGTTATAGGGTCTGACTAATTCATTTAGACTAAAAAACATTTGTACGTCTGTCGCACTGCTTTTGAACTTATATTTCAGGATTGATCAAACAATTTTCTTCAAATTAGGCTCAAATACGAGGTGCGACAATAAAGTAATGAGACTGATTTTTCTTTGCAAGATGTGGCAACCCTGCAGCTTGCGTAGGCACACCATCTTTACCTTGGTCTATAAGCTACTTCTAGTCCAAGCGGCACATTAATGCAACTGCTCAGTCGTGAGTTGTGCTGTAATAAGTGAACACTTGTTTGTGTCTCACGTCACAGAAATGAAACCGCAAAATATTGCGCAACGGTATGCCATTTCTTTTGCGTTAAATCAGGTGAAAACGCGACGACAACTTATGGTAAGCTTCAGAAGGCTTTTGGAGAAGAGGTTATGTCAAGAGCTCAAGTTTTTTGGTGGCATAAAATTTTTAGTGAAGGCAGAACGAATGTTGAAGATGAAGACCGCAGTGGACGACCATCAACCTCACGGACAGATGTCAACTTGACCAGGGTGCGTGAAATCGTACGATCTGATCAAAGATTATCCGTGAAAATGATTGTAGAAGAACTCAACATCGATCGAGAAACGGTTAGTCTAATATTAACTGAAGATCTTGGTATGAGAAAGATTTGTGCAAAAATGGTCCCCAAAAATCTCACACAACAGCGAGAAACATGGAAAAATGTGGCAGCCGATCTGTTAGAGCAAACGGAAATCGATCCAGATTTGTTGAGCCGTGTTATCACTGGTGATGAAGGTTGGTTTTTTCAATACGATCCAGAGACAAAACGCCAAAATTCGCATTGGTGCTCAAAGGGATCACCCAAACCAAAAAAAGCTTGCATGTCAAAGTCAAAAGTGAAATGCATGCTTGTGTACTTCTTTGATTCCAAAGGAATTGTTCATAGAGTGGGTGCCTCCTGGACAAACAGTTAACCGATATTTCTACAAAGAAATTTTAGAAAGACTTCGTAAACGAGTTCTTTGTGTCCGTGCCAACATTGCTGATAATTGGATTCTGCATCACGATAATGCGCCATCCCATACTGCTCTGTCAGTACAGCAATTTTTAACCTCAAAACAAATTTCAGTACTACCACAGCCACCTTATTCACCAGATATCGCTCTGTGCGACTTTTTTCTATTTCCAAGAGTCAAAATGGCGGTCAAGGGACACCATTTTCAAACAACAGAAGATGTCCAAAAAGCTGTGACGAGGGTCTTGGAGGATATTACAGAAGATGAGTTCCAGAAATGTTACAGTCAATGGCAGAAGCGCTGGAATAAGTGTGTGCAATCAGAGGGGAACTACTTTGAAGGAGACAACACTAAACATGACTAAAATGGTAAGCAAATTTTTTTTCACATCAGTCTCATTACTTTATTGTCGCACCTCGTATTTCTATGAATGGGGCATGACTATATTAATTTTTTTTTTAAATTCATTCAGGAGGTGGAGGGATACCGTGTAAAAACCAATTTTGCCTTCTTTAGAGGCATTTTAGAAAAAATTTACTTAGGTAAATTTGTTACCTACTGTGCATATGTAAATAATCCCAAAATTTCTTTTTCAAAAATCAATCCACTCTTAAAACTGAAATATATATTTTTTGTTCTTTTGCCCTACCACAGTTCATATATTTTTTGAAAGTTATTACTTCATATATAGAGCTATCAAGAAATACCTACAATTTTTAAAAATTATATACCCCAGATCTATAATGCAAAAATGTTTTTTGAAATCTTATTTAAGCTTTCATTGAAAAGGTCATTAGCTTTAGATAAATATATATATATATATATATGTACTAGCTGACCCGTCTAGCCAGAACCAGAACCTGTACCTTCAAGGCTCAGATCAGCTCAAGCAAACACGAATTCTGGAGCCAACTCAGGAGCTCCTCAAGGACTCCCGGGGCCTACCCTACGGCCGCAGAGCTCACTTTGCATGCCATTCCCAATTTACCAGAGGGACCGGTGCCCTGGACATCCACAGAGCTTGCTTCCATCGCCATTCTTATCTAGCCAGAAAGCTTCACCCCGCATTATACTCATGGTTGTTAGAGTAATACTGATACATAATAATTATAGTATTCAGGCTTTATAGAAATCAGAAAAAGAAACTAAATTACAAAAGACAAAATAATAGTAACTACAGTAACTAAAGTACCCACATCTTTGAAGATGAGAAATTCATAACTTATTTCTTTGCCATGTTGACAGAAATATAATAATAATTAAGTAAAAGGATTAATCTATTTTTTCCTTAATGAATATCTTCAATTTATAACTTCACCCTCCTTGGGGGCGAAGAAATAATGAATATTTTTAATATCTTAACCTTCAAGGGAGCTAGGACTTCGGTCGATGGCTTAAAACCTTTCATGAAATAAATTAAATTGGATAATGCTTATAAATCGAATAAGTGGACTGTATAATAAACTGACACATTTTGAATGTAACTGACACTGATCAACATCTTTATTGTACAGATTGACACTGATGGAAATTGTACACAATTACACTACAGAAAATTTGTAATTAATTCATAACCAATCAACATTATGTCCACTTCATGAACCCAACTCAACTCAACAGAGAGAGCAACATACATGAACAAAGGAGTGGGAGAACTTCCCACTACACCATATACACAGACATGCATACACATACAGAAAAAATATCAAACATGAATGTACCCTGCAGATTTTAAAATAATCAGTTGGTTGGTTCTCATGTGATGCAAAATAAACAATCAGACAAACTTTATATATGAATGTGTATATATATATATATATATATATATATATATATATATATATATATACTTTCTAAATAGCCAAGATCTGTTAGATCAATGAGTGTACCTGATGCAAGCAAAAGTTAGCCTTGAACCTTCTAACAAGTACACTCTTTGAATACTGAAAATTGCAGAAATATTATAAGAGCACCCCATTGCACCTCCCAAAACAGCGGCCCAGAGGCACCCCATTTGTTATCAGTTGAATGGTAATGATTAGTCTAGCCTCCCACGAGGTGCTCGCATATTTCACCACTAGCCTCACATGCAGTCCCCACAGGAAGCCCATTATTGTTGGCCAGAAATTTTTTAAATATTATTTTATTTAATGTAAATTTAATTCTATTATTTTTGTAATATTATTCATTTGATTGATTCGAATCATTTAGTTCAAACCCAGCTCACACAGTGAAACTCACAGTTCATTAATTCAATTAATTAAAGTTTGTGCTTCAACTGGCAAATTTCCACTAGCAAATATTTTTTTTTTTGAGATGAAATATATCTAAGAACATTTTCAGTTATGCCAAGAAACAAAGGTAAAAATTCGGTTGAAATTGGTTGAGTAGTTTTTTAATATATTTCGAACTAACAAAAACACTTCCTCTTTATATAATAGTATATATATATATATATATATATATATGAATATTTTAGAAAAAGTTTTCTTAAAATTTGTTCCTGACTAAAAAATTACACTCTGTTTTTTGCTTCCAACTCTTTTAATTTTTATTATTAATAGCTGCCTGAAAGTCATACATTGTCAGCTTCTTTATTTTGTGATTTCTATGGCTTCAAAACTGGCTCCCTTCAGCAAATTTTAGAATAGGATGAGTTGTTTTAAAATATGATGCATTTTCTAGTCAAAAACTACTTCACAAACAAAGGAAAGTGTGTAAAGTGGGTTGTATTAATGAAAAATCGAGTTTTTATTTTTAAACTATTTCAGCTGTTTTCATACTCAATCTTGTTGCAAAAGCTTAGAAAGAATTTTGAGATAATTTTGTAAATTAATTGTTTGATATTGAAATATCTTCTCGATTATGATTATACTAAAAAAACAATGAGTATGGTCTCAAATTTTGAATTTCTCATTTATACCGTTTATTCATCCTCTAACAATCTTCTATTTTAATTAATACCTCTTAGTTTGTAACCATAATGAAATTTTCAAGTTTCATCAATGTGATGACTTTTACAAGTAAATCTGGTAGTTTATTTATTTCAAGAAGTTGGAACAAATGTCCTTTTGGTCTGTAGAGGAATTTTGACATCATTTTTGAATACTCTTTATTATATTCAGACATTTTACACATACATTTATCTCATTTCCTTGTACGTCTAAGGCTTGTTCTCTCATTCTAATGTTCAGGTGACTACAACATTAAAAAAATATCACTAATTTTCTGGACATTTTATCAGTTTTTGAAGTGATTAAATGATGAATGTATTAATCATTTACAAGCTCTTCTTGACTTACATAAACTTCTGTGTTACAGAAAAGCAATTAAAAGTGATAGAAAAACATCCCAATATGTTTCTTTTGATACTTAAAGTATTCTGTGACAATTTCTTAATTTCAGTGAGGGAAAGTTTAAATTTATGTCAGTGTTTGATTTTTTCATTATGCACGACTTCAGCATGAAAATAAGATATCATGTTTAAACAAGTTTCATGTAAATAGTATACTAAGAAATACCTCCACAGAGTTTAATACTTTTAGCTCTTATTCTTCTGATTAATATAATGACAAAAATGTATGCATGCGTCAATGTATCAATAAATACAATGTTTTTTTGGCTATACCAAAAGAAAGGTTTTCCCCTTTTTTCTTAAAAAGGCAAAAGAATGAGATAATAATTTATGAAGGAAAGCTAGTGATTAAATGTAATTCAATTTAAATGATTAAAACAAATATCTCCCAGTCCTGGAATTGTTTGCTCAATTAAGAGGATTTTAAAAACAGTTAAAATAAAAAGTCTCTGGGTTCATTTTTCAAAATTTTGTGAAAGAAAACAAAGTTAATTGAATTAAAAAAAAAAAAAAATAATAATTCATTCTACTAAAGAATTTTATTTAAACAATTTTAATATTTTACTAAGAATAAATTCATCCAAAAAAAGTAGGATAATCTATACAAATAAAAATGTAAATGTTCATTTGTTAAAAATCTTAAATCTCCGAAAGTTCTTCACAGACTGCTTTGAAATTTTGACATAACGTTACATTCGAATACACATGTGTTTATATACATACTATTTATATACCTAAGATGTCATACCTATGACAAGTAAAAACATAAACAAGTAAAAAGGGAAAGCGAATATGGTACAAATGAAAATGGGGAAAGGAAAACTGGAAATAGGAGAAGGGGAAAAAGGAAAGGGAGGAAGGGGAAAGAGAAAGGTTAAATTTTGTGAGTTCTGTAATGTTCATTTTGTTAATGTTTCATCAAACTTTCAATTGTGTTCATTTAATATATATATATATATCAATAGCAAAGCATTGTCGGGTCTGCAGTTAAGTTATAATTTTAAGTGAGATAATACAGAAAAACGTAATCTAGAAATGTTATGCAAAGAAAATGAATATTTTCTGGTGGCAAAACAATGCAACACAAAAAAATAATAAAATTAATTTTACCACTAGTGTTACTCTAAGGTTATATGAAATTAGTACCTTGTCGTTCATTTCGTAGCGAACAAAAGTTAATAAATCTATTAAAAATCTCTAATTTATTATTTAAATAGTGATTAATATAATTACGTTACTCTAATCTCTTAACGATTGAAATTACTTTCACTAAAAGCATATAATTTCAAACATCGGGATCAAAAGTATATTTTGTTTAGAAAAAAACTTCTCTATCTCAAAACACAATTTTATTAAACTGTTTTTTTTTTCTTTAAGTGTAAACAAGGTCAATAATGTGAAAACAAAGCACTTAGCTTAGAGAACTTTCCTAAATATTTTGATCAGAGAAATACACCTATGAAAGATGGCAGAACTTTCAGAGAACATCATATTTTGTGAAGTATCAATTTTAATTAATACTGGAATTTGATAAACTATAATATCGCTTGTTCAAATTGTTGAATGAAGTTAATGTTAATTCAAGTATAACATCAAACTTGATATTGCTAATAATGACCATCATTTAATAACATTGTCAGTTGAAGAATAAAAGGTTATATAAAAAGAAAGAGGAGTGAAAAACTAATACTGGATTCTTTTCATAATTTTGATGACCTCTTTAATATAGCTAAGTCATTAACTATTTGTGAACAGTGTTGATTACGATGGGCATCTATGAATAACTTTAATGGTAAGTAAATTTTTTATACTAAGAAAGATGGTGTTTATTTAGATTCTTTGATCATTTATTAACATCATATTTTTACTATAATATTTATAAAAGCCAGTCTCCCTGTGGTGACGGGGTAGTATCTCTGCTTTTTATCCAGATGTTCTAGGTCTGAATCCTGGTTAGGCAAGGCATTATTTACAAACTATAAAAAATTCATTATCATTCATCATGGTAATTGTTATGCATCAGTGTATTGTCGCCATGTAAATAAATAGTAAGAATTATTATAAGAAATAACGAACAAATTTGAAACAAGAAGGCATTTAAAAATACCTAACACTGATCAGTAACATAAAAAAATATAATCAAATATATGAGAACTGATCAAAGTCCTTCAAAAACATGTGATAAACTGCATGATGAAACATAGCACATTAAAATGATAAAAACTGTAGCCTAGGTCTTTAAGATTTTTTTTATTCTTCCAACATTCCTGTCTACTTTATCAGTACAGATATAAACAAAATCTGGCAAAAACATTGTTTTAAATAAATACATAATGTAGGGGACATATATTATTAAGCACGGAAAACCTACCATGATCGAAATGCATCCATAGAACTGATAACAGAAAAAATGATCAATAGTAAGGAAAATGGATAGGTGATGGATAATCTACTTATTCAGTTAGATCAGTACAAAAAGAAAATAAAATACGAAAGTTGTTGAAACTTTTAGTTTTTAATTTAGCATTGATTTCAGAACGTCCAATTTAAACAACTGAAAAGAATAATTTTTTTAAAATTTTTTCGTTAAAAAAATATCACTACTTAGAATTTAATTTTATTTTGTATAAAAAGTCCATTTTATTTATAAATACAATTATAAGGTACTTGCACAATTAAAAAAAAAAAAAAAGTTAATGAATACTACTAGACAAAGTGCTCAATTGAACAGTTTAATAAAAATAGATTTTTTAAAGAAAACTAATCATATCAAAAAACAAAGTTTTTCAGTGGTTTGTAAAAAATTTTATATTAAATTGAATGTATTAGTTTGAAATTTGTTAATTAATTGGTTTTCAAATTAGACTAAGTGGTAAGCTCTTTGCAAATCATTTTTTTAACACTTGATTTTTGAAGCCAAAGGTTCTTGGTTCAACTCCTAGCAAATGTTGGTTGCTTTTATACAAATTTGAACACACTGAAGTACTTAGATAATTGGGATTTAATTAACCACACATCTCAGGAATGGTCGGCCTGAGTCTGTACAAAACTACATTTCATTCCCACTCATCCACACCTCACTAGCCCAGGGGGAAGGTTGCTTGTTCACTACTGAACAGATTGCAACAACATAAATGTTAAAAAATAAGACAAGTTATGATTACTTATATAACTACCGTTATTTGCCTGCAACAAGATGTATGATAAACTTTAATATCTTTAATTTCAGAAAATTTTTCAACTTCTACTATATATGAAAAACATTTCTTAAATATAATGAAAAAAAAAACTACTTTAACAATTAAATTTTGTAGCAATAAATGTAAATAACATATAGTTCAAAAGTTATGTAATCCAGTATTTGAAAATGTATCTCTCGGCAGCAAGCATATGTATGGAATTTATTGTTACGATTATGAAAAATTCAGTTATTGAATTTTTTTCTTAATATATGCAGATGCAATAATGTGTACTATAATAGATCTTCATTGCTAGTGATTTAAGTTGCTAATACATTAAAGGCTTCAGCAATAACCTGGAAAATTGACTGTTAGGAATTCTGATCTCAGGTCACAATTCTTCTTCCCAAATCAGCTGATTTGGAAGTTGAGAGTTCCAGCGTTCAAGACCTGGTAAAGGCAGTTACTTTTATATGGATTTGGATACTAGATTGTGGATACTGGTGTTCTTTGGTGGTTGGGTTTCAATTAACCAGACATCTAAGGAATGGTCGAACTGAGACTGTGCAAGTCTACACTTCATTTACACTCATACGTATCATCCTCATTCATCATCTGAAGTAATATCTGAACGGTAATTCCCGGAGGCTAAACAGGAAAACAAAAATTCCTAACGCAAGCTTAAAAAGCAACACGATGCACAAAATTATATTGTTAAAAAAATCACCGTCTTGCAAAACTTAAAGAACCTGATGCAAGTAATTTCAATTGTTTATTAAAGAAAAGTATAATAGTAGATAATGTTTATTTCAATGATAAAATTTTGCTACATTAATGTACAGAATAATGAGACAGGTTAAATCAACTTGCACTTCACAATCCTGTTAACATAGTAAAAAACTGGTATCCGATGACCATTTTATAAGAGTCCAGTAAATTACTGGACTGATTATTTATAGAAATACTGTGAATAAATATGTTTGCTGATAACATCAAAACTAAATTTATAGATAATTACTTTTTAAAGCCTTAAAATGGATATTGTTACCCACAGTAGCAAGATGGTGTTACAGTACATTTTTTCAGCTAAAACCATGAATTTATTTGACAGCAATCTAATTTTCAAAAGGATTTTGGCACCCAGATATTCTAATTTCATTTCTGCAGATTTTTACCTAGCTTAAAAATTCTAAGCATAATAATAAGTATTGCAATACTACTGAAGAATTAAAGATAAATGTTGAAAATTAAAATGAAAACTAACAACAGCTTTAATTAAAAAAGATATGAATACATTTGATTAGAGTGAAATATTTTTTTGGAAACAGGTGATGAATATTTTCAGTAATTATTGTATAATAATGCTCAATAAAATAAAGAAAATGTACTTTTTTAAAAAGTGAACTACATAAAATCAGATAAATTAAATACACATTATATTATTTGTTTAGTTTTTTTTTTTTGATTGTATGATTTTTGACCAACTATTATAAAGTTAAAAATATTAAAGAATAATTACATTATAATAATGGGGAAGACTGCATTAGAACGTTATCATACTGTTTGAATGAACAAAGAAGAAAATAAAGTTAATTATCAATGATAAGAAGAACAAAGAGAATAAAATAAGGTCAATTTTATTAATGATCAAAGAACAATTTTGTGGTCGAACTAGTCTTTCATTTCATGTTTATCGATTAAATCAAATTGTGTAACTCATGGGTAGTCTTGTCTTTCATTTCTCATCTATGTACATCGAAGACAAGTTCAAAGTAAACTGTAAAGGTTAACGGCTAGTAGTATGATGAGACAAGTTCTTGACTAAATTGGTTGTCTCGTCTCTACCTTCCCTCATTCATATCTGTACCTCTTTATCAGTCTTTCTCTTTCTTGTTCTCTTTTACTCAATCCTCCCTTTCTCTACTCGTTGAACTCTTATTGAGAGACCTTTTGACGTTTTTTGGCTTTCCCTAGTGAATCAGCTAACGTTTTTTTCTTCTTTCCTTTTATATTGGTCTTTTACAGTTGACTTCATTCTAGGATGTCAGTTTGACTCTAAAACTTACATCTTTATTTCACTTCCCTTACTCTGTCCACTCCCCTCTTTTTTATCCCTCTCCATTCTCAACTGACTATAGTTAACCCCCATACCAGAAACATCAATCCGCCTTTACCCACTCTCAAATCCAAACCCTCTCAATCCATTCCCCCTTATACTACATCATAACAAAACTTGCAATTCTCTTCTTCCTTATTTATTTTTCTTTCCATCTTTTCCTCTTACCCTATCCTATTATTTCACCTCTCATACCAAATCATAGATGATATCCAATATTTTATATTTCCTGTTTACCTACCAACCAATATGTTATTGATAAAAAAAAACTACTACGTTTTATTTATTTTAAAAATTTATTATTATGTTCTATTATATTATTAAAATGAATAAATCAAAATTTGAATTTTTTTTTTTTAATAAAGAACCTTATAATAGATTTCATATTTATGTTGTATTTATTTTATAAATGCTGTAAAAGATTTGCATTCCTCTTAAATTTTATACCTGCCCAACCTCAGAAAAAAATTTAACAGAATAGAAAATCAGCTTTAATTAATAAGTGTATAGTAATACATAAATTATTTGTATAACATTACTTTCTAGATAAATGAATTAAAAGTTAGATTATTAGGTTTTACATTTGATTCTGTTACAACCAAAAATTTCACTAAGAATTTTTATTTGATTATATATTACATTTCTTGGTGATATTCAATTTTAATATGACCAAACCATTAGTAGTTAAATCGAATACAGAGACCACTTGCAGTATTTTTTTTTTTTTTAATGATGATATCGCCACATATGCTTTGAGCTTGGGAATATAGGAATAGAGTTTTATAGCACATGAAAATATCATATCTAACCAGGATTTGAATCCGATACCTCTGGATGAAAGGCTGAGATGCTACCACTCTGCCACTGAGATCAGATATTATTTGAAATTTAATTCTCTACATAAAAGATCTTTTTTGATATCTCTTTCAGTAATCAAGAAAAGTAGCTTAACTGTGCAAAATACCTTTTTACCTGTAGAAAGGATGAGTAACCAGCTATAATTAATATTTTTAAGATGGGGCTGACTATTCTAAAATCCTCAAACTTCAAATCAGTCAAGTTCAGAGTCCTGTGCTGACTAAACTGTTGCTCTGAAGAAATAAAAACGATAGTTTTTATAAATTAAACAGGCTTTAATTGTTACTTTCACAACTATAAGGATAATGAACAAATATTGTAATAATAAATGTTGTCATGAACAACTGTCATGACAACATTTATGTTGTCATGATAGTCCCCACTTAACATGCTACTTTTCCATAATAGCAGAGGATTATTTATGAATCTCATCTCACCACCACAGTGCACAATTAATGTTCAGTCTCTTTTAATATAGGATGATATATGCCCTGATCAGAAATATCTGACCATGTTTTTTTTTTGAGATATGAGAAGATAAAATGTACTATTCATTTACAAAAATAATGGGACATTTTATTCTCGTTTAATACTCTTAAAAAAGTATTCTTTTCTTCTCATATTTCCTCATTTTCGATGAGAATATTTCTATTATTTTTTGTTTTTCTCCATCAAAATCCTAAGGTTTCAAAATTTTCCTGACACCCCATACACCACCCTGAAAACTAATAATCTCTTTCAGTTTATTACAAATATATTTAGCTGTAGGAAGCACTTTTTTTTTTGCAAATAGAGATCATAAACAATTCGCCCAACTAAGGATTTATTGAAATTATCTAAATTAGTAATTCTGTTTTCTCGTTTATATTTTTTGGGGTTTGAAACGAGCATTTACACTCAGACATCCCATTCTTTTCTTTTCTAATAGTTTTAATAGTTCTGACTGAAAAGTCACATGCAGCATTAGTTCTCTCTACACACTTTTCACAGGAATAATAAATGGTATGCTTGGAACCACTTGTTCTTGGAACTCCTGGGCTTCTCTTTCCATAAACTGATTAACAACATTCCATACAATTTCCCGGGCTTGACCACGGAGAATTTTCTCTCTCTTAAGCTTTGACATAAAAACCCTCCATAATTGTTCAGAGAACATTAAAAATAAGTAAGAAAATAAATATTCACTAATAATAAAATACAACTAAAAAAAAATATTTACACAAAATATAATTATTTTGTTTTCAAAATACAGATGAGAATAAACAAATTAGATTTACCTGGCACACACTACCTCACAATTAAACTGTAACAACAAGGTTCTTAATTCATTTGGTATTTTATACACAAATGTGTCATGTAATCAGAGGTGTCATCTGGTTAGATAGTAGGTTTAACAAAACCCACTTATCCGTCCTGCCTAAGGACGAAGACAGGGGCAAACTCTCAGCTCATTTAGTATACTCAGTCATAATTTTTTCTGCATCTTTTCTGGTGGCTACTGTACAAGCAAAATGTTGCAAAGGTAACAACAAGTTTATTTTCAACAGCCATGAAATTTCAATTTTGAAATAACCATCATACAATTAGTCTTTATGGACAATCAAATAAAGAAGTATGGCATTACAAAAATAATAAAGAAAACATACCTCAGTTATGACTACAACAGTCAATGACACGAAAAGTTCAATAACAGGTGATGTTAAGTGGGTCAGTAACAAAAAAAAAGAAGTAAGGTAAAGAAATAAATAAATAGTATACATAGTAATTAACACATAAATTTACTAAACAAAGTTTACAATACTAAAATAAGATGTGTGTGCGTGTATGTATGTGTATATGAGGTGTGATTAGAAAATTTTAAGACTGGGCTTGTAATTTCAAAATGGCAGAACTTACAGGCTATTGAGATGGATCTCCTTCAAAGTAGTCCCATTCTGTTGAACAACCAACTCCAACAGTGTTTCTACTTTTGCAAGCATTCCTGCAGATTTTCTTTGATAAGGATGTTAAGAATGCTCTCTGTATTTGCCTGGATGTCTTCAACTGAGTCAAATCAGTTACCTTTAAGCGGAAATTACAATTTAGGAAAAAATAATAGTCACCAAAGGCTAAATCAGAAGAGTAGGGGTTGTTCGATACAGGAATTTGGATTCGGCCAAAAATTCCATAATTAACAATATAAGATGTGTCAGTGTATTATAAAAGTGGTGAAGGAATCACCACTTCTTGTCTCTAGAGTGCAGGTCTTTTCTTCCACACATATTTGTGCAAGACCTGAAGAACACTTTTATAGTACTTCTGGTTGACAGTCGACCCCTTAGGGGCAATTTCATGACGCATGACACCTGTAGAATTGAAAAAAAAACTATCAATATTGTCTTCACATTCATCCAACTTTGTCATGCATTTTTAAGTCGTCGCAAACTTGAACCCACCCACTGTAATGATTGTGCCTTTGTTTCTGGATCATAACCATAAACCCATATTAAGACTGTAATTACCCTGTTTAACAAATCTTGGTCAGTCTCGGCCTGATTAATCAGTTCTTGGAACATGTCGAGTCACTGTTGGTTTTGCTGGTCCCACAACAATTTCAGGATATATTTGGAGCGACACTCAGTGCATGTTTAAATTTTCAGTTACAACTGACTGAACTACAAAGAAATTTAAATTCAGTTCCATCAGCCATCTCCCTAATTGTATGTCTACAGTCAGAGCACACTAATCGTGAACTTTCAGAATGTTTTCAAAGTAGAGTATGACTTAGTTTACTAATGCAGGCTTAATTTACTTACTTACGCATGGTTTGCAATCTTTGACTGATTTGCGACCATCTTTGAATCTGATAAACCAGATAAATATATTTCTCCAGTTTAGACATTTATCACTGAAAGCTGTTTTTAAGTATTTATAAGTCTCTGAAGCTGATTTCCAGGTTTTCGAACAAAATTTGACATAAATTCATTCCGTTTTTTTTATCTATTTTGTAAAATCATTTATCTGCCAAGAACTGAAAAAAACATGTGCTCACTAGGGTGCCACTTTCTATTGAACAAAAATATCGCCAGTGATCTTTTCAGGATGTCTGAAGGATATCAACAACAAGCTTTCCCTTCCACACCTATAGCACCATCCTCCTATTGAGCAGTAGTGGGACCTGCCTTAAAACTTTCTAATCATACCACATATGTACGTACATGCTAAATACATTACTAATTACAGCTACAAATAATTTATACCAATATAGATATAAAAATAAAATACACAAATAATTTTGTAACCAGATTTAAACATATTAGCAATAAATTTGTAAAATTCTATTATATAGCAATGTACAGAAAATAAATACTACATACAGGAAACAATCCGAAGTAAATAAATTAATATTTAATCTTAAAAGAATAAAAGATTATAACAAATAATGAGAAGAGTTATTTATAATTTTTTTCAATACGATATCAATAAAATGAGTATAAAGCAATAAAAATGTAAGTTCTAATAAAGAAAGAATAGATTTAAGGAGACAGAGGATATAAGATAATATTAAGTGGAAAAATAAACATATTAATATAAAAGCAATAAACCCTTAATGATGAAAAAAATGCCCTTAATGAGAAAAAAAATTGTTAAATAATTAACAGTATTACTGAATAATTCTTTTTTATCCTTGCCATATTTTAGTTAAATTAATAAGTACATAACTTATTTTAGTGCAAATAAGATTAAAAAATAATGTTAGAATCAAAAATACAAGGTACTAGGAATAAGTTTAATGTACAGGAAGCATTAGAATAACTAATAAAAAATGTAAAACAGAACCTATATTGCAAAAATGAATTTTATGACTGAAAATTGATATTAATTAAAAATAAATTTAAAAATCTTTAATAACAATTACTCTTATCATGGAAGTCTATTGAGCTCTTTTTAGCTCCACGGAGATCTGTTTATGTCTTTTTAGACAAAGACATTACTGAATCACATTATAAAATTAATTCCTTGTCTTTATCATCAAAAAATATAAAGCAATTAGGTAATCAGCTTGTAGTTTTAAAAGAATAAATAAATATTGAAACACCAGCAGCTAAATAGTTTTAAAATAACATCTGATAAATAAGACATTTAATACTATTTAACATTCTAAACTTGCATGATGAATAGTGTTAAAATCTGAATTCAGAAGAGCCTAATTTCTTACTATTTATTTTTTTATTTTTTTTTTTACCTAAAAAATATTATTCTAAAGTATATAATCTTTAATCTATCTGTAGTGTTATTTACAAAAACTGTTAGTGATTGTGTGGTACTTTTATCAGCAACAGAACCTAGTGCAAAATGACTTCAGCACTAAGAAACATAAACAAAATGGAAAGGAACAAACATATAAAAGAAATAAATTAATAGGAGGGAAAAACAAATTTTGGTGAATAATGACATAAGTAGTTTTATGATTAGACTAATACAAAGTAGGAATTTAAAAGCAAACGATTACAAAATTGTAGTGCACTATGATGTTTGTTTACACAACACTGAATTTATTCTGAAAATATGCACATTATATCTGGAAAAATAGGTAATAATTTCACTATGACTGTTCTTAATAAAACCAATTACATCATTGCTTTTCTAATATCTATATTAATACATTTTAACATCGAACCACTGCCATTGTTCACCTTCACTTTCATTATACAAATATTCTTGACATCTCCCTGTTTTTCTAAAAAAAGACAAATCGATAAATAAAAACGAAAATCAAGATAAATCAGAGGCAAAAAAAGTACGATAAAAAAGAAATGTAAATTAGATTAAGGAAACCCATATAGAGTGAACACAAAATTTTTTTATAAAAATTATTAATACTACTATGAAATTATCACATTTTCTACAAAATAATTAATTTGTTAATGTGTAGATTATATTGTTATATATTTATTTATTTAAAAATTTTTCTTACAGAAGATAATTTGTCAGGTAAAGAGTTATACATGCAACCATAATATGAGCATCATAAATTACTACTTTTAATAAATTTTTGATAAACATCTGTATCTGTAATGGAATTAGTTTTTTGTTCTCCGTGTTATATAGTTACATCTTCCTTACCATCTTCCAAAATTAGAAAGAAAGGATTTCACACACTAATGTAACCGAGCTGGCAATTTATTTACTATGAATATTATTTACTTAAGTATGTAAACAGAAACTGGTGCATTAAGACAGAGCTAACTTTTTGACACGCAGTACTACTTTGAAATATTATATTAGCTCCAATTTATTCAAGAGAAACTACCATAAATTGTGCTACAGTTTTTCAGAAGCAATTTAATTTGGTTAAATGTATCTCCAGCAGTCTTTATTTGAAAATTTTAAATGCATTTTTAAATACGTAACAGTACTGTATACAAAAATTTAAAGTAAACAGTTAGTTATTAACCAAAATAGGTAAAATGAAATGTAGAAATAAAGTTTTTTTGTTATAATTTAATTACGTGCTGCGATAAAAAAACAAGATATGATATAACATTTCCTTATAATTTATTTTTAAAAGTTTTATAAACATACGCAAGAGTCATTGATTTTTGTTGTAATTAATTCACCATACAAGCTTTCAAAATTTGTGCATGGGAATACGAAATGAAGATTTTGTAGCATATGAAA
This sequence comes from Lycorma delicatula, assembly GCF_047948215.1. Taxonomy (NCBI): domain Eukaryota; kingdom Metazoa; phylum Arthropoda; class Insecta; order Hemiptera; family Fulgoridae; genus Lycorma; species Lycorma delicatula. The sequence continues at coordinate 27,520,043 of NC_134465.1, read as the reverse complement.
AATGCAATGCCTGACCAGGATTTGAAACTGGGATCTCCGGATGAAAGACCAAGACACTACCTCTCTCCCATGGAGACAATTTATAACTTTTGTGTTTGTGTTTTTATGCACAGATATATGCATGTGCATACATGAACGCACAAGGATGAAAATTCCTTAGTATTCAATCTAAAATATGATAAACATTATAAACACTATCATAGGTAAGAAGATATAAAATGGTGATAAATGTAATTTAAACTAAATCATATCTTACATCTTACCTGCCACACACACAAAAACACACACACACACACACACACACACACACACACACACACACACACACATACACACACACACACACACACACACAGAGAGAGAGAGAGAGAGAGAGAGAGAGAGAGAGAGAAAGAGAGAGAATATAAGATGGAGACCCAGTTTTAATACACAGTGATCACTAAATCGTGTATTTATTGCTTGCCATAGGTTTCAATAGAACATTACAAGATTATAGATATTATTAATACAATTCAAATAAAATATTGTGTTTTAATTTTTTTTTATATTCAGTTGATTACGATGTCAAACTTACTTTAGTCCTCAAATGAATATTTTGTTATGAAACTATAGTAAACAAAAAAAAAACTTAGAATCATTCAATCAAAATTTTTTATATCACTTTCAAACACTTATACACTATACCACTGGTTTAAATATCAAATAGATCACTTGTTTTACAAGGAAATATATTATGAAAACTAATAATTTTAGCAAATTATATTCAAATTAGTCTAATTTTCCCATAAAAGTAATGTATCATTTAAAATATCTTTGTTTTTAGAATTATAGTATTTTAATTTTAAACAATATCTTTTTTAAAAAATTTGATACATATTGCACTATAACATAACAGGAAGAAAATATGAGAAAAAATTGTATTTTCATTGCACACTCACCTATTATAGGGAAGTCAATTGTCATGTTAACAATTAAGCATTAGAAGGATTAAAAAATTTATTAATAAATTATAAAATAATAAATATATAGAAATAAATATACATATTAAAACTTAATAAATAGCATACTAAAAACATAGTACTTACATATGTGTAATAGCACAACCAGTAATAGGAGGTGCTTCACGAAAACATTTTGTAAAAAGAAGATTAAAATAAATGTTACCAATAAGATACGCAGAATTAGTGTGCTTCTCAGCTCCTTTTAAACAGCGATAAAAAATGTCATCACAATCACAATGCAATCTAAAAATAAACAACACCAGGTATAATCAAGAATGTAAATCTAATAATCAACAACCAAATATATAGAATTTTCAGGGACTGTTTCATTAACATGATAATCTGCAGTTTACGATAATCCAATAACTTTTCATTGGCTGAGTAGTCTACAATATAGGTTATTAAATTTTCTTAGAAAGGATTTACATGAAGGCAAATCTTAGAATTTTCCTAATGAGAGAATAGCTTCATCCACTTCATGCAGCATATAATGTTTCTATGACATCCAAAAGGTATCTCATATATATATATATATAAATATATATATATATATATATATATATAAACATATATATATATATATATATAAAGATATGCAGATCATCTAAAGGATATTTCAATGATATTGTGAATAACCGAAAATAAGTGGGATGTTCCACTCATATTCTCCCAGGATAAGTGGGATTTGCCCATGATGTACTACAAATCCCATAAAATGGTATAAAGATTCTTTCGATTCGTTTATTAAAAATAACACAAGATAAATATTAAAATAGCATACTATCGTGTTGGAGCAAATTAAATTAAAATAGTAACCTTTTATTCCTAGAATCACAAGATTTTAGAAAGTTCAGATTTTCTATTGATTAGATGGATAACTGCATTACAATTCAACAAAACTGCAAATATATTTAAGTTTTGGTTTTGCTTTGCTCACCGTACCTAGAGGACTACAGACATTTTCATGGATCTTGGTGAAACTAGTTTATTAATGGCAGCTATTGCTATTATTTAGTATCAAGTTAGTATTAATCTGTCTTTTGAGCCACCTTCAGTCATTACCTTCAATGTGCAATTATTTTTTTTATTTTAGATTTGATTTTCAACTATCTAAAACTTATAATACTAGCAATTTATTAAAAGTAACATATAAATTATCAATAACAATAAATTTATAAATGTTTACTTTTAATTATACAAGATCTGTTTTTAAGTAAGGTCCATATTGATATAAAAACAAAACTAAAAAATATGGAAATACTTTATTACTTACAATACAAAAAAAAACCTTTATTTATTTACTACTCGTAATTTCCTACATAGCTATTTTCAACTTCACCACATTTCTTATAGCATTTTACTAGCTTCTTCATTCCCTCTTCAAGAAATTTCATGGGCAGTGACTTAAAGCTTACAGTAATACCATTTTTCAATTTGTTGCCTTTGTCACACCTTTTTGTTATAAGACACTGTTTTAGATAAAAAGAAAGAAAATAATCGCAGGAAACTAAATCAGGAGTTTGAAGATTTTCCAACAAAATTTTTCCAATTGACACAACACTGATACGCAAAAAAAAATTATATGATATCATCTGATGTTTATTTTTTACAGCTCTTCTAATATTTTTAACATTTCTCAATACGTTTCAGCATTAACAATGGCTCTGCAATCACTAAATTTGACAAGCACATCTTTTTGTCCCCAAAAAACAGTAGCCATATGCTTCTTTACAGAATGTTCTTGTTTGAACTATTATGGTCTAGACGATGATGAATTCCCACATTGCATTTTTGCTTTATCTTAACATTTGAATAAGGAATCCAGGTTTCATCTATGGTAACAATGTGACAAATTTATCACTTTCATTTTCATAATTCCACAAACATTCATGCTCTGAAGCAATATGTTTTTCCTTGTAAGTGTTTTTCATTAAGAACTTCCCCACCCATCTGGCAATCAATTAAAAAAAAATACAAAAGCTGAATACTTTTTGTTGTCTTTGTCATTTGACTGATTTGATTCAGCTCTCCAAGATTCCCTACCTAGTACAAGTCATTTCATTTCAGTATACCCCCTACATCCTACATCCCTAACAATCTTATATATACATAAAAATCTTGTGTCACGATGTATGTTCGGGATAAACTCCAAAACTACTGAACCGATAATACTAACCGATCTGTAATTTGGTCCAACTTAAAAGATAGGATAGTTTTTATTTATCTCAATTATTGACCTCAATATTTGTTATTGCAAATTAAATGTTTATTATATGACAATAGTGTGTATTTATTGGTTAGTTCTATGAATTCCTAATAAATGACGGTGTAAGTTAATTCATCAATACAACTCTCTAACATCGTTTGACATCTAGGTTGCGTAGTAATTCATCAATATATCGGCTAAACTATTCTCAGCTTTATTAGTAAAGATTAATTTGATTGTATCAAAATAATGAGTAAAAAATTAATTCAATCTATTTTAACTACTGAGCCACAGCAACGCGTGGCTGGTTCAGCTAGTTTCTTTATATATTTCAAATGTTGCCTGCCTGCACAATTTTTCCCTTCTACCTATCCCTCCAATATTAAAGCGACTACTCCAGGATGCCTTAATATGTGGCCTATAAGTCTGTCTCTTCTTTTAACTATATTTTTCCAAATGCTTCTTTCTTCATCGATTTGCTGCAACACCCCTTCATTTGTCACTTTATCCACCGATCTGATTTTTAACATTCTCCTATAGCACCACATTTCAAAACCTTCTAATCTTTTCTTCTTAGGTACTCTGATCGTCCAAGTTTTACTTCCAAACATATACTTTCAAAAATCTTTTCCTGACATTTAAATTAATTTTTTAAACAAATTATATTTCTGACTGAAGGCTCATTTTGCTTGTACTATTGGGCATTTTATATTTCTCCTGCTTCGTCCATCTTTAGTAATTCTACTTCCCAAATAACAAAATTCTTCTTCCTCCATACTCTTTACTCTTCCTAATTTTACATTGAGTGGCCCATCTTCGTTATTTCTACTACATTTGAATACTTTCGTTAACTGAATACTAATTATTCTTATTAAAAAAAAAACAAAAAGCTAAAGATCAGTTAAACCAAAATAAAAGTAAACTTAAATCAATACCCAATTTTTCAGTCAAAAGTTCATAAATAAAAGATTGTGAATCATCAAAGACAATTGTAACATAGTAAAGCACCAGTTTTCTCAAAACTTTCCATCAATCTTTTCAATCAAATCATCCATTATCATCCGCACACAAAAATAAAATTAGTTAAATTACAAATTCATACCTTGCATAAGGTGCAGAATTAAACAAATTATATGTACTTGAATATGATTTAGCGGAAATTATACGATTACAGCTATCATGTGCTTTACAGCATTTATCCGTTTCATAAAAATAACCAAAATCAATACCTCTGGCAATATTACCTACTCCACACCATAAAGTGCCTAAAATATTTAAAAAAAATTAATTCAATATAATATTTACAATGCATAATAAATTCTAAAAAAATAAAAAACTGATTATTGAATAAAAAAAACTTCTAATATATAAAATTATCAAAAACGCTCTTCAAAATGAAATTTTGAAGAACGTTTTTGAGAATTAAAGATAAATCAACCATACTAGTCAAGTTAAAATTAAATTGATTTCATTAATCATTTCATAATTATAGAAAAACAAAGAATATATTTCTAGCTATGTAACTCTCCAATTGCAAACTGATGCAATAATTTAATTTAAAATTTAAAAAATTTTAAAAATAATAAAATTTACCTGCAAAATAAAAATAACCAAATACTATGGTTTCTTAATTGAAAACTAATTTGTCAATATAACAAAGTCACTTTTGATATTTAAAGAAAAAATATGTGCAAATGATTTTTTTCTTTTTTTCCTTAAGATTGTAACTTTTAGTTTATTGGTTTTCAGGGAAAAGTTGATACATCTTATAAAAGTATAAAAGCTTATTGCAGAGAATTACATTTTAATATAAAAGCAGCAGATTTTAAAAATTTAATAGAGAAACAATGAAAGCATACAGAAAAAGACGAGACAAGATCTAACAATTTTCAATACAATCTTATTTTAGAATAACAGAAAAGAAGAATCAGATAAACATGGACAAAACTGCACACTGATGTTCACATGCATTCCAACATAAAAAAAAGTCTTAAAACTCTGTGCGTTCATTTAACAATATATTTAATTTTTAAAGTTATGTCTAATATTTTTAAAAATGAGAGCAGTAAAAATGTATGTATACACTCTTTTTTTGCTACTAATTTTATAAAATTAAAAAAAATCCTAAAAACAACACTGAAACAGGATTAAAGTAAAGTGCTGGTAAAATAAATGCTTGTTCATCATTGGTAGAAAAGTATTTATACATAATTAAAATATTGTTTGATTAAATTATACTGCCTGATCAATCTACTTTTCTTGCTTGATTTAAGAAAACATACAAAAAAGAAGAAAAAAATGAATACAAGAAAAACAATCTGTATGACTTAATTATTTATTAAATATTATTTAATCTAACTACATAAAATGGAATGGGCAAGAAATAATCCTTAACTCTAACAGATTATACAAAATCATTAATGAAATAATGGTGTAATGAAAAAACATGCATGCAAACTTGCTTACCAGGATTTATGGTATGCCCACAAAATAATTTTTTAGCAAAAGTTATCTAGTCTTAAAGAATCTTCTTGATAAATAAGCCATGTTATTGCAACCAAAGTAAAATTACAGGTGTAAATTTTTTCTAGTTGTAAACATAAATAACTATTATTATTGGCTAGAAAATAAACATGCTAAATTTGGAAAATTACATTCAGATCTACCATGAAAATTTTATCAAATTTTTTTTCATCATTTAATCCTTTTCCATATCCTTGACCTTTCACTACTAGAAGGAGCTCTGAGGATACAGGACCCCTCTAGATCTTCCATTGTGAAAATTGTGAGAGCTTGATAATAAAAACAGTAAATTTTTGGTATTATCTGATTGGGAAGCTACTACTAGATCCCAATAAAATGTTCTATCTGAACATTCTATCTGGGTGAACAATAAACATGATGAGAAAAAAAGGAAACGGTTCACCACTGCGTACATTTGTATTTTTTAAAATATTCTATTTTGCAGCAGGTTACACCTCTTCAAAAAGAGTGCCCATGAGGCAAATGACATAATTCAGGAATACATTCTGTAGGCCAAAGTAAAAAAAAAGTTTTAAACATACGACCAAAAAAACTGACTGCTTTTCTTCCAGTTATAGCTGCTGAAATATTTTTTTCATATTTTTATTGTAAATGTAAATTAATGCTGTACTCTATTTTTCTAAGTGCCCATTTCACGGCAAAACTCATCAAATATTTTATGAAGTATTTTAACAGAAAGAAAGAATAGTACGTAGTATGATGAAGATTTGAAGAGTTTCTTGTGAATTGTTATATTTGAAGTTTAATACATCAGGATTTAAAAAAAACACTGAAAATATACTCTTGGAATGTATAAGTTTGGTGAAGATTAAATGAATAGTCAAAGTGAGAAACAAAGTAATGACGAGAACGAATGAAAGTAAATGCTTAATCAGAATAACTCAGAGTAGAAAGTCAACTGAGTGTAATATATGATAAAAGGATTGAATAAAATAGTGCTAGTGGGATTTATAGGAACAATGAGAAGTCAGAAAAGAATAAAAATTAGACGGATCAGATTAATATTTGGTAAGCGTCTTGGTAATAAAGTTTTAAAATTAGCAAAAAATCAGAACTTAAATATCTTCACAAATCACAAAATGGTAGCCATGTTTATTTTTCAATTTGTTATGTCTCTATAAATAAGTTTTATCAACGTGTATGTTTGCTAAAATATTAAACCGTTTATTTTAAACAAAATGACATTTCATTTTTTAAAATCGGTTAACAAATAACCGGGTTATAGCAGAAAATTGATGTAATTTTATGTCATAATTATTACGTCAATTATTGTGAGAAAATTATTATCAAATTTGATACTAATTTACAATACTAGAATTAATAATAAATAAAATAATTAATATTTCATCAAATTGAACAGTGAAGGACATGAAAACAGATACATAATTACATCAATTTTCTGCCATAATTCGGCTATTTATAAACTGATTTTAAAAAATAAAATGTCATTTTGTTCAAAATAAAAGGCTTAATACTTTAGTAAATAACATGAATTTTGATAAAATTAATATTTTTGAAGAAATAACGGATTGAAAAATAAACATGGCTGCCATATTGTAATTTGCATAGGTATTTAAGTTCTGATTTTTTGCTAATTTTAAAACTTTATTACCAAGACACTTATCCAATATTAATGTGATTCCTCTATCTGAACTTGAGATAAATTTTTATATAAAAATAACAAATTGGCGGGCAGTGGGGGAACGAAGGAGAAATTGCAATTTTTCCTAAGGATATTTTTTGTTTGGTTTTAACGAGTAGAATCCAAAAAACGTATAGCCAGCCCACCACTTTAGAAAGTGTGTGTGTATGTGTGTGTATGTGTGTGTATGTGTATGTGTGTGTGTATGTGTATGTGTGTATGTATATGTGTGTATGTATATGTGTGTATGTGTGTATGTATATGTGTGTATGTGTGTATGTATGTATGTGTGTATGTATGTATGTATGTATGTATGTATGTGTGTGTGTGTGTGTGTGTGTGTGTGTGTGTGTGTGTGTGTGTGTGTGTGTGTGTGTGTGTGTGTGTGTGTGTGTGTGTGTGTGTGTGTGTGTGTGTGTGTGTGTGTGTGTGTGTGTGTATGTAGTTTTCTAACAGGCAATGATTATAAAGATTTACAAAAAGAGTTTGTTGAATGATAAAAATGTAGAATTTAAAAAATTAATTTGCTAATTTTTTTTTTTTTTAATTGTTAATTTAAAATAAAAATGAGTTGAGTCCAACAGTTAATGAAGCAACATACTTTAAAAAACTCTTTAAGCCAAATTACCTTTAACTATATAAATGTGACCACATAAATGTAAATCTGATATTATAATTTTATATTGATAGTAAAAATTTGGGAGAAATATTCTAAACAAGCCTAACTTGTAAACAAAACATTTTGGACCTAATGAGAATTTTTTTTATTTGATCTAAAAAATGTATTCCTGAAGTATGTTTGTTTCCACAATAGGTACAACATGCAGCAATGTACGGTTACAGTTGATAGATCAAAACAATTGATCAGTCACTTCTATTAAAGCATCAGTGACAAATTTCAAGATTGACAGAATTACAATAATTCAACAGCTAACCTACATACAGCCTTACATGTCTGTTAGCAACAGATCACATCAAGTTGATTGGTTCAGTATGGAGCACACTGGCTCCATTCTATGGTCAAAGTTTATGAGTCAAAGCAGTTCAAACTGACTACCGACTCTACTGATCTGTATTTGAGTGAACTTTTTAATAAGGATCGATGTTCAACTTTTGTTAATTTCTGTTCAGCTACGAAACAAGTATAATACAAAATGAAAATCATTTAAAACCATGAAAAACACAACTCCCAAGTACATCATCTCAAAGTTAGACAGCAAAAACAGTTCCTATATTTTTGCCCTAAAAACTGAAGCAAATTTAATAAAAATAAAAAAAAATAATAAAATATATATAAAATCATTTTACTTAAATTTTTAGATAATGTTTTGAAAATACTTCTTTTGAGATAAGTAGTAAGGAAATAAGAAAGAAAATTGAATTCCTTACCCGATATAAAATATAAAATAAATGTAGAATCCTCTACTATTATTTAACATTAAATATATCAAAAAGTAAAAAAATAAACAACTATTTTTTGCATAAAGTTGACAGTAAATTTAAATAAAAGATAAAATAATTGTAACAAAAAGAAAGTTTATGTCTCGTGGAAAACGTGTAAATAACATACTCATCTATTCTAGCAGAAAAACAATAACACGTGGAAGTAATGTATATACAATAAAAATAAATGAAATCTTCTCAGTTAAATGTTTAAATAACAGGAAGACAAAATATTCAGATGCAAATAAGTCACTACACAATTAACAGAAATAAATACAAATATGCAGATAAAATATTTAAATCACAAACATTCCATATTATAATTGTTCAAGTAAAAACAACCATTATACAATCTTATGATATTATTACTTAAAACAAAATACAAAACAATAACACAATATTTCCACCTTCAATGCGAGGCTTTATGAAGTGGAACTAAAAAAAAACATAACCTAATCACTCATATGTTTAACAAAATTGCACAATTTTGTTAAATATTAACTTAAGTCTAACTTATTTAAGTTTATTTTCCTGTTGGTTAGATAGAATTAAATATAATAACAAGAGATATTTTAGTTAAAAATATTCTCTTTATTAATCTCTTGGGTTAACCAATCAGTTATACAAACTTATAAATTAGTAGTGTATTTAATTTATAAGTTTGTATAGTTGATTTTTAACCCAAGAGATTAATAAAAATATTTTTAAGTATAAAATATGTCTTGTTATTATACATATATATATATATATATATACACACATTCACTCACTAGCTCCTTGTAGCAGCTTCGCCTGCAGTATATGGTTACTTATGCACTTACAGTTACGTGATTATGGTTATTTCCCATAGTGATCAATCATTTTATTTTATGTTTATTAGTCAAGTAACCGAGCCAGCCAGTCACACATACATTAAGAGTGATAATGCCGTACACTATGTGTGGTGATTGAGGCACAGTGCCGTACACCTTCACAGCCCTTAAAAAAACTGGAATTAAACAAACCTGAAAATGGTTTTAAAATATTTATCTGAATAGTATTTGCAATACCAAATCTACTGAATATCTCATTTACTGTGGTCAGGATGGGAAAATTTACAAATATTATTCAAAAATTTTTTTATCTTTCTTCATCCCATTTCAAAAATCTAGTAATTGGTTTATTGACATGAAGATTACAGTCACAAAAAATCAGGTTGATTTCTTCATTTATTACTGAAAAATAAAAAAAATAACAGGATCTGTACTACTATCTACTCTGTATTTACAACTACTAGCATTACATTTTTATTTAATTCAACTAAAAATTTAAATATTTAAAAAAATTTCAAAATCTCCGAGTACCTTAAAAAAACAATGTACCAAAGTAAATATAATAAAACTCAATTTTTAGCTCAATCTAAGCTTATTTATTTTAGCTTCATTTTTATTTATTTTAGCTGATTTTTAGCTCAATCTAAATCAGAGATCAAAAAATATAATCAAAAAGTTTGAACATTTATAAAAATAATTTGTTAACTTTTAAATGAAAAAAAAAAGAAAAAAAAAGTTATTGAATTCTTAATCTAAAACAGGTTAAATTACTCCATCATAGTATAATGTTGATGAACATACTTTTAGTAACATATTTAACAACCTACCATGGACATTTAATGGCCGTATATATACAGTTTCTCTATTTCTCTCTCTGAGAGCAATATGTCTTTAATTAATTGTAATCAATTTCAACAACCACTTTTCAAATATTTATTTTATATTTTACTAATTTTATTTGTTAATATCGTCACACATTTTATCGTTATTTTATATATTTCTTGTTTTAATGTAAAAGATGGTTTCTAAAATATTTTCTTTTCTTTTTTTTTCAAGACAATGTTATGAATAAGGTTTTTCTATGGTTTCCCTAATTCTTCCAAGATACAGTTTGGAATATTAACTTGCTTTTTATCAATCATAATCTAATAATTACTACATAAAAATAAAACCTATTGATATTATATAAAAATTATATTTTATTACCAGGAAGTATGAGATCCGTGATTGACGACTGTCTAATAACTCTGTGTCTATTACTAGTATTAAAAAAGTTTCTTTGAGGATAACATGTAGTAAAATCGACAAATAAAATTAAAAATATTAACTGAAAACACATTATATACAATTTTAACATAGCAAATAATTCATTTATTCACTTAAATAAAAAATATTATAAGTTTACAGAATTACAACTAACACAAATGGTAAGACTTATGGAGTATTTAAACATGTTCACACACTGAATAATGTAATTTACAAACATAGTAATTATGAAAAACAACTTTAATAACAAAAGAAAAAGAATATGACAAATATCAAAGAAAAAAATTAAGATAACAGTTATTATGTAAATAAAGACTAAAAAAATGGAAAATTTATTGGTCTATAATATTTAAAAACATGTAATATTTATTATCATCAATGTTTACAAACAATGTAAAATATGTTAAAACTTCAAATTAGTCTGTCTGCTTAATAAGATTTTTTAGAAAAGGTAAAATAATATAACAAATATGATATGAATACGCTTAAGTTAAATACAAAATAAAATAAATAATCAGATGGATGTATAAAAATGTACTTTACACATCATATTATGAATGGATGTGTTACTTCATAAATAAAGAAAGAAACAGTTCTAGTATCTGCCAAGAAGGATCAAGGGAAACCATAAGTAACTTTGATTAGAACAGAATTATAAAGCCAATAAGAAAAATTAAATGGTAGTGGATAAAGTCTAAATTAATAAATTTATAAACAAAAAAATTGAAAGCCATTTACAAATAAGACAAAATATAACTAAATACACATTTTGATAATTAAATAGTCATTATTACATACATACAGTTGGGGAATTAGGAAAAGTAGATATAAAAAAAAACAAAATAAACCTAAAAGAAAAATTGAAAAACAAAAACTTAATAAATAAATAAATAACAAACATTTTTGAAACGCTGTATATTTTTTTTTACCTGTAGTTATTAAATAAAACCAAATGTTAACTATGAAATTGTAAAAATTCTGCAAGGCAGTCCAAGTTGAAGAAGAAAGGTCTTCTTAAAAACTATTTCTACAACTAAATGTTCCACTTAGAATTGCTGTCATGTATTGTTGGCCACCCTTTATAGGTCGGCTAAAATTAGAAATTATCTTAAGAAAGAAATTCCTAATTATATATTTTTTTCATATTATGAACTTTTTTAAAACTTAACAACTTTTAAGATACTATATTTTCAATGAGGGTAGTAATGTTTACTATACTGCCAGTTTATAATGAACAAAGTAAAGGTTCGCTTGAAGGACAAAATATCATTTGTATTTTAGTGTGTTTATTGTACTAATGTGGTAACAGTATATTCTGCTCAGTGAAGAAGATATTACGAAATAATATCATGTTTGAATTACTTAAGCAAGCCTGATAGGAATCAATTGTTATTTAGAAGATTGACTACATTACTTGACTTGTGTCTCTTGTAAGGATGCCTACAATTGAAAGTTCTTGATATATAGAAGAATAAAGCCAATATGTAAAGAAAATAAAATCAGAACAAAATAAAATATTTAGAAGTTATTAATGAAAATTATAATTTCTACACAATAAGTGTGAATGCAGAAAATTCAATATTTTTTTAAAAAGAATTTACTCTGTTGTGAAAATATTAATTGTAAAACAAAATATTTTAATTAAAATAGACTGATAGAAAGATCTTTTAAATATGTTCACATTTTATTAAAATTGATAATTTACCATCACCAATTGGTAATGGTAAAGATAAATGATTCATACTTACAGCCCTAAAATTATGATTTGAGAGTCAATTTTTATAACTCGAAAAACTCTTTCTGACTTTTTTAAAGCACTTAAGATATTACATTCCAGATGTAAATATAAATATGCACAATAAATGTTCAATAATGAAGGCAATTATACTAATTTATTAAAATGTTTCAAAAAAGTATAATTTTGTCATATTAAAAAACAATTTGATAATACCAGTAGAATATAACATTAACAACACATAATCATAAGAGATAACAAAAAATTAAAAATTTCAGTACTAACTAAATGATAAAAGTTCTACAAATTTTAAATGAAAAAAAAAACATTAAAATTTAGTGTAATGTTAAGTGTTACATCTGTAGGTATTTTCAGTACTTACATAACATTTTGAAAATAATTACTAAAGAAAGATTACTTCAAATGAATAATTACACATATGCATTGTTTTTCAAATGATGGCAAATATACTTTGAATATACATACAGTAAAACTTATAATCTTCCAAAATTCGGGCTCCTGAGAAAAATTATACAATAAATTGAAAATATAAATGACCTATATTAAAATTAACCTCGTGTTTTATTAAAAAGATTCCATAAAAACATATACAAAATGTAAAATATGTACAATTAAAATCAGTTTTTGGTATTTAATAAGACCTGTTGAAGTAAAAATAAGTTGTCTGTCAATTAAAAATAGAAAGTTATTTATAAACATCTTTTAAAATTTAGTTTATTTCTATTAGAAATAATAAATCATCTATCACTTCATAAATTCTCTAGATCAAATATAGTGTATAAAACTCTAGGAATGGTACCATTTGCATTTCAAATCAATTGCACGCTATATATTAATAATATTATATTTTTATAATAATAATTTTTACCAGTTAAAATAATTAGAAATGAAATTCAACAACTGAATTCAAAAGTAATAATAAAAGAGTAAAGAAGTAAAAATGAATCTAAACAGAGTAAAAATCCACAACCAATTTTTTCACTGCAATCATGAACAAACATAATTATATAAAAGGCTATATATTGCCTTCATTAAAAACAATACATAACCAGGTTAATTTCCTCATTAGTAAAGCTTCATTATGTAAAATGTGTATTTAAAATTACAATAAAACAATCGCTATTTGTTCATTTATTACTCTAATTAATTCAATTTTTAAACTGTTAAATTATTGCAATTAAAATAATAATCTGAATCAATTTGTAACATCTGACAAATCTCTCTCAATTATCTGTAAAAAAAGGAAAACAAGTAATTCTATATTCATTATTTTACATTCATACACAAGAATATTGTATTTGAGATAATCTTTCATTTATTCAATATAGGAGTCTTCCAGTAACAAAAATTTATAATTAATAGTGCATTATGTTTAAAACTTAGAAACAAGGCAAGAACATTATTAATGTACATCTGATAAATAATAAAGGGCTAGAAACTAAATTGTTTCATAACCCTGATTCACTTGAATTATGTTAATGCAATGAGAATTATATTAATATTTTTGAAGTTAAATATGCACTATCAATACATCTTTGAAGTTAAATCGTACTAGAAATTTATTAATGACGATTCCCTATATTAACTTACAAACCGAAATAAACAAAAACAAATAAAAATACTCTAAAAAAAAAGAAGATAGGGGCTTGTTTCACAAAACACATGCAGTATAATTAAAAATGATATTCAAATATAAGTTAAATGTATAACTAAACATTTGGATTACCATGTAAGTCTGTACATATAACCTTTAGTAGAAGAATTAACCGTAATTATGTTTAACAACAGACACTTAGAAAAACATCAAAAACCTACATTACTGAATACTAAGAGTTAAAATACACGTAAACAATTCCATTACAATTTGAATCGAATAGAGTACCAGGCTTCTCCAAAACATGAAATCTGCAGATCACGTGACCAACATCTAATCCGGCGGTAACCAGTTTAACGCTACTAACAGAAATGATAGTGGTAGGAAAAATGATCCAGTTTATTCGATTCGATAAAAACCGATCAATCGTAAATCAATTAACATAAAATCGTTCTTAATGAACAGCAAAGTAAAAAATAACCTTAAGAGTTGACAAAATCTCTTACTGTAGCTCTTGAATATTCTTTTTACTACGAATCTGGTGTAGTTATAACAAATTATATTATTAAGATAATCAGTTAATTACTAGAGATGACTCATAAGAGTTGTTACTGATTAATAATTATTCAATTATAACACCAAACTATCTATGCTTGTTTTTCATACATTACGGTGGTTCCGAAGGCTAAACAGAAAAAGAAAGAGAATTTACTTTAAAAAAATATAATAACCAAAAAATACACAAGTATTGATAATAGTGTACATTTGTTTTAAATTTGCAAAAATGTGCATAAATATTTCATTATGGATTATTAAGGGTGTCCGAGCTAGGTTCCCAAAATCGCCTACGTATATTGAGAAAACCAGTAGTCGCAATCTCTTAAACGAAGGCTCAATACAAAAACTGAGAGTATACAAAATTTGTTTTGTATACTCTTCAGGCAAGCCGACTTGCAATGCAATTGTAGTTAGTAGTAGTCAGTCACGATGTGGACCCGCAACAGAAGGTTCAGTGCGTTGCTTTAGTTAACGGAGCTTCAGTCAGTTACATTCGTTCAACGTGTGTACGAACTGAGTGGAATATCGATCCTCTCCCATCCAAGTATATATTATATAAGATATTCATCAGTTAGATACGACTTTAAAAAAGACTAGACGCCTGTTTTCACATAGCAGAAATCATCCAAACGTTTCAGTTAGTGATCAGACTGTGGATCGTATAGGCGATGCATTCACTGCCAGCCCTTTAAGTTAATTAGGTTGGAAAGTCAATTGTCTTTCAGTTAACGAACTTTGCAGCCAACGAACATCATTCATAAGCGGCTCCGTTTGCAAGCGTATAAGTTACAACTCCTTCATCACATTAAAACAAATGGTCGCCGCCTATGACATCAGTTTGCTGTAGAAATAATGCATCTAAATCAATCCTAATTATTATCTTGATAAGTTGTTATTTAATATCATGCAACCTTTCACACGTGCGGGAAAGTTAACAAACGCAATTTTCGAATTTGGGGTACTGAAAACCTCTTGGGGTAATTGAAAATAAAAGGGACACACTGAAAATCAATGTCTGGTTAGGACTGCACAAAAATGGCGTCATCAGTCCGTTTTTTTTCATGGAGCCCACTGTGATAGTACACATGTACCTCGACATGCTTGGGAACTTTGCTGATCCTCAGATTCCTGCAGGCTTCAGTTTCCAATAAGATTATGATCCACTACACTTTCATCGAGATGTTATCATGTTGTAGAATACTTTCTCCAGATGTTGGATCAGACGAAGAGATGTAATTGTATGGCCACCTGGATCTCCAGATATCACTCTTTTGGATGGTTTTGATTGGGGATTTATTAAACATTGTGTGCACCAAAGAAAAGGTAGAAATTTGGATGATTTAAAACAGAAAATTGTTGAAGCTGTTGGTCTAATAATGCTGCAGATGCTCCTAAACACCTGGCAAGAGTTAAATTACCACCTAGACATCTGCCAAGCTACAAAAGGTGCACACATTGAACTCGATTAGCATATATTAAAATTTTGTGAGTTTCTGTGTTTATTAAAAGAAAAAAATTATTAAATTCTATTAACTGGTTCTCTTAATGTTAG
Source organism: Lycorma delicatula (assembly GCF_047948215.1). Taxonomy (NCBI): domain Eukaryota; kingdom Metazoa; phylum Arthropoda; class Insecta; order Hemiptera; family Fulgoridae; genus Lycorma; species Lycorma delicatula. Next base: position 27,503,669 of record NC_134465.1, on the reverse strand, counting down.
CTGTTACTTTCAGATACCTTTAACCTTGGCAAAGGTTAATACCAGTGTTCCTTAGAACTCCATACTGAGGTATGGAGTTAACCTTGGCAAAGGTTAAAGGTAAAAACACCCTCTGTTTTTATTTAATTATTATAGTATTGTTTGAGTTCATAATTTATTGTTTATAATGAAATTGTTAGGTAATTTCCCAGGTTAATTTTTTTGAGAATTTACCAATAGGGAAATAAGTAACAGTAGAGTCAATCTAAGTAGATCATTACAATGGGGTGTAACTTACCTTTCTGCTAACACAGTAAACATCTGCTATCAAGGCAGCAGTTATAGTATACCACCAATTCTGCTCTTTGTGCTCAGGAAGAAGGAACCAATGAAATAATTCACTGATTCATACAGAATATACTGACCCAATAGATATCAATCCACATGTAGTATGAAGGCATACCATTATATTTTTTTTTCAGTTTGTGTACACATAAGCCATTTATAGGCTATCCATTCTTTAAAAATATTTAACATTGAGTTAAATATTTTTAAGTCACAAGAGTGGTAAATATATTACTACTCTTTCATTCATTTTCCAGGCAAATAAATGGGATATTCTTTTAATGAAAACTAAAGTGATGTACATAAAAGATTTGAAGATACATATATTTTATGTGTTTTATCATTACACCTAAGTATAGGATTATTGCATTGTTATAATTATTATTACTTTACAATTTGTCACATATCTAGAAGGGAAGTTATTTGTACGAAATTAACTAAGTAACTTTCCTTAACCTAAATAGCAATTTGCCAGCCTTCGTGGTGCGAGTGGTAGCGTCTCGGCCTTTCACCAGAAGTCCTGGGTTCAAATCCCGGTCAGGCATGGCATTTTTCATGCATACTACAAAGTATTCACCTTATCCTATTCAATAATTGCTTAATTGCGGACCTGGAGGAGTTAAAAAAAAAAAATAGCAAGAGAAACTATGACATTTTCCTTTTCTTTTATAACAAAATGGAATCATCAGTGAATACTACAAGTAGTCCTATTCCCATGAAGGGAATATATAAAAAGAAATAGGTGAGACCTCAGTATGGAGTTCTAAGGAACACTGGTATTAAGTATCTTAAAACTAAATAGGTAATTACAAATATATTTAAAAAAACACAATTTTTATTATTTATAAGATTAAAATCTAATTTGGTGAGTGCAATATTTAATATCATACATTTCCTTTTATTTTATAAAAATTTCTAGGCAGATAAACACTTTTCCAGGACGTCAATTAGGTCATTAATAAGTTCAAAATCAACTGTTAATCTCTAAATTTTAAAACTAAACTAGTATGTCGAAAGTGTATTACACTTACCAAGGAAAGATAAAAATCTATATAAACCAATTTTTTAAAGCTTTTGATAGAGAAAAGAACAGGAAAAACTGATTGTTCATATCCTTCCTATTTTCTTTTTAAAACAGGGATTTTTAAAATCCCTTCACTCTTTAAATGCAGAAGGGAAAACACTAATCTAAAAAGACCAATTGAGTAAATAATAAAGTACCAATAACAGGATCTCTTAGTACAACTTAGGTAAAGAATAGATTATCATCAAATTCTTTTAATTTCTCAGATTTTTAATTTATTATTACGTTTGTAACTTGTCATCAGTGGTGGGAAATAAACCATTGACTATGTTATTCCTAAATTGCTTAAGTGGGAGAAAATCTCTTTTATTGTGACATGGATTTGCACTGGATTAGTCTTTAATCAGAATTATACAGTAATCATTAAAAACACTCATGATTATGTCAGATGAAATAATTAACTCACTGCCAACTTATATTTTATGCAAATGCTGTGTAGCATTACTGTACCAATATATATATATATATATATAGATATATACAGTCTAATGCCGATCTATATAGCCTAGCTATATGCAGTATATATGATGATCTCACAGCAGAGTGGTAGCATCTCAGCCTTTAATCTGGCGGTTCCATGTTCGAAATCTGGTCAGGCATGGCATTTATCATTTGCTCCAAATTTCCATTCTCATAGGCCAAAATGACCAAAGCAGTTGATGCCCGCATCTCAAAAAAAAAAAAAAATATATATATATTTTTATTTTTGTCATTTATACATATATATGTATAAAGACATATAATGGCATTCTGATATGAGAAATATTTTCACACACAATTTGAAAAAAATTATTTTGAAAAGGTAAAGTAAAAAAATATTAATAATATTCTTGCATTTCAAAGAAACTTAGCTCAAGTTTTTTAGTAGTCTCTTTCCATTATTTCTATCCATTCCTTTTCTCAGTTTTATTAAACTGAAAATTCCTTTCTTTTTCTGGTGATTTGAACGGTACTTTTTCCATAGTGGTAGGACTTCAAAGAATCTTAGCTCAAACTTGGTAGTAGTCTCTTTATTACATTTCTATCCATTTATTTTCTTGTTTTTTATTAAGCCGAAAATTTCTCTCATTTTACGGTGCTTTGATGGTACTTTTTCCATTATGGTTTTTTTTTTTTGTAGTCCTACTAGCGTTTTAATAATATTCCTTAAAAACAAAAATTTCATATATTCCCTATCAACAATAAATTAATATTATTCAATTCTTCTTTGAATTTAAAATTTTTGAAACTGAGATAACTTTAAGGATTAGTAAGTAATGTTAGTATTTTATTTTTAATTTGGTATTGATCACAAAAGAAATAAGGATTTAAATTAATGAATAATTTCTTATTCTTTTTTTATGAAATTTTTTAGTTTGTTTTTGTGGATGATTAATTTAGCAGAAAAACTTAACATCATTTAGATTAGCTAAATGATATTGAAATTTCTACGGCGTATGAAAAATACAGTCTAATTTTAATTAGATTCTAGAACCTTCCGTTTGTAAAAAAAATATACTACTAAATCGCTTTGGAGCTTAACAAATATTAAAAAAAAATCGCAAATAAATTTCTTAATATCGATTTAAACTTTTATTTTTCAATAAAAAAGATATAAAATAAATTATGAAAATTAAAATTTAGTAGGTTTTTAATAATAATTCACTTATTACATTGACAGGCAAAAAAAATTTTTTTTATTGTTTCTCTAAAGTGTGATAACATTTCTTTAATTGCTTTTTTGCGTACATTACAGATCTGTATGTACAATTTTTCTATCACCTTAGCTTTAAATAAATTACGCTTCAAAAAAAATAAGGGAAAATATAGTTAAAATCTGTAAAATTTATAATTTTTCATGGCCATACCTGTGTTAGAATGATTTCGCTGATGCTTTTATTTTATAAATAGCCTCAGGCACATCCCGAATTAATATCCAACAGTAATCGGCTAGCATTTTAATATTCCATTTCACTTTATAGCGGCTTTCCATCACCGAAATGTCTTGATGGAAACGTTCACCGTGTTCGTCACTTACGTCTCCGAGGTTGTCAGGGAAAAAATCCAGATGCGAATGGAGGGAATATATTTTCAGACATATTACATCCCATAGCTCTGTATGAAGTAAGTAGTTGATTAACAATATCGTGGTAATTGTCGGATTTTTGTTTGCCGAGAAAAGTTTTGCTAACGTCTTTAAATGAATCCCAAGATGAATTTTCTACATTATTTAACATCGAGTTAATACGTCATCTTTGACCAACTCTCTTATTTGATGACCAACAAATATTCCTTCTTTAATTTTTCCTTCACTTATATTCCGAAATTTCTGCCTGTTGTACAAAAATCTCGGACTATTCTTCTTCATTGCTTTTACAAAATTTTTCATTGATATGGAGAGGGGTTGAAAATATTTTTTTGGGTTCAACTAAGGGCTCATGAATAATATTTTTCCCATTTGGAGTTAAGTTGTCTCGTTTCTTCCACTTTTTTGTAACAATAATAATGTTTATCCCTAGCTCGGCTGTCCTATTCGCAAAGAAAACATACGTACTTAGTATAGCCTAACTGCATGCCTAACAAAAATCTATAACTTTCAAATCACCACATATGTTCCAGCTGTATTTTTTATAACTTATTTTTTGAAGAACGCTTTCATCACATCGTATGTCTCTTTCAAATTAATACCATAAGCGATTGGTATCGAAAGATATTTGTTCCGTTCTGTTGTAGAACAGCTTTTAAACTACACTTGGACGAATCTATGAAAAGGCGCCTATCCTCAGGTATATGAACTTGTCCTAAGTGTAACATAAGCTCATCAATATTTGTACAATAAACCAAATTATTTTCATCAATAATGTACTGAGAATGTTTCGAAAGCCCGAAATTTTTGTATTTTTTTCAGTAAATTCCAACCTTGCAGTCTTGATCCTAACAGTTCAGCTTGATTTTTTCATAAATTTAAAACCCTAACCAAACTAATTTAATTCACCTTGTAATATAGGATGTGACTTATTGGAAGATAATTCCAAATCAAAATCATTGTAAATCAAAATCACTGTCCGATTCTTTATTGCTTCTTTCGAAACATACATTCACAGGTGGCTCAGGAACTGGAATAATTTCACTGTGAGGTACAGCTTAATTACAGATTGCAATGAAGGATATTTTACAGTATGTTTAGATTTTTTAGAAATTCCAGACACATTTATTAAACAAAAGTAACAATCGGTTACATGATCCTTTGGTTCACGCCAAACCATAGGTACACGAAATGGCAAAGCCTTCGGTGTACCTTTCAGCCATCCTTTTAAATATATAGAAGAATCAGGGCATACTATATGAGGAGCCACGTCTTATCCTGATCACCAATTTTACACTGAAAGTACAAATGATATGATTATTTAATTAAAGGTATAATGTTTTATTTGTTTGATTTTACTGTAAACTCACCATATTCATAACAAAAGGCATCCACATCATTTACACAATTTCAGGCATTTCGACACACAGCATTATGACACTGCACTGTTAACAAACTTAAGACTGAAAAAAATTAATTCATTCCTAAATTCAGTGCTTAATACAAAAAACACAGCTGTGTTTTCAGCTGCATGTTTTGATTTGCACAGACATGAATAATCTTATCAATGAAGGCTCACTCTTCAGTATTATATGTCATAATATGTGTCTGATATGATTTAATTCTTTGTCTAGTATTGTTTATTTATAGTTTAAAAATTATGTTAACAAAGTTAAACAATAAAAAATGAGCTAACAAAATAAAATATAGGAGCTTAAAATGCTAACTATACGTTGAAAAATGAAAAAAATCCTTTAATTAAATTTAAAAATTTTTCGAAAACTGTGATTGATAAAAAGATTCATATTCGTTTTCAACATCAAAAAACAGATTAAAATCATGCATCGCATGTTAGGAAACAAAAATTATGTTTATCAGTGTTATTAATTCTTAATTTAAAAAAGAAAATCTCTCTTAAACGATAACCGTCTTTTACCGACCTCTACGGCGTTGTGATATAACATCTTACTATTTCATTCAAAAAGTCCCGAGTTCGAATCCTGGTCGGCCGTGGCAATTTTTTTCGCTACAAAATTTCCATTTCATACTCCTACATGTAATAGTAGCGTAAATATATAAAGTATTTGAGAGATTAAATTTGTATATATAAGATAGGAAATAATTTAAAAGAATAGTAATAATATTTTCTTATCGTAACGATCAATATACTTAAAGTGAAAAGAGAAGATGGCTAAGGAGAGAAGATAAATAGGAAACCATTACATCCCAGCTTACTTTTTAATCTTTCGGAAATACAGTGCGTAATATTCGTATAGGCTTGAAAGACGAGCATGAAGTCAAAGCTACGCTTTAGGCAAAAGGTTGAATAGTCATTGGCTTTTACATACCCAAAACACACAGAAGCACGCTAGTACATGTTAAGTACATATGTAAGTACATTTAAATTTATATGAGGCATCTCCTTAAATTGAGAGCGAGTTGTAATTAAATAAGTTCATTAGGTCGAATACTCCTCTGAAATTGCTATAAAGAAGCACGTTATTTGAATTAGAGAGCAGTTAAATACCTTTATACTGTTCCCTTTCGTTGAGTTTCATCACTTTAGAGTTATTACATCTTACCACAGCCTTCTTGATAATATTCTTACTTTTTTTATTGCATTTATTTTTTTTTTCATACCCAAAGGGTATTTCCTGATATTATAGAAAATTAAAGTCTTATAAATCAATTTATAAAAATGGAGTTTGAAATTTTAAGTTAAAAAAAAATCAAAATATTTATATGTTCTAAAATGTTCAAATTATTCATACAAATATTTTTTGTTGTTATTAACACTAATTAAATAACCAAATCTGATGAAAAAAAATTAAATTACACAAAATGAATGGAGTTATTGGAAAAATAAAATTATACAATGCGCAATAATCTTAACCAATAACTTTGGCAATAAATTGCTTCCTAATACCGGTAAATAAATTACGGTAACTTTACTATTAGCGGCGGCTCGTAGCTAAAATTAGTGGGGGTGCTGCTCCAGAAAATTTTTTTCTGGGCTTTTTCAAGGCCACGGTTAAGGTTTTCTGTAAAATAAAAGAACCGAAAAAATAATCAAATAGAATATCTGGAAGCAGGATAATAATCTAATTCTACGATTTATCATATTGAAGAATATGGTACACGGTTTTTATTATACGTTAATATTTTATATATTTAGTACACGGTTTAACCGAATAAATAATAAAATTTCAATACAGATAATATGTTTCAGTATTATTAGATAATAACTTAATAAAATGTCCGCTTAAAAACACTATAGTTCAGTGGTGCTTAATTTATATTTCTATGTACACAGAAACAAATACATAATTAGTTTTTACTAATTACCTTCTCTTTCGCCCTTTCAGCGTGTTTTTGGATAGATTTGGTAATTAAAGAGCCCTTACTTTCCGCCATCTTCTGATCACTACTGAAAAAACAACTAAACCGCTTTCATATTCCTTCCACCGACTAAACTAGAAAAGGGAACGAACAAGGAATGTTCCATATACACGCGGAGTAAAAAAAAATTACCTTCCACCAGCATGCCAGAGTTGGCACTGCGGAAGCAGGCGACAGTGCTCTCTCTCTCTCTCTCTTCCTCGCAGCCTCGCGAGCAGCTTCCTATGTGAGTATGCGCACAACATCCAAACACCACACCGCTGGAACTGTGAAGCGCACAGTTCTACACAAAGATTTTTGTATCTTTTATAAACTGGGGAACGGCTACTGACATTAAACTTAAGGATTATACATTGAATAAGTATAAAGAATTAAATAAAAAAGGACTCATTATATTAAATGTTATCGATAATATCAATTGGAAATAGGGGTAACTGCAGTTCCACAGTGTCTATATGAGAACCGCTACTGTTTTATAGGCACGTTTTATGCAGAAAAGAGGTTTTTAGGAGATATCTACGTAATATTTATGTAGTGTTAAAAAATGTATTCAGAGTGATTTACGAAGTATGTAACAAACTTTCAGGACATGTACTACTGCTGAAAATAAAGAAAATCCGTACATATATAGGTTTGGAAACTATTCATTAGCGAGTGTCGGCTGGCGAAAGATTTCATCCTGATTTCTGCGCTTTTGATAAAGTAAAGCAAGACTTCATTCTTAGTATCAAATTTAAGGATTGATTTAGTAGTTAATATGAAATCTAAACTGAAAAATTGGAAAAAATAGGTCCCACAACAGTATTTTTAGTAATTTTCGAGAAATCTGGAGGAAAAGCCCAAAGATTGGGGTCGAAAAACAAAATACCCGGATGACTCAAAAAGGTCTTCACAACTTTAAAAGCAGATAAATATTTATTGAGATAACTTACAGATTCGATTTAGATTTCATTTCATGGAAAAACACATCAAGTTTGTCATCCAACATTCATTTGGGTTCGGTATGGATTTCATTTGTAATGCGACATGCATCCCACCTGAAGTCGATTTCATTCCAGACTGTAGCCAGCAAGTTGGACGTTACTCTACAGCTACAGCGTTATTTCAAAGTCTTAGTTCAACAAGGCAAAGAATGATACATAAACTTGATATTTAATGAAACTCCGCAAGAAAAAATCTAGCGAGAATGCAAATGGTCTTTCATGTCCAATCCATTTACTTGGAAGGCGACTATCAAAAAAATCTCGGACTTCTAAGCGGTAGTGAGGTGATACGCCGTAATTTTTTTACGCGTTTTTATCAAAATCTCACCTTTATCTCAATTGACCTGTGGGGTTTTGTTTTCTTTAGAGACCGTAATTTATTAGTAGATTCATACTCGAGAATCACGTTGTACACTGAAGCAGCACAACTTCTACTTACGTTAGCAATTTATTAACATCTGAAACCAACGCCGTTTGATTATTCTGTAATTTGTAAGCATTACTCTGCTTTTATAAGCATTTAAAATGATGTGTTTTTTTCGCACGACTTAGGGCTTTTTTTCGCAGTCCACAAATCTTTAAATATAAAAATGTTAAGTTCGTTTGTGTACGCTTCAAAAACTCAAAATGTTCTGCACCGATTGAGCTCAAATTTTAGCACGATATATAACCCGCATCAAAGATTGTTTTTATCTATTTTTCGCATCAGTCACATACCCGCGACCGCGAGAAAACAGTTTTTTTAACGGTCAGGTGTGTACCAATGACCGCGCCATCTGCCGGAAGCGAAGGGAACACTCGCCATACCAGCTAATGACAACCCCGCAGTCACATGTGAAACAATACCTGTTCCCAATTACATTGTTTATTAACAAAAAAAACAAAACGTATCCACTTGCTTCTGATTCAGATTATTATACAATCTGAATTAAATATTCACTTTAATCGAGGTACTTTTTTGTGATCGTGTCGTGATTGAGCTGCGCCTTTCTCCAAGCTCTGAATTTATTAGAAAACGACCAACAATGGGATATATGTATTAATGACGCGTGGAACACTGCACATCCCGACCAAATTCGCGCATTATTCGCAATTATATTGACCGCTTGCTTCCCTTCATCTCCCACAGAGTTATGGGAAAGATATCGATCGCATATGGCTGAGGATATTTTGCATAGAGTACGCCTAGAAAATACCAATATGACCGTGGAATTTACAGAAGGCATTTATAACGAAGCATTGATAAATATTGAAGACAAGTGCTTAGCTATTGCAAATAAAGTTCTTAGTCAATCGGGAATGCCAGCACCCACCCGAGCTGCGATTGCTTCATGTGGATTTACGCCGTGAACAGAGTTACAACATCGGTGATCTTCAGTCATATGTCCAATCAAACATTCCCAAATTAACGCGTGAACAGAAAGGCTTTTATGATCGCATAATGCAAATGATAAATGACGGATTGGGGGGGGGACCTTCTTCTTGCGCCAGGAGGAACTGGGAAAACATTCCTCATTAGATTGATTCTAGCAACGGTTCGATCAAAAAATGACAATTATCCTGTTGCGGAATATTAATCAGCCAAAACTCTGCAACGGCACGCGACTTGAGTTAAGAAATTGATGAATAACGTAGTGGAAGCAACGATTTTAACGGGGCCTTTCAAAAGTGAAGATGTCCTCATTCCTCGAATACCCATAATCCCGATCGATACACCATTTTAATTTAAAAGATTGCAATTCCCAATTCGATTGGCATTTGCAATCACAATCGATAAAGCTCAAGGTCAATCTTTAGAATTGTGTGGTTTAGATTTAGATTCGGATTGCTTCTCATATGGGCAACTGTATGTTGCGTGTTCCCGAGTCGGCAAACCTTGGCCTTTATATCTACGCAGACAGTGGAAAAACAAAAAATATTGTATATCGACAAGTATTGCAAAATTAAACTTCTATGAAACGTATACTTTGTTTTGTTTCTCATTTCTCATCCATGCGACCACAATGTGCCACAGCGAAGCGTGGGGGTAGAGCTAGTAAGAAAAATAAAAATGTCAAATAACTTTTCTACAGTTTAGGTCCGGGATAAATAATTAAATAAAATAGACATTTCTTGATAGCTCTATACATTAAATATAAACTTTCCAAAATTTTTTAAAAATATTTAAACTGAAGGAAGATAGAACAAAAAACGTACATTTAAATGTTAAGAGATTGATTTCTTTGAAAACATTTTTGGATTATCTATATATGCATTGTAAATAACAAATCTGTTTTAATAAATTTTCTATAAAATTCCTCTGAAGAAATTCGAAATTGATTTTTACGCGATATACCCTATCCCTTAACGAATTTTGAAAAAAAAATTAATATGATCAATGCCAAATATATAAAAATATTTGAGTTTAATTTGAAGAAAATCGGTTTGGTCAATCCTGAGATATAAGACCAAAAGCAGTACGACATATACGTACGCATATACATGCATGAATATTTTTTTTTTATCTAGACCAACTGCATCCTAAAACGTAAAAAATCAATACCTAATTTTTGGCATGATAACCATACTTTCTCCTTTAATATAACTTTTCTATATCTATTCGACGGGAGTGTAATATACAATATGAAATAAAATTCGTTAAATTAAAGAATTAGACAGGTTATAAAATTCAGAGCTTTTAGGTAAGAAGTAAATAAAAATAATTAAGTTTAGATTTATAATTTTTTAATTAATTAAGTTTTCATTTCAATGAAAACGTTTAGTAAAATATATATATATATATATTACATATTAAATGAATACAAACCAATATTATAAAATAAGAGCGCTGAGTTTAAATTGATATTTCCACGGCTAATATTCAGTTTTTTATTTTTTATAATTTACAAAGAGAAAAAGAAGGTTGTTACATGTTTTTATTGTAAAAAAATAAGAGTTTAATTTTTTGTTAAGGTGGAGAATAAGAGATAAAAATAATAACAATAATAATATAATAATAATAAAAGAAAAAAACGGAAAGGAAATGGTCGGAAATTGGGGCTTTATAAAACTCTTACCATATTTCTATGTATAACATTTAGCAATACGATTTCATTCCGGCATTACAGTATAAAATAATTAGTTATACTGTATTTTCAACTCCCATTTCCGCCTACCACTAACGCAGTTACCACCAACAAAACACAGAAAGAAATTGTACATTACCCTCAAGGGAGGCTTTAATTCCTTCTCTAAACTCTACATAAAACTCCCAATTTAATTCAAAATATTCTTAAAACAACAAAAAACAATAATAAAAGCAACTTTTATATACAATATATAGCGCTAAGTTATCATTAAAGATTTTTTTTTTGTTAAAAAAGAAGGAAAATATAAAATAATTTCTAAAGTAATGATAACGTTACATGAATGAAGATCAAACCTTTCTTATTTTTAATAGTGTTTTTCATGTTCTCTTAATAAAATAGGTTCAACGCTGAAGTAATTTTTTTTTTTTTTTTTACTAAACTTGGTATTCCATATCTTCGCTAATGACTATATAATATGAATAAAATCTTTTCGTAATTACGTAAAAATTCGTCTGTGGTTCTAATTTATTTACTTAATTTGCTTTTTGTTAATTTATGATATTCTACTTTATTATACAAAGTTGTGGTCTTATTTTGTAATCGTTAAAATAATAAAAAATCTGATTTGGACACAACATGACTTCCTTGTACCCTATGAATTTTTTAATTGTTTTAAACACCCCCCAAAGCAACCGGTCCTCGCAGTTAAGCAAAATACAGTCACCTCGAAGTGTCGTGGCAGCAGTTTTTGACCACCCTAACTAGCCCCCTTCTGGGGCTTTCCCACCGGGATCTCACCAACTTCACTAGGACTCACCGACTTCCTCTTCCGGATAGCCGATATACCCTTCCGCTAAGTAGCTACCCATCCCGTCCCTACTCTAACAGTTCCAGATGTGCGTTTCGCAGATCCTTCACTCATATCTTGAGGGTTCTTTACGACATCATCGGGGAGTCCCGACCCCCCACTCTTGAATATGAGCGGACCCAAACGCCCTAGGCAAAGACTACCTCCCTGGCCCTGCACGTCGCCACGCTTCGACCCTTTTTTTTAATTATAACATTCCGTCACTCACACATACATGGGTGCACCTCACTCTACTTCTCCTATAAAACAAAACAATAAAAAATAAAATAAATAAAAAAAAACCCTTGATCGGCATCGTCAAGCATCGCATGACCGTCACTTCCTTACAGCAAGCATTCCACATCAAGTCCTGTTACTAGCCTCGTAGAACCGCCTCCCCGAGTCTGCCCTCCTTTACCTTTGTGCCCAGAATACTGCCGACCATTTTCTTCACGGCGTTCCATTCTCTCCAGCCTAGGAGCACGTACTCCACGATGTTATTTGAAGTAAGCCACGCCAGTCCCATCTGTACCCTGACGTGATCCCACCGAGTACAGTTAAAAAACGTGTGCTCTGGTATGTCTACTTGCGTATAATATGCACACTCCGGGATGGCTCTTCTTTCGAACCGATGTAGGTAATCCATGAAGTCCCCGCGGCCGGAGAGGAACTAGGTCAGATAGTAACCCACCTCCCCATGCCCTCTCCGAATCCACGGTCCAATCCTGGAGATTAGTCTCTTCATCCAGAAGCCCTTAGTGGTGGCATCCCACCTGGTCCGCCACTTCTCCAGTAGCACTCCCCACGTCTCAGCCTTCGTCATCCCCTCGTACCTTCTCGTTAGCTGTGTTGCCCTCAGACAAATCGGGGGGACCCTGGCGATGACTTCTACCGCATCGTTCGAAATCGTGCGATACGCAGAGGCCACCTTGATCGCTGCCCTCCTCTGGAGTGAGGAAAGCAGTCTCTCAATCTTCGCCCTCTCCAGTGCCCCGAACACACCGACACTGCATATACCAGAACCGAGGTGGCCGCCGAGAGGATGAGCCGTCTCTTATCAGCCCGAGGTACTCATTAGTCTTGTAACAGCATCAAGGATCCTTCCTGCTTTGCCAGCTGCCTTCTTAACATGAGTAAAGAGGCCAGACCCTCCTTGTACCCCTATTAAATTACATATAAATGTACACACATTTTTTGTTGCACTTTATTTAAACTTATTTCATTTGAAAGTGAAATACGATCCTCTAATTCATTAATAAAGTGAACAGTTACACAATTGTATTGTGGTGGACACCTCATTGCATCATATTGTTTTTCGGTATCAGCATTTTATATATACTACACTTCATTTACACTCATACATATCATCCTCATTCATCCTCTGAAGAATTATCTAAACGGTAGTTACCGGAGGCTAAACAGGAAAAAGAAAGAAAGAAAGAAAGAAAGCATTTTATATATTAAATTTGCTTCACGTTGCTCAAGTAGTCATTTAGTGTAAGTGAGAACATGTCAGATCCGTAACCATGAACAGATCGTTTCAAATCCGACTTCGTATACAGATATTGTTTTTTAACTTTTTTTTCAATTTAAATATATTGATTTATTAATAATTAACCATTGTAAACATTTTAAAATTAAAATGAAAAGTACATAAAATTTTATTTTACCTGTAACTTCTGATTTTTTTCTTTTTTTGTATTATTATTGAATTATTATTTATTGTTAAAATTTTTTTTACAATCAGAGGTTAATATTAATAAATCAGTATATTAAAATTAAAAAAAGATAAAAAAAATAGATATATTCATATATCTATTTTTTTTATCTTTCGGATTCGAACCGATGTGCCTTCCTCTTGTAAGATCCAAATATTTCATTTATTAAAATTTCATTTGGCTATAATACTGAAACCGATGAAAATAAGTACCATTTAAGATATATCGTTGAAAAGGCTTATTAGTGCAGTTCAGAAAAAGTCTAAATGAACCAATAACTGTTTGCAGTTTTTAAAAATAATTAGAGACTTTTAAAGACTGTTCAAAAATTGGCGACAAAAAACTGAAAGATTTTGTCATTTTTAAATAGTCTCTAATTTTTTTATAGACTTTAAAGACGTTCCAAGATGTGGCGGTAATTTTAAATTAAAAAAGTCTCTAATTTTAAAGACTGTTTGCTCAAGTCTCCATTTTAAATAAAATTGCTCAATTTTTTATTAAAAAAGGGCGTATCTCGAAAACGGTTCATCTTAGGCCAATTCTAACGCGATTTTGAAAGGCTTAAGCGAAAGAGAACTCTTCAACTTCCTGAAACGATAGCCACTAGTTTCATACGTTCAAGTCCAACCATCCTTGAGATACGCCCTTTTCACAATATATTTTGTATTTGATGATGAAATAAAATAAAAATGTGCTTTTATTATCTAGTCACCACTCGGTTAACAGTTTTTATTACTTTTAAATTTATAACAATATTTAAAAAAAAAAATCGGACATCATTACTTTCAGCAAAAGCGGGATGGCCATAAAAAAAAAACATTTTTGATATCCATCTTTTATATTTATTATAGCGCGTTTATTTAATAAAGCTTTTGGTGTTTGTAAATATGTACTATTAATTACCCCCATATAAAGTGGATCGAATTCTGATGTTGAAAGATCCAATCTTAATATTTTATTCATAACCCAACCACTTCCCATTTGAATAAATCTTTCAAAAGATTAGTTAATTTTTTCATAGGCTTCTAAGTACTGTTCATTCAAGACGGTTGGATTTTCACATACATTTAAAGCAAATTGAGTGCTGTTGTGTAAGTTATCTTCACAAAAATCACATTTATCACCCACATATTTTTCCAACTCAACAACAACGGCTGTATAATATTTAATATTTTCTCCTTTATGTTTTTCAACTTGTAATCTTATAGCGTTAAATACCACATCTATCATATCCATTAAAAATTCATAAATAACTACAAATTTTTTTTCACCAACATTCCACGAGTGTTTTATTAAAAAACCACCTAATGGTTGTTTTGTATCTGGTGTTTGAATATGCAACATCAATTCAGAAACAGTTATTTCTTTATTTAGTTTATGTTTCAATTCAAAATAATATTCAATTAAATCATGAAAAGTGCTATCAGTAGACAATTTATTTTCCACGAAAAGTTTTATTTTTTTCAATTTGTTTGATTTATAAAGTTTTTCCATATGAAATAAAAACATCTTTATTATATTCACAAATTAATTGCGTAATAAATGGATTAGAAGTATATTTTTTAAATAATGGTTCAATATCATCTTTTATATTATCTAAAAATGTAATTAAATCGTACTTGTCATACAGATTTTTATAACAAAATTACTAATTTACTAGCATTATCAATTCGTTCAAAATTCATGGTTTTTTGCATTCTTAATATAATGAAAATAATTTTAATAATCATGTGTTATTGACACATCATACACACTCTTTTATATAGACATATAAAAGAATGGGGATTCCCCATGTGGTGGGAGGGGGAGATTACAGCCGTATGTAAGGTTGTGGTGGGAGGGAGATTCTTTAATGTATTGTATAATTTATTGAATTTCTGCTGTAAAGTGGAGAGGGGGTGATTACAGCTAAATGTAAACATTCTATACTACTATTGTGGATTCGATCATTATCTTGTACGTGTAACGATATAATTAAGGCTCCAATGTGCGAAAAAACCGGCACCCCCACCAATGAAGCGAAACTTCTCAAAGCTACTTAGCTAATAAGCACAAATTCCAACTAGCATTAGCCAAACAGTTTGCCATTTTACCACAACATGATGACGTGGATGCTGAGTTAACCCAGGTAGCTGAAGTCATACAGGGATGCGCCAAGAATTTCTGCCCACCAATACGCCACCGAACACAGGCCTGGATATCAGATGAATGTCTCGACAGTCGATCAGCGTAAATGAAAAAACTAGTTGACTGTGAATATTACCGAAAGTTGAACCGGAAGGTCAGAAGGAAGCTGAAGGCGGGCATGCAGCATATTGGAATGATTTGGCTACAGAAATGGAAGAAGCTGCACAAAAACATGAATACCGGACCCCAAACACAATACTACAAGGCGCCTAAGTGGTAAATTTAAGTTGTTTAATGAGAGTATTCGGAAAGCCGATGGAAACTTTGTTCGATCTCCTACGGAACTACTACACAGATGGAAAGAATATTTTCAAGACCAATACAGTCATGAGCCGCTGCGTGTCCTACTAGCAAACCTGCCAATCTTGGAACTGCTGGATGACCAAGCCACTGATGCTGTACCAACAGTAGATGAAGTGAAAAATGTGATAAAACAACAAAGTGATTGATGAAGTAACAGCTGAAGCGTTAAAAGCAGGTGGCGATATCCTTGTCAATCGCATGCAGTCATTACTACAGCTAATATGGCGTACGGAAAAAATTCCCATAGCTTGGAAACAAGCTACTTTTGTACCGATACTAAAGAAGTGTGACAGTCGTGAATGGAAAACCTATCGTGGCATAAGCTTCCTATCGATAACTTGAAAAGTTTTTATGAGAATCTTTACAGAAACAACGGGAGCAACTATCTAGAGTAGAACAGGCTGGCTTTTGCCTAAATAGAGGTTGCTGTGATCAGATTTTCAATCTCAGACAAATGTTGGAAGAGCTGTGGGAAGCGAACATTCATTGCATTCCTAGATTTCAAGGCGGCATTTGACAGCATCCATTGGCTAGCACTATAGGCGGCACTCAAGTCTCAACTTATGCCTGTCAAAACCATCAAACTACTCACAGAAAGGTACAATGGCTCTGACAGCCGCATACGTATCCGTAATTAACTGTCTGATGAATTTCCAATACAAACCGGTGTAAGGCAAGGCTGTGCCATCTCACCCTTACTATTCAATACTGTTATTGATGCAATTATACAAAAAGCCTTCAGTGATCGGTGCGGTATCCAATACGGAAACGGATATGTAACAGACCTAATTTTTGCCGATGATGGTGCTATATTTGCGGATGATGATGCCGAGGGGCACACACTCTGTGTGACATTGCGAGTGCAGCACAGTCATATGGTCTCAAAGTTAATGCTGAAAACACCAAGGTTCTAACGACTGATGGCTCATCATCTGATATTTACCTCGCCGGAATACAAATTGAGCAGATTGACAATTTCAAATACCTTCGGTCATTAATCCAAGAACTGAAGAATTCAACAACTGCTACAGGATTGGCCAGGCAACTGCTGCCTTGTAACCATTAGACTGGTACCTATGGAGGAAACCAAATGTAACCTTGAAGACAAAGATCTGACAGTTCTGGGCACTCATATTACCAGTCTTACTATATGGATCAGAAACATGGACACTACTGAAAAAAGACCTAAACAAATTAGAAGTACTCCAAATGCGATGCTTATGGCAAATACTAGATGTATCACTATGTGATCATCTGTGAAATCATGCAATCGGGCTCAGATAATGAACAACCTACAATTGAGCTCAAAATACAAAGGTGCAGGCTGCGATGGTTTGGGCACATGCTGAATGCATGAATACTGACTTCCATACTGTCTCCTATGGAGATAATGACCTGCACAGTAAAAGATCCAATGAACTGCACCAAAGACAACATGGGTCAAGCAAATTGAGGATGACCTAAACACCAGAGATTAAATGTAGTTGATGCATAACTTGTAGCTACCATTCGAAAATAATGGAAATATCATACACAATGCTCATTTTCCAGTGGTACCCACAACATACTGGCTCCAAGCTTACCCTCACCCATATGTTTGTTAAGAGATCAAAGAAGATGAAGAACACCATATCCCTATTTTTTCAGGTTCTTTGACATATGTTTGTTAAGGGATCAAAGAAGATGAACACCATATCCCTATTTTTTCAGGTTCTTTGACTTTCACTTGAACTAACTTTAAATTGTTTGTACTAAATTATTTTAAAAAATGAGGTGGAAAAAGGTGAAACATTGTGATTTATATTTACAAATCACTGTCTCAACATTTGTAATGGAACCTTCTTTTTCTGTTTAGCCTCTGGAACCACTGTAAGGTATTATTTCAGAGAATAAATGAGGATGATATGTTTGAATGTAAATGAAGCGCAGTCCCAGGAAGACCATTTCTGAGATGCATGATTAATTGAAACCAAACTACCAAAGAACACCAGTATCCATGATCTAGTATTCAGATCCGTATCAAAGCCTTTACTAGGATTTGAACCTTAGAACTCTCAACTTCTAAATTAGCTGATTTGCAATGATAAGTTCACCACTAGACCAACCCAGTGAGGTTTATTTGATGGAAATAGCCTAAACCAGTTCTACCCTTTAATATTATTATAAGAACTATAGTAATAAAGCCACATACAGTTGATTCTGGAGTACTCCTACGTTGCATTCACTGGTCGAATCAATTCTGAGCTCTAAGAAGTTGAAAATAATGTGGTTTACTAGAATGTGTTACTTTTTTGTAGTATATGTAACTAATCAGAATAGTATTATGTAAATGCCATTAATCAAAAGTCAACTAATTTTTATAGCATGTGTAATGATAGTGCTGATAGTATATGACGTACTTGTTTACGTAACACATCACCTTCATATCATAACTACATAGAGGTTGAATTTGGGCAGCACTTTTTTTTTAGATTTTACTGGAAAAATTTGCTGTATAAGCCGGAAGCTTATCTGGAAATATAATATGTAAATTTTGTAATGTGTGAAAAAATCCATTACTGAACAGGATATGAACCTGGGTAAATAAATTTGAAATTAATGATATCCATTAAACAGCTGGCCAATGATGAACAGAGTAAAAGTGGCATTTTCAGGACTGGAAAATCTACATTATAGTGGAATTTAGCATACTAATTTACATCACTACATTCAACTCAAAAAGAATGGGAAAGAATTTCACTCCTTATTTTCCCTAATAAGCCTGGCATGAAATGTTATTCTTGAGAGTGGATGTGACTTTTTAGAGTACTGTCAATACATAAAGGTCTCCTACAACTACTTGATTTTAGTACCTTATTCATTGTTATTATAGTATTACTAAATTGTCATATTTATTGTATTTTGTAAAAATATTGGTAGTGTTACAAGAAACAGACAATGTTAGAAAAAATAATAAAACAGCACTCTGTAATGAATGATTTTTTAATAAGACAAAAAACAGATTCGTTAAAAAAATTTTCAATAATTAAATTTGGATTGTTACAAATAAACTCTAAAGAATTAAAACGTTTAATTATTATAGGATGAATTTATAACTGATCTCTTTTTAGCAGCATGGCAGCAGTAACCATAACAGTAGGCACTACTGGACTGCTATTCATACAATAAGCAACTAACTAATACAAGCACACAATTTCTGTATACAACTCATTGAATGAGCATGTATACTTCAGTACCAATTTAAGTGGAACGTACAATTGTTAAAATAATGTGTATGCCACTTATTATTGATGTCTGTATTTTGAGAAATGCATAGATTAGTTTAGTAAGTAGATATAATATAAGAATAATATATACCTATAACATACAGTTATATAATATTACTTTCTATGGTATACTGAGAAATATTTGTGTATGTGTGTAGTGTCATGTATAAATCTTTGATAAAATGATATTCTGTCTATGTAATACTGAATGCCATCCAATATAGAACGTGATTGAGAGAAAATTTACTTCCTATTCCCTCCCTCTTTTATCTCTCACTCGTACTATTTCATTCATATTCAGCAATCTACATTTCTCTCAATCTTTCCCTAACTGTCTTTATCTATCATCTCCTGCTCTGTATTTCTCTCTCTTCTTATTTCTATCTTATATAATCTACCTTACTTGAAAATAATATATAAAATTTCTTTGAAATAAAAATATTATTTATAATGCTTTAGTCTAATTGAGAAAATGCCTTTTTTCCTTAGCCAATCTGTCATATTTTCAACTATCATTTCATCTATTTCATCTACCTTAATAAAACATATATAAAATTGCACCTGAAGTTTTATATGTAAATTTAAGGTTTTTTAATTTTCCTTATAAAAAAATTAGAATGCGATTTATTATAAATTGTTTTATTATGCAATACATTGTTTTATTATCAACAGTAATAAAACAATAAAACGATGTAATAACAACAATAAAAAAATAACTGGACAATAAAACAATGTCATAACTGGACATTTTTAGAATAATGGTGATTCAGAACCAAGAAAATTATGTTAGACCACAGTAAAATTACACTTATGTAAAAACTGAAATTTTTAAATTTACAATTAAAAAATTACAGAGTTTTATGACACAATTGTAAATAATGTAGGAAACCTTTTTGAATAATTACAATTAGAATCAATAGTCTAATCAAATTATTTTAGAGATTTAATTATAGTCCACAGGAAGTAAAATAAAGTATAAAAATAAAAATATAAGTTTCGCTTACCAACAATTGTGAGTATTAATTATGTTCAAGCATTTTCGGAAATATTATTTTCCATCTTCAGAACATTTGATGATAGAGTATATTTTATAAATATTCATATAATAAAAATTGATGTAGAATAAAATAAATTAAAATTTATTTATTTACAGACCCAGCAATGCTTTGCTATCTAGATTTGAGTATATATATATATATATATATATATATATATAGATCAAATGAACACAATTGAAAGTTTGATAAAACAAACATTAACAAAATTAACATTACGGAATTTCACAAGATTTAACCTTTTCCTTTTCCCCTTTTACCCTTTTGCTATTTCCCCTTTTCCCTTTCCCCTTTCCAATCCTTTCCCTTTCTCCATTTCCTGTTCCCTTTTTCATTTTTACCCGATCCCTTTCCCCTCGACTCCATTTCCAATCCCACTTCCCCCTTTCCACCCTATTTCCCTTTCTTAATCTGTTTCTTCTTCCCTTACTTCCCTTTCCCCTTCCTCTTTCCCTTTTTCCCATTTTTTTCTTTCTCCCTTTCTATTTCCTTCTCCTGTTTCTCCTTTTCTCTGTTTCCCCTTTTTTCTTTCTTCCCTTTTTACCTTCTTCCCTTTTACCTTTTTTGATATTTTCCTTTTCTGATTCTAGATCAGTCCAGCAGTTTTTTAGTCTATAGTGGACACACATATCGGAAACATTGAAATGGAATCGTAAAATATTTAGTATAGCGTGTGTTGCTTTTACGTCCAACAGATAGCCCTGTTTTTCAAAAAAAGCATGCTTTTACCTGTCACTGGTGTGACATCTTAGGTATACAAATAGTAGGTATATAAAAACATGCGTGCATTTGAATGCAATGTTGTGTCTATATTTCAAAGCAATCTGTGAAGAACTTTTGGAGATTTAAGAGTTTGAACAAATAAACATTTACATTTTTATTTATATAGATAACAATGATCATCATGGTAATAAAATTAAGTCAACGTTTATGCATCTTGTCAATAGAAGTCTCAATTGTTATCTTCTATAAAATAACAATTGAGACTATTGATACGATATATAAATTTTGACTTAATTTTATTATCATGACGATCATTGTTATATTTATATAAATTTTAATCTATTTTACTCTATAACAATTTTTATTATGTGAAGTGAATATTTATAAAATATACCTGACATCATATGTTCCTGAAGATTGAAAATAATATTTCCGAAACCGCTTGAACGTACTTTATACTCACAATTGTTGGTAAGCAGAACTTATAATTATATTTTTATATATTATATGTATCAACGAGCGATACTAAGTAAAATTAATCTAAATAAAATGAAGGGTTGATGAAAGATATTTCAAAAGGAGCTGGAAGTTTAATGAAAGTTGGAATTAATATACACTATATGTACAAGAATATACAAGGAGCTGTTTCTGAAACTAAACTTATAAAAGTTAGTACAGATGTGATAAGTTATCACATTCATACTTATCTTCCTAAAATGATTTCAGGTAAAAAGGATGTTAATTTTATTTTCTATGCTGGAATATGTTCCAAACTTTCTTATCGATTACAAAATTGATTATCATATCTTATTAAGATTGTTGAACAAAAGAACCAAGGGTGCACTGGTGCTAGAATGCACTGGAATGCCATTCTGATATTGTTTTTTTGGAGAAATATAAACTTGTCCTTTCAATACAATCTGTTTTAACTTAAAGATTGGCCTATATTTTATTTTAATATTAATTATACATTGTTATCAAATTTCTTAATGAAAGATTGCTACTTTAATTGGTATGTTATATTTTTATTCATATGAATTAACAAATTATGAGCTGATAAATAACCTAAATTATAGAAATCAGCCCGCCCAAAAATAGTCCCTTGATTTTGGATATCTGTAGATAAATAGTAATGAAATAAGTTGCTAAAAATCTAATTCAAGAAAAAAGTTAAACATTTGAATGAAGAATATAAGTTTAATTTCTTTTTAATGTAAACATCGAAATGAATATACATTTTTCATAACGCTGTAACCAGCTTCTGTCACATGACATGACATATTCTTGTGGTTTGTTATAATACAAAATCAAATGTTTTGATACTGAAAAATTTACGAGTGCACGGCAAGAACATAAACCTGAAAAAAATTGATAGTAATACAAGCACTGTCCTGTAAACTGCAGTGACTCCTCTTACTCTTGAACTTTTCTTTCTTTTTCCTGTTTAGCCTCCGGTTATTACTGCTCAGATAATACTTCAGAGGATGATTGAGGATGATATGTATGAGTGTAAATGAAGTGTAGTCTCGTACAGTCTCAGTTTGACTGTTCCTGAGATGTATGGTTAATTGAAACCCAACCACCAAAGAACACTGGTATCCACGATCTAGTACTCAAATCCATGTAAAAATAACTGACTTTACTAGGACTTGAATGCTGGACTTCCAAATCAGCTGATTTGGGAAGACTCATTCACCACTAGACCAACCAGGGTTTCTTACTCTTGAATTGGTCTACTCTCGATCAACCTAAGTACTTTGGTTACAAAAAAATTATCAAAATTACGAGTAGGTATCTTTAACCTCTTGTAAACTGCTATGTAAGTTTATCTACATCAATTTTCAACATGAAACTACATACAATTTGTGTTGTGTCTAAAAATTGTCAATTATAATAAAAATATGAGACTTTTTTTTTATGATTCCAATTCATAATGAAAATGCAATCATCTTGTGTATCAAAAATAGCGCATGCTTCTTATGCACTAATTGTTTATGACTGTATATAAGAAAAATAACAATAATTCTAAGGTTAGTGAGATAAATGATTTACAAGTTGCAATGAGTCATTAAGAATTAAAAATAAATTAAAATTACCAAAATATTTGGTGAATGAGGCAAGGAACTAGCAAAAAACTAGATACAATGAGAAATGGGATTTTGGAACACAGTTAAAGACAAGTTGCCTTCAATGTGGTGTATTACCATTAGGTAATTATGATATTCTAAATGTAGGAGAGAGAATTGATATGATGCTTATTGCAATGTTTAGATAAAGGATCTTAGTTTATGTTTTTACTGTTTATAAAAAAATTGTTTGTCTTTTTTTACTTATTTTTGCACTTAATAATAATTTAATGTAATTATAACTGTTATCTGAATAATTAATACAATAAAACTTCTCTTATTTGAGGTAACTTGGATGGCAGCTTATCCAGATAAGTTTAGAACTTGTGTAATTGGATTATTCCTTTTCCCTAAGTGCTTAAGGTCTGATTACTTGAGTGAGAGTTTAATTATTTTCATTTATATAATACATATGTATACACAAACACACACACACACACACACACACACACACACACACACACACACACACACACACACACACACACACACACACACACACACACACATACACACACTCATTTTGTAACAGGAGTTTTCTGTGAAAAACCTTTAATATTGTTTAAACATTTCAACTGGATTAAATACGAGTATAATTTTATTTACAGGCTACTTTTTACAAGAAGTTTAACATTTTATTTTACAGTCTTAATCTTACAGAGAATTTTGGAAGTTTCATCATTTAAGTGCATTCAATTAATGTTAAAACAATTGCAATTAATGATGTTAAATAATTTCTTTAATAATTCCAGTTTTTAAATTGGGTGATGGGAATGATTTCTTGAATTACTGAGCAATATCAGTATTGCCAATTATTGACAAAATAATGGAAAAATATGTCGCTAATAAAATTGTAAATTACTGCTTAACAATTATAGTTAGTTAATAATTAGTTCCTTAATAATTATATAAAATAATGATTAGTAGTTTTTAAATATACTGCGGAGATATTATTGGCTTAATATTTATCTTTCAGACAAATTGTTTATGTTTATTTATTCTTTTGTCCCACAAAAGAAAAAAAAAACAGACATTTAAACGAGTAATTTAAAATCAGTATTGGTATCTGGCTGGTTAAATTTTGAGGATTTGAAATTTATTTCTAAATCACTAAAATGGTTCATGAAATTTATTTTTCCTTAAAAACAATTTAGCAAAAATATTTGTAAATGAGAGTATCAAAATTTTCATTATCTTTATACAAAATACTGCCGTTGAGTAGAAAATGATTTTAAAATATCACTTTATTTTTCGTTATTAATTTGTAACTTGAAGACTCAAAAACCTTTAAAATAAAATTATCAAATTAAAATCTAAACTAAACTAGAAAAATTTTGATTGTTAAACACTGTCACTAGATATAAGGAAAAAAAAATCTAAACTAAACTAGAAAAATTTTGATTGTTAAACACTGTCACTAGATATAAGGAAATTTTTAAAGGTAAATAGAAAAAATAACAACATTAATCAGTAAACAATTATGATTACTACAAAAGAATTTTTCTACATGTTTTTATAAGATAGTTTATAAGATAAGAGATATTATTGACACTTTTATAAAATCTATGCTCTGCCATTTTTTTGAACAGATTTAAACAGTATGGATTATCTATAATAATACTACAAACATTTTAGTTAATGGTTACTTTAATTATGTTTAACTATGTTTATAAACATAGTATTTGAATTCTTTTTATTGTATTTCATAAGTATTATTTATTTATTATTATTACTAATGTTTTATATTTATATTATTCTTTTAATAAAAAATATAGATTTGATCTCTCTTTGTTAGTTCCCCAGTATCTACTGTCGATAACTGTTAAAAGAACAATTGAAATGTGAATATAATTTGTATTTATTTTTTTTAAAAAGATTTTTCATAATTTTTTATTTTGAAATTTATTTCAGTCTATTTAGCACAACTTTTTCTTACTATTGTTATTGATCTCTGTTTGTTATAGTTATTGAACTATTGGCAAACAGAATATCCATTCATTTATTTATTTATTTTTTGTAAAAAGGCCAAATTAGGATGGTGCAAATCTTTTCTTCAATGTGTTACTCATTTTTTCAGCATTATTTAATTTTTTATCATCTGTCCATATTCTTCCTGTTCTTCTTTTTCCGCCACAAAAACTTTTATATTGTAAATTATTCTTTGGAGGTTATCTCTATTGCAACAGTCCTCTTCTTTTAAGCCTATCCTTATGAGGTCCTCTTCCATCTGTAAAGCAAATTGATTTGCTTTATATATTCCACAGCTTGTTAAAAGACTTATTTGTTTAATCTGTTTGGGACCATCTTGATCATATGTCCCAAAAAATATAACCTTCTTTTCCTTATGCTGTTTCTAGGTCTTCTTGATTTTGGTAGATCTCATTGTTAGATTTCAGTCTGTACCATTCCTCTGTGACCTTTGGACTCATGGATTTTCTTTAGTGAGATTCTTTGATCTTGAGAAAATTTTCAAGGTCATTCAGGTGTAATTTTTCAATGCCATATAAGATTACTGATCTTACTACAGTTGTATAATGTCTTATTGTCGCAATCTTGGAGAGATTCTTCTTATCTTCTTATTATAGATGTCTTTGGTGATAAATCTAAGCTTCTCCAGTTTTAATATTCAATTTTCAATATTGATGGTTTATCAAACCACAACCTAATGTAGTCCTGTTCTGCTTTTAATTGCTCTTAGGTACTTAAAAGAGTGATCCATTGGGTTGGTCTAGCGGTGAACTCGTCATTGCAAATTAGCTGATTTCAAAGCAGAGAGTTCTAAGATCCAAATCCTAGTAAAGGCAGTTACTTTTATATGGATTTGAATACTAGATCATGGATACAGGTATTATTTGGTGGTTTGGTATCAATTAACCACACAACTCAGGAATGGTCAACTTGAGACTGTACAAGATTATACTTCATTTACATTCATACATATCAACTTCATTCATCCTCTGAAGTAATACCTTACGATGGTTCTAGAGGCTAAACAGAAAAAAGGAAAAAAATCTTCTGGATATTATGATGAGATTTATTGTAGGTACTTAAATCTGTTTAGGTTGGTAACATTTATCATTTCATATTTAGTCCTTACTGTCTTTTGTGTGACTGATTTGATGTTTGTCATGAGTTATTTATTTAACTGTGGATTTTGACTTCTTATGCTCTTTGGTTAGTTTCAGTTGTCAAAACAACAGGAAGTTGTTATACATTTTGTGATTAAAAAAAATAATAGATTAAAAAAAAAAAATTCCAAAATTTCTAGATTGTATGCCTCCAAGCATATTTATTAAGTTACCTAAGAGATCAAACCACACCTTGATTTAAATTAATGTATCCTTTTAATTACTTTAAAATCTATTATTTGAAAAAATCTCAACAAGATTTGATGTTTTTAGTCTAGAAACTCAGAGAAAGCACAATGCACATGAAACTGCATCATCTGCAAGTAATATAGTAGGAGGCATGAAATCTGAAGCTTTTAGTCAAGCAGCAGCTAATATGAATGTAAGTCAGTAATTCTACAAACATTTGTCCTATTAGCATTTACGAAACAGAAAACTAATCTGTTCATGATTCAATATCAATCATTTTACAATTTACATGAAAAGTAAATCTTATTAAACAAAGAATTTATCCAAAATCGATGTAAAGTATAATTTAATAATTTATAATATTAATTACAATTGAAATAAAAATTATCCTGAATTATCTAATTTGTAATTATTATTTGAAAATGTTATTTGTAAATCTAATTTATGATAATTTATGGCTCAGCAATTAAAAAATACAAATGATGCGTATGTTGACAAAATTTATAAATGTAAAGTCAACACTTCCTTTTAAATAAAACAATTTTGTAAGTATGAGTTATTGTACTTAAATGATCATTTTAATTAGCTGACTAACAGTAAAGACCGTAAAGATTGATAGCAAGTATCATATACAAAATAAAAACAAGTATTAGATTTATTTTTTGTAAAATACATTAAAGTTGAAAGCTTTGCATAATAATAATTTTCATTCATTTTTGTTCATCTGTTGAGTGCATTTCACTAGTGTGGGTTTTAATTTTCTTGATTTATAGTACTGTGTAAGTAGTATAAGTTAAATTTTTATTTGATCTGTAATTGCAAGCAGAAAGAAAGAACTTAAATCAACTGTAACTTGTGAAAAATTAAGTCTACAAGCTCAGGCGTTAATCAATAAAAACATTTTATTTTATATGTATAACAGCATACTGTTTCTAAAGTGCTTTTATTTTTTTTTTATAATAGTAAAGTTTCATTAAAGGGGTCTTACAGAGTTTTGGATGGGTCAAACCAGAGTTATTTTACTAAACCAAACAAACACCAAAGATCAAATAACCTAAACAAATTCCCAAATATCAACACAAATCCCAAGAATTTCATACTAAAACTTATAAAACATTATTGTGTAAAAAGTTAATTGTAAGGTAAAGGAGCTGGAAGTTAGAAAAGAACAATATATATATATCATGAAAAGAAACAATTTTTCCTAGAGGAAGACTACTCTCCTCTCTTGGCAATTGTCATCTCTCCCACCAACAGTGGAACAAAATTCAGTTGTTCAGGATGGGAAGAGCGCACTGATAAATTATTTTGCACTGAAGTGTTATTTAATGTTTTGATGTAATACTAGTAATTGATATTAACAGAATTAATTGGCCATGTGGAATTTGGATGTAAATCCCATGTTTCTGATAATTTATCATTCACATTAAAAAAAAAAAATATGTTTAGAATGTTAGCCAGTTTAATATTAGCAGTTTTAATGATAACTAAATATGGTAGAATTTCCCTTAGGGATTTATGTAAAATTTCATTAGCGTTTAGATTAGAACAGTTTTGAAGCAGTAACTGCCTCAAAATTAATGTAAGTTATATTAATTAAAAAATTTTTTAAATAAAAATCACACAGAAAATCAAAATTACAAAGAACAAAAAGGAATAAGAAAAACATCAAATCTTAATTAAACATTCCAGTTAATAATATGATAGCATGAAAACTTTAAAAAATCTACATATATATATATATATATATATAACAATAATATTTATATAAAATGTAATGGCATATTGATATTTTTATTTTTTTACATGTAAATCATCTTTTAATTCTATGATTGATCCATCCTTTCGAACTGATGTACAATGATATCTCATTAAAAAAATATAGATGAAAAAATAAGTATATAAATTTATATTTCTTTGAAAAAAGTTTTTAAATCATATATTTCTAATCATAACTTGGATAAATATATTTAATAAAACTGGATGAATTATCTATCAGATAAAGAATAATGGTTTGAGGTTGGTGATGATGAGTATGATGATGATAAACAAGAGATAGGGAAGGGGTAAAAAAGTGGTGATAAGGGGTGGTAGTAGAGGTGGATAATGGAAGAAGCTTCAATGGCTATATTGAGGTTTGAAGAACGATATGAGTTTCCTGTTACAATGGCGGATATTGATTGAATTCTGTGTGCACAACCTGACCAAATAAGAAAAAAAGATAGGTCTTTTTACTGTTTTATATATATATATATATATATATATAAAACACAAGTGGACTTCAATCAATTTATACAGTAAATGTATAGTAAATAATAATGATAAAATTTAAAAAAAATTCAAAACCTTGTAAATAAAGCTTAATATTGATTTTTCCACTTCATTTAATTACTGAAAAGTTTATTCCTTCGAAAACATAGTTTCTTATAAAAATACAAGTAAATAACTAAATACATTCTAAATTTATAATAACCTTTCAGTTGGATTTTATACTGTCGTTCTTGCTCTGTAAGGTTCCAATCATAATTCACAATTAAATGTAAATAAATATAAAAAAGACTGCCCAATATTTTACCTAAAATTCTAAGATTTTCAAGTGTACACATAATCATACTTTAGTAAATGGACCAAAGGTATAATTTGTTGGTTAGATATTAGAAAAAAAGCTGACAAAAAATCTGTTATACTTACCTGGCATTGGTTATTTATTTTTATAAACCATAAAAAAAATTCAAAAAACTGATATTTTTTTACTTTATCTGTTCCTTCATCTCTAAAGAAAATATTTTGTTTTGTTTGTTTCCTATTTTAAATGGAAGAAACTAAAAAAAATTCCACTTAAAAATGTACAACCAATAAAAAGTTACCTATGATTTCTTTTTTGGGGGTGAGAGTGATTATGATATTGTAATATTATTATTAAAAGTTTAAATAAACCAAAAAAACTTTTAAAAGTTTCACAAATCAATATTTTTATTCTTTCATCGGATCCCTTACCCCTAATAATTTTCTCCGAAGTATATGTTGAGGTTGTTTGCATTTAGGAAGACAAAAATATTAGATTAAAAATATGCAATAAATAAAAAGATAGCTTTTTCAATTTTGGGGAAGAGGAAAAATTTAGGGGCAGAACTTTTTTTAAAATTGTAAAGTAAGCATGTATATATGTACTGAACTAATATAAATGGGGATATATTAGTAAAATTTTGAAAAAATTAAACCCAATGAAAACTATCTATCTCACCCACTGGAAATATTGACTCCAAACTTTTACCAATGATTTGCCTCATATATAAATGTATGAGTCTCTGTATCAAATTTCATCAAAAACGGTTTATCCGTCAAAAATTATTCAGCTTCAAATACACCAGCATGCATACGTATGAACCCATACATTACGTATGAACCCCCCAATTTTTTTTTGTTTTTTTGGGATCTCTAGGTTATGAAATATTGAGAAATGCATTTTGACTGATTACCATACCTTCCTTCCTGCAGCAAAACTCTAGAGCTGTTATGTAAGGAAAGTGAAGTTTAAAAATATAACTGAAATATGGTATAGATTATTTATTTAATTACATTTAATTGTTTATATAGTTTGTAACTTTAAGAAACAAAAAGATACTATTGCATATTTTAAATAAGTGTATTTAATGTTACATTTAGTTTTGTATTTTATATAAATGTCAGAGCCCTTTACATTCTGTGTGTGTTTTATTTAAATGCTTTTTATGTATTTATTTTTTCATTTTATTTCAATGTGTGGGTCCTATACACCCTACATCTGATGATCTTTTTGGTGAGTTTACTTTATTTTAAACAATGTAATGATCTTAGAAGTCAATGACCAAACATTAAAAAATAAATAAATAACAAAATAAAGATAGTATTAATTAACTGACAAATGTAAGAAAAACATAATTTTCCTATTTCTGAATATTAGTGAAAAATACAGAAATTTTACAAAAAAAGGACTTAACACTTTATGCAAAATTTGTATTAATTAAATTTTGTTCTTACAAATTTCTCCTACATGTTTTAAACACTATCTAGAAGAAAAATACTAAGTGTAATTTCAAATCTTACTAATATAGCAAAATGTTTTTCAGAAACAAATCAAAATGTTGTGAGAAGTTTCTGATGTATTTTCATTATGAAAGATTTTTTAAAATTAAAACAACAATGGCAGATAGAGTTAAGGCAATAGAAGGTTTCTTAATTGTTTTTGAAATAAAGTGAATTAAAATTGCGTTTTATTATGAAATTGAAGAGGTGCTTAATTACAGTAGTA
Organism: Lycorma delicatula; assembly: GCF_047948215.1. Taxonomy (NCBI): domain Eukaryota; kingdom Metazoa; phylum Arthropoda; class Insecta; order Hemiptera; family Fulgoridae; genus Lycorma; species Lycorma delicatula. The sequence continues at coordinate 27,472,913 of NC_134465.1, read as the reverse complement.
CAGTTTGTAGATTGAGTGAGTATATATTTCAAACTGTTTTAAACTGATAAGTTTTTGTCCTTTACAAGCAGTGATTATTATTCAAAAAATGTTTATCCATAATTCTATTTATTCCAATTTCTTTGGAAATGTTTTTCTGAATTATTCAAAATACTAAACATTTTTATGGAAATGAAAACATTATTTTTTTTCTATCAAACACAGCATTACTGTTAACAATCGCCAAATTAAGGCTCCATTGCCTTCAGAACATTGGACTTTAGGAAGTTGTTTAGTTGTTTAACAGAACAATTTATCCATTACTGAAGTTGTGCAGCAGGCTGTATAATCAATGTAAATAAAGTAGTTAAAGAAATAAAATCACATACTATAAATGTTGTTAGAAAAAATTACACAAGGATGCTGTTCATGTTAATCATAAATCAACAGTTCAATGATAATAAAAATTATGAAATTATTAAAAAAGGATTTCAGAAATCCAGCCCTCTGACAATGTACAACTTATACAATTAAAAATCGATAAACTCATAAAGAAAAATGCAGCAATTTGAAGATTTTAACTTGCAGCAATTAAGATAGGATAGTGCAATTAAAAGATAATTTACTATGAAGTTGTTGAACTGAATCTTTAGTTCAGCAAGCTATTAATAAAACAGTGAATTGTATTTAGATCCATTCATGGAATGAAGGATTAAATTCAAATGAGAGATGGAAATTTTAATGGCATTATATAAGAAAAATCAATAAAAGATTCAATTTTTTTTAGTATCAGAAAATCAGTGACTTCACAATACACTACTACCATGAACTTCATCTATAAAATGAAGAAAAGTCATTGAAATCCATTTGGTGAAAATTAATACATGAACATATCTATATATATATATAAATTAATGTTTGTTTGTCCTATATGCATTATTATACCATTCATCTGATTGCGATGAAACTTTGGTGAGTTGTTGTACGCATGCCTGTGAAGGTTTCTGAATTAATTTGGACTCACTAAGTGGTACTGGGGGTTGAGATATTTTGAAAAATTGTATTTGTGGTCTGATTAGGTTCATATTAAGAATGTATACAACTTACACGAAAAGAAAAATTTTTGCAAAAACTATACCTGCTAGGTGGTGTCAGTGTCTAGATATTTAAAAAACAAATATAAAAACAGACTTTCTTCTTCTATATATATAAAAGCCAATGTTCGTTTGTGTGTCCGCTATAGATTAAAAGACTGTTGAACTGATTTACATGTGGATTTTTGCAAAGTGGTTCGCGTTGTCCAGAGAAGGTTTAAAGCTATTGAAATCCTCAATCTTAGGACCAGTAGAAAGAAAGTTAAGACTACTGTGTATAAAGAGTAGTTTGAACTAAATCGGATTGGTAGTGCTGTTATGACAAATGAATTTATTTACATTCTGTTTTTTTGTAAAGTGAAAGGTTAAGTTTGTGAAGTTTTGTAATGTTTTGTAAGTTTCTTAATGTTCAGTATTAATTGTGATAATTTTGCAGCCATATCTCTTTTTGTTTAAAAAGTTATTTTCCATCGACTACTGTGTTTAGAGAGTAGTTTGAATTACATCCAACAAGTAGTGCTGTTGTTTTGCCAATTGGATTTATTTACATTCTGACTTTAAGTGAAATTTATCTATAAAATTTATTAAATTTTGTGAATTTCCTTAATGTTCAGTTTTTTAATGTTTTATCAAACTTTCAATTGTGTTCATTTAAATTATATATATATATACTCAAATCTAGTAATAGCAAAGCATTGCCGGGTCCACTAGTATAAAATAAATTAAAAAAAATTATAGTTCATTGCAGGGATCAAAGGAGAGGAACAGAGAATGCCTTTTTTATTTGATTAATAATATCATTATTTCTATAATATATCTAATATTAACTTTTGTTAAGCTAGTCAACACAACTATTCTCATGTTAGACAACGTAATGCACATGGTTTTCAAGAAAGATCTTAAAAACTTTTCTATAATTGTTATATATATCGAATATTGAGATTTAATCCATGAATTATTGATAACTTTAAACTGTCAAAGTTTGATTGCAGATATCAAAATGATGCATCAAAAATCTGTTGTAAGCACATTTCAAATCTAATTTAAAACAAATAATTAAGTTTAATTAATTAGTGTTATATTTTGTTTACTGTAACCTGTTCAAAGGAATTTAATAATCTCTTATTGCATCAAATTTCTTTTTAAGTTTCTTCTGCATTGATGTGTAGACAATGACTTGACAACAGTTTGAAAATAATGACATAATAAATGCAAAATAATATTCAAAATTAAAAAAAAGATCACAATGATTTGTTACTTAAATAACATGTCCTTTAAAGAATACTTCTAAAGATTTTTAAAAAAATTATGAAATCTATGAAATGCAGTCTAATTACAAGATTATCACTAAATTAGGTAAAGCTGAAATTCTAATTGATTTGGGTTCATAGCTTTTTCTTCTATATTTAAGACTTTGTTTTTAAAAAACTGTAACAATATATAATAACATCTCATATAAATTCATGTACCCAAATGTTACTGGGTACTCTTACAATCTTGGCATAAATTTCGTTTTAATTAGTCAAATTCTGTTTTATTAAGAAATTTAAGATGTGTTACATTGGAAATTAAAAAAAAAAACATTGGGAAAATTCCAATTAATGTAAATTAGTGTTCAAAATAACAAGTTTTATTCTTTTTATATTTGTAATTTCAGCAGAGACTCTCTTAAATTACTAAATTGATGAAGTAGTCCATTTTGATATCAGAAAAACGAGATAATACAGTTTGTTATTATTAATTTAGTAAAATCAATTCTTTTATTGTCCATATCTTCCTCTGTACTAATATATAGTACTATAATCAATTAGTAAAATATACAAAAGAATAATAATAAAAAATTGTACAATTTAGAAAAATACCATATACAAATACAAACGGAAATTCACCTTGATCAATCTGCAACAGAGTTTGATTCTCTTATCAAAGCTGCTATAGATAGCAGCGTTTTTGTTAATCTCAGGTAAAATTTATATTATATCAATACAGTGCTTTATTTAGTGGCTGGCCTCAAACATGTGTAAGTTCAAGTATTTTTAATTTTTGAAGAAATATAATTTTTTAATTGTTTGACTGCATATATATATATATATGTAACAATATTTTAATGTGTGATGTTGAAGTTTAGAAAATTTTTTAAATATAAAAAAAAAATTTAGTTTTAACCATCTGATGATGAGGATTCCTCAAAAAGCACTATTGGTGTATAAATGAAAAAAGAAAAATAACAAGGTAAGAAATCTTATTTGATTCTGTACTGTGGTGGATTGTGCTGAGTTTTGTTTTTGCTTTTTAATACAGTTTGTATCTTCAACTTCTATCATAATAAACTCTTGTAATACAAGAAAACATTTAGTATTAATCCATGTTATATACAGACAATCAAATTTTGAAAACCTAAAATTTAATAACAGATGAGTTCTACGTACTTATAATTTGTGAGTTTTTAGGTTAAATAATTATTAAATTATAAACGATATTACAATATTATGAAATTTACATTACTAAATTTATACAGTAATCAAGAAAACTCTAAATGATATTTTAATATACTTGTAATTAAAATATTTCATTAAAGTTTATTAATTTTTTGCTTGATGAATTAATTCACTATAAAAGTCATAGAGAAGATTGTGGGTGGGAATATGAAAATATTATTTTGTAGTATATGAAAAATGCCATGCCTGACCTGGACCGGATTTCAACCCAGAACCGCTGAATGAAAGGCCAAGACACTACCGATCCAACATGGAGATTGGTGAAATGATATATAATCTTTTAATATAATTTTTTTAATTTGAAATATTTTAAGTATTATTTTTTAATTTGGTACGTTCAATGTGTTAACTAAATGAGCAAAAGGAACCAAATAGTTCATAAATTTCACCATCCTTTTTTCATAATTTACTGAGGTATATCAGAAATATCTCTGGTAATTTCATGATAATCTTCATTCTCAATGACACAATGAACGTTGTGATCTTCATAAATAAATTGTAATCAATTATAATCAATTTATTATTTATTATTTTAAGTATTTTCATAATTTATAAAAATGCTTTGTAGCAATTATTTTCACTTATTCAATTGGACAATCACCTTCATGTTGATAACACCACTGTGGTTGAAGTGAATCAGCTGAAATACCTAATTCAACTAAATTATCTCTTTGGTGAAGAAAACGATATTCAGCATCTGCCCAATTTGTTTTTGGATTTGTCCAAGTACGTTCAGCTAATGCTGAAGCACGTGGCCAGAATCTATTGTCAATACTATGATCATCTGCTTGTTCAGTCCAAAGTGCAGCTGATTGCCCTAATATTTGTTTTGTTGTTGCTAAAGTGAAATTAGAAAGTAATGCTTCCCTAGCTAATTCTTCTGGTTTATTCATATACACTGTTTGCCATGGTATGTACGGTGAACACCAGTTATTACCATCTGTTACCCAACCTCCAAATCTGGAAAAAAATACATCCTTTTGAATTACAATCATAAATAACAACTTTAAAAATACTTAGCCATTATTCTTTTTTTTTCTTTCCGAGGTCATTTTTTATTTTTATTATGCATAAATTTCATCCAATTTTTATTACTTTTAATAAAATGTTTAATAACAGTATAGATTTGTTGTAGTACTGTTACCAATATGAATACTTTATAATTAAAACAAATGTAAAAGTAGAAATTAATTTCAGTTTCAGAGAGAGAATTATTATAAGAGAAGTCATTCTGGCCCTCAGGTTAATTTTAGAAGAAAAACTTTAAAAAATAAAGCAACCTATTTGATAGACTCTGATTTAGAAAGTAGTGAAACAAGAATAAAGCCAATCCCTGTTGCTTTTCAAGATCTCTATATAGGAAGCTATTTGAAAATTGAAAGACAAATTTGAGAGTGAAATAACTAACCAAAGAGAAGAAATGAAAACATAAAGATTATCTGATGCAAAGCTAATGAAATATAGGTAAATGAAAAATAAATCGTTAGTTAATAAATCTATTTTACTTATTGTAAAATTAAGTATTGGAATCTGTATATATTAGTTTTGGACATGTGGCATCACAATTCAAGGAGGTCATCATTTGTAGACACAATATATTTACTTCCTTTCCTAGGTTTGCATTGTTTCATTACCAAATTTATTTCATTGATATCTATTCATATATTATCGCAATTCAGCAATGCAAATTTTAAAAAAGGTAACATCTTGATTTTAATTAATTTATGTATTAAACTTTGTTACAAATTTAGTCTTTTTTTGTTAATATATTTATTTATTGTATTACACATTAATTAATAAATTTTAAAAGAATGTGCAATATTTGTTCAAATCTTTTTTGTTAAATCTTCATTTTACTTGATATTCATTAAATGTACTTAAAATTTATTTTTATTATTATTATTTGTTACTATTAAGTCACTAGTTTATCTAATATTAATATATATATATATATATTTTTTTTTTTTTAAATTGTTATCTATGTGATAATTTTGATATGGAAGCACATAATATTACATATACATTTTTGAAAACCTCTTTTGAAGCATTAATTTTATTTGAAACTTGACTTGATATATTTCATACAATTTTGATTAAAAAAAAATAATTACTTCCAAAGACTGCTTTTTTTAATCATGTAGGCAGTATCACTTATGTAATTAAGACAAACTTTAAATTTGTGAAAAATGTCTGGATTTATAACCAGAAAAATATATACATATATAAATGATTATCAAATCTGTTACCCTCCTTCTGCACTTGGGTGAAAGTTAATAAATAATGTTGTAATATTTTACAAAAACTTACCCACAATCAAAGTACAGTGCTTCATAATTTGAAAATATAACTCTATATCCATTATTCAGTAGCTCAGCAACATTTGGATCATTGCCTTTTGTCCATATTTGTATAATATACTGACGTTTATCTAAATATTTTTTCAACGCTTCACCAGTTGTAAGTTTACTAGTCCATAATATAATATTTGGTTTTTTACTACCAGCTGCCCTCATTACTAATTCCAATGCATGTTGCTGAAAATAATTCCATAACTGCAAAAATCCTTCATCATTTGTTTTCCAACCTCTGAAAAAATATCCAAAATATTAAAATATAAAATATATATCCGAGAAATAGAATAAAATAACTTAAAACATAAACAAAAACAAATTCAAGGTTTATTTTATTCTTCATAGTAGTGAACATTATAACATTTTTAATGATAAATCAAACTAAATGTATGTGATTTATATACATGTACAAATGAAGTTTGTTTATTGTTCAGAAAGTTACATTCTATGCTATGTTTTTTAAAATTTATTAACTGTTTTTCTGTATCTTTAAAACAGTTACCAGACAATCACGTAAGGTTGCCACTCTGTTGAATCCCAGTAAAGAAACATCTGTCCCACTGTCTACTAAAAGGTGCAAATTGAGCTGGAATAGGAGACTGACATATCTCCTAAGTTATGTTTCTTCCTATCAAAGGAGGATGAAGTTAAAGAAAGGAGACAGTGTAATGAGGAGGGGGAGAGTGAATCAATTCACAAAGGGGTCTGACTCTGATGCGGTATGACTGGGTTAGTTTACTACCTTGCTTAGAACCAACAGTACACAATTACTGTTGTAACAGTTAATGATTTATCTGGTAATCCAATTGATTTCATATGCAGTTAAATTATACCATTCTATTTTGGTATGAAGGATTTTTAATAAAACACTGAGGTTATCATTATAATTACAATTTTTAGTACGATATAAATAAAATTTATTATTTTGTTAGGGTTTCTTCAAAAGTTCGAACATGTTCAAAAGTTTGATTCCTGTAAATATGGATCATTCTGACTAATGTTTAGTAAATTAAACATTTCTTAATATTTCCTTAATACCTTTGCTACAATTTTCTTCTTCATTTGCTTGAAACATAGTAATTTAATCTTTAAAATAATAACAATAAGTCAGATCAATGTGATATTTTAATTTAATAAATCATATTTTCTACAGTCTTGTTAAAGCTCATTAAAGGGTAAAAAAAATTAATATGCAAATGGGTTAACATGTATCCATGTGTGCAACATGCTGTGTACAAACTTAAATATTTTTCAGTAAATTTCATAAAAGACGCATTTGTTTTATCCGTATTTTTTATTTATTGTTTTTATCTTTTTATATAATTGTTGTTTACATTTTATATTAATATAGGTTATAATTATACTATTTTTTATTTATAAATTTTGTCTGATTAATCCAGGTTTTCCAAAAATTCTCCTAGATATTTCAAATTAAATATTGGAGTTTTTTTATTATTTATAAAGAAGTAAATCCATCTATAGCTGTTATGTCAATATAATATATAATTATATTCTGATCTGGCATAACATTTTAATAATTATTTATGAACATATGTATTTTACTATGTTACATGTTAATATTTTCTTCTTTATGAGACAATGGATGCAAACACCAGAGCTGTATGTATATGTTCATAAAGAAACAGTAATCATGTAAATAGTAAATTAAATCTTCTAATGTAATTTATTTGTAAAGAATTGTAGATGTCATTTACTCTCTGTTATGTACTGATATTTCCCTCAACTACTTTCAACATCGCTAACTGGTAAATATATTTTTCATTAAACAGCAAAGTTTTATTTTATATCATACATATAAAGTGTGAAAATTATGTAACAAATCTATCATTCATTAAAATTTTAATTAACTTATTTATTCTGATTAATATAAACTGATAGCACATGCCACTTCCTCCGCTGAAGGAAGTGCATGTCCCCTCCAAAAACTACGGTTCCATGAGGTGCTTTCCTGCTAGATCAAAAGGCCTTTAGTGGATGGACTGAAGTGGAATCATGCAGAGAGAAAGACATAAATATCTTGTAAGTCTCCCAAGATTAACCCATGTAATTGTAAAGTCAAATTGATCTGCAAAGGAACGAAAAGCATTCTCCAATTCCGTCCTAATACAAAAATAAATTAACCGCCATTAAATAAATAAATATCGCCCGATATACTAAAAATAAAAAAAAAATAAACAAAAAATTTACTATCATCAAGCATTCATATTTTTATAAACATTTTTATTAAAACTAATTAACATGAACTGATCTATATAAATCTGAAATCATTTGTAAAATTATTAATTGTTAAAAAATATAATTTTACATACACCAAAATGTTACTAATATCATAATGGTCAAATAAAGAATACGTAATAACACCAAACTAGAACAATTTCAGATTATTTATTGACTGTTTTTTATGATTTTTTTGACAAGTAGTAGTAGTATCTTACATGCCAAATGGAGTAGCCTCAACAAAAACTATGTTGTTTTGAAATTACATTATTATTTTAAATTCTCATTTCAATTTTAACAAATATATTGGAAACCACATTAAACTGAATTTATTTATTACACTAAAAAATTATACATCTTATCTTTTATAAATGTTCATATCTTTCAAAATAGAAGATTTTAAGTTACAGGATTTTAACTAATCTCATCATAATATATTAGTAGTTGAATGAATTTATTTATGTATATGGAGTGACCATACCATTACTACACAAATAATAAAGCAACAATGATCATAGTGTAGATCTAAAAATTATTTAAACATAACTGTATTTTAAATATGTAACAAAAATACAATCTAATGGTTCGCAATAATGTCAATAGAAAAAGGAAAATACTAAGCTCTAAATATCATATCATTCCAGTACTGAACAGCAAAATTCACATATAAGTCAATAATAATTTTTAAAATTTTTAAAAATAAAATAATTTTGATGAACTGAAAAATTATAAATTTGTTTTAATATTAATAGAATTCAATACCAACTAAAGATGCGGGATTCTGCGAAAGTCGATTATTAGAACTAATTTGGCAAGTATAAATTATCAAATTATTATGTTTTGGTGATTTATATTTCATACAATATATATATATATATATATATATTAATTGTATAAAAAAATCAACTGGAATATATGAAATTGCTAAAAGTTCTCTTTATTTCTGAGTGAGTTGATATCCATTGTACTCATATGTATAATAGATATATACATATGTGTATGTGCGTGTGCTCATGCATGAGCACACATGCATATGTGTATGTATATTTATATGACATAATAAAATAATTAATTCATAAAATAAATTAACTTTTTCTATTTACAAAGTTTTTACAATCAATCAAATAAATGTCAAGAGGAAGAATCATAGAAACAGAAACTGATTATATCTTAATATTTACTTGGCTTGATACTGTACAGAAATGTTTTTTTTTCATCAATTCATTTATTCTTCCAGATTTGTTTAGGATTGAGAATATTAACAGGTTCATTTATATCAAATAAATTTTGTATAAAATTTACATTTAATTAAATTTCTAAACAGATTTATTTTATGAACTTTTTTTTAATAACATTAATGAATAATGCTACTGATTAATCAAGATTTAGGCTATTTCATCCAAAAAATGATTTACATAAAAATTAAATTTAAAAATAAAAAACTAAAAATGAAAGAACTAAAAATAGTTCTTTCAGACAATTATAAAAAGTACAAAATTAAACAAAAATTACAAATCTCTGGAGTGTAATTTAATAATAAATGCTAAATATTCAGTTTCAATATGCAAATATTCTTTTCTTAAATATATTTCTAATGCAAAATATTTATTGCATACCTTTTCAAGTGTGATAACAAAATATATCTCAATTCTTCAGTTCACTTTTGATCAGAGATAAGATTTCAAAAAAGTAATTACTTTTCTTAAAGTAATTTACTTTTCAATAACAACAAAAGTTGGAGAGGAACACAAGAATATCGAGGAGAATTATCCCCCTACTATTTTACATCATGGCATTTGACCCTTGCTGCTGGATCTCTTTCTTATTAGATGGTGGTTAGTTAATTTTTATTATGGGTTAGATTTGATTGTTTTAAAATTGGTTGATTTTTATTATCTTCAAATCCTCTTAGATCATGGACCTTTAACATTAAACTGGAGTTTGAGAGTATTTGGGAGAATTGCAAAAATATTGCGTCTTTCACATAACATACTGCCTCTTCAGTCCATCCTCTAGCGGGCTTTCAGTCTGGCAGGAATATGCCAGTTGGGGCCCTACTTTGATAAGGAGGAATGTGTTCTCTCAATAAAGAGAGTTGCACTGAGGCAGTTACCTCTTTTGTATACAGGCTAATGTAGGGGAAGGAATAGGAGGCTGGTTTCTACTGATTTTCTTCTTCATCTGTTTCTGGTGAACTGGAATTTATTAACTCCATCTTTCAGAAGATGATTTTCTTTTTTCTTAATTCTCTCCTTTCTTCTTTAACCTGATTCTTTGTATTTATTGGTTATAACTACAACCATTAATATTAAATATGTTAAAAGCCCTGAAAAGGGCATCACAACAGAGAATAATGGCATCATTCTTCAGATCAGGCATGAATTCCTGCTTGATCTTCTGCTGTTATTTTCTTCATTTGAGGATGAGAGAATAAGTTTAATGAACAGAAAAACATGTTATAAACACTTTTAACTGAGGTTATGTTTTAACATAAGGTTAGGTTAAATTAAAAAAATATATGAACAATCAGTGCTAGTAATAAGCTTGAGAAAACATTTTTTTTAATGATTTTAGATCTACAAAACAATATAGATTTTCCACTAGATTTATTTTTAGCAAAATTGACATAAATTTCTTCTAACCACTTTGTGAAGAGTCACATGTTTGTTCTGTAACCAGCAGAAAGTGATTGATGCATATTACTGTGGTTATTTCCCAGATGTGCAGTAATAAAAATCACTTGAATAATCCATCACTGGATAAACTTTTCTTATGAAGTGGTTCAATAGGCCTTTTCCTCAAATTGAGAGAAGTTATTTAAAAAAAAGAAAAGTAAATAACTTCTAGTATTTTACCATACAAGTTTTTTTTTGCTTTTTTTGAATGAGAAAAATAACAAAACATTTTGTATATTTATAATAATTGATTTGTTTGCATATTTTTATTTAAATTTTGACTGAGAATTTATTTTGAAATATCTATTACTGCTAAACAACAATATTAATAGATTTTTAAAAATATAGATATAAGCGCTTGTTACAGATGAAATACAAATAATACACTAAGTGATTACTATTAAATAAAATTTCTTTGAGGAAATTTCACAATTTCATTTATAAAAATTAAAATGTGTTGATAAATTTAAATTTTAAAAATGCATTTAAATAAGTAATAATTCTCCATTAAAATTTTTATCTGATTTAATTTTTTGTTAAAATGATTCGTTTTGTATCATTTCATTGCTGATTGTTATGGGAAACAAAATTTATTTATATTCTACTTATAGTAAGAAACGTGCGATTATATTACTAATGATACTAATAGTTTGGGTTCATATCACAGTCAAGTTTGACATTTTTTAAACACTATAAAATTCATCAATTGCAAAGTGATTAAAACTTATTATTACTAAAGGAAATTAAATGCAGGAGTATTCTCTTCCTCTCTTTTCAACAGCCATCTTGCCGATTGGCCACTTTTTATGGAACCAAAAAAACTCTTAAAAACAGATTGATCTGACTTTTAAGTTATATGAATTTTGTATTGTCAATCTGGGTTTCAGTTTTCTTATTCTCAACATGTTAGCAGTATCATATATTTTTGATTTATGGAAACCGTAATATTGACAGATTTCTAAGAGAGGGAGCATATAAACAGATTTATAAATTGAAGTGAAGGAATCTAGTCTTCAGAGAGAGGATAAAAAATAGAGTATTTTTCCTTCCCACTTCAATAAGTTAAGAGTAAAAATAATTGTAATATTATTATTTAAAAAGAAATAATCATGTATAGTAACTGAAGAATGATAGCAATAAAGAATCGAATGACAATAATTGAAAAATGCTGTGTCGACAGAACCTGTTCTTAGATGCTGGACAAGGACTTTAAGTTCCTAGTAGCTTAGTCGCTTTAACTTCCTTGTAGTTCTTTGATAGCCTATGATTTAATTTAATTATTATTTTAAATTAAAATATAAAACAATTATTTAGTGTATATTTGTAAAATATTATATTTATTCCAATTTTAAAACTGCTAACCTTTGCTGCTGATCCTGCTCATTGACCTAGTTCATATTTTTGAGTTACAGAAGGCCAAGTTGGAGTTACATATTAAGTAAAAATCTTTAGTAATGATAAATCTTTTACGTTTTACCGCTCTATGTCAGTAGTATACTCAATATTAAATGAATCAGATTACTGAATAAACAGAATAAATAGTATGTAATGTAGTGTCAGTTCTTTTTCCATCATCAGAAGAGACTGTCAACATTATAAATAACTAATTTCTGGTGGATTCACATTTTTACACTGATATTGTGAAAGTTAAATGGACTTCTTACCTCTAAATTTTTAAATTCAGATTTAAAAGAAAATACATGTATCAATGCTCATTAAACGTGGGCAAGGCCTAATTAAAAGTTCAATGGTTAGTTTAGAAAAGTGTTAAAATTTTATTTGGTCATCAATAATCGTTTTATTGTTAAATTTTTTGGTGTATATTTTCAAATTTAAGGAATTTAAATTTGTTACTATTGACGTCCAATACTGATTTGTTTTCTATACTTAAAAATATGTATTTTTTACCTAAAGTGCTGTGTATAAACTTTTTTAAATGGTATCAATACTTAAGTACGAGTAAAAACAAAAAATTTAGATTTTTAGAATGTTTTCACTGCACAGATACAATAAATAGGAACATAATTATATGTTGCACATTAGGAAAAGAATTGTTTCAATTGTAGGAATTAATTACGAGCATATGAAGTTTAAATTCCTTACACTTCAAAAAATGCACATAATAAAAATATAATTGATGAAAAAAAGTTGAAATATGATTTTTAACATTGAAAACAATACAATTAATTTAAATCATTAAAAATGCATATTTTAATAACATATTCAAATGTGATATTAAAGCAATAATTTTATTATGTATTATTGTAATAGCAACAGAATAGTTCATTTTATCTTAACTTCTGAAATAATGAACATACATTTTTATAATTTAATGTTCTAAATTATATTCTTAATCGTTTAAAAAAAATAAAGAAAAATATGTTTTGATGAAGCAGAGATAGTACTAAAAATAATGAATAAAAAGAGTAAGAGATAAAAAATAAATTATAATAAGTAATATTTTGAAAATCTATTTCTGATGAAAAAAGGAAGTAGTTATTTGCTCATGAATTGATTAGAGAGAGTTAATGAAGAAAATGTATTTATAAATATTAAAAGAAATCATATTAATGAGTATCATTATGGAAAAAAGTTAATTAATTATGAGTTATTAAAAACCTTTACTTTCCATGAAATCAAATAATATAATAATCATATAATCAAATAATATAATATGCATTTTTAAAAATCTAATAAAATGAACCAACAGACATTTAGTGTAACAAATATTTGAATGAACATGTTGAATATTATGACATATCTGTGCTAGATGGTCAATGATTCAAGGACGAACAAACAATCATAAGCAACTATGATATTATGTAATCGTATTCATTATGGATAAGATCAAATAGTGCCATGCAAAAATTATATTTCCAGCATGTAGTTATATACATATACTTTAAGTATAGCAAACATTTTAGAACAGTGATATAGTTCTGATAATAAAACTTTGGTTTTGAAAAATATTAAGTATTTAGTTAACTACATACAAGTCACAAAATGGATTTAGTGAAAAAAAATTGTTTTTATTTTAATTTGATAACAAAACAATATTTATTTAATTTTAAAGCGATTGAAAAATAAATTAAATAATTTTTATTCAGTGTAACATTCACTTAAATAAGTTTGCTTAATGTAATTATTTATATTCTGTCATACATCTGATCAAAAATAAGTGAGTAATGATATAAGTGTTTGAATTCAAATTTATTATTATTATTATTATGCTTTTACGGCCAACATGGGACCACTTAAGTCAATTTTAGTTGGATCTTTTCTGAGAAAAGCATGTTATTTTACTCTTTCAAGCTGCCCAGTATTTCTTCATCCGTTCAGATCTTGCTTTCTTTTCTTCATCCGTAAACACCCTCTTCGTTGTATTTTGTCGTTTGTCTGTCTTTTGTTTAAATCTAATGCTTTTATCTTTTAGCTTTGTAATTTTTCCAGTTTTATTCTGTAGGTCAGTCAATTTTATATAATAGTAAAAAAAAAAAAATTACGTTTTAATAGAGTATATCTTCATAAGGTAATAATTAATGACTGCAGTGGTTCACTAATATTAGATAGATTTCATCAGAAAGCTACCTATTGTAATGGGTACCATGAATCAACTTCCGGAAAATTTTGGCACATCTTCGTATTTCACATCTCCCCAGACCCTAAAACCACTGTCAGCTCAAAAGTTTATATATACATATCTATATATTTCACTTTCTTGTGAACAAGAGTACTGCTATAATTTTGGGCCAATCACTTTCAAATTATTCCTTAACATTAACTCAATCCAAAATTTCGGTCAAGTTCGTTAATGGGCAAAATCAAACCATTGGGGGGGAAATGGAGTGACTTGAAAAATAGAATATTGCTATAACTTTCATATTAAGAAAAATATTGAATTCGTTTAAAGTTCCTACTATTATTTGGAAAAAGGCCTAAAACTTATCTAAGTAAAGGTTTTTGATATCAGCAGCCGTTGGCTAAGAGGGTGGAAAAAATGGGGTTTTGAAGACAAAAAAAAATCGTACCTCCGTTAATAGGCTCAGTATCAAATCGGTTTCAAGTGGTTGTTAGTTCTCTAAACATTACCTAAAACATGTGTCTGTAGCAAGTTTTGATATGACCAACCCCTACGGCAAGGGATGACCAAAATTTTTCTGGAATTGTAAGATGGTGCTTATAATATGCTAAACATGTGAAACATTTTTCACATGCAACTACTTACTGTCGTATTGAGTAAATTTAAAGTTTTTCTTAACTTTAAGGTGGACATTTTTTTAATCCCCTAATTAGCACCAGTGAAATCTATGCCTTCTGAAGTGCAGAAAGGGATTTTTTTATTTTAATTTATTAAATTGCAGCTTTAAAACAGCTGTCAGAGATAATAATCTATTATATTCATTAAAAAAAACAATTTTATAATTTTTTATCATATCTCTCAACTAATTAATTATCTCCAAAAAATTTTAATCTACTCAAGTATCACATAAACCTTCAGTATCAGATATTGATATGGTAAAACAATTTTAATGTTCGAGATTAATTAATGATATGAAAATAACCAATAAATTGTGATAACTCACATCATAAATGAGTATTAAAAAAGAAACTTTAAGAATTTAAAAATTAAAAGAATGCTTTTTTTATAATAATTTTGAAATATCTGTCACCAACTGTTAATTAAGAAAGTGCTCAAATATTAGATTTTTCAAACTTTTCCCTAATATTATAATGTTAAAAAATATCTCAGAGATGAATACTAGTTTAAGTGTAGAGTTAACATCCATTTTATGAGAAATAAAAGTTAGGGAATTGTACTAAAGGAGCTACTATTCTTAAAATTAATATATATATTTTTTTGAGATTGACTCACATAGCTCTTTCCGTAGAGTGAACTTCAGGCTACTTTTATAGAGTATACTGAAGCTTTCGAATATAAAATGATATTATAACCTTTATGATGTATTTTTTTTAATTAAATTTTTATGACAATAAAAATAATATTAATGTGATTGAGTACCTGACAATAGCAAACGATCTTGGAATATTACAGAAAGCATTATTTTCCATAAAGAACCTCATTTATAACTTAAATATACTGGTAGCAGATAAATATAATTCAATGAAATCTAAGTATCTTTTCCCATTTCAAGTAAACTGATTGTTAATCGCTATTCAATTCAAAGAGTTTTTTATAACTGGTCTGTAATACATCTTTAGTTAGGAAGGTTCATTACAAAAGGTAGAAGTAAAATCCTGGCTGATGTGATGAAATTTTTCCATTTGGTGATAGATGTATCAAAAAGAGTAATTTAAAAAAAAAATTAGCCCATTTAAATAACAACGTAAATAAGAAAACCATAAATATTAGGAAAAATGTCCAACTGAGAGCTGGCCATTATGACAGGAAAAAGGCTTTCAGTATGTTATTGAAGCTGCTTCAATCAATTCAAGTGAAATGATTTCAGAACAAGGTGAAAATGTTTAAAATATAATACATTAATTGTTGAAGTTGAAGAAGAAGAGTAAGAAGAGAATATCTGTAGATAAAATAAAAGATTATTTTTTATTTATCTAAGCAACTAGAGGCTAAGGTCCAGTTACAATTGGAAAAAGCAATTGTGCTTTTTTTATGGATGGAAAATGAATTTTGTAGCACATAACAAATTGTATACTTAATGGGATTCAGATCTAGATCCTTCTGGATGAAAGGAACTGATACTACCACAATTAGGACAGGTATTCCACAATGGGTAATGGAATACCTTCTGCCATAAAATTACCACAAAGTACGTACCTTTTAGTCATCCACTCAGTAATGTCTGTTGTTTCATTCCAACACTGAAAATGTACTTCATCACCTCCCATATGAAACAAAGTATCAACATCAAAAACATCAAATATATCTTGATAAAGGTCATTTAGAACACGCGAATATAACATATCTATTGTTGGATTTAGTTGTCCACACGGTGGTTCAACGCAATATTGATTCCACGGTTGCTTATTAAAACATACAACCATTTCAGGATATGTCCATTGCCAGCCTTCTCCAACATGTGCTGGTGCATCAAATTCTGGAATTACTTTTACACCTTTTACTTTTGCATACTCCACAATTTCTCTTATATCTGATGCTCTATAAATCTTTAAAAAAATATACATATATATTTATACACGTAAAAAAATAAATACAAATGCTAATAACTATCAGTGGGTTATATCTATAACTTTCCGTCTATTCATGAAAATGCTATGAATTACAAAATATAGTAATTAATTTTGCAATGAAAATGATAATATTTTTTTTTTCTTTTAACCAGTTAAAGATTTCACATTAATAATTGTAATTAAAAAAGCTAAAATAATAAACAATGTTGCTATAGGTTAAATATATTCTTAAAAAATAAATAAAATTGTGTAATGAGAAGGAATTTGAAAGCAATTCATGTATTCAATACAATTCACTATGACTTCGTTTCAGTGGATTATCATTGTTAATAATATAGAAGTGAAATAGAGATATTAGTAAAAAGTGTATGTTTAAAAATTGAAAAATAAGATTATTATATATTATACTAAGAGTGGCTATAAATCATTCCTAGTTTAACATTTTAGGTTCCTGAATAAAATGGAAACTTTATTGCAATAGCTTGATTGTTTTATAAATTAAAAACATTCTAGGAAAGAGAATCCTGGGAATTTAGGATTTGAAATAATAAAAATATATAATAATATGACTATAGTTCAAATGTTGCTGAAGCTAAAATTACTTTAATTAAAGTAGTTATTAATGCTTAGAAACAAATAATGAATTTAATATTATGCAAATGTTCCTAAATCAAATATTAGTAATTTGCTTGATTTTATTTTTTTTTTATTGATGAGAGATATGGAGATTATTGAAATTAATTGGATTATTGGATTATTTGGATTATATTGGATTATTATGCAGATTATTGGAGATTATTTTGAATATTTCAAAGACAGAAATATTCAAAATTTGGACATAGAGAAAATTATTGGAAATTAACTTGACAGATGAAAAGAGAAATACGGAGAAATTATTCCTTTTTTGAATCCCTGTTATAAGGAGATGATACTTGGTCTGTTTATTTCTCACTAACGTGCAACTAACTGATATAAATTTCTTACATGTTTTCCATATCATTATAATTTGTATATAGAAATGTTTAGTCAATTAAAAACATTTTAATAATCTTTATAAAAAATAATTATTGAAATAATTTGTAGATTTTTTGCAGAAAAAATTGATGTCAAAAACTGTGATGGCAAGTATTTTTTTTTATACTTTCCACATGTTTTTGTAGTAACCTTTTTTCTGGTGCAATATTGGTAAATAATATTAATTCTGTTTGAAATAGTTATTTTACAGAATAATCTAGCAACAATAAGTTTTAAAATTAACAATTATATTCTAACAGCAGACAAATCACATTAGTGTACACAAAAATTCACATAAGTACATGTCAAAGTTATTATGATGAAAACAACTCTTTATTAAAAGGGATTTACATAACAATCTACTATAATAAAGTTTTATTTAATTAACAAACTCTTTAATTATAACTTCTTATTTTACATCATACATAAAGATGTGATCTAAACCAAAATCATGTATTTTGTTATATTTATTTCTCAGCGTAAACTTATAGCATTCAGTTTAAAATAACATACATGTCAAATTATTTGGTAATACAAGTGGTTACAAGTTTTGGAAAACAATTTGGTTACAAGTGGTTTAGAAATAGGTGTGCCATGTACAGCTTTTCAATAGTAAGAAGATAGAATGTAAAAGAGAAATGGATTTTACAATGAGAAAATGTCTAAAAACTAGACAGTTCAGATATTATAAAATTATAGTTCAAAGAAAGAAGTGTTGGAAGGTACTAAAAAAGAAGCAACAGAATGGATTAAAGGTTAGACAATTTTTTATAGGGATGATGAAAATCAGAAAGGTAACAAAAATATGCTGGAGTGTAGAGAAAGACAAAACGCTGAGAAAACTAGAAAAGAATCCATCAAAAAGGACATAAAAAATGTTTGAGAGTAACTTATAATGTTAATCAAACAATAATGATTTTACAATTCTAATTCATATTAGTACCTAACATAACAACAAATTTTACATCTTTTATTGTAGGAAAAAATTTGCTTAATTTTTCTGCCTTCTACTTCTAATTACTGGTAGGTTGTTAAGCGAGCAGTTAAACTAATTTCATAAAAAATTTACATTCAAATAAAGAACTCAAATTTATGGGTTGCTCTTTCATATCAAGCAAACTACCACTGTTCCAAACTGTTATACTACCAGGCACATATTTCTTCATAACTAGTTAATTACACAATTATGAAAGATGAATTATAATAATTTATAGAATAAAAACATATTACTAGTTGCAGTAAGTTTTTTAAAATACAGAAAATTTTTGTGACATGGATATTTTATCTTTTGTTCTCTCTTCATCAATACCATCTCAATGAATGGAAAACTTGATTTGGAAAATTTTGATGTTTTCCAACATCTGTAGTTTTCATAGCTCCTTCCTCTTTTCAGTCATCTTTTTCTCTTACATCTATCCCGGGTTTGAATCCTGGTCAGACATGGCATTTTCACGTGCTACAAAAATTGCCATTCCATCTCATCCTCTGAAGCAGTACCTAACAATGGTAATGCCAGAGGCTAAAAGTAATATAGTTTCTTAACCAATGATCTGAAACAACTGTTCATGAGAATGACAACAGAGAGTTTTGCTCAAAAACCAAAAATATTATTTATAACCAAATCAAATACTCCAATCAAATGAAATAATGCATATATATATATATATCTCCATTAATAAAATATATATAGTTTTTATCTTGTTGTAGGTTACATATAATAAAATAGAGAAAACAAAAGCAATTACCTTGTCTCTGCTGTATGCTCCATATCGTGCAAATTCTGGCATGCTTGGTGGTTCAAATGGAAAACTATGTGTATCTGTTATATGCCAATGAAACATATTTAATTTATTAGCAGCCATACCATCTAATGTTCTTTTTAGTGAATTTAATGATATGAAATTTCTTGATGTATCCAATGTTAATCCTCTATAAGGATAAGCTGGTTTATCGGTAATAGTTATTTTTTGTGGTATAACCATATTTCCTTTAACTTCATCATACACAATTAATTGTTTTAGAGTTTCTAATGCATGTCGCACACCAAAGTACGTGTCAGCTTTAACATGAGTCATAACCTGTAAAAAATAAATACATAAAATTAGTGAATTATATTGAAAAAGGTATTGTATTAAAAAAAAAAAAAAAACATTTAAAAGTTGTATTATAAATAACTGTTAATGTATATCTGTTAATAAATATCCTATTTAATGTATTTGCAGTAGTAATCTTATAAATCAAGGCTCAATAATTCTAGTACATCAATTACCAAAGATACAAATCATACATTTATTAATTTACAGTTAAAAAAAAAATAATAATTTAAAAAAATATTTTTTTCACAATCTGGAGTTGTTTTTTATGATTAATTCAACATATAAGCTTGGAGTTTGTGTGAATGTGCACAGGGTGAGAATATAATGCACAATTTTATAGTGGATGGCAAAGTACCAGTCCTGACTAATTAAATGTAAATAAGATTTTCAAAAATGGCTTATTTGCTAAGACTCTGCCAAGAAAATTGGCATGGGACTTTCGGGGGAAAAGTTTAAGATGGCATGAATACTGTGGCATGAAGGTCAGCAAGGCTGAAAATAAATTGAAAAATTTATTTTACAATTAAAAAAATAAATTGAGAAACAGTATATCAGAATATATTTTTTAGCAAATTGACTTTTGTAGGGTTTTTCTTTATTTTTATATTTATTTTAACTATAATTTGAATGAATCACTAAATGATTAAAATAAAAAGTATATGAGGATGGAGGTTGAGATGTATGTAATTTTTGTAACTATATTTTCTTATTTCTAGATGATCTTGTATTTACAACAGCTGATAAATACAAATATTTTAATAAAATAAAATTGATGGAAACTTTAGAAAAGGAATTTTAAAAAATATTTTAGAAATACGTAATACTTATAAATAGGTAAAGGCAGACAACTTTGTAAATAGTATGAGAAATAACAAAACTAGGCAAAGAATATAAATATCTAGGGATCATCTTGTGGGTTAAGATTAACAGTGAAAAGAAAAATATTAAGTAGGCGTGTTAAAAGAATTGGTGGTAATATAATTGTTAAATTTAATTTTATGGTCAAAATAAATAAAAATTAGACAAAATTTGGGTTGGAATATTATTATGTACCCAAATGTGTGTTGAGAGATAAAAGAAGGATACAATTGCAATTGTACAATTGCACAGTATTGAAATTAGAAAAAGTTAGAAATGACGGAATTAAGATAAAAGTGCATAAAATCGATAAATGTAATGGTCTGTTGATGATGTAATGGGCACAATAAAAGAAAAATATTTGCGTGAAGGTAAGACATAGTTAGGATAAGGTGATAGAACCCACCGGGTTGGTCTAGTGGTGAACGCGTCTTCCCAAATCAGCTGATTTGGAAGTCGAGAGTTCAAGCGTTCAAGTCCTAGTAAAGCCAGTTATTTTTACACGAATTTGAATACTAGATCGTGGATATCGGTGTTCTTTGGTGGTTGGGTTTCAATTAACAACACATCTCAGGAATGGTCGAACTGAGAATGTACAAGACTACACTTCATTTACACTCATACATATCCTCATTCATCCTCTGAAGTATTTTCTCAACCATAGTTACCGGAGGCTAAACTGGAAAAAGAAAGAAAAGGATAAGGCGATAGAAAAACTGCACTTATTGTAGGTATAAGTTGTACAGCAAATAATTCTAAAAGAGTGTATACCCTTGGTTGCTAGGAAATGCAGTGAGGCAATGGGTGACAAGAAGGGCAGCAGCTTTATTTACAGTAAATTTATTTAAAATATTTTTAATTTAAATATTAAAATAGTATTTTAATAAATAAATAATAAACCAAATTGACAAATTTATATGAATAATTCTAAGAATACTAGTTATTTTTTTGACACATATTTCTGAAATTTATCTAAATCCATAATAATAAATAGATAAGAAAATGCATCTTGGCACACAAAAAAAATAAATTTTAAAATTAATCTTTCCAGTTACTGATTTTCATATTTTATCTAGTTTAAGTACTTTTGCATAAAACTTAGCTTCTTCAGATTGGATTTAAAAAATAATGAAAACATTAAAATAATAAAATGGAAGAAAAATTCTGTTATATTCTACCATTAAAACAAAGTTAACTGTTCTATTATTATTACAAGTGAAGTATGAAACTATTGTTTTGTATTATCAAATTTAATTTTATTTTAAAATAATTTACACTAAATGTATTAAATTTCTAAGTTAATCATTATGTTCAAATTTGCTTATTCATCAATATTTTCATTACTTTACATATTGTGTATTTCTTTTTGAGTATAATGTATTTAAATTTAATACCACTGATTTTTAATACCAACATGTTTTCTGTGTTTGGAAATATGTGTTTATTTTTTATAATAAGATTACATTATATTATTTTTCAAAAATGCTGCATCTGAATTTTTCA
Source organism: Lycorma delicatula (assembly GCF_047948215.1). Classification (NCBI taxonomy): domain Eukaryota; kingdom Metazoa; phylum Arthropoda; class Insecta; order Hemiptera; family Fulgoridae; genus Lycorma; species Lycorma delicatula. The sequence continues at coordinate 27,450,436 of NC_134465.1, read as the reverse complement.
ATTTATTTAGTCATTAGGAGAAATTACACAAACAAATTAATATACAGTTTGAATATAAAATATTATATTAATATGATGAATTTTAGTGGTAGTATTATTCTCAATTTACGATATACAGTGAAACTGAGTACTCAATTTCAGCTTTACTTTAAATTGTCCAGATTTAACAAAATTTAATTTGGTGAATCTAAATTGGGGAATTAACTGAGAACTGTGGCTATACATTCTATTTCTAAATTACATAAAATAAGTTCATTTATTTAGCTAATATATAGTTACATGTAACATATTTACTGTGAACTGCAAAAAATTACTTTTGCATTTAGTCAATTATTAATCCATCACATTAACTAGTGAACCTGTGAGAGAGGATCTTCAGCTTTCATTCACAAGGCCCCCTCAATACTACCTACAGCCACCATTCTGTTTTTTAGTTCAGATTAAAAACACATACTGGTCTGATAGTCCATGTTTTTTTACAGATACTCCATAAAAAAGGGATGCTTCTACTACAGGCTCATAAATAAGTGAGCAATATCTTATATATCTTTTGTTACAGAATCAATTTTATATGATTGATCTAATTATATATATATATATATATATATATATATATATATATATATATATATAAATAGTAATATATATAGGAATATTTACTAGATAATAAATAATAATAATAGTGCTTATTTATTGTCAATTGAAAATTACATATACAATTCTATTCAACCTATTTATCCTTGACGCAGGTAGCAAAAGAAACCTTTAGTGCTTCCTGCGAGTACCATTATACCATTATTTTTTTTTTGTCTTCAGTCATTTGACTGGTTTGTTGCAGCTCTCCAAGATTCCCTATCTAGTGCTAGTTGTTTCATTTCAGTATACCCTCTACATCCTATATCCCTAACAATTTGTTTTGCATATTCCAAACGTTCCCTGCCTGCACAATTTTTTCCTTCTACCTGTCCCTCCAATATTAAAATAACTATTCCTGGATGCCTTAATATGTGGCCTATAAGTCTGTTTCTTCTTTTAACTATTGTTCCAAATGCTTCTTTCTTCATCGATTTGCCGCAACACCTCTTCATTTGTCACTTTATCCACCTGTCTGATTTTTAAAATTCTCTTGTAGCATCACATTTCAAAAGCTTCTAATCTTTTCTTCTCAGGTACTCTGATCGTCCAAGTTTCACTTCCATATAACGCTACGCTCCAAACATATACTTTCAAAAATTTTTCCTAACATTTAAATTAATTTTTGATGTAAACTAATTATATTTCTGATTGAAGGTTCGTTTCACCTGTGCTATTCAGCATTTTATATCGCTTCTGCTTCGTCCAGCTTTAGTAATTCTACTTCGCAAATAACAAAATTCTTCTACCTCCATAATCTTTTCTCTTCCTATTTTTACATGCAGTGGTCCATCTTTGTTATTTCTACTACTTTTATTTTGTTCATGTTTATTTTCATGCGGTAGTTCTTGTGTAGGACGTCATCCATGCTGTTCATTGTTTCTTCTAAATCCTTTTTACTGTCAGCTAGAATTACTATATCATCAGCAAATCGTACCATCTTTATCTTTTCACCTTGTACCGTTACTCCGGATCTAAATTGTTCTTTAAAATCATTAACTGCTAGTTCTATGTAAAGATTAAAAAGTAACGACTGCCTTTCTTATTACAGCTTCTTTCTGATGTTCTTCAATTATTATTACTGCTGCTGTAAATGTTAGCAATCGTTCTTCTAATTTGAACCCTAATTTTTTTAAATGCTGAAGATTTTATTCCAGTCTATGTTATCGAATGCATTTTCTAGGTCTATAAATGCCAAGTATGTTGGTTTGTTTTTCTTTCATTTTCCTTCTACTATTAATCTGAGGCTTAAAATTGCTTCCCTTGTCCCTATACTTTTTCTGAAACCAAATTGGTCTTTTCCTAATACTTCTTCTACTCTCCTCTCAATTCTTCTGTACAGAATTCTATTTAAAATTTTTGATTCATGGCCAGTTAAGCTAATTATTCTGTATTCTTCACATTTATCTGCTCCTGCTTTCTTTGTAATCATGACTATAACACTCTTTTTGAAGTCTGATAAAAACTTCCCCTTTTTCATAAATATTACACACCAGTTTGTATAATCTATCAATCGCTTCCTCACCTGCATTGTGCAATAATTCTACAGGTATTCCATTTATTCCAGGAGCCAGGAGTCTATTCCTTTCTGCCATTCAAATGCTCTCTTAAATTCAGATCTCAGTATTGTTTCTTCCCTTTCATCCTCTTTGACTTCCTCTTCTTCCTCTACAACACACCATTTTCTAATTCATTTCCTCCATATTACTCTTCAATATATTCCACCTATTGACTTTGCCTTTCGTATTATAAATCGGTGTATCATCTTTGTTTAACACAATATTAGATTTTAATTTAGGTACCCAAAACTTTCCTGTACACTCTATCTATTTTACCAATGTTCATTTCTCTTTCCACTTCTGAACACTTTTCTTTAATTCACTCTTCTTTCGCTAGTTTGCACTTCCTGTTTATAGTATTTCTTAATTGTGTATAGTTCCTTTTACTTTCTTCATCACTAGCATTCTTATATTTTCTATGTTCATCCATCAGCTGCAATATATCGTCTGAAATCCAAGGTTTTCTACCAGTTCTCTTTGTTCCGCCTAAGTTCGCTTCTGCTGATTTAAGAATTTCCTTTTTAACATTCTCACATTCTTCTGATGACTCCTTCCTTAGTAGTCCCCACACCCGGAGATCCGAACGGGGGAGGAGTTTACCTCCGGAATATTTTAACAAGGAAGGTGCTTCCATCATTGCTATATGAAAATTCAGAGAGCTACATTTTCTTGGAAAAAAAGCAGCTGTAGTAGTTTAACATTGCTTTCAACTGTGCAGTACTCAGAGGACTGAGTGATGTTGATATGGTCGTTTAAGTTGTTCTGACCTATGCCCTTAACAACTACTGAAAGAGCTGCTAAAATTTACTAAAGTTTTATTGGAGTGATATCTTTTCACAAAATTTTGCATTCGCTCTATTTCTTAAATCAAGGACTTAGAAACATCTTCAATCTGTTCATCAGTCTCTGAAAATAGTATTTTCTCTATCACCATATTTTACTGTGCATTAAGAAGCTGTTCCAGTGAATTCACTGTTGAATCTTTTGCAGTGAATTCACTGTTTTGGTCTTTCACTAGCTTCTCCACATCAACATTATCAAATTTTAATCCAGTCCTATTATCTATAAATCCAATATCATTGGCAATATCAACAGACTTAGTCTCATACCAGATACACAGTCTGGCTACAATTTTCTCCACGCTTATATCAAGAAGTTCTGTGAACCGCTATCCTTCAGATTTTATCAATAAAAGATAAACAATGAAGGATATTCAAATGTTTTTCCAGAATTTTCTGAGAGTTAAATCTGTGTCAGAGGTTACCTCTACTTAGGGAGTAGGAATTTCACTGTGATAAAAAACTAAATTCCAGAACTGACTTGTCTTGCAAAGCTGGAGGATGAGCAGGAGCATTGTCCATCACAGTAAGGTATTATTTTTAAGTCAGTTCGTTTTCTTGGATGTATTTTCTATGGCTTGGAGTAAAGGTTTCATGGATCCACTCAATGAACAATTGCTTGGTTACCTAAACCTTACTATTAGTCCTCCTCATAACAGACAGTTTAGTTTTCATTATACTATTTTTATTAAACAATTTTGGATTCTCAGTGTAGTAGACAAAAAATGGCTTGACTTTGAAGTCCCCACTTGCATTTTCACATTGCGAAAGAGTTGGTCATTGACTAATCTCCTGGCAAAATCTTTTTTTTCTGAGTGTTGAAGGTCCAATTTGGTAATTTTTCCAAATAGACCAGTTTCATCACAAATGGATAATTTCTGGAGAAGACAGATCTCTCATATATTACATGTTCATTAAATTGTTACACATATTTCTTAGCAGCTTCTAGGTCTGAGACTGCAGGCTCTCTAAGCCTAATTCCATTATGTATTCTAGTTCCCTGGAACTGGAATTCAGAGGAATTCTTCCTCTGTGGCAGCAATTGCTGTTTTGATAGATGGCTTTCTAGATCGAAAGCGACCACGATTGGATCCTCAATGTCCTCATGTATTGGTAGGTTTCGATTGTCCAAAATCTTCTTGTACTCTCTTATAAGAGCATTTATATGGCACAGATTTGGGAGTGATATGTGGCTTAATACTAGGAGCCATTCCACAGGAGTAGACCTGATAACCCCGGCAATCATTCTCATAGTGTTATTGAGTTAAGCATCAATTCTATGAACATGAAGGCTGTTAAGCCACACTGACACATAATATTGCGCACCTGAGAATATTATTACAATTGACACACATACACACACACACACACACACACACACACACACTCGATCTACACCATATGTTCATCTAATTATAAATTTATCTAAATAGATTCATATTTAAATCTTTCTTGGAGTTCATGATCAAAAAGTCATTCAGATCAAATCAGCGGTTTCTGAGTTTTAAGTACCTGATGTTACATAAAAATTAATATTTTGTTTATTTATATACAATGCATAGTTATCTGTGCATAGATTACAACATAATAAGCTATAAACATTAAGAAAAATGCAATCTACTTATTATATTACGTCATAAATATTGACGGATAAACATTACTGAATATAAATCTGATCTTTTGAAAAAAAAATAAAGGTAAAATGAGATAATGTATTAAAATATAATTTATGAATATACGTTTAATCAATATGAATCTGATATCTTTTGAAAAAATAAGATAAAAGGATAATGTATTAAAATATAATTTATATATATCTTTATCCGATATTAACAAGATCTTTTCTTATTTTATAACAAGAAAGTATGTTCTTTTTTAAATATATTGTTAAGCAGTCAAACTTTTTTAATAAACTCAACAATACTTTTTTTTTATACAAAATGTAAACTAAGTTAACTAAAGTGCATAAGACGAGTTTTTTTGTCGTAAAATATATGCATCTAAAGTTATTCGTTTTTAAAAGGAATAAGCTTCTTAACTGAGAAAAAAAGTCAAAAGAAATGTTTGAAGTATATAAAGTAAATCACTTTTCAGTTACTTTCTATTCTTCTACCTTAACATATAATAGGAAACGCGAAACTAGTTAAACTGTTTTGGTTTATATGCAAATATCTTTCCTTTTTCTCTACATCTGATATATTGCTAATTAAAAAAAAAAAAAAATAAATATAAAAAATAAACTTTTTTATATTAAAAAAACACAAATAAATTATTAGCATAAAGGAAGGTTTTTTAAAAATAGTAGTAATCCCTAATTTCATTTTGAGATTATAAGAACCATGCTGATTTAAATTTATCTTCAATTTAAAAATATATACTTTAATACCTCAGAAATCAGTATACTTAATTATTTAAATATTACTTAACAACACAGTATCTTTATATCCTTAAACCAGAATAACCCAACTTATTTTTCAAAATAGTTATATTTTGAAAAATAAGTTGAAATGTTCATAATAGTGTAGTTAGAATTCCAGTAAAAGGAGGTTTACCTGTTGGAATAATCACACACACACACACACACACACACACACACACACACACACACACACACACACACACACACACACACACACACACACACACACACACACACACACACACACACACACACACACACACACACGCGCGCACACACACACACACACACACACACACACACACACACACACACACGCACACACACACACACACACACACCCGCGCGCGAATATTATATACGGTTACACAACAGGTACCCGACGAAGAAGCGAGAAGGACTTTCTGCCTCTCCGTAAGGGGAAATAAGTTGAATTAAAAATTCGCATGAAGGCGCATACAACACCGCTTTGTCTCTACGTGTGACACAATTAGATGTGCTCCAAGCATATCACAACGTCTTCTGATGTGCTTGAAGGCGTCACTCGAGCTCTCAATGACAAGATCCAAGTGACGATCACATCCCTCAGGCCGGCCTTCGGCAATTTCCAGAAGGAAACCGTGGCGCTGCTCGTGGATACTGTTCGTAAGTTTCATTTCACGATATGAACAGGATCCGTATCGGGTGGGTCAGCTGCCAGACAGGAGGAGGGAGCGAAGCACTTTAGGTACTCAAATTCGGGCCACCTTTCATCTAAAGTGTAAGGGTCGGACCGCATGACCCCTTGTTTCAATATTGTTAAAGCCGGTCACAGGAGGTCCGAATGTAAAGAAGGACAAAGATGAGCGGTCTGTGAAGCTACAGAACTGGTACAAACAGTGATGAAAATCTGAAGCAAAAATATTAAAATAATTTTTTTAATCTAAATCAATTTATCTTTTTCGGAAGTGAATAATATTATTATAACAGAATAAAAAAAAAATTACAGTGGAAAATCAAAATCTTGTATGTCATTCTTATGTTTGTAAATACCAATTTGAAAGATTGCATAATCGAAAGATTCTACATCAAAAAGGTGATAAATTATAAAAAAATCAAGGTTCAATTTAACAACAATAATGAATGTTAAATTATTCAAGCGCTTTCGGATTTTATTTGTCCATCATCAGGAATAATCGATTAATTATAAAGTTTATAGTTATGCATTTAAATAGTAGAATAGAAATTAAAATGAAATACAATAAATGATTAAAATTTGTATATTCATAACAGTGGATTGTGAAGTATTAAAAGTAAAAAAGTCAGTCATACGTTAAGTAAAAAATCTTGCTTGTATACGTTTTCGCATTTTAGGCTATATATTTCTAGTTTCTCTAAATTAAATTTGTTATCATGTTTTATTGTTTTGGAAGGACTTTCATCATTTATATAATTTATTATTTTGCTGTTGGTTGTATACGCCGTTTTTAATTCAAATTTTAAAATATTTTATTAAATTTCCTATGGTTTATATTATATTCGATTTGGACATATTCAATAAATTAATATTAATAATCAAATTATATACAAACTAAAAAATAAAATATATATAAAAGACAAAATAAAACCGGGAAAAAATGTATTATGTATATATATATATATATATATATATTCTTTTATTTATTTATTGCTGTTTATTCATTTTTTAACGTATCTTTATGAATTGCGCCACTAGATAGCAGTATTTGATAGTACTAGGTAGCGTACAAAAACTTGATAATGTACTTGAAATAATATAATTTAAAAGAAAATATTTTACAGCTTGTTTTAATAGTAAATGCTCTTATGTAAATGAAAGTACTAAAAATGAAACAATTTTTTTAATTCCCATCACTTTAAAAAAAAAATAAAAGTATTAATTTACAAGAGTTTACACGAGTTTTATTAAAAAAGGAATAAATAAATAAAAAAAAATTAGATTTTTTAAAATCGAATTTAACGATAAAAATCGAGGATTACACTTACAAAGTAATAATTAATACTATTTCATTAAAAAAGGAAAAATATGGTATGAAGTGAATGATATGACTATCAACAAAAAAAAATTAGCCGCGAAATTCAATTTGTTTGTTCTAGAAAGGCAATAAATTTTAATAATAAATATATAAGATAAGATAGTAATACATAAAAAAAGTAAGAAAATAACTTAACAAAATGCAAAGAAATAAAAAAAAAATTACATTGAAATTGTAAACCGTACGGTAAAATTCTCGCAGATATTTCTTCTGCTCAAAAAACAAAATTTTTTGTATAAATAGAACTGGTTTTAACAAAACGATACTGATATCGTAAAAGGTAAGACACTACATTTCTATTATAAAAAATCTGTTATTAATTTTGAATTTTGTTTAAAAAAAATACATGTTAAATATATGTAATAGACAATAGATATACAATAATACATAATAAACAATGTTTAAGCGTTCCATGTAATAAGCAAAAAAAAGGAAAAATTGTTACAAAACTCTTACCGGCCCGATTTCATTTATTAAACAACGAATAATACACATCACATTTACAGAAATAATACAATTCTTATGATTATTCATTGTTTAATAAATGAAATCGGGCCGGTAAGAGTTTTATAACAATTTTTTTCTTCTTATATGAAACGCTTAAACATTGTTTATTATCTATTATTGTATATTTATTGTGTATTACATATATTCAACATGTATTTTTTTAAAGAAAATTCTAAATTAATAACAGATTTTTTATAATAGAAGTGTAGTGTCTTACTTTTTTGATATTAGTCTCATTTTGTTAAAAACTGTTTTATTTTAGTACAGACATTTTTGTGCGGAAGAAATGATATCTACAAGACTATTACCGTACGGTTTACAATTTCATTGTAATTTTTTTGGATATATATAATAGTATATAAAAATAGGTATACAGCCTAAAATGCGAAAATTGCGATCTAAAATATATCGATATGACTAATCGTTCATTTTCAATTGAGAATAAAAGAACACATTAACTGCATAAATAAAGGAAATAAAGAACTGTCGAACTTTGCGAAACATATTTTAGAATACAATTATAATTACAATCCAAACGAATTTATTGATGTATTAGAATATACTAATAATTATCATTAAACTAATATTTTTGAAAAATTTTAATTTTTTTAAATAATAACAAAGTGATAAACGAACAAACTAGATTTGATAACGATATTCAATTCAACAAATCATAAACAATAATTAATTAATAGGTTGGCTAAACTGCTTTCTTTTATATTTCATAACAGTTTAGAATCTCTTACGAGCAAGCCTTTTTTATTCAACGTATGACGTTTTTAACTTAAATACTTCACAATCCACTGTTATGCATATACAAATTTTAATCATTTATTTTATTTCATTTTAATTTCTATTCTACTATTTAAATACATAACTGTAAATTTTATAATTAATCGATTATTCCACTTTTTTTTTGTCTTCAGTCATTTGACTGGTTTGATGCAGCTCTCCAAGATTCCTTATCTAGTGCTAGTCGTTTCATTTCAGTATACCCTCTACATCCTACATCCCTAACAATTTGTTTTACATATTCCAAACGTGGCCTGCCTACACAATTTTTCCCTTCTACCTGTCCTTCCAATATTAAAGCGACTATTCCAGGATGCCTTAGTAGGTGGCCTATAAGTCTGTCTCTTCTTTTAACTATATTTTTCTAAATGCTTCTTTCTTCATCTATTTGCCGCAATACCTCTTCATTTGTCACTTATTCCTGATGATGGACAAATAAAATCTGAAAGCGCTTGAATAATTTAACATTTACTATTGTTGGTAAGTCGAATCTTTATTGTTTTTATAGTTTATGTAACATACCAACGGTACTAAGAAAATTTAAGGTGTTAAAATTGTTCTTAAAAAATTATTAATTAGCTAAATTTTATAGTATCCAATGATTTTCTTCCGTTTTATTAAAAAGATGTTATTCTTTTACTATTAGAATAAGATAATAATGTTTTTTCAGTCAATGCGGGGATGAAATTTTTTTTACAATGGCTGTATTCTAGCAATATATAATATTTTTTAAGTATTTCCTCTACACAAAAATACGTGTATTATATCATAATAGTTTGGTTTGCTTGGCATTTCTCACGTCACTACCCTATTCGGTCACCCTAAAGCATAAGACCGAGTGTCTGTGCCACAAACGGCAACTGAGCCTTGAACAATTTAGCGACTAACATAGCTCCTAGAGCTTAAATAACAGCGTGAGCGGACTAAGCGTGATGCCATACACCATCGGCTTACGTATCCCTATCTTTTTCCTGTTTAGCCTCCGGTAATTACCGTTCAGATATTACTTCAGAGGATGATATGTATGAGTGTAAATGAAGTGTAGTCTTGTATAGTCTCAGTTCGACCATTCCTGAGATGTGTAGTTAATTGAAACCCAACCACCAAAGAACACCGGTTTCCACGATCTAGTACTCAAATCCGTATAAAAATAACTGCCTTTACTACGACTTGAACGCTGGAACTCTCGACTTCCAAATCGGCTAATTTGGGAAGACGCGTTCACCACTAGACCAACCCGGTGAGTTGGCTTACGTATCCCAACCGCTCACTCGTCATACATTTGCTAAAATGGAAAATGCGCACTCTATCAACTACTAAAAATATATATGACATCCATAATAAAATTTATTTCGTGCAGGCAGCAATTCGCTGCCACGTCTACGTTGCTAAATACTAGCAAATACCTGTCCGCCATTTTATAGCGTTTGGATCCATAATAATTCGCTGCCATACTTAGCGAAGCACATACCGTGCTTCCCACGGCAATGCGGTAAGAGTCTTTCCCTTAAGAAAACTCCCACACGGTCCGACAATTCGGTTCTCGCCACATTGACTCGCCGCTTGTGAGTGTCCCATTCTAGCCATTCTAGTTGTCATGCTTACATCGCGAGGCTCTGCAGCCTCTTCCGCAGGCTTCCGGCTGTTTATCATAGTAATGGCAATCCTTTAAATGAATTAAATCGGATTTAAAAAAAATTCTTATCACATCTAGAAGTTTAGCCTATTATCATCTCAGAAAAAACGTAAACAAATAACCAATAACGAATCACTAACAATAATTTTTAATTATTAAATTTGTAGTATTATTTTAATACTTATCACTGCGAGATGTTTAAAATAATTTAGTATGCAACTGTATTATGAAGTAATATTGTTTTATTAAGAAAGAAAATTAAATATTCCATTAACTTACCCCTTTTGTACTGTCATCATAAAATAAATTTATTGAATAACTTTCATCAGTTTCTAATTTTAAAGATGTATGTTCTGGATCTTTAAGAATGGCTAATATTGTTAAAGTTGTATGAAAATCCCTTACTTCTCCTTCTTTAGGTAGTTTCTTTAATAATGAATTTTTAAAATCATCTGCTAATTTTTTAAATATTGTTGCCGTTTCAACAGTGAACTCTGTAAAAAAATCAATTAAATACAAAGTATAAATCGTGTAAATAAAAATACATTTGATTGATAAATTACTTTGCAAGTTTGAAGGCGTACAAAAATTTCTTCAGAATATTTATAGAATCAGTTAAAGTGTAATTTTATAGTCGATTAATAATATACAGTAGAAGTCAGAATTTCTTACTCACTGAGTAGAAACATTATGTAAAGATGATGAATTGAAAGGGTAGATTAATTTACAGCTCTACAATATCTCCAAATTCTTTATCTATGACCGTAAGTGAAGATTAGAAGTAAAAAATACATTGATCGAGATGCTTTTAGTAAGAATAAAAACATTCAATATACCTGTGTGGGAATAAACTGAACAGGTCATTTGTATTACCTGGAATTCGATGGGTTATCCATGGTGTTATTCAACAGCACGCTCAGAAGAGCCAATAGGAAATAACTCAACTCCTCATCTTTCTCTAATAAGCCTGTTATGGGATACCTCAGGAATTGCTGTCATTTAAAAAAGTATTTAGAGGTAATTAATTATCTAGTTCGTAGATAAAATTATATCTTTTTTATTTATTTATTAGGTAAACATATATCTATCACAATACATTATGCAGTATCAACTGATGTTTTGCATAGAATTTTAACCTTTTACTTTTCTGGTATCATAGCTGTAGAGCTATAGTGCAAAAAGGATCAATAAAAAAATGAGGTACGAGTTATTTTTCATTTCTCACCTTTTTATGTCCTAGGATCCCCTCCAAAACAAAAACCCCATAAAAGAGGGGTAATGTTCATACGTATTGAAGTACAAGTGTTGGCAAGTTTGAAGCTTGAAAACTTTTAATTGGATAAACGAATTTTGATGACATTTGGCACGAAGTTTCGTCTTTTTAAAGCAAATTTTTGGTAAAAATGTAGGGTTAATATCTCCAAAGAGTGAAGGAAATTTTTTGGGAGAAAATTTTACAAATATAATTCCACTTTATACTAAGCTCTGTACATGAGTGCATATTACCATTTAAAAAAAATATTTGCTAAAAAATTCCCTTTTCAACAAATAACCGTAAAAACTTGTTTTTTTACTTATTGCATATTAGCAGACCCGGCAATGCTTCGCTATTGCTATATATATATATATATATATATAGAGAGAGAGAGAGAGTGTGAGTGAGGGGGAGAAAGAGAGTTTAAATGAACACAACTGAAAGTTTGATAAAAAACTGAACTTCACAAATTTTACCTTTCACTTATTCTCCTTCCCCTTTTCCCTTTCCCGTCACGATCAGAGGGTCATGGCTCGCTTCGTTCTCCCTTCCGGTTTTTCCCGTTTCCCTTTCCCTTACTTCCCTTTTCCCTTCCTCTTCCCCATTCCCCATTCCCCAATCTCCTTTACCCCATCCTATTTTCTTTTTTTCTTTTCCCGTTTTTCCTTTTCCCCATTTTCCCCTTCTTCCCTTTTTACCCTCTTCTCTCTTACCTTTTCGATTTTTCCCTATCTCCTTTTTCCGATTTTTCCCTTTCTCCCTTCTTCTCCGCGCGTAAATCGGTCCAGTAGTTATTTAGTTTTTAGCGGACACACAAATCGGAAACACTGCAATGGAATCGTGAAATATTTAATATATCGTAAGCTGCTTTTACGTCCAACAGATAGCGCTGTTAACAAGAAATTTAGTTTTTTATCAATTTGAACCCCTTGAAATCAAAATTTCGTAAAATCCTTTCTTACTGCACGCCTACTTATAGATACGAAGGTACCCTGAAAATTTCAAGTCTCTACCTATAATAGTTTTGGTTGTACGTTGATTAAGAGTCAGTGAATCAGTCAGGACATTCTCTTTTATATAAGATATATATATATATATATCTTATAGTATAGAATTTATTATTGTTATTTATTTAATTCAATTCATTTTAATCAGTTAATTTGGCACTATTCATAATTCCTTTCTGTTGTGTGCTAAACTTTCAACCACAAACATATTTACTACATTTTCTATTCATTCACTAATTTTTATTTCTTCATAGCTGCAGCCTTATATATATATATATATATATTTCTATTACTAAATTAACTTCATGTCTATTCATTAACTAAACCGTGCTTTCAACCTAATATATCTCAACAAGATTCTGCCAAAAAGGAAAAAGAAGTAATATATATATTTATATACATATAGCGTTTAATCAGGAAAGGACACTAAGCGAGAAGATATTTCAGGTTAAAAATAAGAAAAAAGTCGTAAATATAGATCTAAAAATACTTTGGTTTGAATCGGCTGCCAAAAGATTTCACCTTGAATTTTGTTCTGTAGGTAACGTAATGCAGTACTAAATTTTTTAGACACTGTGATCAAATATTAATGACCGAAATATCTTAGCTATCGAAATTATAAAAAAAATTCCTAAATCTGTATTTCAAATATTTTTTGAGAAAAGTCATATAAAATTTAAAAAAATTCTTGCCCAGTTTTCCGTGCAAGAAGACCGAATTTTTGTTATTTTATTTTGTATAACTATGTACGTAAGAAATATATAAAAACGCAAAACAACTATAACAAAAAATGCATGTCCATAAACACAAAAATAAGACATTATAACTCAGTTATCCAACCAGGGCAAGAAGATCTGAACCCTTAGAAATTACTGGCAAAAAAAAGATAAGCTGAAAAACAACAAATCAGCAACAAAAGAAAGAACTTGCAAAAAAAAATGAACTAAAGTGATCCATTATGGTCTTAAAAGTAAAAAAAAATTAACTGAAAAAAACTGAAGGAATTTTTTTATTATTTTTTTAATAATAAAATATATTTTTTGTTTGTAAGAAAATTAAATTATTATAATTGTAATTTGATGAAACAATTAAAAACACCTAATAAAAAAAAAATTATTACAAGAATTATTTTGTTAATAATTACAAAATAACGAGTAGCCCTTACACTCAAACTTCAAGTTTAAACTCATTATACTCACTGTATAAGCCCGTATGAAAAATACACATCAACACAGAAAAAATAACCTCAAATTGAGGTTATGTTATTTGTGATATACATAACCTAAAAATTGAGGTTATGTTGTCTATTGTCGAAATTAAATTGAGATAACTGAAGAACAACTACACCAATCTTCATCAAATTTTCTCATACGCATTCTCAGATGCACTACTATATTATATCTAAATTTCAATGAAATTAATGTAGTAGTAATTTTTGGAAAATTTCAAGCCACAAACTTTTGTACGTTAATGGTATTTTCGTAATCCTCTTACCTCAAAATATAAAGAAAATTCATTTTTACCCCCTCTCCCTATAACTCCATCAAAATAATACCTTAAATTAAGGTTATGTTGTCTGTTGACCAAATAAAATCTATGTTTCAAAAATTTCAAAACTACTTGATCAATTTCATTGAAATTTAGATGTACTGTAGTAATGTATCTGACGTTGTTCATTTGAAAATTTGATGAAGATTGGTTGAGTTGTTCTTTAGTTACCCTCAATTTAAGGTCAAAAACATTACTGTGTAGTGGTGCATTTTTCATTCACGTTTATGCAGTGAGCGAGTTGAAACTTGATGATTGTGTGTAGGGTCTACTCGTTAATCAAATGGTATGTAGTAAGTTGTACTTTGAAAATCAGAGCCTTTCTGACTACAAAATAGTGAGGACGTTGGAAATGAAAAGTCGGTTATCTTGCGCAGAACTGCGTAAGATTTTATTTTGCTTTTAAGTAAAATCTTTCAAACGTTTCTAGTATTTGTTTTATACTGACTTTATTTGCATAAATTTTATCATAATTAATTTCTCTATAAAACCTATTTCTTAATTTAAGCCAATTTATTTACCATTTAAGCCAAACATACAAAATCGTTTTTTTTTTTTGACTTGAATTTTGTGAGTTTTAAGTCACTTTTAAAAAAGAAATACTCATTAGGACTGCAGTTCTTAGATGTTTTAAAAATAGAAATTCTCGGATCATACAAATAATATATAAATTTAGTAATTATTTACCGCAGTAATTAGAATAAATAAAATCTTAGAACTGCATTATATTATCTAACATCCGGGTCTATCGTTAGGCATTGCTTCAGAGGATAAGGTAAATGATTTGTAGCGTGTGTGAAAATACCATGCCTGACCGGTATTCGAACCCGGGAGCTCCAGATAAAAGGCCGAGACGCTGCTACTGGGGCCACGGAGGCCGGCGCATTATGTTATCTAACAATCAAAAATCCAACGTTAAATTTTTCGGCAGCTGTAACTAGAAAAACGAAGCATTTCTAAATATTTTTATCCCTTTTTTCTCTTATTTTTAATTATATTATTATTAATATACTTTTAATTATTATTATCATTATATAATTATTAACAGTTGCAGACAATTAAAAATTATACAAATAATTCTTTATTTTTTATGAGACCTCTATAATAGAATTTCCAGTTTATAAAATTATATTATTATAATGATAAAAAAATATTTGTTATATTTATATAACACGTTCCAACGTCTTGTCAGTTGAGATAATTAAAAATCTCTTTCGGCACGCCGAAAGGCGGAGGTAGATTTCACCGGTGCTAAGTAAGGGATAAAAAAGATTTCCACCTTAAAGTTAAGAAAAACTTCAAATTTACTCAATACGACAATGATTGCATGTGGAAAAAAACCTTCACATGTTTAGCGTACGAAAAGCCCCATCTTATTATAATTCCAGCAACATTATATGGTCATCCTTTGCTGTAAGGGTTGGCCATATAAAACGTTTTTCAGACAAAAGTTTTAGGTAATGTTTAGAGGACTAACGACCACTTTAAATAGATTCGATATTGTGCCTATTAAAGGTGGTATAATATTTTTTGTCTTCGGAACCCCATTTTTTCCACCCTCTGGGCCAATGGTTGGTGATATCAAAAAACTTCACTCAGATAAGTTTTAGACCCTTATCCTTTGGATAAGGGTCTAAAACTACTTAGTTCCTACTTAAGTACGAACTTTAAACGAATTTGATATTTTATTTAATAAGAAAGTTAAAGCGATATTTTTTTGTTTCAAAAAGCCCTTCCCATTTCCGCCGCTACGGTCCGATTTTGGCCGTTAACGAACTCAACTGAGATTTTGGGACGAGTTATTTTTAAGGAACAATTTGAAAGCGATTGGAGCAAAGTTATGGCAGTTATCGTATCCACAAGAAAGTGAAACATATATATATATATATATATATATACATATAAGACTTTGAGGTGTTAGTGGTTTTGGAGTCTGGGGGATGTGAAACGCGAAGATATATCGAAATCTTTCGGAAGTCTAATCATGTTACTCATTAAAAACGGTTTGTAATGAATTAAAAACTATACAAAATAATTACTGAACTATAATAATTACTAATTAGGTGAACTTACTGGTTTAAAATTAATTATTTTTAAATAAAATAATTCTTAAACATTTATTGTAAAATAAAATCAATCATACACAATTAATAAATATTGAAATCAGCATAATGGAATAAGCAAATAGTATCTTGACTTTGAGATAAATAATAATAATCAGTTTTATTATTTTTAATAAATTTATATAATTCGTCAATCTAGTGATCGAACCATTTTAAAATGCATTTAATATATGAAATCTTGATCCTTCCTGATAAAAATTAGTGCATTTGTTTCTCATTATCTCTGGAGTCCTTATCTGCTTGTACAATTTTTTTGTAATTCTTTTTACGTGTAATTGGATACCGATATGAATAAACCGTTGACTTATTTTATAAAAATTGCTAGACCCGTTCCAGAATTAACGCTGACACAAACAAACTTATTAGACTCCAAAACATATGTTATTTTTCTTCTATCTTAATTAGGTACAAAAATAAATTTACGTGAATTAATTTATATAAATAAAAATAAAGGAATTAATGTCTAATGGAGCTACATAAAGAAGGATATATAAATAACAAAGAAATTAGTTTAGAAAGAATTGGAGATAAACATTGTTCTTTAATGTTGAATTTGAGGATATGAGAAAATGTAATTGAAGAAAGAAACGGAAGATTGAACATTGAAGATAGTGAAATTCAAGAGAGCGTATGTGTGGGTGTATAAAAGAGAGAAAGAGAGTGTATGTGTGTGAGAGAGAGAAAAGTGAATAACTACAAAAAGAAGTTAAAGAATAAGCGACAACAATGAAAAGGAATAGTAATAATAATAACGAATATCTATTTTATTGTGAAAGTACTATGCGTTAAGGCATGCTTGTCTAATTAAACCAACGCTAGTAAACAGTATTGTAACAGTTGAATACAGTAAACTTGTACAATGTACTCGTAACATTACATTTAGGTTTCTTGTTAAAATTTGTTTTCAAGATAAATTTTGTACGTAAATTATTACATTTGTTATTATCACATACATTTTACATTATATTATACACTTTTTAAGTAAGTTTTATTAAAATAAATAAAATAAAATACAATTACTTATAATAAAGATATTTGACAAAAAATATCAACATGAAAAATAATTAAAATAAATATCTTGAAAAAAAAAATTAATAATCAATTGGGTACTTACGTATTAACGCCACCGCAGCTACAACTTTATTTAAAAACAAAGTAGTCAATCGGATTTCGGTGGAAAATGGGTCGATATATAGTTTAACATATTTTATTTTTATTTATTTTATAAATATAATTTAACCAAACTTAACCTACGCTCGCTAACCTTGACTAATTAACACCGTTTTTTTTTGAGTATTTATTTAATAAATTCAGTAATTATTGCAATTATTTATTATTTAAATAATCAAAACACTCCTGTTAATTAGTCAAGGTTAGCGAGCGAAGCGAGCGTAGGTTATGTTTGGTTAAACTATATTTATAAAATAAATAAAAATAAAATATGTTAAACTCTATATCGACCCATTTTCCACCGAAATCCGATTGACTACTTTGTTTTTAAATAAAGCTGTAGTGCGGTGGCGTTAATACGTAAGTACCAATTATATTTATAAAATAAATAAATATAAATAACCATTTATTAAAATTAATAAAGAGACACTGTTCATTTTCCAATGAATAAAAATAAAAAATAATTTGAATTATTTTGCAGCAAATATGTACTTATTGTAAGCTATCACTTGTCTGGCGCCGTGACATGCCGATGATAAGTGATTAAAAACGTTTGTTAAGTTTTTGATGTTTAATAACTATAAAATCATTTGTAATACTTCGCAAAATTATTTAATTGAATGAAAAAAAGTATTTCAGTTTATGTTACCGTGTTACTCTGTAGGGTACAAACACTTTTTATACTTCCTTTTTTATAACAATTTCTACTCATTTTTATAACAATCTTACTTAGTGTTACTTTCATTAATTTTAATTTATCCTGCGCTTTTCTGCTAATCAGTTTTTAACAATGACTGATTCTATTGTAAAACATAAACCGGGAAAACCCTGAAGTAGCTCAAAAAAAAAAAATAATCAGCAACGTATGTATAACTTTAAAAAAAGATAACCCTGAAACTGCAGTCAGCGACGTTTTTCGGTAAACAACTACTGCAACAATCAACAATATTTTTTAACGATTATATACGCTCAAAAAAGACTCTAAAAGCGCTTGAAAATAATTGAAAAGTTGGACGATTTTACTAAAACTGCTATCAGAAAAACTGTTCATTTGTTCTGTTCCCATAACGAGCTTACTAACCTGAACGAAATATTAAATGCTGTAATACCGATTCTGAACGGCCAATTTTCTCTAAAAGCACATTACATTGAGTTTTAAAATCAATGAATTTTTGTTTTATGTCCAAAAAAAAGTAATTCTATAATGATTGAACGCAAATATATTATTTCATGTCGTAGGGAATATTTAAGAGAAATTAAGCGATTTCGTGAAGAAGGTAAGGTAATTTATTATCTAGATGACACTTGAGTTAATGTAGGACATGTACAGGAAAAGGTATAGGTGGATAAAGAAATAAAGAGCGCAAAAGACGCTTTTATGAAAGTTTTGTCAACCGGAGTGAAAACCCCGGTTGGAAAAGTTAAACGATTAGTAGTAATGCACATACGAAGTGAAATTGGGTTGAACGATAGTTTATGGGTATTTGAATCCAGATCTTCCTATGAGTATCACGATGAAGTGATTGGTTACAGTTTTATGTAGTGGTTTAAAAAAAAACTATCGAAATAGCTACTGAAGGATCCGTCATAGTAATTGATAATGC
Source organism: Lycorma delicatula (assembly GCF_047948215.1). Classification (NCBI taxonomy): domain Eukaryota; kingdom Metazoa; phylum Arthropoda; class Insecta; order Hemiptera; family Fulgoridae; genus Lycorma; species Lycorma delicatula. Next base: position 27,431,290 of record NC_134465.1, on the reverse strand, counting down.
GCCGTACCATTGCCTGAAAACTGAAAAAATTCCAAACGCTTCAACCTAAAAGTCAGAAATTGCCGAATGATTAAAATTACGTACAACGAGGACAGGTTAAAAGTAGAACTTTTAAAAATAGTAAAAATCAGTTAAACAAAAATATATTCATTATCAAATAGATCAAATGCCGAACTCCGAGGCGCAAGTGGCAACGTCTCGGTCTTTTATCCGGAGGTTCCAGATTCGAATCCCAGTCAGGCATGGCATTTTTCATACCCTACAAAATTACATTTCCATATCCCACACATAAGCTTCAGCTTATATCACCACATAAGCTTCAGCTTATGTGGTGATATCAAAAAAAAAATCAAAAGATCAAAAAATTATCTCGTGTTGTCTTCCTCCATTATGGGCTCAAGTCAAAGGATACATTGGGAGTAGTAATACAACATTAATTTAAGTGATGTAAAAAATTATTGGTAGAATGTGTTAATTTGTAGTTGGTGTTTGTGAAGTACGTATTTTATTTGGGTTATTCCTTGGCAGATTAGCAAGATTCTTCTCCCTACGCGATTCCCCTTGACTTCAGTTCCCCTTCAGTTCGGTCACAGGGATTTGGGGGTAGTTCTGAATTTCTATGTGGCGAAAAACATAAATCTGATTTGTATGAGTGTAGCACTGATTTAACTTTAAACTCATTCGTTTTCTGAGGCGTTCACAGTCACGAACGGTGTTGTCAAATCTTTACTAAGCGCGCGGTTCGTGCTTTCGCGGTTTCGATCAGTTAATTTGAGGGAATCAGGTTTGATGTGAAGATGTCTCTTTGAAGCCTACTTGAAGGCGAAATTTTATATGTATTTTACTGATGCAAGTGTCAGCCGAGGTATTTACATCGGTGGCATCCCGACCGAGGCTTGGCTAATGACAGTGAGATATAATCAGTTAGAGGGTCTAAAGACGACCTCCGGTAAAGCCCCTCACGGCTTGGAACGGAAGGGATGGTGTGGCGACCGTTAACGTCACAAGGTCTTCCCCCTACGGGTTGGGACAGGGATCCTGTAGGTAATAGTCTGGATCCCTTTGTTGTGGAGCGAAGAAACAACAGTATAAAGACATCGAACGTGTGATAAAATTTCATCTTAATATTCTGGGAAACGAATTTTACTTTATTCTAGAAGAATTTTATATTTATTAAAACCAGCTTTATGGCTAGTTCAACCATCCACGCTCATATATTTCATTACATTTAAGTCTCTTTTGAGTAATTTTATTCGTGAACCGACGAGAAAGTTTATGCTTTATAGAAACGATACATTATGTTTTTCAAAAAAGTAGAAAGAGAGAGAGTGAAATAAGGAGAGAGTTACAGGTAATAGGGAGAGGGAGGAAGAATATTAATAGTAGGTAATTTATACAATAGGAGAAACAATATATTTTATTACTTGATCGCATAAAATAATTATTTAGCACAGTCGAAAGGTTTTATAATACAACGATCGCTGTTTTAAGCTAAACTGTCACCGCTCACCCAACCGTAAGAATAATGAACTAAACATAAATGTTCCTCTATTATGGTCATCCTATACTGTTGTAAATGTATATATACATATATTTGTTGATTGGATGAACAAGTAAGGATGAAATAGAAACTACTACTGCTATATTGCTAACTTCTACATCCCTAAATAACAATTAAATGCATACATAATATACACTTTAGTTTGCACTCTACCAACTATTAATTTAAACGCAATCACCTTTCCACTAAAATGTTACACGAGTTGAATATCAAAATACCTTGTATACATGGTAATAATACAAAGTAACAAAGGTAGTGTCAATTATAATTGAACAATATATATATACAATTTAATAATACATATCATAAAATTAGTTGAATACTAATGTGTCAATGGAAAATGAATTACCACTATATTACATAGTTTAACATTTTATTAGAGGAGAAAAACAGGAAGGAGATGAAAACCGTACTTTTATTAAAAAGGCTCAGATATATTGAAATATTTTATAATTATCTGACATTTTTTTGGGGGGTACATCATTGACCGAAATGGAATCCCTAGCTAAAATTCTGAACAAAATTTTACTGTGAAATAAGTTATTTTGTAGAATGCTTTATTAAAATTCATTTCCAGGTGATGAAAAACTGCTTTTCTTCACAGTAAGACCGATTCCTACTTGGAAATTAAAAGATATATCCATATAGTGGAGTAGAAGTGGCCAAAACCGAAAAAATGTAAAAAACAGTTTCGTACTGTTTGTAAAAAACAGTACGAAACTTTATAGGTTTTAATTTTTTATACTTTTAATTTTTCGGTATAGTGTATTGAGAATAAATGGATACAAAAATAAAATTTTTCTTTTCTCAAGGAGATGGTAAAAAATGGATATTTTTAGTTAAGTTTAACTAGTATTCCAATTCGGGTTCAAGAAGAATCATTTCATAGAAAATCGGTACTTGATTGAATAAAAAATTAAAAATACCGATATTTAATTGGCAGCCTTCACTTACAACATTAATACTGGTACAATGTACCGAATGCTGCTCGTCTGTTGAAGACGAGCAGCGTGCGGGACGTCCAGTAACCTCAAAAACAGTTGAAAATGAGCAAAAAGTGGAAACAATGGTTCGTTCAAACAGGTGAATGACTATTCGAGAGCTATCGGAAGATCTTAACATCTCGTACGGATCCGTTCAAAGCATTTTGCGAAACGACGTACGAAGAAAGCGACCAGAAAAATGGACCAATGGCTTCCTTCTTCACCACGATAACACGCCGTGTCACACCTCGCTTCTCATTCGCGAGTTTTTGGCCGAAAAAGTGTTCCTGTCTGTCCACATCCGTCATACTCAGCGGATTTATCACCGTGCGACTTTTGGCTCTTCCCAAGAATTAAAACTGTGCTTAAAGGAAAACGTTTAGACACCATTGCCGACATTGAGAGGGCCACGACCGAGCACCTGAAAGTCCTTCCGAAAGACGCCTTCCAGAAATGCCTTCAGTCATGGAGTCAACGTTGGGATAAGTGCATTGCTAGCCAAGGACAGTACTTTGAAGGAGATTAAATCGAATTCTATGTAACCTTATTACTTTTTTTAATAAAAAATTATTCACCGTATTTTTTGATCACACCTAGTGTTGATATTTATAAAGACGTATAAGCGAACTCTTATAAAATCTATTCGCCAAGCCGGTGAATCTTGATGAAGGTTATGAGATACGATTTTCAAAATAGAATATTTTGAAGCATGCCAAGTAGAAAGCTTTTATTCTCACTTTATTTCAAATCTTGAACGGAGAATTCAATTTTGTGAGTGGTACAGCGAAAAATGTAGACGGGATAATACATTTTATCAATTTCCAAATAATCTTATTATTTACTTTTAAATTTATTGCATATTATTTTCTTTTTGTGTATTTTGTTTTTTCTTGTTCTACTGTTAGGTGTTAAATGTTGTTCATAATTTCGTAGTGTGTGTACTGCTTGTCACAAGAGTTCTTTGTAATACTAGTGTGAAATTTTTCAGGAGTTTCGCTGGGAACTTCTTATCATGTGATTGTGAGTATGATCCAGTTTACTCAAGGTTTATATTGGTGTAACAGATTATTAAAATAAAAATCTTATTACAAGATTTTAAATGACCAGGCCACACTTAAACGGCTAAATTGATCATCATAATTTTATCTATTGGGCAACCCGTGTTTGACAGTGAAACACAGTAATAAATGTTCTGCCCAAAGGCAGGTTTCACATGGCCGCCCTCCATTTTGCTCGATTCTGTGCCATCCGTTTCATTTCATAGAAACCACTTCCCTTTTTATATTATCTATCATTTTCGTTCCTCTCCAACCTCTTCGCTTTCCTCCCCGTTACAAATCCTTCCAATCCCATAACCAATAGGCAGTCACGTTTCAGCCAATTTCCCAACCAACTGCATTTTCTTCCTTTTATTATTTCAATAATCGCCCTTTCTTCTCCCACTCTACGAAGCACCTCCTCATTCCGAACTCTCTCCGTTCAGCTGATCTTTTCCATCCTCCTCCAAACCCATATTTCAAAGGCTTCCAATCTTCTTTTCTCTCCCTTCCTAATAGTCCATGTATCTGCCCCATAAAGGGCCATACTCCACACAAAACATTTCGCAAGTGAAATATCATATGAACTTATCAGATGTTACAGTATGGTGTGATTTATCTGGATTTGGATTAATCCATACTTTCTTCTTTGAGACTATTGAGACTGGTGAAATCTACCTAAACTTGCTACAGAAATCCGTTATGCTACGCATTCAATATATGTTTGGTAATGAATAATGATACTTCCAGCAGAGTGGAACACCTTCATATTACAATCACGATGTGAAGGTCTATTTTGATGGAATTCTGGTGACAGATAATTAGGGGTAAGATTCAGCTTTCACCACTCTCACGGGGTCTAATTTTTGTTGGAATACCTTAAAGATAATATTTATGGTACAAGAACAGATAGAAGCGACGAGTTAAGAACAGATACTGTAAGAGAATGCGTCGAAATATCATTGATATGCTTAGAGAAATTTGTAATTCCATAGGTTGAAGTTATCAGCAATGCCTAGACAATAATATTCAACAATTCGAACACTTCTGTAAACTGACAAGCTTCTAAGTTTGTATTAATTAGTTTGTGTTATGAAACTTTGTTGAATGTTAATAATTGTGTACTGTAATAGTTATTGAAACTATGTGTACATTTATTACGACACACCAGGTGTCTCGAGTGATATATTAATAACTTATCACATTTATATTTAATATGTTATTTAAATGTGAAGTTTTACTTAATAAATTTAAGTAAATTCTATGAAAATGTGATTTTTTTGTTAGTTTTTGATAAGATTAAGTGAAAAGTACAAAAGAGTCGGATTAAACTTTCAGGAATTATTAGGATTTTTGATTGATGTTTTATCTTTTTATTATATAAACTCATTGTAAATCCTAGGAAACAAATTGAGTAAGTTAAATAGAGTTCACATATTTTGCATACCGGGAAAAAAAACACAACACATTTTAAAATAAATTGAACTATAATTTAAAAAAAAAAGAATCATGATAAACAGTTTTAAATTAACCTATTTTATTAAAGTAAAATAACCTAGTAATTTATTTAATATATAATTTTAGAAAGTTATATTTTAAATGAAAAAAGAAAGCTTACCTTTTGTTGTTTCAGCTACAGAATTTATTTCAATATTATCACTTCGTATTGGTACAGCTGGGCCCTTTATAACGATATTCCCAGTTGGTAAAGGCCATAATACTCCCGTATTTTTTCCACAGAAAAGTTTACAAACATTTAATGACATCAATTCTGGTTTTTCATTTCCTTTTCCATCGTCTTTCTTACTTATAGTGGTAGCTGGAGAGATTGTTTTAAGTGGAATTTTTTTGCATGTATTATTAAAACACTTAAATGTCCATACTGGGCTAATAACATAAAAAAATAAAAATAAAAATACATTTTATGATTTAGCACAATGAGAAAAATAATGCATATTATTTTGTGGATGTAACTTTCACATCACTTCTTATAGCCAACCTTTATGAAGGTAACTTATCTAAAAACAGAAGCGAAATGACCAATCTTATATGTCTAAATAAGTGAATTATTACAACAAAAAAAATCATAGTGTATTATAGTTGACCTATCGGAAAAGAGATTTATAAAATAAAACCAGACTTTACTAAAAACGGATAATCAAAAATTATCATGAATTACGTAACCTATAAACTAAATTAATCTAAATATTTAAAATAAGATCAAAAAAAAAAAAAACAAAATGATATAAATTTCTTAAAATTTTAAATCGTTGAAATAAAGACATCCGCATTGCTAACAATTCATCCTATTCAATTCTCGGATTTATCTCTCCATAGAAAATAATTCTCCAATACTTTTGTAAATAAATAAATATTGTTTGGTAACATTCCTGTTACCATAGATGAAGTCCTACGCAAGAACTATCGCATGGAAATAAACAAGAAGAAAACAAAAGTAATGAAATGTAGTAGAAATAACAAAGATGGACCACTTAATGTGGAAATAGGAGGAGAAAAGATTATGGAGGTAGAAGAATTTTGTTATTTGGGAAGTAGAATTACTAAAGATGGACGAAGCAGGAGCGATATAAAATGCCGAATAGCACAAGCTAAACGAGCCTTCAGTTAGAAATATAATTTGTTTACATCAAAAATTAATTTAAATGTCAGGAAAAGATTTTTGAAAGTGTATGTTTGGATTGTCAAAGCGACACTCCAAACATACACTTTGACGAAAATATGGAAGTGAAACTTGGACGATCGGAGTATCTGTGAAGAAAAGATTAGAAGTTTTTGAAATGCGGTGCTATAGGAGAATATTAAAAATCAGATGGGTGGATAAAGTGACAAATGAAGAGGTATTGCAGCAAATAGATGAAGAAAGAAGCATTTGGAAAAATATAGTTAAAAGAAGAGACAGACTTATAGGCCACATACTAAGGCATACTGGAATAGTCGCTTTAATATTGGAAGGACAGGTAGAAGGAAAAAATTGTGTAGGCAGGCCACGTTTGGAATATGTAAGACAAATTGTTAGGGATGTAGGATGTAGAGGGTATACTGAAATGAAACGACTAGCACTAGATAGGGAATCTTGGAGAGCTGCATCAAACCAGTTAAATGACTGAAGACAAAAAAAAAAAAATCAGAAGTTATTAGTGAAAAAGAAATTTGATTTATTTAAAAAAATGTCTATATGCAATTTAATATGAATTATTATATATGTGTATATGTAATAGATTTGGTGAAACATCTGATTATTTAATATTAATTGAAAATTACAATTTGGAATTGTATTATTTTTGGATTTTCTAGTTTAATTTTATCTACATTAAAGTTAACTACAGAGTAACTGAAAAATAGACTCTCATAAGAACAACGTATATACTGAGGCATACGAGCCCGATCTTTAATAAATTTCAAAAAATTCTTGTCCTTTCGTTAATTACTCCTTTGATATTGTCGGACAATATTCTTCTTAAGTCGGAGTTGGTCATCATTTCGTTTATTTGTTTTTTTTTGTTGCCAATCATTTAATCGCTCTTCGGTTTGATATAATTCTTCTGATCTTAATATGTGTACACGTTCTCTAGTTTTCAAATCTTCTCTCTCTTTATATTCAACATACTCTCTTAATCTTTTTATTCTTTTCTTAGTCTTAACGTTTTCTTCCTCTTTATAGTTACCATCTTTTAATCTTTTTATTCTTTCTTTGACTTTAACATTTTCTTCATCTTTATATTTATCATTTTCTCTTAATGTGTTTATTCTTTCTTTGTTTGCATTATTTTTGTTAGTTTGTAACATTTTCTTCCTTTTTATTCTTTCTTTGTTTTTAACATTTTTTCCTGTTTATATTTATCATCTTCTCTTAATTTTTTTTATTCTTTCCTTGTTCTTAACATTTTTCCTCTTCATATTCATATTCTTGCCGTTTTTTTGAGAATAATTCTTCATGTTATCTTTCTTTTTCCTGTATAATTGTTTCTTTTTCATTTTTGATTATTCACCAAATAATCTAATAATAAAAACTGAATATTTTACACCGTTAGGTCGAAATTAACATTTGTACACAAGAGTTCACTAAACGGAATAGTTTAATTATTATTAACTCTTATTTATACGACGTACCAGAAATCTAAAACTTTCAGTACGACGAAATCTAAAACGATCAGTAACTCACGATGAAATGAATAATACTGATCTATTAATACGATTAATAAAGGGAGTTTTACTCTAACCTAATATTTCATGTAAGATTGTTGAATTAATAATTGTATAAATATTTGATGTTAATAAAAACTAATATTTCAGCAATTGCGTAACTGTCCACTTTATTAAAGAACTGGAGGATGGTGCAGCAATGTGTACATGTGATTTAATAGGTATACCAGGAAGTCATGCACTACATCAATTTTTTTTCTTTTTGATGATGAACCCCAGAAGCCAAGAGGTACAAGTAATAATAAATTAGTTTTGAGATAACTGAATTCAAAGGTAATCTTGAATCAAAAATATTAGATACTGTTAAATTGAAAGAAAAAAAAAATATTGAGGACAGTATAAGAGTCTTTTTTAGTTAGAAGTTTCAAGTCTCAAAATGAAGTCATTAACCTGTAGTTACTGATAAAGTGATAAAAAGTTTCACTTGTATTAGTTGGCTTCCAGTGTTTTAGTTTAAGTGTGATAAATAATAAGAATTTTAGCAATGAAAATAAATTTTGTGAAAATATATTTATAATTAAATGAGTTACAATATTCTTTATAAAATTACAGAAAGTCATGATCATTTAGGTTACTTTCATAGATGACATTTCAAACTAATAAATTCGGAAGACGATTCATAGTTGCTCTAATAGAGATTGTCAAGTTCTTCATACCCTTCGTTTTCTCAATGGTCACTAATTTAAAGTTACCAAGGAGAAGAGCTTGATAAAAAGCTGGTAGATAAATGGAATATATGGGGGAAGGGATTGTAGATCACAATATTTGGACTCTTTGATTCACGGTTTTTCATGAAAGACTGCTTTTTAAATCATTTTTTCCAGTATTTTAGCTACTTTTAATTTAAAAAAATAATTTTATTTTTTAATTTTATTATTAATGAAACTATTATACACTTACTTATAGCCTATATAACCCGGTGGTTTACCGTAACCTGGAACTATTGATTTTTCAGTTGAAAGACATGTTGATTGAAGAATATATATGGATAATATAATAAAAGTAAGTTGGTAAACATCTTTATAAAACATCTGTAACATAATAAAGAAAAAAATAATTATTATTTATTACTTTAAAACAATTCAATTTAATTATCTACCGTTGATGAGTTATAATATATTTGAAAAGTATTATTTTTAACACTTGCAAAATTTAAAATTTTAAAGAAGGTAATTTAAAGAGACGTAGAGAATAAAGAACAATTTAATGCTTTATTCAGCTTGCAATAATTCAATATTTGAATTATTCATAACTTTTTAACGGTATAAAGTAATACTCATGTTGTCAAAAAAACGTTCTATAAAATATAATGTTTTAAGAAAAAGAAAAACAAAAAAATGAAAACAGACAAAATTTTATTCTTTGTTAATTATAAACTCCACAAAACATTTTAATCACTATGCAAACTTAATATTCCAATTAACAAATACTCCAATCGAGATAACTCATTTAGAGGGGAAAAAACTATTAGTTGGATTTTTATAAGTGGAAATTGTAAAGGTACTTATTATAAACGTAAAAAAAATAAATGCGTAAGCGGTGATAGTGGAGAGTTGATTTAGAGGGTTGAAAAGGGGTGAAAAATGGTATTATTGCGATTTCCGGCGAAAGTTGAGGTAAAAAAAATTGTGGTTATTTAAGACACAGAAAGATATAATTTCACCAAGTTTCGTCAAAATTAAATTATTTTTGTGGAAATTAAAAATAAAAAAACGAAAAATTATTTTCGTATTTTTCTCGGACATTTTGAGGTTATGTTAAAAGTAACCTTTAACAACGTTGTAGATTATTGCATGATCAACAACTTTTTTATTGGAAATTATATTTTTTTCGTCCCCTCAACACTCCAAATCTCCTTTCCACCACCGCCGCTCACGTATTTATTTTTTTTACGTTTATTATAAGCCCCTTTACCATTTTCTCTTATAAAATTCCAAGTAACAATTTTTTTTCTCTAAGTGTAATTAGGTTGGATTTAAAATGAAAGCGTTTTTTTAAAGTTGTTAAATACAGTATTGAATTTTTTAAATCAATTTTATCTGGTTTAACCAGAAAACTGCTGTACTTCGGTTTTTACGATCATGATTAAAAACATTAAAAATTTTAACTTTTTATTACTCTAAATTAAAAAAGCTGACAAAGTATAGCATGACTTTCCCTGGTATTAATAGTAAAAATTGAAAGAATTAGAGGGAAAAAAAGAATATATTTTAGTTGTAGGGGATAAATTTCAAGAAAAATTGTTCTAAAAGTATTCATAAATATATTAAATTTATATAAGTAAAATTTTTTCTAAGTCTAACACCCCTTTCAATAAAGGATAAAATAAGAAAAAAAAATTTTATGCATGTCAGATCCGTGGTCTATAACTTTAAAAAATTGTACGTAATACTTGATAGCTTTATAAATGAAGTATAAACTTTCAAAATATTTAAATCGAAGGGAGATAGAAAAAAAAAAAATATATATTTCAGTTTTCAGATAAGCGGTAGATTTTTTGAAAACATTTATTTTTGATTATTTATACAGAGTGTCCCACGAAAAACGGAGAATTATTTGGTAGTGAAAATAATGAAAAATGTTCATATATACATAGGTCAGGAAACGCTTTATTTTCGAGTTACGGTTTACGAAATATTTCGTCCGGATTTTAGCTCTTCTAATAAAAACAAGCCCTACTGTGTTTTTGGGACCAAAATTAAGAAGTAATTTTGATGATTTGTTATATAATTTGAGCTGGGAAATAGGACAATATAGGTCCTAAAACTGTAACAGCAGCAGTTTTTTACGATTTCCGGCATAAAACGCAGACAATTCGTTAAAAACAAATTTTTTTTTTTAAGTTTGTAGTATAATATAACATCCTGACCCCTGGGGTAAGCATCCTCTGCCAACCCCCTCCGTTCCGAGCCTTAATTGGCTTTACCGTAGGTCATCTTCGAAATCTTGGTTTTCGACATATTCCAGACCGCCTCGACCAGGATGCCAACGAGCGACATTCTCATCGGTGTACTACTATTTAATGAACTCAAAACAAAATAGCTTTGTTAAATGATTAATAAATGCGGAAGATTTAGAAACAAATCTTGAAAAGAATTTAATTATGAGAAACTTAATGAAAATACTGCCAATAAAAAGTAAATAAAACGTTTTAAAAATAGGGTTTTTATTGAAGAAAAACAGATATAAAATCGTATTATTCTTTCTGTACCTTATAAACATTATTAAGAATATAACAAAACAAAAAAATAAAATACATGAAATGATAAATAGTAACCGAATAATAAATCTCAGTTACGATAGTTGTTTGAAATTCCCTCCTTATAATATATACCGGGTGGCATATAGCTGTGCATTAGGGTGCGAGAGAGACAGAATGATAGGACGAGTGGAATAGTTAGTCATTCCTTTACGAAAACATCTCGTATAGCTCCTTATACTTACATAATATGCAGTACATTGTCAGAGTTGAATTGGATAGTTAATAGCGCGGTAAGCCAGCCGTCAACCTATGTGCACAGTAATACGTCGCCGCTATATACAGCAGTCTGCCCGACGTAAAATATTTCCGGTGGCTTTCCGTATCATCTCAAGATCGTTTCGTATAAATTCAATTGCACTTCGTATTTTAATGAGAAACTCTTCTTTAGTATTAACGTTTTGCTGGTACTATCGTTTTGCCGTGGCCCCAATGAAGTCATCTATTGGCATTAAGTTAGGTGGCCAATTAATTGGTACACCACGTCCAATTAAGCTTAAGAAATTAGGATTCAAATGATCTCTAGATACTAAAGAAAAACGTATCGTTGCACCATCGTGCTAGAAAATCATTTGCAATCCGGTTTGTCAAGGTACATCTTCCAAAAAAGCCGGCAAATTATTTTTCAAAAAATGAATGTATGTATCTCCCGTAAGGTTTTTATTGAAAACAAACGGTCCCAGAATTTTGTCATAAATAATACTCCACCAAAAATTAACGTGAAATCTATGTTGGAAACTAGTTTCCACAATACCATGTGGATTTTCTTCGCTCCATAAATCACTATTTTTAGTAGTGTGAAAACTCCGTTTCTTGAAAAAGTGACTTCATCTGTAAGTAAAATTGAATTTACCTTACCATCGTTGTTTAGAAGCAATGACAGAAGTTTAACGAAAAGCGGAAAGGATAAAGGTCTTATTTCCGTAGGATGGGCCAAATTTTGATTTTTGACAAACTAGTGCGACATGAAATTCGCCTTGTAGCCAAATACGCTGATTCACTCGATGTTCATTATTAACAAGATGACTTACTTGGCGTTCAACAACACGTTGGAAACAATCCTTTTGTTTGTAAATGCCGATACACCGAAGAAAAAATTTTGGTATTTGAAATCCGGCTTCCAGAAAATATCTCTCGATATTCACCACGAGCCGCTTCAGAATTTCCGTTGCAAAATCAATAAACAAAAATTATATCGTAATATTCCTCGTTAGAAAATTTAAATGGCATTTTTACTCTACGATATGATAACACTTCATTTCCTTTACTGTATGATAATTTATGACAACAGATTCAAACGAAGTACACAATTTTCATTGTTGACTAGCTGTTAAGATTGCCAACACATACAATAACATTTTTTAAATATTTCTAAAGTAACAAATATTTTAATTTTGTTTTTACGTAATTATTCCGTTTTACCTGTGTAGTCTATTAATACACAAAGCTAAAATATTGTTTTATAAATTTTGTATTTCATTTAAAGTTATTTTCAGTAATTAGCGTTTTTGTTTTTAAAAAGAATGTTTATTAGGTACAGAAAGAATTATACGATTTTATATCTTTTTCACTTGTTTTGCTTCAACAAAAAAATCGATTTCAAAAGTTTTTATTTGCTTTAATTAGTTGCATTTACATTAATTTTCTCCTAATTAAACTCTCTACAAGTTTTATTACTAAATCTTCTGTATTTATTAGTCATCTAATAACGTATTGTACTAAATCTAAAAAAAACTTGTTTTTCAACCCGCAATTTGGTGTTTTACGTCGGATATCTTAAAAACTACTAGAGTTACAGTTTTGGGACCTATATTGTCCTATTTCCCAGCTCAAATTATATAAGAAACCACCAAAATTACTCCTTAATTTGGTTCCCAAAAATTAGAGTAGGGCTTCTTTTGATTAGAAGAACTGAAATCCGGGCGAAATATTTCGCTAGCTGTAACTCGAAGACAAAGTGTTTCCAGATCTATTTTCAAATGAATTTTTTTCATTATTTTCACCAGTAGAACATGTCCTAAAAATTTCTCCGTTTCTTCGTGTGATACTCTCTCCGTAAACGCATTGTATGTGACTAATATGCTTTAAACGTTTTCTCGAAATTCCTCTGAAAAAGATTGAAATTGATTTTTATCATATTCCCCAATCCCCTAATTGAATTTTGAAAAAAGAATTAATATAATTAATGGCTCAATATAGAAATATTTGAGCCAAATTTGAAAAAAAAAATCGGTTTGTGACATACATACTACGTATGTACGAACACACACATATATATATATATTTATTTTTAGATGAACTAGTTGGACCTTAAATCGTCCAACTTAAGATTTTCAAAAAATACCGATACCTGATACCATACTTTCTCTTTTAATACAGCTATTTTAACTATATTTTCGGGAAAGTAAAACGTTCTTAGTTTCAAATTATAAAGAAATTCTTCCTCCAAAGGAATTATAAAGAAATGGATTACCTTAATACAATCCTATATGTAGCATCTGGAGTTAATTAATAAAAATAAAAAAATAAATAAAAACATAAGGAAAGTAAGTAGAGTAAATGGACCTAATACAGCAGTTTGAGTATGTGGTTTAAGTAAATAAGTAGTGTAAATAGAGTCGATCGATTGATGCATTTGGAGTAACTGGAGTACGGAATAAGCAAAGTAAAGGTGATACTGGAGTAAATGGAGTAATAGCAAAAGTAGATTAATTGGAGGTAGCAAAAGTGAAGTAAGTGAACTAATACTTTAAAACTAGCAGCCCCGGCAATGCTTCGCTATTGCTAGATTTGAGTATATTTATATATATATTCTCAATTCAATTGTGTTCATTTAATATATATATATATATATATATATATATATATATTAAATGAACACAGTTGAAAAAGTTTGATAAAACATTAACAAAATGTACATTACGGAACTTCAAATAATTTAACCTTTCCCTGTTCTCCTTTCTCCTTTTTGCCTTTCTCTTTCCTTTCCACCATTTCCCGCCTCCTTTTCCTTTCCTCCCTTTAACCGTTTTCCATTTTCCCTTTTACCATTTCCCTTTTCACTTTCCCATTTTACTTTCCCCCTTTCCCCTTTCCATTTCCTTTTCACCGTTTTCCCTTTATTTTTTCTATTTTTCCCTTCTTCCCTTTTACCTTTTCCGATTTTTCCATTTCACCCTTTCTCCGCGCGTAAATCGGTCCAGTGGTTTTTAGTCTATAGCGGACACACAAATCGGAAACATTGAAATGGAATCGTAAAATATTTAGTATATCGTGTGTTGCTTTTATGTCTAACAGATAGCGCTGTTTTTCAAAAAAAGCATGTTTTTACCTGTCACAGGTATGACATCTTAGGTATATAAATAGTTGGTATGTAAAAACACGCACGTATTCGAATGTAAAATGATCAACCTGGATCAGCCATGGCTGATCGGACAGCCACGGCCAGCGATGCTGGCCATGGCTGTCCGATCTGAGAGGATATTATGGTAAGTCCAACTTCAATCTGACTGGGATACGGGTCTAACCAGCAGTGCTGGCCATGCGTATGAAAGTACAATTTTTAAATTATCCTTAAGAGCGCTAAGACTTCATAATCTAATCACTGAGCGGCTGTTGTCCGATAAGCTAAAAAAGTTATGGAGAAATTACGTTCTGCCGAAGAAAGCTCCAGGTTAAATAGAGGATCTGGAGTTCCAGTGCAAGGATCTGGAGGGCCCCCGATCATGTGGAGGTCGGCTGGATGCATTGAAGTCATGGTCACTCCACCGGCTGGGATCCCGGGGGCTTCCCCCACTTCCGAGCTAAAGTTGATTGCATGTAAATATGCGTATGGTAAGTATCAATGTTGCGAGGGTTTTTGGTGTGCGTGTGTCTGTGGGCGAATGGTGCATACGTGTTAGTATATTTGGTGTAGTTTTGTGCTCGTTTTTTATTTATTTGTAGATCTGTTTTTGTGTGTGTACATGTGCCTTGCTAGTTGCTTTGTTATCTGAATGTGTATGTAGGCGCTTACCCCTCCTTCTTAAGTAATGCTTTATCAGCTATTTCAGGAGGAGTGGGTCGCCAGGTGTAAAGGTTTAGTCGGTAGTGCGCAGGAATACGCATACGAATTTTCTGTAACAGCTTGCGGAACTTGTTAGCGAGTCTGACACTGCTTCGGCGCTCATAAATGGGGTTCCTCCTCCTCTTAAAAAAAAGGGTTAATAATCTATTAATTTAAGAATCATTATTTTGATTAATTTACTAACTATTCAAACCGCAGAATAATAAGATGAAAATTTTAATTAAAATTATTTTAAATAATTTAACTTTATGTAATTTTTATAGTATTATTAAAATTTTGAGTTTATCCTCAAATCCCAAAAGATTAAGCTTTCTTTTAATGAGATTTAGATTAAAAAGGATAGCTTTATAATTTAAAAAATAATATTATGTGAAAATAAAAAAGAATAACATTAACAGCTGTAACAAATTTGTTTACTTTTAAAACATATGATTTATATTAAGCAGTTTACTCACTTATATTTGCAGGTAGAAGAACAATATCCTCTAGTTTCATTCAATTCAATAAACAAATCGCTTAGTAATTGTAAAAATATTAGGTTAATTTTCATTTTTTAGTAAATTTTACAATAAATAATTATACTTCTGTGTAGGCCTACATTTATAAAATAATCAACTAATAACTTGAATTATAAAAAAAAATTAAAATAATGAAAATTAAGATAAATAAGTAATTGAATAATTTTTTAAAACAGCTGACTTTTACTACAAAATAAATATTCGAAAAAAAAATGTTCGTTACTTAAAACATATAGTTTATTAAACAATTAGTTTAGTTAATGATACTTATTTATAAAAATTATATATATTATAAAACTGAAAAAAATATTTGAAATCTCTTTTCAATAAAATTACTTACAACGGTAATTTTATTTTGAATTATTTTTTTTGTTTAACCTCCGGGTCCACAGTTAGGTATTGCTTCAGAGGATGAGATGAACGATTTGTAGCGTGTGTGAAAATGCCATGCCTGACCAGGATTCGAACCCGGGACCTCCGGATGAAAGGCCGAGACGCTACCACACTCACGCCACGGAG
Source organism: Lycorma delicatula (assembly GCF_047948215.1). Classification (NCBI taxonomy): domain Eukaryota; kingdom Metazoa; phylum Arthropoda; class Insecta; order Hemiptera; family Fulgoridae; genus Lycorma; species Lycorma delicatula. The sequence continues at coordinate 27,415,123 of NC_134465.1, read as the reverse complement.
GCCGGCATTATTTTTAATTGTTAACCATAGCCATACCTGGTACGCTATATTTTTTTGCCGATGGGTTTGCAGGTAAAAAACTCGCTTCATATTAAAAGAAAAAATCGAAAGTTGTGCTTTTATTTTTATTTTTAATCATTTATCTATTAACCATTTACTTTATTTTTTATTGCTGTGTTTTATTTGAAACAACAAAATAAACTTATTTTACCAGTCTTCTTTTTTTCTGTTTAACCTTCGGGTCCACAGTTAAGAATTGCTTCAGAGGATGAGATGAACGATTTGTAGCGTGTGTGAAAATGCCATGCCTGACCGGGATTCGAACCCGGGACCTCCGGATGAAAGGCCGAGACCCCACCATTCGCCCTACAGAGGACGGCATTTTACCAGTATTAGAGTAATTTGACTTCACGCTATTGCAATGAAAACGTAAACAAATCTTCGATAATTTAGGTTTATTTCAGCCACTGATTTTCATCTCAGAAACTACCACAGAGTCTTTTGGGAATATGGAAATGGAATCTTGTAGCGTATGAAAAATTCCATGGCAGAACTGGATTCAAACCCAGGACCTTCGGATAAAATTACTTATAATAATGTAACTGTGAGGAATTATTAAAACATTAAAAAACGACTGCTGAAATGAAAATTTTGTAAATAAGAATAATTAAATATTTTTGCTTGTCTTGAAAGAAGATTAGCTGGCTGGTTACATTACTAGCCAGCACAAAGTAGCGGTTGGAAAGATCATCATCTTACATTGTGATAATTATATTTTATTTTTATTATTAAAAATAATAAAATAATATAGTATTATTTTTTCTTCTTGAAAGAAATTAATTTTTTTATAATAAATTTATGTATATATATATATATATATATATATATATATATATATATATATATATATATATAACTTTCATTTACTCAAATTGATTGAGAGCATTACGAAAAAGTTATTCTTGCACGTTCATTAAGTCAATCATGTTTTTAAATTTATTTGGGTTAATGGATTTTATACGAATATGAAGTCGTTAGGTTAAAAAGAAGTCAAAAAATTTTATTTTTTAGTTATTTCAATTTATTGAAAAAAAAAAATGGAAATATGGTAAAAATATATTATTAGGATAATGCGCTTGGAAAAAACTCTGTAGCAGTAAGTGCGTCAGAAAGGTGGATTTCTGGTTATAATAAAGAAAAAAAAGATGTTGGACTGCTGTAATGATTTTTGAAAATATCGGGTGATTTTAAAAGGACTTCACAACTTTAAAAGTAGTAAAAATTTATTGAAATAACTGACAGATTCGGTTGAGGTTTTATTTCATAGTAAAAACGTCCAGTTTGTCACCCAACATCCATTTTGGTTCGATATAGCTTTCATTTGTAATTCGATACAAACATCCCATCTGAAGCCGATTTCATTATAGTCTGTAACCAACAAGTTGGACGTTACCTCTGGAGCTGCAGTGTTAATTCGAAGTTTTAGAACAAAATAGATCAGCAGGGTAAAGGCGATAAATAAATCCGATCTTTGATGAAACTTCACAAGAAAGAATGTAATGGGGTCATATGTAGGGAGCGAAGTGGCAATGCAATTGGAACTTTACCGATCCACCGACCTGTCAATCGAGTATCAAGAAAATTTCGGTCTTCTAGGTGATAGTGACGTGTGCCCTGTCATGTCTGATAGACATGGCATCCATCTTGGTCATCATCGTCTATCTGAGGAATTAGAAAAGGATGTTCTGTTAAGCTATACCATTTTTACCTTCTAGAAGAAGAAAGGGTCGTACAGTCTTTGCTTAGCGCACAAAAAATATTGACCTTAAGAGTATTACGAATGTGCTGCAAAACTTCATGAGGGTTTTCGCTACCTAATATTCGGCAATTACTGGTGTTCATCTTGCTACCGATATGAAAAGTTGACTCATAGTAAAAATAAACATTTTATAAAAATGTATCATTGCCTACAGTTCTATCCATCATTTTCACATAAACTGCAGCCGAGGAAACTCGTCCTGTAATGTGTTGAACGATCGTTAGTTTGTATAGCTTAAAGTGCAATCGTTGTACGAATTTGAATATTTCCTTCTTTTTTCCATTTCTGAGATGTGTGGTTAATTGAAACCCAACCACCAAAGAACACCGGTATCCACCATCTAGTATTCAAATCCGTATAAAAGAAACTCCCTTTACTAGGACTTCAACGCTGGAACTCTCGACTTCCAAATCAGCTGATTTGCGAAGACGCGTTCGAAACTAGACCAACTCGGTGAGTTACGGATAACAACAAGAATTAACAAGTAATTTAAATCTATGATATTTCTATTACTAGAATTCATGAAGAACATTGGTAAATTTCGTGGCATACTATTTGTTATTTTAAGTTATCGATTTATTTATATTATTATGCGTATATCGATATTTAGCAAATTTTTGTAGATGTAAAATTATTATCCACTTCGTGTAAGATATTACCTTTGTGTTCCTACGGTATTAAATTGAAATTACGTTAAATGAGATATCTTTTCGTTGGCTTCATCACTCAACCGATCTCCGTGGCGGAGTGGAAGCCTTTCATCTCTGCAGGTCCCGATTCTAATCCTGGTCAAGGATAGCATTTTTCATACGCTAAAAATCTATATATTTATATTCCCCTCACGCACAAGCTTTGAGGTTAATTCATTATCTAGAAAAAAAAATATTTTACTGCAGATCCGGATTCCAAACCATCCGAAACGCAGGTCATATTCAACCCTGTATGTAAACCTTTCATTCTGTTTATCATAAATTAAAGCAACTCAAATTAGTTTTATAAGCATCTAAACCATACAAATTAATATATAACAATTATAAAATTATTATATATATTATTAATATATAATAATAATAATTATCCTTTTTGAGTTATGCGAGATCATACAGTACATACAGAGGTCACGCCGAAACTAGTCAAAATGGATTCAGGGATGGTCGAAATGGATATTTCCGTTGAAATATGAAAACCGAAATTTTTCGTTATCACTACTATACTTCCTTTACTTCGTACAAGAAGTAAAAAAGGGAATAAATAAACTTATGTTATGTGATTCACAAACTACTAGAAAATAATGGAAACATAAATTATGTTAATTTATGAGTTGCTAAACCGCTTAAAAAATAAGAAGGATAATGGCTGAAATGAAGTAATTCACGAATTTTGGAAAAAGATAAATAAACAGTAGGAATACAAATAAAATATTACTTTGGCGGTAGTAATTTATTACTAATTTCAAATAAAACCATTATATAATAAAATATATTAATTGAATTTAAATTTATATGACGACAAATTTATATGAAGGAATTAAATTTATTAAATAAACTTTATAACTCGGGTAAATATATTTATTATATACATGTTAAATCCATCAGGTGTTTTTGTGTATGGACAGCGTAGAGATTTTATCAAGTTTTGCTGTTCACCCGTGTGCGTAAACAGATATAAACATGAAATAAATAACATATACGGAATGGCAGAATACAACGGGGGAAAAAATTCGAACGACGACGTTGTTGAAAAAAAACGATAGCATCACGGTTTTTTGTGCAGTGACACCAGATGGGACCACTACCATACCTGATTTACGGCGTAGAATTAGCCTTGCCGCAGTTGGGTTTTCGTTTTTCTGTCTCTGTTGTTTTGTTTAACTTTATAGGAAGTCTTTCACTTCATTAACAAAAATTTTAACTCATATTGTATATATATATAACAAAAGGTTCCATTACAAACACATTCGATTAGTTTACACTTCTTAATATATATCCCTGAATAAAACTACATTTATTTTTAAAGCTTATCTCCTTTGATTAGAAAACAATTCTAATAAAAGATATTAACATTTTATTCTACGGTACCAAAAAATCTCTATTAAACGAATCTACGTAGTAATCGCCATGTATAAAATCTCTGTTTTTTATTATTACTGTAGACAGATAGTCAGACTGTATGTGAGAGTTTAAATTTTATTCCAACTTAAAATGTCATTACTTAGAAATCTTTGAACATAATATAAAAAAAGATTTATTAAAAATTAATAAAAAAAAAATCCCTTTCGGCACGCCGGAAGGAGGAGGTAGATTTCACCAGTGGTAAGTAGAAGATAAAATTGATTTCCACCTTAAAGTTAAGAAAAACTTCAAATTTACTCAATACGACAATGGTTGCATGTGGTAAACAAGTTTCACATGTTTAGCATACGAAAAGCCTCATCTTATTACAATTCCAGCAACATTTTGGTAATCCCTTGCCATAAGGGTTGGTCATATCAAAAATTGTTACAAAGGTTTTAGGTAATGTTTAGAGGATTAAGTACCACTTTAAACTGATTAGATACTGTGTCTATTAAGGGAGATATGATTTTTTTTGTCTTCGAAACCCCATTTTTTTCACCCACTGGGCCAGTGGTTGGTGATGCCAAAAACCTTAGATAAGTTTTAGGTCCTTATCTAAAGAATAGTATGAAATTTAAACGAATTAGATATTTTACTGAAAAAAAAAGTTATAGTGGTATATTGTTTTTTTTGAAAAAGGCCCCCCATTTTCACCCCCATCGTCCCATTTTTCCCATTAACGAACTCGACCGAGATATTGGGTCGTTATATTTTATGTATCAATTTGAAAGTGATCGGCTAAAAATTACGGCAGTTATGGTGTCCACAAGAAAGTGAAATATATATGTATATATAAACCTTTGAGCTGACGGTGGTTTTGGGGTTTGGGGGATGTAAAACGCAAAGATATGTCCAAATTTTCCGGAAGTCGAATCATGGTACCCATTACAATAGGTCTCTTTCTTATGAAATTACCTAAAAAGAAACATATCTCCGAAAACGATTCGACCTGGTTTCTAGTCTTAAGTAAAAAAAGTTATTTTTAACGTTTATATGGAAATGGAATTTTTTTAGCGAATGTAAAACACCTTGCATTACCGGGGTTCGAACCCGGATGAAAGACCGAGACGCCTCAAAATTGTTATGAGATTGGGTATTGTTATGGTTTTTAAATTTTTTAATTTTCAAAATATTTGATGCCTAAATCAATGTTTAGTTACTACACATTATCCTAAGAGAAATAAAATTTTGCTAAAGTATTTTTAGCGTGTTAAAAATAAGCTACTCAATTACTCTCTGAGTTTATTCTTCAATCACATTATGATGATGATGATAATAAAAGAGCCTAGTGAAAGAGTTGCTTCAAATATCTGTGTGTTGTGGGGAGGTGGAACCATGCGTAAGAGACCAGCTTCTGCTATTGTTAGAATCGTACTTTATATTTAATTCTCACTTGACTTATCTAGTCCGGTTAATATGATGTAAAGAAACGAACCGAACTGACTTATTTTTATAATGGTAGAAGTATTTCTCAGCCTATATAATCGTTATCATTTTCTTATACTATGCTTATAGAAATTTGATTCCGATATTAGCGTCTTAATTTAAGCTTTGATAAGAAATTATCTTCCAAAATAAAAGAAAAGTCTAAATTCTTCCAAAGTAAAAAAAAACTAAAGACAAGTTTACACAAGTCCTAGAGGACCTAAAAGAACTGAAGAAATTATAAGAGAAAGAAAAATTTTAAAGAAATATTAAAATATGAAAGTAGAAGGTTCCAATAAATGCCAAAATGGAAGAACAGAGTTGAACTTTCTGAAGAACGAAAGAAAGATATCAAAAAGAATGAACAGGTATTGGGAAGATAGAAAAATAGAAAAAACAAATAGCCGTGGATAAATGAATGATCAAACGTGTTTCAAGTTGAACTATTCGTGGTGGGGGAATTATGTCAATTACTACTTAAGCAATACAAATAAATAAATACGTTATTCTCAACGTTGAGTAATGATACATTATACTTTATAACATCGAGAATATTTACATGTGCGTCTACATATACACAAAAGTAACTGTACCAGCATTTACCAACATTGATTTTAAGGAAAACCATAGTTAAACTTTGACCAGAACAATGGTACAAAAAAAAAATCACTATTAACTCTGAAATAAAATAATTAATATAACTTTAGAATAATAAAAATTAAGAGAAGGCCGTGAATGAAAATTATTTGTGTACATATGAAACAAATATTGAAAGGAGGTGCACAAAATTCATGATTATTTTTATTTCTTTGTACGAAGCAAAGGAAGTATTGTGATCGCGAAAAATTTCTGTTTTCAGATTTCAACGGAAATATCCATTTTGACCATAGCTGAATCCATTTTGACTGGTTTCAGCGTGACGTATGTATCTCGCATAACTCGAAAAAAATTAGTCACAGGATGTTGAAATTTTAGATTTAGAACTGTTTTAACATCTAGTTGTGCAACTTCCCTTTTGATTGCAATCGACTGAACCAAAAGTGTCCAAAATAGCAAAAAAATCCAAAAAAATTAGGATTTTGAATTCTTTCTTAACTACAGTAATAAGTTTCATTGAGAAATTTTCAACGATATATTATCGTTCAACTTCGGTGTATCAACGTACTTACTTTCGTTGCTTCCAGAGTTATAACCAAATAAAATTTTAATTAATGAAATATTTGGATCTTACAAGGGGGAAGGCACGTCGATTCGAATCAGACTTAATCTTTTTTTTTTAACTTTTTTAATTTAAATATATTGATTTATTCATATATATATATATATATATATATATATATATATATATATATTATAAAAATATATTAATTAAAATAAATATGTAAAAAAATTAAATATATATTATATTATTATTATTATTATTATTATTATTATTATTATTATTATTATTATTATTATTATTATTATTATTATTATTATTATTATTATTATTATTATTATCGTAATATATATATTATATATTAAATTATTGTTATTTGCAGATAATTTATTGAAATGAAACGACTAGCACTAGATAGGGAATCTTGGACAGCAGCATCAAACCAGTCAAATGACTGAAGACAAAAAAAAGTTCTTTTATTAATAGTTATTAACCTGTCATTTTTTTTTTTTGCACCATTTTTTTTTGTATGCATTCATAATGCATACAAAAAAATGACAGGTTACATTTTTTTTTTTTGTCTTCAGTCATTTGACTGGTTTAATGCAGCTCTCCAAGATTCCCTATCTAGTGCTAGTCGTTTAATTTCAGTATACCCTCTATTTCCTACATCCTTAACAATTTGTTTTACATATTCCAAACGTGGCCTGCCTACACAATTTTTTCCTTCTACCTGTCCTTCCAATATTAAAGCGACTATTCCAGGATGCCTTAGTATGTGGCCTATAAGTCTGTCTCTTCTTTTAACTATATTTTTCCAAATGCTTCTTTCTTCATCTATTTGCCGCAATACCTCTTCATTTTATCCATCCATCTGATTTTTAACATTCTCCTATAGCACCGCATTTCAAAAGCTTCTAATCTTTTCTTCTCAGATACTCCGATCGTCCAAATTTCACTTCCATATAAAGCGACACTCCAAACATACACTTTCAAAAATCTTTTCCTGACATTTAAATTAATTTTTGATGTAAACAAATTATATTTCTTACTGAAGGCTCGTTTAGCTTGTGCTATTCGGCATTTTATATCGCTCCTGCTTCGTCCATCTTTAGTAATTCTACTTCCCAAATAACAAAATTCTTCTACCTCCATAATCTTTTCTTCTCCTATTTTCACATTCAGTGGTCCATCTTTGTTATTTCTACTAGATTTCATTACTTTTGTTTTCTTCTTGTTTATTTTCATGCGGTAGTTCTTGCGTAGGACTTCATCTATGCCGTTCATTGTTTCTTCTAAATCCTTTTTACTCTCGGCTAGAATTACTATATCATCAGCAAATCGTAGCATCTTTATCTTTTCACCTTGTACTGTTACTCCGAATCTAAATAGTTCTTTAACATCATTAACTGCTAGTTCCATGTAAAGATTAAAAAGTAACGGAGATAGGGAACATCCTTGTCGGACTCCCTTTCTTATTACGACTTCTTTCTTATGTTCTTCAATTGTTACTGTTGCCGTTTGGTTCCTGTACATGTTAGCAATTGTTGTTCTATATCTGTATTTGAACCCTAATTTTTTTAAAATGCTGAATATATTAATTAAAATAAATATATAAAAAAATTAAATGTATATTATATTATTATTATTATTATTATTATTGTAATATATATATTATATATTATTTTATTGTTATTTGCAGGGAATTTACTGTAATTAAACGACTAGCACTAGATAGGGAATCTTGGAGAGCAGCATCAAACCAGTCAAATGACTGAAGAGAAAAAAAATTCTTTTATTAATAGTTATTAACCTGTCATTATAAAAAAAATTTACGATGAATAATAATTCAATAATAAAAAAAATAAAGAAAAAATATCAGAAGTTTTTAATGAAATAAAAATGTATGCACTTTCATTAAAAAAAAAAAAATGTAAGTGTATTTTAATAGATGTACAAGGAAGTCATGTGTTGTTCACATCATATGTTTTTTATTATTATTCAAAAAGACATCGACAGAAAACATATTTTCCTAAAAGAAAATGTTTTATTTTATATATTCTATTTATTATGCGATATTCCATCCAAATTTCAAATTGATTTAAATATTAATTTATATATGTATAATTTATTTTTTTTTGAGAATTTTTTGTAAAAAAACCATTTTTTGTAAAATATTGTTAAGAAATACCTAATCATAAAATTCAATTACTTTTTTTAGTAAAGTGAACGTGCATTCACCAGTTTAAGTAATAAATTCGGTTACAACAAATAATTTCGAAGTTTATCAAAAGAAAGTTCTTTAAAAAAAAAAATATATATATATATGTAAATATTATTTCTGTTTAAAGCGCGCGCGCGTGTATGATTTCTCCATTATAATTTCTATTTTTAGAAGATTGAAAACAATTATTTTATTTTTTTAACAAGTAATTTTGTAAGCAACATATCTTTGTTTAGTTCATAGAAAAAGTAATAAACAAATTAAATTCTATTGCGGTATTTTGGTTATAAAAAAGCATTCCCCTCACTGTAGGTTAAAATTATTTTTTGTACTCTTTAATATCTATAATACGTAAATTTATCTTGTATTTCAAAATTATTATTTATTCTTTATTTACTGGTTAAAATGTGTTCATAAGCACGACATATTATTTTATATAATAAAATACAAATTTAATTTAAAAAAAAAAAATAAATAAATGAGCTGTATGCAATATGCTTATGTAATATTGAATATATTTAATTGGAGAAAATATTTAGCGGTTAATAAAAAAATAAAAATAAATAAAACAATAAAAAATTTAAAAAAAAGTGAAATTGAGTCAAAAATAGACTTTTTTAGTAAAATAAACTTATGTCGATCTCCATGGCGGAGTGGTAGCGTCTCGGCCTTTTAACAGGAGGGTCTCTGGTTCAAATCCCGGTCAGCCATGAAATTTTTCATATACTACAAATTTCCATTTCCCTATCTCAAGCACAAGCTTCAACCTTATAGCGATATCATCAAGAAAAAAAAAAAATACTATTATTTTATTTTATTTTAATATTCTAATTCATGAAGTCGGTACCAAATTAAAAACAAGAAACTTAAATAAAAAAAAAAATTATATTAATTTCCTGGCATCATAGGTCTAGAGCTCTATTGCAAGAAAGAAAGTACGATAAGCAGTAAAAACGGAATATAGTTTTTTTTTTATTTCTCGACGTTTCCTGAGACCCAGGAACCCAAAAAACAAAAAAATTGAGGAAAGGCTAATGTTTGCACGTATAGGATGGGCAGGAAGTCCCTTTACGCTAGTTAGGAAATTGTTAGGATAGGTGCAGCTTACTTTCTATGGATCTAAAACGTCTGTGTGATCATGTTAAATGCTTAGCAAACAGCGTCTTGGAACTGCTCGTAACTGACGTATCTACGATTTTGGATCTCTTTCTTTACAAACCAAAAAAAAAAACAAATAAACACCAGCATCCTCAAGTTAAGATTTTGAGTGCATTTTTAGGTGTGGTGAAGTCAGGGCTCCTTGATGAACAAGGTAATGGAACTGGTAACCCTTCTGACCCACATCCAATCAAGCGATTCGGAAAACTTTCATTGAGGCGTCTGCGGACATTCAGAGCAAAATGCGCTGGAGCACCGTCTTTCTGAAACGTAATGATGTTAGCGATCTCTTTTGCCGTTCATTTTGGAATCAACCGCTCGTCAATCATTTTCAGATAACTGTATTTATTAACTGATTAAGTGAGCTATCGAAAAAATAAGGACTAAGGAGATGTTCAGCTGTCATCCCAGCCCAAATCATAACATTAGGGCGATGGTGTTCGATTTCCTAAAAAAAAATGAGGATTATCTTTTGCCCAGAAAAAACCTTTTGGTTACGAAAGCTTCGATAAATCTCACACTTGTCTGAGAACACGACGTTCTTTTTACATTTTTTTTTTTTTTTTGGAAAGTGTTCAAGTAATAATTGATATGCATAAAAACCTCGATCAATGTCAATATTGTCAACTCATTATTAACTGAAGCTAGATGAAAACATTTCATCGGTGATTGTTGAACCGATGCGTTCACAGCAGTACACGTCTCAGCTCGAGTGCTCGACCTCCCAATGCGTGGCGCATCAAGAACACTTCTCATTATAAAAGCCTTCATCTCCCATGTCAGTAACGTTTGCCGTGATGGTGACGATTTCCCAAAACGACAAAGAAGTCATTTAAAATGTTCTCCAATGTTTCACCAATGTGTGGATGTTCATGGACCCACACACAAGCTAACAAATGCTCTTCGAAAGTGAACGCACTATTATCTGCCATCGTTCCATACTCGACTACGACTAAGGTCAACCCACCACGAATGAAGTTACCGGACGATCCCCATCATGGCTTACCCTCAAAATCTTTTCCAGCTGCAGTGAGCGATATCAGCGGTAAGAATTGGCAGTAATAGAGCCCGATTTAGTTGGATTTATAACAATGTAATGAGACCTTTCACCTATCTCCTACATATGTACGTGTGTTGGCATGTTTGAACCTTATTAACTTTTGACTGGATAAACCGATTTTTATTATTTCTACTACAGAGACTAGGTTATATGGGGCAATTTGTTGGTAAAATCTTGGGGTCAGTACCTCCAGGAGGGTGTATGTGTTATTTTTTATTTTTTAAATATTAGGGCTTCAACGCTATGATCATTAACCCACATGGAAATTTGTAGTGTTTAAAAAATGCCATGCCTAACCGGGATTCGAACCCGGGACTTCCGGATGAAAGGGCGAGACGCTACCACTTTACTATGAGTATAGTAATATGAGGTCATTTTTTTCAGACTTTTGAGAAAATACTTTATTTAAGCTCAGTACATGAATGCATGCTTATCTTATTTAAAAAAAAAATAATAATAACTTGCCCCAAAATTCCTCCTTTCCACAAATATCGATAAATCTTTTTTTTATATACATATCTTTATTTCTTCCCAGGCAAAGCAGTAGTGCAAGTGACTAAAAAAAATAAAATACTTTGGGAGCAATATTGGAGATGGGGAGACGAACAATGATTATAAATATTGATTTTTTTTAATTTCTCAAACTTTTTTGGTTTACTTTCATTTATCATTATTTCTCCACTATATTAGAATAAATAACCAATGCCAGATAAATATAACAACTTTTTTGTCAGCTTTTTTAAATATTTTTACTTCAGCTTTATATTTTAAAAATGAAAAATCTTTAAAGGTAGTATTACTTATTATTTGTAATATAAATAAACTAACAAATAGGATTTTTTTAAAAGGGTAGGCTTTGATTAGAATTAAAATAATCTGTTTTCAGATATAGTTTAAACGATAAAAATTCTTGATACAAATATGAAAAGGAATCGATATAACTGACCGTTACGCAACTAGTGACAAATGTGAATAAAGGTTATCTGGAATGTAGGAATGTTATTAATTTTGTATTTCAAATTTTCCAACTAATTATTTTTAAAGTCTTTTCGCGAAAAAAAAAAATATATATATATAGTTTCCAGGAGTTTATTATTATAGGAATATTCTGATATATTCAATAGTATGTGTGTGTGCGCGCGTGGGAACGCGCGCTTGAGTGTAAATGAATGTTTGTCTATCGTATGCGTTTCTATACCATTCATCCGATTGCGGTGAAACCTTTGGTGAGTTGTTGAGGGCACGCCCGTTAAGGATTATGAATTAGTTCGGACCCGCTAGGTGGCGCTGAGGTCGAAATAATTGGAAAAATTGCATTTATAGTTCCATTTGGCTCATACTCAGAATATATATTAGTTACGTGAAAAGAAAAATTTTGGAAAAACTATACCCTCTAGGTGGTGCCGTTGTCGAGTTATTTACTGAACAAACAATCAAATATATAAACAGACATTCTTCTTCTATGTATATAAAAGCCAATGTTTTTGTATGTGTGTCCGCTACAGAATAAACTGAACCGACTTATGCACGGGTTTTTGCAAAATGGTCCGCGTTGTCCGGAGAAAGTTTAAAGCTATTGAAATTCTCGATCTGACCAGCAGAAGGAAAGTTATGGGTATTTTTAACCGAATAGTGTGTTTAGAGAGTAGTTTGAAATAAATTCGATAGGTAGTACTCTTTTGACAATTGGATTTATTTACATTCTTACATATAAAATGAAAGGTTAAATTTTGTGATGTTCCGTAATTTGTAAGTTTCTAAATATTCGTATTAATTGTGATGACTTTGCAGCCGTATCTCTTTTCGTTAAAAAGTTATTTTCCACCGACTACTGTGTTTAGAGAGTGGTTTGAATTAAATTCGTTAGGTAGTGCTGTTGTTCTGACAATTGGATTTATTTACATTATGACTTTTATAAAGTGAAAGGTTAAATTTTATGAAGTCCCGTAATGTTCAGTTTTTTAATGTTTTATCAAACTTTCAATTATGTTCATATAATCTATATATATCTACACACTCAAATCTAGCAATAGCGAAGCATTGCCGGGGTCTGCTAGTATAGCAGAGAGATATCACATAGAGAGAGAGAGAGAGAGAGAGAAAGTATTCCAGGAAACTCGTGCTAACATTTAGCGATATTAGCTTCTGATTAAAAATAATGAAAAATAAATTCATATAAACATCGATTCCGGAAACGGTTTTTCAATTACAAATATATCTGTAATTTCTATTCTAACAGCAAAATTAATAAGAATTTAATTTTAATAAACATTTCAGAATAGCTTTCTAAACTGAAATTTACCTTATGTCCGAAATTCATGGAATACAATATAAAGGGAGAATTTTTTATTTTTATTTATTATACTTTTAAATTTAAAAGTGTATTTAAAATAGATTTTCAGAACATTATCTCTTAAATTTATAAAATGAATCTATTGTTTCATATACCTAAAACAGGCTAACAACCACTAAGAATTATTGTAATGTATTATGTATAATGAATTATTGTTTCAATTGATTTTTTTTTAATGGTTTTATAATTAATTTCATAGCGTATGAAAATTGCATATCCTGACCAGGATACATATCCGGAACCTCTGAATGAAGGCCAGATAACTACCATTCTGCTACATAAATATAATAACAATAATAATAATAATAATAATAATAATAATAATAATAATAATAATAATAATAATAATAATAATAATAATAATAATAATAATAAATAATAATAATAGGTCAGATATCAATATTAGCAACATGTGAAATAAAAAAATCTCAAATTAAAAGCTGTTTTTTTTTCTTTTATTCTTTGTTTATAGTCATACCAAAAAAAGCCATTAGCGACTTTATAAGTAATTAAATAATAAATACCAAACATTTGATAAGAATCATCTTTGAAGGAACTGCACGTGTTAATGTAGCTTAAAATTAACTTAGAGATAGATATTGTTATTCAACTGCAATTTTATTTAATTTTCCGTTTTTTCTTGAAATTTATTTTATTTTTTACAATTTCTCTTTTAATGTTTAATATCAGTTGTTTCTTTAATTTTTCTGCAATATCAAAACGATTTTTCTTTTCGTTTAAAATTATAACGTATGTTTTTTGTTATAAACCTAACGTATGAACTGAGAAAATTATTTTTTGCCGATTCTTAAGATTACACATATATTTGACCAGCCCAGTAGTTTCCCATTTTTTATACATAATTGAATTCTGAATTAAATTTTTTAATTACTTTTATATTTGATTAATACTATCGTTGAAAGTATTAACTACTCAAAAATCTAGATCTTGTAAAAAATTTAAAAATCACATTAAAACTACGACTAGTAAAAAATGTTTCGTTTGTACATTTGTAACTTGTAACTTGTAAATTACTGAGATAAATAATTATAATTTCAAGCATGGCATTTTTGCAAGCTACAAATCATTCATCTCATCCTCTGAAGCAATACCTAACGATGGTTCTCGGAAGTTATAAAAGAAAAAAAAGGTGTTTGGACGATTCATTATTTAAAAAAAATACATTATTCATCATTTTTTGTGTCTTATTAATAACGATAAGTAATTCGGCGGAGTTAATGTGCTCCTTTTTGTTGATATAATGCAGCTGTCTCCAGTCAAACCACTGGTGTTTTATTGAACCTCCTTGGTGTGTAGCAAAAATAAATCTGAGGCATCGGTTTTCAGCTTAGATAGTTTAGCTTTGAGTAATGCAGATCCACGTAAAGTACTGGGTAGCCCGTACGATAAAAAGGTATTTCATATGACGGAACCTTGCACAGGACTAAGTAATATACTACAGTTTGCTCAAAGCGTCGATACGTTGATTACTAATGACATATCAACGAGTAGTATAAAGAAATTTAGTTGTCCAACCTTACGAAGGACAGCAAAAGACCATGTAATATAATGAACGTACATAGAATTACCGATGCTGTATATTATGTATAATGTATATTAAGTCTGAAAATTTTAAGACGAGATATCTAATTTTTGATGATTTTATTAACGATCTACATATCTTGTGCAGAAACTCACATTAACTGTCCTAGAACACATAACATCATCTATCGCGACGCACATATATAGAATATCAGAATTTCCACTGCCTTACCTGCCTGCCGAATGACAAAAAAACGTTTTTCTCAATTTTCAGACCGATTTTTTGTGACTGAACATTTATAGTACCAACATTATAGTACCATCGCGAAAAGTAGCCGCGTTGACTGAAACAAGATTTATTTGAATCCGATTAACAGGAAAAAAGTTATGCGCGAATAGACGTAAAAAAAATATATACGGGTCAAATACCTAACCTTCTTTTTTGAAGTCGGTTAATAAAGGTCAATAAATAAAATTGATTTAAGTAAAACAACACAAACAAAATGTTTAATATATTTTCAATTCTTTTTAATTTTTTTACTTTTGAAACCAGCATCAAATAACTTCCAAATAAAAATTTAAATAAGTATTATGTTGTACCTTTTACTTGATTTTATTTTTTGCTTTTACTTTTCCGACGAATATAGCTAGAATAGCTATCTTAAAGGGAAAATGATGGTGATAATTTGAAATTTGATGAGGTAGCGATTTTCTGCTAATATTTACCTTTTAGGCTCCAAATAGTTCATCCGACAAAAAAACCGTATGTATATATTTGCGTACGTATTTGTGTTACAATGTTTTTGGCCTTATATCTCAGGACTGACTGAACCGATTTTCTACGCATGGGGCATTGATCATTTTTTTTTTTAATTCGTTCAGAGGGTAGGAATTGGTTTGCCTGGCATTTCCCCCGCCTTCACACCATTCGGTCGCCCTAAAGCATAAGACCGAATGTCTGTGCCACAAACGGCTACTGAGTCTCGAAACAGTTTAGCGACCAGTAACCTAAATAGCTTCTAGAGCTTAACTAACAGCGTGAGCGGACTAAGCGTGGTGCTATACACCACCGGCTTACGTGTCCCAACCCCTCACTTGTCATATATTTACTAAAATGGGAAGGCGCACCCCGTCAACTACAAAAACATATATGACATCCATAAATTAAAATTTACTTTGTCTAGACAGCAATTCCCTGCCACGCCTAGTTCGCTGAGTGCCAGCAAGTACCTTTCTCCATATTAAAGCCCTTGGAGCCTTAATTGGCAGGTGGTCAGCCATACATCTCAAGGTTAGCTTCCCACAGCAGTGCGTTAGGAGTCTTTCCCTTAAGTAAACTATTGATAGTGGTTGAACATAGCAACCGCATCAAGGAACTCCTACATGGTCCTAAAATGCGGCTCTCGCCACATTGACTCGCCGCTTGTGAGTGGCCAATTTTCCCTTTGACCTCTAACCCCTTCCAGAGTGACCCGGTCTCTGGCCCCCTCAAGACCAGGGCAGTCAAACATGGTTGTTCATTTGACTAGACCTCTCCGTAGACGCACAGCTCATCAGCTGTCAGGCGAAACCGAAACAGATATTGGTTCAAATTAACATAGTTGGTGAGCACCTGGGCACCCGTTACCCTTAAAAACGAACTCGAGGCATGCCATCCCCCCAGATCCCATATAAACTTGTACAGGGATCTTCCCTTAGTCGTGGTGTCCCATTCCAGCTGTTATGCTTCCATCGCGAAGCTTTGCAGCCTCTTCCGCAGGCGAGAGATGGGTGCAGAGAAATTTAGATCCGATGCATTGTGATTACCGTTCCGTTCCGGTTCCGGCCAGGCCCGAAACCGCATCCCAAATACCTCGGCCTTCCTGCCTCTCCGCAATTTCCACATGGCTGTCTGAAAATTCACCACTAATTCGATTGGGAGAGCCTTTCCCAATACGGTGGTAGCCTCGTAGGAGGTTGTTTTAAAAAACACCAGTGCATACAATTAAAGCTCTGTGCTGGGCGCTCCTTAAATTTTGAACAAGTTTCTATTCATATCCAATCTATGCGCCCAAATGGGGGCCGCGTTCAGAGGGTAGGATGATATCGCCTAAAAACCGATTTTTATTTTCTTCAGAGGCATTTTAGAAAAACAATTATTAAAGAAAATTTGTTACAAAAAAGCAGAATACAAAAATGGTTTTTCAAAAATCAACCCCAATCTCTTAAAACTGAAATATATATTTCTTTTCTTTTGCTTTATCACCCTTCGGATTGGATACTTTTCCAAAATTTTTTGAAAGTTTATACTTCATATATAGAGCTATCAAGAAATTTCTAAATTTTTGTTTTAAAATTTTAGACCTAAACTGCAGAAAAGTTTTATTAAGAAACTTTTTTTCTTAATTTAATCTATATTGAAGGGTTGTTAGATTAAGAGAAAACTTTGGTTAAGAAAATTTATTAAGCTTAATCTATATAAGAATATTTTTAGAATAATGTTTCTTAAAATTTATTCCCCACCTCTAAAAAATATATATTTTGTTTTATTTTTGTTTTTCCACTCTAACTCTTTTGATTTTTATTATTAATATCCAGGAAAATCAAGCAATATTTTGCCAGCTTTTTTTATTTAAACACATTTTTATTTAGATAAACCTACAAAAAAAAAGAAAAATGATTTCATCTGTAAAACAAAGTTACAGATAAAATTTTAAAAAATAAACAATGCTTTTCTGCAAAAATATAAATTGTTGGTGACCTTGGCCTGATTGATAAAGGAAGACTACATTTAATTAATGAACCATTTAAAACGCAAAAAAATAAATTTATATCGCTGATTTTTATGTTAATCTTTTGAATTTACGTTTAAAAAATTTTACTTGCTAATTATTTATTAACTATTCTATATTAGTAATGTATATCAGAAAAATCATCTAAGTAGGAAATTTGATTTGAGGTAATGAAAAGAAAAATAATTAGATCATGATACTAAAACATCTCGAAAAACATAAAGTATTAATTAATAAAAATTTATAATTAAAATAAATAATATAAATATTATAAATTTATAATATTATTAAAATATTTATAAAAATTTATACCAGGAAAATTATCCGGAAATGAAATTGTCGATCTAACAAAAAATAAATCGTTATAGAGATAAAAAATAAAAACATATTACTCTTTTTTTAAATTAATTATAAATAATTTTATTATCAGTACAAGAAATAGGCAATTTTCTCGATAATTTAAGAATTTTTCTATGAAATTATCTGACAGAAATTTATTCTAGGCTAACAGTATTATATGAAAGATATTCGTAAAAATAACTAAACAAATAAACATGATTCATTTACCTGAAATTTTAAAGTAACTTCAATTAAGTTGATCCCGATTAAACAGCCGTTTAAGTTTTAAAGAGATTAGAACTGTATCTTTTTCAGACGTTTTGTTTCTGGTAGTGACTGACAACTGAGTTCAACTGTTCTGTTAGTTATATTTTAGGTTAGGTATACTTGGTAGGAGAGTTCGATGTCTGCCTGTTTTAGTTAAGAGAAAGTCAGCTGCTGTCTCTGTTACGTATAACCTTGAAACAAGGTCTGGTCTGTTATAAGTTCGGCATATATACATATATATATATATATATATATATATATATATATATATATATACACGTACAGTAAAATACATAAACCGGATTTTTGCAATGATAATGATCAATAGTATAATGATAATTATTCTTGGCTGTGCACCTAAACTCTTGTGTATGTGCGTATGCATAACAGCAAGCAGATTAATAACAATCATCACGTTACTCAAGACGTATACTCCGATGGACAGCAAATTATATTATTATTATTATTGCTACTATATACTCTCTGTATGGCAGGGTCTTCGAACTCAACAGAACGATGTTTTCGTACAAGTTCTTTAAGCAGAATTTGATTTTCATTTCGTTGTTTTATTATTGGAAAGGCCAAGAAACTCTGACGACCTATTCTTTTGGAATATATTTCGTAATGCATTATATTTAAAAACAAAAAAAAATTCTTCGGCTATATATGTGAGTTTTTTTTTAATGATCATTTACCTCCTAAACTTAAACATGCGAATATGTAGTGAACATTTTATATAGCAGGACAAATTGAATGACTGACTGAGATTTGAACCCAGGTCTTTCAGGATGAAAAACTAGGACGCTGTTGCTAATCTATGATAGAAATCGGCTGTTTAAAATATAATTTTTTTGTAAATTATTATTAAATTTTATTCATACACATACCACCACAATACACGAAAAAATGTATTAGGTTTACTTATATTTTTCCAAATTTATTTGCAAATTTACAAAATAGATGCGATTAGTATTACACAGTTTGAAAATAAGATAGCAATAAAAACAAAATATTTATTTAAACCTAATTTTAGATGGTCATTTTGATTATTACGCATCATCATCATCAACAGACGAAGTGTAAAAGTTTTTTACACTTTTTTGTCAATTTTTACTTTCCTGGCATCATAGATCAAACGCTATGCTGCATGGTAATCAGTCAAAAAATGGGGTATGTTTTTTTTTTTAATTTCTTGACTTTTCATGACCTAGATATCCCCAAAAAAAAAAAAAAAATTAGTGGAAGGAATAATGATCCTTCGTACGTACGCACGAGTGTTGGTGTGTTTGAAGCTTGACAACTTTAAACTGAATAATTCGATTTCGATGACATTTTGTACAGAGATTCGTATATATGAAGTAATTTGGAGTTAAAAGTTTGGGATCAATATCTGTAAGAGTTGTGGGTAGATAGGTTTTTCGCGGACAATTTTCTCAAAATTTTGCAAAAATAACTCCGCTGCGTATTAAGCTCACTGAATGCGTAGGTGCTTATTTTATCAATTTAAAAAAAAATTAATCTCAAATTCTTCCCCTTCCTCCAAAATCAAAAAAATCTATCATTTTGTTTACTATATATCTTTTAACCTAAATGTATTCATAGGTTGTTTTTTGGGTCGTATACACTAAAAAAATTCTTTAGGCGGCAATATTGAGGGTCGAAAAGCCGATAAAAGTTTCAGTATATCAAATTTTTTGAATTCTTTAAAACCTTTTTTTGGTTTATTTAAAGTTTTAATAATAATGTTATAATAAAATTACATAATAATTCATCCTTACCCCCAATTAGAAATGTTAAGTAATTTCTTATTGAGTGAACATTTTTCAGTGGAATATTTTTTTTAAATTTATTAGATTTAACATAGTAAACGTAGATAAATCAAAATATTTTTGGGAGGTAATTTTAGGCGTGAGCAGAAGAAAGTATATATATATATAAATTTTTTGAAACTTTTTACACATATCATTTTATATTTCCAATATATAAGAATGAATAAGGAAAGCATTAAAAAAAAATTGTTGTCAGCTTTTTTTTTATTATTATTATTATAGTTCTTAAGAGAAATATTTAAAAAAAAAATTACTTCAATAACAATTTAGCATTGCTCTTTATTTAAATTACACATAAATTCATTAAATTCTTGTAATAATTAATGAAAATATTTAAATAAGATTTTATTTAATTCTAACTTTTCGGGCTTTTAAATTTATATATCTCAATAAATACTGGACTGATTTTTATCATAAAAATTCATTGTCTTATTGACAAAATTCATTATCTCATTGCAGGATGTTGAAATTTTGGATTTAGGACTCTTCTAACATCAAGTTGAGCACCTCCTCTTTTGATTGCAATCGACTGAACCAAACGTATCCACAAAAGCCCAAATTCCTAAAATTTCGAATTTTGGAATTTTTTAACTGTAGTAATAAGCCCTTATTGAGAACTTTTCAGCTACATCATAAGTGGTTAAGTGGTACTTTTAAATGATTAATAATCAATGACAAAAAAAAATTACTGAAAATAAATTGATGAAAATTTGTACACACATTCTTCTTGCGGTATAAGTGCACTATGAAAGGACTTTTTGAAATTCCAAGTTTAAAGAGTTAAAAACTATTTTTGAATTTGTGTTGAAACTCGCCTAATTTTTACTTCCTTGTAAAAAGTAAAGGAAGTATTTTTGTTCACGAAAACTTCGGTTTTCAGGTATCAACGGAAATATCCATTTTGATCATCCCTGAATCTATTTTGGCTAGTTACGGCGTGACATACGTACGTACGTAGTATCTCGCGTAACTCAAAAACGATTAGCTCGTAGGATATTGAAATTTTGGATTTAGGGAGTTGTTCACCTCCCTTTTCGATTGCAATCGACTGAACCAAAAAAAACCAGTCTTGATTCTGAAAAAAATATTTTTATTTTGGACTTTCTCTTAACTCAAATAACTTTGAAATCATAGTAATAAGCAAATCACTGTAATCATAGTAATATTGATTATTTGGTAGGCAGTAATAAGACCTCACTGAGAGCTTTTCAACGATATATCATAAGTGGTACTTACTTATTTTCATTGGTTCCAGAGTTATAGCCAAATAAAATGTTAATTAATGAAATATTTGAATTCAGGGGAGGCAAATCGGCTCGAATCAGACTTCATATCCTTTTTTTTTAAACTTGAATATATTTATTTGTTAATAGTTATTAACCCTCTCATTGTAAAAAAAAAGTTCCGATAAATCATAATTCAATAATAACAAAAAGAAAAAATATCAAAAGTTATTAATGAAATAAAATTTTATGTACTTTTCACTTTGAAAAACTGTATATATATATATATATATATATATATATATATATATATATATATATATATATAATTTAATAGGCGTACAAGGAAGTCATGTATCCATATCAGATTTTTTCTAGGTTGAGTTTTAGTGTTTTTAAAATTTTGTAATACGAAAGAAAAAATGTTTAATTAGATAAAAATAACATTACTGTATATTTCTATTTTCATAACTATATTTAGGTCATATCAATATTTAGGTGGCCTAAGTAATTATAAATAAAACTGATGATTTAAACACTAATTTAGTATTACGCATTGTTGATCAGCTGTTGTTATGTTATTGCCAATTTTAAAATAATAATTTTTGATATAATTTATTGAGTTTCTGTCATTAATAAAACAATTATTAGATAAGTATAAGTACTTGAAATTAAATACTTTGCCAGCTTTATTTTTATCTTTGTAAAGTCTTATAAAAATTAAGTTTTATAAAAGATTTTGTAATGTTATTTAAAAGAAAAATTATATGTATCGATATCATCGGTAATATGTGTTCAACAGAATTATTTAAATGCAGATAAAAATTTTGTATTTTTTTATTGAAAATTCGGTTAGTTAAGATCAAACAACTTGGCTTTAATATTGTTATGATTACTATTAACACTGAATTATTATTAGGTATCCACGTAAAAAGATGCGACTGAAAATTAAGTATAAATTTAAACAAAACTTGTTTTTTTCCAAATTAATGAACCTCTTATGCCTGCATTAGGTGGGACCGTGTGAGAAGACAACTTGACTTACAGTGGTTAATCCCGGAGACCACCATAGCTTATTTGTTGAGAAGCGAGAGGGAGTGGAATCATTTCTCGAAGATAGCCGAAACTATGCTACAGACCAAAGAGGCGGAGAATAGGGGCATAAGCAACATTGAGTAAGAAGAGCATCGACTGAACACAGTCTCAACTATATAGAAACAAGGACGAGGATAAATATGAGGAAGAGCTTTTTCGAAGAGATTTGAACAGCATGAAAAGTTCTTTAAAAGGAGGCGAAGATTAAGACCGGAGAGCAAAAGGGAGAAGGACAGCTTCCTGCGGAGCCGTCGTTCGTCCGCGTATACGTGGATGGGCGGCGGTGATGATGTACGGAAACTCTGGATCCCCTAAGCTTAATGGCACCTCCCGGCGTTGAGTATTGCTTAATTGTAGATCCGGTCCCGGGAGGGGAGGATCGTAACATAGGAGGTTTAGTCGGTAGGGCGCAGGCACACAGACGCACTCTTAATAACATCTTGCGGAACCTGTTAGCGTGCCCGACACTTCGCCCGTAAATGGGGTACCTCCAATTCTTCGGGAAGGGAAAAAAAAGAAAAAAAAAAGTTGATGAACCTGACACCGTGAATCATATGAACAATTTTCACCAAATGAATGAATCAATTTCTAATCCCGACATTTTAATTTCAATACTGTTGAAAAATTCTTACAATATTCTCACAAATTTGACAAGAGTAAGTAATTTTCCCATAAATAAATATTAATATATTTATTTATGGAGAAAGAGAGTGAGTAAATAAGGAATAAACTAATCGTGGGTGGGAATGGGAGAGAAGATATCACTTAACAGTTCACACGCTCCGTGACGCAATTACGTTACGATAAGATTTTGATTGTTGCTATGGGACATTATATACACAAACACATTGTTCTCAAATAATATGTTTAATCATGCGTTTCAACCCTCCCGCCGATTCAAATTAATACACCCTTGCATTGTTCTACGTTATTCAAAAGTGAAAACCGTATCACATGTATACATTAGCTAATCTTAGATCCAATCTTTTGTCAATAATACGAGCAATTATTAAAAATATACTAAATATATTCCTCTATTTTAATATTAAAATAAATAAATGACTTAATTTTAAGATGTGTGGCAGAATTTATTGTTGGTTATAAAAAGAATCTTGAGTAAGAAAAGAAAGAAAATCAAGAGAAAGTACGGTAAAGAGGAATTAACCTGAAGTAAAATTGTCTCTTGGCAATAAATCTTGTTATTTCTAACTATATTTCCTCTAAACAAACAACGCAATTATTTTTTAATATCTTACTGTGAAGAGCCTTTGTTTTATAAATCATTTCATAACCGGCTGAAATAAAGATATTCGTAGTTTTACAGCTACTTCATAAAAACACTTGTACACAAAATATAATTAAAACCATAATAATATTATCCGCACGAAACGCATAAAATAACTCCAAAATTTTCCTCGATTAATTTTTTAAATGTTAATACGAGTGTATAAAGGTTGTACAGAGTGATTCACGAAGAATGTAACAAAATTTCAGAACGTATTCTACTGGTAAAAGTAAAGAAGAAAGTTCATATAAACATAGGTTTGGAAATGATTTCTTAGTGAGTGTCAGCTGAAGAAAGTATCACCGTGATTTCGGTAAAATTAACCAAGACTGTAATTCTTTGGACCCAAATTAAAGGGTAAATTTTGTGGTTTTATGTAATCTGATCTGAAAAATTGGAAAATAAAAATGTCTCAGAATTGTATTTTTTGGTAATTTTCGAAAAATCTGGGGTAAAAGAGAAATATTGGGATATAAAAATACTTTATTTTATATTTGGCGTAAAATCACTTTGTTAAATGGGTAATAAATACATAATAAGTTTAAATAAAACTTTTATGTTATTAAAAACCTTCAAACCTATGTTTATATGAACTTTCTTTTGTATCTTCACCAATAGAACATGTCCTAAAAGTATGTTACACTCTTTGTGAATCAACCTGAGTCAGCTTCCAAACTGTTTAATTTAATATTAATCTTTTTTTCAATTTATCTAATCAGATTTCATATAATATCACTAAATTTAACCATTAATTTGAGCCTATTGAATTACGTCTAGGTGATTTTTATCTAAGGCGTACAAATCAGGGCGAACCTTCACCAGCTGACACTCGCTATCGAAGCGTTTCTGAACCAATTTTTATATGAACTTTCTTCTACATTTTCACCCGTAGAAAATGTCCTGAACGTTTGTTATATTCTTCATGAATCACCTGTATTTCGAGAAATTAGTCGGTAAATATTTGATTGAAAAAGAAATTTGGTAGTTGATGGAAGATGAATCGAAGGCAAAGACATTCGGTTATAAATATAAAGTAAAATAAAAGTATGATCAAAGGAAATTAAAATAAAGAAAAAATACAATAACAAGGAAAAGTATTTAATAACAAAGATAGAACAGCTTTATCATTTCTAATATTTGGTCAGTAAAATTAGTGAACGCTTGTAATTTAAATAGAAAATTATAACTAGACTTGCAATCGCATACGACCTTTTGATATTACAAATTATTTACCATGTCAAGATATAATAAAAATATTGACAAAATATTCCTTCTTCATCTCAGAATTATACAGAGTAGAAACATAAATTGTGAAGAAAGAGCAATGTAAAAATCCAAAAGAATTACAAATATGGATAAGAAAAGAAGAATCAAGACAATAAAATGTTCAAATAAAATGAGGATTGGAGAAGTGCTGAACTAAATTGGAAAAAATAATTAAAAGTATTAAAGTACAGAAAAAGAAATTGGTAAAATACTGACTAAAAAGAAAATTTTACCAAATGAAGGCTCAAGAAGTATCACAGTAAAAGGAAAGTACGTAATAGGTAGGATAGACTACTTTTGGAGGCTGGCTATCTGCTGAGATCAGTCAGGCGCAAAATACTCATAATCATCTTTGCATTACACATTTTAATAGTTTAAAATTTCACTAATATTGTAGATCAGGATTATAATTTTAGTTTTAAATTTATTATCCTTTCTTGAAAAAAATAGTTTCATAGGAAATAGGTATTTTATTTCCTTCTACGAAATAAAGAAAATATTGTGATCGCGAAAAATTTCGGTTTTCAGATTTCAAGAGAAATATCCCTTTTGACCATCCTTGAAGCCATTTTGAGTAGTTTCAGTGTGACATCTATACTTATCTCGCATAACTGATAAACGATTAGCCGTAGGATGTTGAAATTTTTGATTTAGGACAGTCAAACATCCAGTTGTGCACCTCTTCTTTTGATTGTAATAGAATGAACCAAAAGTGTCCAAAAAAGCCCAAAATCCAAAAAATTTGGTTTTTAGATTTTTTCTTAACTGTAATAAATAAGCTCTCATTAAGAGCTTTTCAACAATATATAAAAGCGATAGTTATTTTCATAGCTTCCAGAGTTACAGCCAAATAAAATTTTAATTAATGAAATATTTGGATCTTACAGCATATGGTTCGAATCAGACTTTTATCTCCTTTATTTTAACTTTTTTTTTTTTAATTTAAATATATTGATTATTAACCTTGTAAAAAAAAAAAATTACGATAAATAATAATTCAATAACAACAATAAAAATAAAATTGAAAAAAATATCAGAAGTTATTAATGAAATAAAATTTTATCTACTTTTCATTTAAAAAAAAAATGTGTTTAAGTAATTTAATAGGCGTAAAAGGAAATCATCTGGTGTTGACATCAATTTATTTTAATTTACTATCCTTATTTCTTTATAAAAAAAAAAATCGTATGGAAAATAGCAATTTTATTTCCCCTATTTTATCAACTAGAAAAAAAATAAAACTGAAAAATTCTCCAACTCTATAGAAAAGATAATTTGTTAGCATGAATTTAGATAATGAAGATTCATAGATAATAAAACATTTTACAGTATTATCTAATACAGAAAATTTATGATATTTTGTTACATAATAAGCACACTTTTAGACAAGTAAAATAGAACGTATAAAACATGAAAATGATCTGGCAGATACAAACAATGAGGGAAAGTACCGGCAGAGTAAAATTATACATAGAGTAGACTAATACAGGTAGTCTCTGACTGCAGCGCATTGTTATTTATATTCGTATAAATTACATATATATTAATTAATGTAATAATTAGAGAAATATTATTATTATCATAATTAATTTAATTTCTCATTGACTGGCCTAATAATATATTTTTTAAAGTATTTGTCTTCACAGTAATTTTTTTTTAATATTTTTAAAGGGTTTCTTTTATAACATTCTCACAGAATTAATTCTTATACTTTTTAAATCATTTCTCAGCAATTTAAAAACCACTTATTTGATTTTTCTTTTTTGCCGTAGTTTTTAATTTACAATCGGTTCCAATTTCTTGAACAGTAAATAAATTTGAATACAAAATATCGGATGTGGACACCACATGACTTCCTTGTACGCCTATTAAATTACATATACACAATTTTTTTTAAAAATGAAGTACATAAAATTTTATTTCATTTATAACTACTGGTATTTATTTTTTCATATATTCTTTTTTTTATTGTTATCGTTGAATAATTATTTATCGTATTTTTTTTTGCAATCAATGGTTAGTAATTATTAATAATTCAATATATTTAAATTAAAAAATAAAATTGTTAAAAATAAAGAAAGGATATGAATACTGAATCGAACTTATGTGTCTTCCACTTGTAAGATCCTAATATTTCATTAAATAAAATTTTATTTGGTTATTACTCTGGAACCAATGAAAATAAGACAACTTATGATATTTCGTAGAAAAATTCTCAATGAAGGCTTATTACTGCAGTTAAGAAAAAATCCAAAATCCAAATTTGTTTGGATTTTGGATTTTTTTGGACACTTTCGGTTTGCAATTGTAATCAAAAGGACAGGTGCACAACTACATGTTAAAACAGTCAAAATACCAAAATTTCAACATCATTTTAATCGTTTTTGAGTTATGCGAGATACATATGTACATACCTTGTACGTACAGACATTATTTTATAATGTCTGTATTATTTTATAATTTTATAATTTTATAGATTTTGACATTAGTCAAAATCGATTCAGGGATGATCAAAATGGATATTTCAGTTGAAATCTGAAAACCGAAATTTTTCGCGATCACAATACTTCCCCTTTACTTCGTACAGGGAAGTAAAAAATGACATGCAGAAAGAGGTTTCCGTTGAAATCCGTCAAAGAACTGTATATATATATACATGTGTATGCATATGTATACATATCTTATACAGTATACATAAATATAAGTCCGAGGAACATTGATCAATTCCAGAACAACAAAAAGCAAAGAAAACACCAAAAATAGTCTTATCAATCCCACAAAGAATAACTAATCAAACAAAGAAACAGTGAAGTAAATAAAAGAACCAACAAACGTAAGTAGCAAAACTAAATTGAGAATTTTGACAATGCACAATACTCTAGTGTAGCTGATTCACCATAAATATCGGAGAACTTACACATCTAATATATGAAGTCGATTTAGGCGCTTAACGTCCTCACTGTTATTCAGAAAATTAACTGAGAACCAGTTTACATATTTGTATCTTTTACCGAATCGCCGAATCTCCTTTTAAACGGTTGGCAATCCCAGAAAATCGGAGAATCCGAGAAAATTCAAAGTTTTTCGCGAACCACAGCGATAATTCTGTTATGCTTCTTAATAGTTTATTCTCGAATTTCTATACGATTTTAATGTAATTCTCACTTGTCGCGCCCCATAGTTGGATTCCATAGGTCGAAATCGGTCTCAGGACCACTGAGTACAACAACTGCGTGTCAGGTAATGATAATTGCGACCCTCTCCTTAATAACCAGTACATCTCCCTGAACTTAATGTTAAGATGCGTTCTTTACTCCTTGATATGAATTCTCCTCGTCAGTCAGCGATCCAGATGCAGTCCTAGGTATCGCACGCTGTTAGTATGCGGGATGAAAACTCCATTAAGTTGAACTCGCGAGCAGTCGCCCCGCGTCATCTCAAAAGTAACAAGCGGAGATTTACTTGGATTAACCTTCATCTTCCATTTAGCTAACAATTAGTTAATTACATCCAATTCAGTTTAACAGGGCTACGATAGGGTCAGGATCCACAGCCAGGATCACCCTGTAATCTACAAACGATTCAATGTGATATCTTCTTGAGTCGGGAGTTCCGCAGTGAAGACTGGGTGTAGAACCGGTCCTAGAACTGAGCTCTGAGGAACACCCGACTCAGTATCAAAGAATTCAGATAAGTTTTGATTGTTCTCATTTGATAAGAATAAAGATCTTTACTGTTAAAATATTTGTTTATCACAAGGAATGGTAGGCTATTTCAATAATATGCTTGGAAGGCATCCCTCTTAATCAAAAATTATTTTTTTGATTAAAAAAATGGAAACCGGGATTCCAACTCTTGGTTTATATTTAACAATAAATATGATAAACGTTCTAAACAGTTTGCGAAAAAAAATTATAACTTAAAGTATATACTCGATGTTCTATATTTCTGCCATTTCCAATGCTAACAATCCAAATTATTAGAAAAAATATATAAAAATTAAGTGCACGTGTAGATACACATTAAAAACAATCATTTAACTGATTTAAAACGACGAGAGAATTCTGAGGTTAGTTAGATGGAGGCGCCATCTCTTGAGTAACAGAATAATTTCCGCGAGATAATATACAAGCGATCACGTCAAATTCTGATTGCAGGTTTAATCATTCTACAGCTATAAAGACAAGCAGAGATAAAAATTATGATGTGAAGAATACATGTATTCCTTGCATGCCTATTAAAATACATTTACACAATTTAAAAAATGAAAAGTACATAAAATTTTATTTCATTAAAAAATTCTGATATTTTTTCATTTTTTATGAGTTATTATTGAATTATTATTCAATGTAAAACAATTTTTTACAACGAGAGGTTAACAATTATTAAAATATCAATATATTTAAATAAAAAAAAAAAAAAGTTAAAAAAAGGAGATGAAGTCCGATTTGAACCGATGTGGCTTCCTCTAAGATCCAAATATTTCATTAATTAAAATTTTATTTGGTTATAACTCTGGAACCAATGAAACTAAGTACCATTTATGGTACATAGTTGAAAACTCTCAATGTGCTGATTATTGCAGTTAATAAAAAGTCCAAAATCAAAATCTTTTGGGATTTTGGCTTTTTTGGACACTTTTGATTCAGTTGATTGCAATCAAAAGAAGAGGTGCACAACTACATGTTACACCAGTCCTAAATCCAAAATTTCAACATCCTACGGCTAATCGTTTTTGAGTTATGCGAGATACATACATACGTTACGTACAGATGTCACGACGAAACTAGTAAAAATGGATTCAGTGATGGTCAAAATGGATATTTCCGTTGAAATCTAGAAACTGAAATTTTTCGTGATCACCATATGTTCTAACAAAATTTTATTTATTTCCTTGAAGGGTACAAAAAATAATCTGTATAGAAATTTTAAACTATGAAATCTTGACTAAAATTAATTCATAGTATGTAAATAAAAAATGCTGCCCCCCGAAATGTGAGGAGAGGATTCAACGTTTAAAATTTTGAAAAATAATCATTCTTAAAAATTATATAAAATTCTATTTATTTTACTTTTATTTCTTAAAATATTTTCTTGAAAGGTGTGAAAGTTAAAAAAAAAAGCGGAACGTGCCTAATTTTCTGTATATTCTGAGCCATTAAATTCCAAAAGTTTGTTTTCGTTATGAGGGAGAAATTTTACGTTGATAAATATTTAAGTAAAGAAATAGGAGATTGCTAAGATTTCAATCAAATACAATTGCTATCTAATTGAAAGAAGTTCATTAATCAGGTTTTATTAAAGAAACTTATATCTTTCTTGCATAACGCTAAAAAAATATAAAATAGGCACAAATTGAGATAAAGAAAAGCCACTGAAGCAAATATTATTTTTCTATAATTTCACAGGAAATGGACGGATAGCATGAAAATAATATTAAACTTTCCCAGACGTAACTTTAATTTTATATATAACACACAGATAGCGTTCGTTACAAAAAAAATTACGTAATAAATCTACCAACAAAAATCGTTACTCATACAATTTCTATTAAAAAATTGATATTTAAAAAGTGAGTTTAATAAAACAAATACACAAATAAAATTCAGCTTTTTTTTCCTAGACAAATATACAGAGCGAGTCAAAAGTATGGAAACTCCAACTTTAAAACCGTTCCAGATAGAATACTGTAACCTTCAGGATAAAATATTTGTCAACAACTTTACCTTTTGACGAGAAATAAAATTTTCAACCTCTTCTTGGGGGGTGACCCTGGGGGTTACAACTTAAATACTTTAAGTGGTAACAGTCTTTGCGTGATAGATAATTTAAGATCTCTCTAAAAAAAGAGAATGGTTTAAATAAAAAATTGGGACGATGTCTGTAAATGTTTTTACTCTGCCAAAATGGCGGCGGGATAAAGTTTGGATTTAAAAAAAATTATTGATAATTTAGGGAACTCTTATCTCAAATAAATAAATTTAAAAAAAATGATTAAGTGGATATTATCGAATAAATTTATTTAACAAGAAATTAAATACTAAGCATAACGTTTGTTTATTTATTCATATTTCATTTTTTATAATTGCTCGAAATGTCCTCCGCCTGTTGTTTGACAGGTGCCATTCGGTTGCAAAAGGTTGATACTGCATTATTTTGTGCAGATTCTTGATTTCTATTTTTGTATCATATTTTTTTACAAAATTCTATTTTCTATCGATATCTTGGGGCTTATTATGAAAAACCAATACTTTTTAAGTGGCTCCATTGAAAGTAATTCAATATCGACAAGTCGGGTGATCTTGCTGGCCATTCTATTTCACCCTTTCGGTCAATCCATCTTCCAGGAAAATTTTATTTAAAATTTCACATACCTGAAGACCGAAATGAAGCCGGGCATCATCTTGTTGAAACTAAATGTTTTGGAAGTTGTGGCCATCCCAACCCCGTAGGGGAAGAAACCCCCCCCCTACGAAGGCTCCGGTCGCTATACCACCCCCCCGTTCCTAGCCCTAATGGCCTTTAACGGATATGATGGCCAAATTCTTGGATAATCTAACGATTTGTTATTATTTCTTGCAGATTAAGACATGCTTGATTGTTCCCTATTATAATTATTGCTTCTTGTTTCTTAAAATCGTTTGACTATTTTTGACTCTGTACTTTTTGAAATGGAGTTACATTAAATATTGCATGGAACAATTCGCAAACTTCATTATACGACCTAACTCTATCAACAAAGCCCCTCATCATTAAAAGTGTGACCTTCTCCTGTACTCTTAGTGACATAACATGTTTATTGCAATGTTAGCTCAGAAAAAATTAATTCAGAAAAAATGATTTACAAAAAAGGTAAAAAAGATGTAAATAATTAAAGTGGCTTACAAATGCGGTAAAGGTAGACAAAATCAATTAGCCAATCGATCACAGTAAATTCTCATAAGAAAATAACATAGTAATGAAACACTCTAAATGGAATATTGCACAAAAATTAAGCAAGTTTCATTTTTGCAGCAATGGTAATAGACTATCAGCTGATCAGCATAGTTAGGTGACAATATTTTTATTTATTTACTCATTCTGGAACAAAAACAGAATTTTATGTTAAAATTGAAATTTAAAAATAAATTTTAGTTTAATTCAGTTTAATTTATGTTTATTTAATTTTATTATTTGAACTTACTAGATTTAGTAATTTTCAAAATTCAAAATTTATTCTATCACTATTTTGTGTACAGACATCGTACAAATATTTTATTTATACCATTTTCTTGTCTTCAAGACGCCTTAAAAATGATGAACAGAAAGGGTGTTACCATTTAAAATATTTGTATTACAGCCCCTTGGCTAATCCCCAAGAAGGGATTGAAATTCTATCTCTCGCCGTCAAAAGGTAAAATAGGTGACCGATACCTTATCCTGAAGGTTACAGTTGACTGTAACGGTTTTAAAGTTTTTGAGAGGTCTCCATGCTTTTGACTCACTCTGTATACTCTATGTCACACTACGTGATGGATGGAGTCAGCCATTCAAACTAAAACTACATGAATAATGAAGAAGTTCTCTGTTAAAGCATTAATTTTCACAAATTAATGCATGATAAATTTATGTTTAAATTCAGCTTCAATGATAATTATAACTGGGGAAAAAATCAACACAAAACCATTCAAATGAGCCCAGTGTTTGATAAATTTTAAGTAAAAATTGATAGAAAATAAAATCATTCGTTATGATTTTATACAGAATGATTGACAAAGTATGTAAAAAAATTCTCAGGACATGTTCTAATGGTGAAAATAAAGAAGAAACTTCATATAAACATAGGTTCGGAAATGTTAGCGAGTGTCGGCTGGCGAAAGATTTCACCCTGATTTTACGCGCTTTGGATAAAATTAAGCCAGTCTGTAATTTTTGGAATACAAATTAAGGGGTAACAAGAGAGGGAAAACTTATCCTTTATATATTTATTATATGTTTTTTATTATTATTTTATTCTATTTACTGATTTTTAAAAAAAAATTAATTTATAGGTACTTTTCTGTTATTCCCCGAGCCAATTTTTTTAACATTTAAGACCCATAAATATAAAATATATGACCCAGCTCTATATAATACATTTATGTAATAAATAAATATAAATAAAATATAACCAAACTTAACCTACGATCGCTTCGCTCGCTAACCTTGACCTGCGAGAAAAGCGAGTGTAGGCTAAGGTTGGTTCGATTATATTTATACTTTTAGATTTATTTATTATATAAATTTATATGGGTCTTAAATATTAGAAAAATTGGGGTGAGGGGGAATAACAGAAAAGTATCAATTTGTAAAATACTTTTGTTTGTTGAAAATAAAATAGCTGGGTGTCTTAATATTTACTCGTGTTTTCCCATATAATTTTGAATTAACTCTAATTGTAGATTTAATTAGTTGTTAAAAAAAAAAATTATGCGAGGAAAGTAGAATATTATTCTAAATTGTTTTTTAATAAAATTGTATCTAATATATAATATATAAATATATATATATATGCAAACGTTATGTAGTAAATACGTTTAATTAATAGAAAAATTGTGGAATTGTTTTCTACAAAGAGATTAAAAAAAAGTAATATTACAACTAACAAATACAGACATATTTGGTTAGATATAAACATGTGTTTTGCGGTATTCAGTTAAATTTCTAGTAATTTTATCAAACTAAATAAACCATGAGGTAATATTGTTTGTGACATTTTGCAGCTAATATAATTCAAACGAGCTGAATCTCCTATTTTGATGTTTATACGACTAATAGCTATGTTATGTTTTGTGTGTATGGTCAATAATAAACCCTTTTAGGCAAAATAATATTACGTATGAATAATCATACAAACGGATAAATATATATAACTATATTACAATCATTCACGGGCTGCTTTTATATATATATATATATATATATATATATATATATATATATATATATGTGTGTGTGTGTGTGTGTGTGTGTGTGTGTGGAGAGAGAGTGAGAGAGAGAGAAAGTGTATGTGTGTGTGTATAAAATTAAAAAATTTTTAACTTTTCGTAATATTCATTATGTTGACGCTGTCATCTAAACAATATACATATGTATATTGTACAATATTGTAATATTATGTGACCTTTATTATATATGGAATGCATATTTAAATTAAAGTTATGGGTTCAATGAACGTTACAGAATAACAAGGTTCAATATACCGAGTGATTAAAAAAGGACTTCACAATTTTAAAAGCAATAATAATTTATTTAGATAAGTTACAGATTCGACTGAGGTCTCATTTCGTAGCAAAACAAATTAAGTTTGACTCATGTAGTCATTAGTACCGAATTTGGCCACCAGTGTTGTTAAAAATGGATACATTTACTGGTGCGGAACGTGGTTGCTGTGTTTTTTGGTTTCACGATTTGTAGTCAGAAACTGCAGTTCAATGTAATTTTCGTACAGTGTACGGTAGGGAGCCTCCTAGTAAGAGTACAATTTACTCTTGGCACCAAACTTTCGTTGACACAAGTTGTTCTGTTAAGCTTATAAAATCACCAGGACGCCCACGCGTCTCTGGAGCTAGTGTGAAACAATTCAGAGAAGCTTTGCAAGTAATCCGAAGAAATCAATTCGACAAAGGTCACGTGAGACTGGCATTCCTCAAACGACTGTTTGGTGCATATTACGTAAACGATTGCACTTTTTTTCTGATATAAACTCCTCTAAGGCAACCAGTCTAGCAATCAAGTATCAGTAGGCCACCTCAGGGTGTCATGGCAGCAGCCTTTCCTCCCCATTTAGCCCCCTGTAGAGGCATCCCACCGGGGTCTCACTTGCAACATCAAGACACGCTGACTTCCTCTTCTGGATAGCCAGCCCATTTCTCAGCTGGAGAGCTGCCCTTCCCGTACATAACCTACGAAGCACCAGGTGTGGACATCTGGTGTTTACCCACGCCACCCGTCCTCTCGCACCTTGAGGGTCCCCCATACCATCATCGGGTAGCTCCGACCACCCACTCTTGTATGTGGGTGGACCAGAAACCCCTAGACATGGGGCCTACCTCCCTAGCTCTAGACGACGCCACCCTTCGTCCCATGCTTCATCATTTTAGTAGATGAAAGCAATAGATCTCCTCAAAACTCTACACAACTACTATACTGCACAACAACCAGCCTCACACGCTGTACTCTGACCCCTTCTTCCGCAGAATCACAGCAACCGTCTTGAATCCATACAACTATTCATGGTTCAACACATTACAGATGAAGACAGAGTTGCTTGGTTGCAGTTTTGTGAGAAAATCATGGATACAACTGCAAACAACGATACGTTTTTAAACAACGTAATTTTTATGATGAGTCAACGTAAATACACATAAATGACGAATGTCGGGTAGTGAAAACCCACATGAAAATTTGCAGCAAACTCGTGATAGCCTTATGGTCAATGGTTTTTTGTGCCTTAAACAAGCAAAGATTGTACGACTCGTTGTTCTTCCTCGAGGCAACCGTAAATAGTATCGTTTATCGGGACATGGTCAAAATTTTCTACTTCCTCAGACGATGATGACCATTATACATGCCATTTCTATATGAAAAACGGGGTACTACGTCACTATCGCCCAGAAGTCCGAGATTTTCTTGATACTCGATTCCCAGGTCGGTAAATCGGTCGTGAAGGCAATTATATGGCCACCTCGCTCCCAAGATTTGATTCAGCTGTGAAATTTCATTAACGATTGGGTTAATGTGCCACCTGCAGCTGCAGAGGGTAACGCCCTTGCTGGCTACAGTAAGGAAGGTAATAGACTTCAAGTGGGATGAATGTTGAATTACAAATGAAGACATATAAAACGTATGTGAGTTTCTTAAACTAACACATCATGTTTGGGTGACAAACATGATGTGTTAGTTTAAGAAATGAAACCTTAACTGAAACTGTAAGTTATCTAAATAAATTTTTATATGGTTTTAAAATCGTGTATTCCTGTTTGAATCACTGTGAATCTTAAGTTACGTTCTCAAACAATACGCCTTATTGTAACCATCTCCGAGGTATAATTTGCAAATTTCAGATTAAGATTTTTTTTCAGTCTCTATTTTTATTCCCTCCTTATCCGCAAGTGGTACATTTCAAAATTTAATGCAGATTTTAATGAATTATAAATTCCACTAATTTCTGAAATTTACGTATTATCTTATGTATCTTGAAAGTGTATTAAAATTCGTTACTTAATCAACCACGTCGACAACAATCTATGTCCTAGACAAGTGTGTGTTCTATCATCAACACATTTTAATATATATATTTCGAAGCAATTATCCAAAAAAATTACTTAAAAAATGAAACGGCCGGCATTAAAGAAAACAGAAATTGTATTAATATCATAGAATGTAGTTTTATTGTCAGAGAATATTGAAGACTTCAGAAAATAACAAAATAAGTAAAACAAACCAGAGAAATGTATTGCTTTAAATATGAACCTAAAAACCTGAATACATGTTTTTCATTAAATCCTTAATTAATACCATCTTACAATTAAAATTACATTAAATTATCAAGCGAGTATATAAGCTTAAATATGTAGGTACAAGGATTAACATAAATAAATAAAAATACTGAAGAAATAATGCAAGGTTAGAAATGGCCCGTAGTATATCTCATAAAATGAAAAAAGATTACAGTGATATGATTTTATTTATTTATATTCAATTTTTCTTTATGAAATAGGAGAATTTATCCTTATAATCCCGTAACAAAAAGACTCAAAGCTTTTACGATTTGTTTATTTAGAGGAGTGTTATAATAATCTGGATAGAACGGGTCACGAAGGAAGAGGTCTTATATAAAATATCAACAAAATATCCCTTTCGGCACGCCGGAAGGCAGAGGTAGATTTCACCAGTGCTAAATAGGGGATAAAAAAGATTTCCACCTTAAAGTTAAGAAACACTTCTAATTTACTCAATACAACAATGGTTGCATGTTAAAAAAAATTTCACATGTTTAGCATACAACAAACCTCATCTTATTATTATTCCAGTAACATTTTGGTCATTCCTTGCCGTAAAAGTTGGTAATATCAAAAATTGTTTCAGACAAAAGTTTTAGGTAATATTTAGAGGACCGAGTAATATTTAAACCGATTTGATACTCTGTCTAATAAGGAAGGTATGATTTTTTTTGTCTTCGAAACCCAATTTTTCCACCCCCTGGGCCAATGTTTGGTGATATCAAAAACCTTTACTTAGAAAAGTTTTAGGCCCTTATCCAAAGAATAATAGGAACTTTAAACTAATTCGATATTTTTCTTAATAGGAAAGTTATGGCGATATTTTGTTTTTTTTTTCAAAAAAGCCCTCTCATTTCCCCCCACGGACCCCCACGGCCAATTTAGCCCATTAACGAACTGGACCGAGATTTTATATTTTATGTATAAATTTGAAAGTGATTGGTGCAAAATTATGGCAGTTATCGTGTTTACAAGAAAGTGAAATAATATATATATATATATATATATATATATATATATATATAAACTTTTAAACTGACGGGTGTTTTGGGATCTGGGGAATGGGAAACGCGAACATATGTCGAAATTTTCCGTAAGTCGAATCATGGTACCCATCACAATAGGTAGCTTTCTTACGAAATCTACCTAATAAAATTAATAACGACTATTAAATTAGACATGGAGATAATGTTGAAAAATTACTTAATCCACCTCAAATTTTTTCATACTAACACATGATTATGTTAACAAGAGAAAAAGTAAAGATCAGTAGTCGTCAAAGAGAGAGTCGGACTTAGCCGTTGATATTTATTTATTGTTTATTGTAGAGTGAAACGTTCAATTTTTCATTGATTTAAAGATACGAAATAATTGCTTCGATTCCGATGAGGTTTTGATAAGTACTTGGAAATAATTAATTTTTTAAAAAGAACGTTTTAAATATCACAATAATTGAATTTTTTAAAAAATAACAACACTACGTTACAACAAACCTATTTGAGAAAAAAAAAACAATGGAGATTTATACAAAAGAAAATTATTTGAACCGCTTTTAAAAAGAGTTTTAAAAATATTTTAATTAATGTAAAAAATATTAATTAAATTTTTTTAACTGAAGAAAAATAAAATTTAATTTAAATTAATATAAATAAATTTAACAATAAAAATCTTTGAATTAGTGAGTTTGGATAAATGAGTTGATTAAAACTTTATATTAATTTTTCTCCGCCTTGAAAATTATCGAAACCGTAGTGATGACAGCTTCCTAGTAATTACAGACTCTAGGAGTGTACTTGAGAGCTTGAACTGCAAACGTTCTGAATCCGTCGTCCTGATTATTCATGATATCCTTTCAAGGATAAATAAGACTGTGGTACTGGTACGGGTCCCTGGCCATTGTGGCATTCTCGGGAACGAACGGGCCGATGAGGCTACCAAGAGAGCTGCAATAAATAGCATCCGAGTACAATTGACACATGAGAGAGACTTCATGAGATCAGTCTGTGTAAAATTGCGGGCTGAGTGGAATAGATTCTGGCTTCTGAGTCCTCCCACGGCATTACATAACATCCGGCAGAATATGCTCGAGAAACCTCTATCCCCGAGCAACAGAAGAGACCAAGTCTCTTAACTCGACTAAGCATTGGACACACCAGGCTTACCCACGTTATCCTACTTGGCTCTCCTCAGAAGATCTGTGAGGCTTGCAAGGTCAAATGGTCCGTGCATCACCTGCTTCTTGATTGCCCAATCTTTGGATCCATCCGACAAAACTTAGACCTGGGTTCGGATATGAAATTTCTATTAAACCAGAACGAAGATATAAAACGTCTGTAGCGGTTCCTCTCCTACAGTGGAATGAAGAATACGATTTATGATTTTTGTGTGATTTATATATTTTATTTTGTATTTATTTTTGTCACTTGTATATGTTTGTTATTTATTGTTCTTATTTCTTTATCGTTTATTTTTGTTCTTTATGATTTTTGTTGTTTTATGTAATACTACATGATAGTGTTACTGTAGTCGTTAATGATTATAATTGTTGATGCGACTATAAAAAAATAAAATATTCAAGATTTTTATGAATAAAGTTTTTTTATAAACCTGCATAAGATAAATTAATTAAAGGAAATATTAAATTTACTCAGTAATAGGAAATCTTTATTGAAAATAATGTAATATCTAGCATACAAATTCTACAAGTTATTCCAACAATTGAAAATATGACAATCCTTATTTTCTATGTGGCATTTAAATTTTTGTTTTAAAATAGATGATTATAAATTCATGATTTCTATTACGCCAACAAAGATTGGTTTTTAATCACAATAAAACATATTTCTGAAAAATATAACACTACTATTTAATAATTAGACACAATTAATTTGATATAATAGAGTTTTAAAAATTATTTTTGAATTAAGATAAATTATTTGAACCTAAGTTCAGAAATTTTCAAAGATTTCTTGACAATTTTATTTAGTGTGGTCTCATAAGTTGCTGCTTCCAGAATAAATACAGCAATTCAGTACAAAATATAAATTGCGGCTAAAGAAGTACGTGAACTATTTAGCAATTAACCTTCTAGACAATTGGGAAGATATTAGAATGCTAAAACGACTCCACGTGTTGGACCTTGGTGACTTTAAGTGATACGAGGTGGGACCGCATCAACTATGTGTTACCCATCATATCATTATTTCACTTCGTTCAATTTAGTTATTATTATTTTATTATTAATTAATTATTTATTATTTTTATACGCAATTACGAACAATAACACAATTATATATTTTATTTAAATAATGATAATAATAATAATAATAATAATATAATTAAGAAGAAAGAAAGAAAGATATGGTATTGATAAGTTTAATTTTAATTTTAATTTCATGGTCTTTTGAGAACCTATCTCAAATTTTAATATTAATATTAATTTTTACACCCCGTAAGTGTTTGTGCTTGTCCTTGTCTTTTATGTTTTAATGTTTATTGTGAAGTTTGTGTTTTTAAATAAAATGTAAGGGCCCTTTACACCCTTACATATGACGATCCTGATGGAGATAATAATTTCTTTTAAAAAATGTGACGAGGGCTAATGACCTCAGCAGTCGATGTCCGTAAAAATCCAGTTAAAAAAAAAAAAATAATAATATAATAATAATAATAATAATAGTAAAATAATAAAATAAAATAAAATTCAATAAATCAATTTCAGCAATATAACATAAAATGTGTAACTTGCATGAAAATTTAGATACCCTGTGTGTAAATCTGTGTCAAGGGTTACCATTAAAATAATACTTTATAAAGTAAAACAATAATTGTGAGATATACCGTCAGGAACTTAAAATAACGTAATAATCTATGAATATTCTAATCGTAAAATAGTAATTTTTTTAAAACTTTCTTCATTAATAAGATTAAAATAATAAATTTTAAATTTCATCAATTTCTAGAAACAATAAAAATAACAGAGCATTGTATTCTCTAAAGTTTCTTGATTCCTTTATATTATATTATTACATAACAAATTATACTTTAGATAGATATAATAATACTTACGGTAAACGATTAAAGAAGTACGTTGTTCCTGCATTACTTAATTCTTTACCGAATCACCTCAATAATGTAAAAATGAAAAAAAATGATTTAAAAAAAACTTCTCATTGAGCGGGCATTAACTATAACGTAATAGGTACTAACAGGATTCATGTTGGATTTATACTGGCAGTCCAGACAATTATAACATGATTATAGTAATTATTTTAATGTTGATAATTATTGTAAATCAATAAATAAATGTATTGTTGAACGGTTAAAGCTTAGTTATTTATTTTCTTTATGTAATTGTTGCAACAAGATATTAATTGTGTAATTCGTTGTTGTAATTAAGTATAGTTTAGTTTCTTGAATATAGTTTTAGTTACTAAATCTAATACATCACAAATATTAAAGAAATAATTTGTTCATTAGTTTTTAAATATATAGTTTAATTTTGTTAAATTAATTTTTATAATTGTACTACTATTATAACTATTATAAAACTAATAATATCTTTAGTTGTTACATAAAATTGGTTATTGCATTAACCACTTAATAATGTAATGATAATTTTTTAGTATATCTGTCGACAGACTTAGGTCTGACGGATGATCATGTAAGTTTTAAATTGTAAATAAAAAAAAAAAAAAAAAAAAAAATACACTTTCGGAGCCACAGATGAATAAAAATGTCAATACACTTCCAATTTTGACAAAGGTAACAAATTTTTGTGTGCGTTACTCTGTACATATTACATCTTTTTAAAGGTTTTTAAATTATGGTTTTATTTTAATTAATTCTCTTGTTTATGAATTAATTTTTTTTTATTGTTTTTGTTTTGTGTTTAACTAGTTTTGGCACTGTTCTCTGACCTAACTTTATTTGTATACTTACATTAAATGTTCTGTTAATTTTTTGCAATTTTTGAGAAGCTTCGATGGAAGCCTCTTTACATGTAGTTTTATGTGATCATATTTACTTATGATTTCATTTGATCGTCCGCAACTGATTTCCGGCCATCTAAAATACCTTAAATCACCTAAAAACTTAAGCTCGTGACAGAGAGGCATCTCCATACGCTCTGTTCAATTCTGAAAACGTTTCAGTAACATTCTCAGCCAGTTTAACACAAAACCTGATTGCACAACGTTGCTCATAATTAGTATCACACATTTTTGTAACGCACAACAAAAACTCGTTTTACGAAACGTTTATTTACGTCTCACGTTGCAAAAATAAACTAAAAATATTAATACCTAA
The DNA here is from genome assembly GCF_047948215.1 of Lycorma delicatula. NCBI lineage: Eukaryota > Metazoa > Arthropoda > Insecta > Hemiptera > Fulgoridae > Lycorma > Lycorma delicatula. The sequence goes on along the minus strand of NC_134465.1, from coordinate 27,373,365 downwards.
TATAAATCAGCTGTTTATATAACCATATGCTTACTAGTAACTTTAGTGTTGCCACTTTGGCTGCCAAAAAAACTAGTCTCATTACTTTATTTACAGACCTCTTTATTTACCTCGTGTATATATATATATATATATATATATATATATATATACACGAGGTCTGTATATTTAATAGGTATGTATATTTTAAATAAATTATTTTCTGTAGTAAATTATGGTAAGTGTTGCCGATTGTATATTATACTAAGGAAAACTTTCCAATTAATTAATTTATTAAACGAGAAATTCAAATTATTTCTAAACACAATCGATTTATCCTATCGTTATACCATTAGGAGAAATCGATTTGAAGTTACCGAGATGCTTTTATTTCATAAAATCTTTTTGGCTTTAATACTGCTGGAGAGACAGATTTTTTACTACAGTGTACTGGCTAATTTTTTCTTATTTAATCTCCGGGAATCACCGTTAGGTATTACTTCAGAGGATGAATGAGGATGATGTGTATGAGTGTATATGATGTGTAGTCTTGCACAGTCTCAGGTCAATCATTTTTGAGATGTGTGGTTAACTGAAACCCAACCACCAAAGAACACCGGTATCCACGATATAGTATTCAAATCCATATAAAAGTCTTTACTAGGATTTGAATTTAGAACGTTCGACTTTGAAATCAGCTGATTTGCAAAGACGTGTTCACCACTAGACCAACTGGGTGGGTTTATAGTGTATTGCCTTGGCCTCTAGATTTTTTTGGAAATCCTGATTATTATTATTTAAGAAAAAAATAATCATTTGATTTATTATTTTTAATTTATCCAATTATTAAAAATACATTTACATATTCTTTTGTTTGATTGTAGTATTTTATTAATAATTATGTTATTTATAAAAAATTTATAGTATTTTATTAATAAATATGTTATTTATAAAAATAAATAGTAAAATATTATATTTAAGATTTTCAGTTAGAAAAAAAAAAAAAAAAAAAATTATTAGTAACACATCTATTACAATGAATTTTTCATCCAATAAAGCCGTAAAATTATTGATTATATTTAAAAACCGCAAAAATTTCTTTCATTTTACTTGGAAAAAATAAAAGAAGTTTCATATTTTATATTTTTAAAACTATCAAAATTATTTATCTTAATTTTATAAACTAACTTAGTTCTAGCCCTAACTAATCATAAACTTCTGAAAAATATGCAAGAATCACGAAGCAGTTTTGAATACATCTAAAAATAAGTTCTTTTTTACACATAATTTTTTTAAATATTTTTTAATGCTTTTATTTATAGTCGCATCAACAATTATATTCATTAGCGACTACAGTACCATTATCATGTAGTATTATACAAAACAACAAAAATCATAAAGAACAAAAATAAACAATAAAGAATAGGTACAAAAAATAATAATCATAGACAAGTGTCAACAATAAATATAAAATTAAATACGTATATCAAACATTTAACGTAGACTGGAATAAAATGTTCAGCATTTTTAAAAAATTAGGGTTCAAATACAGAGATAGAAGAACAATTGCTAACATGTACAGGAACCAAACAGCAACAGTAACAATTTAAGAACATAAGAAAGAAGCCGTAATAAGAAAGGGAGTCCGACAAGGATGTTCCCTATCTCCGTTACTTTTTAATCTTTACATGGAACTAGCAGTTAATGATGTTAAAGAACAATTTAGATTCGGAGTAACAGTACAAGGTGAAAAGATAAAGATGCTACGATTTGCTGATGATATAGTAATTCTAGCCGAGAGTAATAAAGGATTTAGAAGAAACAATGAACGGCATAGATGAAGTCCTACGCAAGAACTATCGCAAGAAAATAAACAAGAACAAAACAAAAGTAATGAAATGTAGTAGAAATAACAAAGATGGACCACTGAATGTGAAAATAGGAGGAGAAAAGATTATGGAGGTAGAAGAATTTTGTTATTTGGGAAGTAAAATTACTAAAGATGGACGAAGCAGGAGCGATACAAAATGCCGAATAGCACAAGTTAAACGAGCCTTCAGTAAGAAATATAATTTGTTTATATCAAAAATTAATTTAAATGTCAGGAAAAGATTTTTGAAAGTGTATGTTTGGAGTGTCGCTTTATATGGAAGTGAAATTTGGACGATCGGAGTATCTGAGAAGAAAAGATTAGAAGCTTTTGAAACGTGGTGCTATAGGAGAATGTTAAAAATCAGATGGGTGGATAAAGTGACAAATGAAGAGGTATTGCGGCAAATAGATGAAGAAAGAAGCATTTGGAAAAATATAGTTAAAAGAAGAGACAGACTTATAGGCCACATACTAAGGAATCCTGGAATAGTCGCTTTAATATTGGAAGGACAGGTAGAAGGGAAAAATTGTGTAGGCAGGCCACGTTTGGAATATATAAAACAAATTGTTAGGGATGTAGGATGTAGAGGGTATACTGAAATGAAACGACTAGCACTAGATAGGGAATCTTGGAGAGCTGCATCAAACCAGTCAAATGACTGAAGACAAAAAAAAAAAAAAAATATCAAACAAAATCATTAAATCGTATTATTCATTCCATCGAGGAGAGGAGCCGCACAGACGTTTTATTCTTTCGTTTTGGTTTAATAGAAATTTCGTATCCGAACCCAGGTCTAAGTTTTGTCGGATGGTTTCAAGGATTGAGAAATCAAAGAGCAGGTGGTACACGGACACATAATTTTAAATTAAAAATTAATTTTATTTTCTTAATATCCCCTAAAATATCTTCATAATTTCCTCTTTTTATAATTAACTAATGAAATATGTACTTACATACGAGTGAATTTCACGTTTGCTTTTTTTCTGAGAATAGCCTTTTTTGCGTTTATCATCATAATTTAGTGACAGCTTTTGAATGGTTTTTAATGCAGTATTTTGGTTATTCTGATAAGTCTAAAGTAATTGTAAACACAACAAATTTCTAAAAATTTTAACTAAAAGATTTTTTTAAGAATATTTAAAAAAAGTTACGTTTATTTTGACATTAATAATATGAATTTATATTAAAAAATATTACGTAATTCTTTTAAAGATATTAACAACTGCAGATCAAAAATGTTTTAAGAAATGTATTAAAAGCACCAGAATATTTTATTTAAAAAATCACAGTACACATACAAAAATAGAGAGAAAAGTATAATAATTTAAATTTTCACGAATTGTTTTGTAAATTTACCAATTAATTTACAAGATGATAAATTGTTAATAACCTATCTATATAACCATTTATCTTGTTGGGCAACTAAAAGCGTAATATTCTGGACACGTGATGTAATCGGAAGCATATTGATTAAATAAAGCTGTTACTAGCGATAGATGGCAAATAACTAGTTAGTAATTACCTGTTACTAACTATGATGATAGATTTTTTTATAGTAAAATAAGAAGAGTGAAAGATTAAGAGGAAACTATTTTTAAGAAAATTATATGAATCATTATTATTAATTATAATAAGAAAGAATGTTATAAAAAATATAAAAATATATTCTATATAACATTTTCCTGGAGCCAAATATCGGGGTGCTACAATCTTTTAAAAATTATTTTAGATAAATACCGAAAATTTTATAAAAAGAAAATACAGTGGATTCCAGATCACTTTGTGATCGGGACGCTATTAAGCGATATTGACGAAAAGTGAGGAGATATATACCAAGGCTCGGCTGATAAATTTTGCACATATATGCGTAACACGGGAATGAAAAGAGATATTGGAATAAATAAAAAATGAATAAGAGTACAATACCTTAGTTATGAAATACTGCATATATTTTTCAACATAAACCCCGTTTACACTGATACACTTTTCCCAACATTGTAACAAGGTTATAAATTCCTTCACTGAAAAATTCTGGCGGTCTTTTTCGGATCCAAGTGGCCACAGTTTCCTTCACCTCATCGTCAGTGGTACAATGATTACCTTTGAGATCCCTCTTAAGATGAAGGAAGAAATCGAAATCGCAAGAGTCAAATCCGGCATAAATGGCGGACGTGACTCAAACTTCAGTTTGCGGAGAGCCATCAGAGAGTTTGCACGGTACCCATCGTGCACGGATTTTAGGGTAACCCAATTTATCGATAATATGGTCTACTCGTTCTTTAGATATACCTAAATGGATAGCGATGCGTTGCTGAGCGATTTGCCGGTCACTTTGCAGCAAATCGTCAACCTCCTTTCGATTTTTCTCGTCGGTACAGAATCTGGTCGTCCGCTGCAAGGTGCGTCCTCAGATGTCGCTTTACCAGGTTTACATTCGTGAAATTTCAACGCCCACCTATTCACAGTACTTCTTTCAACAGTATTACTACCGCAAACCGCGGTAGTGATAAATTTGAAGAAAAAACTTATGCTAAAAATATTCATATGTAGGTTAAGCTTAAAAAATTTCCTTCCTTAAGTAAAGTTTTCTCTAAATTTAACACACGCTTTAATAAAGACCAAAGTAAGAAAAATCAAATTTTCAAAAATCTTTTCTGCACTTTAGGCCCGGGAAATAAAATTCACAAAGATTGTAGTTATTTCTAGATATTCGTAGTTCTACGTATGAGATATAAACTTTCAAACAATTTTTGAAAAATATTTAAACGGAACAGAAATAGGGCAAAAAACAAACAATATATATATATATCAATTTGAAGCGTGGTGGTTGATTTTTTGAAAAAAAGAAGATTTTTGGATTATTTGTATATGCATTGTGGGTAAAAAATTTGTTTTAAAAATGTGTTCTCTGAAATAGCTTTGAAGAAGATCGAAATTTTCGCGATATCCCTCGAATCCCTAAACGAATTTTGAAAAAAAATAATCTGATCAATGCCCCACGTATAGAAATATTTTAGTCAAATTTAAGAAAGCCGGTTAGGACAATCCTAAGATTTAAAGCTTTTCTTTTTCCTGTTTAGCCTCCGGTAATTATCTTTCAGATAATACTTCAGAGGATGAATGAGGATGATACGTATGAGCGTAAATGAAGTATAGTCTTGTACAGTCTCAGTTAGAACGTTCCTGAGATGTGTGGTTACGATTGAAACCCAACCACTAAAGAACAACGGTATCCACGATCTAGTATTCAAATCCCTGTAAAAATAACTGATTTTACTAGGACTTGAACGCTGGAACTCTCAACTTCCAAATCAGCTGATTTGGGAAGACGCGTTCACCACTAGGCCAACACGGTGAGTTACTATCTAATATTCAAATCCGAATAAAAGTAACTAACTACCTTTATTAGGATCTGAACCTGAGAACTTCGACTTCGAAATCAGCTGATTTACGACGACGAGTTTGCCACTAGACCAACCCGGCGAGTTTGAGATTTAAGGCTAAAAGCATTGCAACCGATGTACGTATACATACGAATACATACATACAAATGTTTTTCTTCTAGATGTACTAGTTGGACTCTAAAATATAAAAACTTGCAAAAAACCTGATACCCCATTTTTGACATAATTACCTCACATTCCCTTTAATAAAGCTATACTAACTATATTTGTTGAGAATATAAAATGACTATTAGGATAACAAATAGAGAATTTTGAATTTGATTAATTCCATAATATGGAACAAACAGCGTAAGGGTATTGGTTTGCTTGTCATTTCTCCCGCTACCACCCCATTCGCTCGCCCTAAAGCACAAGACCGAACGTCTGTACCACAAACGGCTACTGAGCCTCGAAACAGTTTAGCGACCAGTGTCCTAACTAGCTCCTAGAGCTAACCTAAAAACGTGAACGGAATAAGCGTGGTACCATACACCACTCGCTTGCGTGTTCCACCGCCCACTTGTCATACATCAGTAAAATGGGTAGGCGCACAGCGCAAGGGAAGAAATTATTAAGAGCAATGAATTATATTGCAGAATATAGTAAAATTTTCTATATTTATGATTGATTATAACAGAAAGGTTTAGAGAATATCATCAAAGTAACAAAATAACTGCTTGAAAAAAATACTTACAATTACAGAAATGTATAAAGTTTATAACGTAATGAAAGTAAAAAGAAACATAAAACTTCAATAGAATTGTCTAGACGACATTACTGATTATTACTAGTACTATTCACTCAAAAAATAAAATAACAATACACCGACCTCTGGTAGATAAGTAAAATGCGTTTGTTAAGGCAGTATATTGCCTACTGAACTCTAACAATAAAGAATTGTATTATTTTGATATTTTTATAATTAAAATATATTCGTAAATGTAATAAAAACAACATAATATAAATTTTATTATAACTACAACTGAAACTTAATTATACATAAAGCTCATAAAATTGTAATCAAATTTATTAAGTTAATTATAAGCACGTGTAATAAAAAAGGAATTGTGTTTATAAAGTCAATGCAGAACAGTATTTTTGTAAAGGCTGAGTTAAAATATAGTTTAATCGATATATAAATTAGAATTTATTTATTTGTTTGTATTATGTGACGTATTCTTTGTTTGCTTAACACTTAGGAACCGACAAATCGAATAATAAAATCACCAAATGCATTTATTGAATTCTGAAGAAGGTTTCGGATAAATCCATTATGAAGAATCATGCTGGATGAGAATTTTATTTTATAATCTAGTGTGTGAAAATATGATTGTGATAAACTGGCTTCTATTGATAAAATTTATAAAAAAATATTGAATTTTATTTTATTTGATTAATAAAAAATGGTAAATTATAAAGTATAAATTATTATTATTACTTTCTTGTACGAAGTAAAGGAAGAATTGTGATCACGAAAAATTTCGGTTTCAGATTTCAACGGAAATATCCATTTTCACCAACCCTGAATCCATTTTAACTAGTTTCGGCGTGATGTCTATGCGTACGTATGTATCTCGCAAAACTCAAAAACGATTAGTCGTAGGATGTTAAAATTATGGATTTAGGACTGTTGTAACATCTAGTTATGCACCTCCCTTTCTGATTGCAATCGACTGAATCAAATATGTCCAGAAAAGCCAAAAAAAAAAAAAAAAAAATTGGATTTGGACTTTTCCTTAACTGTAGTAATAAGCACTCACTGAGAGCTATTCAACGATATATCTTAAGTGGTACTTATTTTAATTGGTTCCAGAGTTATTGTCAAAAATTGGCTATTAATAGCCAAATTAATGAAATATTTAGATTAATCGTCTTCAGTGTTGGATAATAATAAATATAATTTGTATATTTATCGTTAATTGACGAGGTTAGCGAGCAAAGTGAGCGTGGTTATGTTGATTTACGTACGATTCGTCAGTTCACGGAATCAACATAACCTACGCTCGCTTCGCTCGCTAAGCTCGACTAATTAACAGTAATGCTTTTGATTATTTAAATAATAAATTCAGTAATTACTGCTTATAGTCGATTTGTTATGTTAATATGGAGAATATAAAAAATGATCGGTATATTTTATAAATTTCTATATATTTATTAAATTCTCCAACATTGGAGGCAATTATTAAAATTAATCGGTAATTTTTTATTATCGGATTAATCAAATTTATCAGTGATTAAATAAAAACTAGTAATCTTTATTGAAGAGGTTTCAAAGAGCAGTTTTGGTGGTACCCCTATCACATGAATTGTAACAAAATAAAAATTCCTAAACGGCTTGTGATTGGTTCTTTTAACCATTCATTCTACCTGTTCACAATTGGAACAATCTTTTCTGTCTTGCCTTAATATCAAAACATGATTTTCACAAGCTATTATTTTATTATCAATTAATCAGTATTTTTGTTACGTAATTTTCTCACTTTTGTATAAATCACAAATAAATAAAACTATAAATAAATAACCTACAACTTCTTTTACTAAATTTAATATCATTATCTACATTGATAGTTATTGTCTGTATCGATTATAATCTACGTTCTTCAAACAGATATGTTATTTATAAATTTAATGTCATTGTCTATTAAAGATCAATTTGTATTACTGTCGTAATATACATAAAAAGAAATTAGTTTGATAATAAAATTAAATTGATGACTATTATTCATCATATTATTGAAAATGTTATCGCTTACTCTTTAAGTAATAAAACAGATTTGAGGATTGAAAGAACGAAAAAGTAGCAAAATTATGATACAATGGGATTTAATTACTATTTAATTGTATGCCAAGAAAGGTAAAGAAATTAGTATAGTAAAATTTATAGGAGCATGTAGTAATTCTGTGAGATGAACATTGAATAATCATGTAATTGCATTAGATAAAAATATTATGTAAAATCGAAATCTCTTATATAAAAGAGAATGTCCTGACCGATTCATAATCAACGTACAACCAAAACTATTATAGATAGAGACTTGAAATTTTCAGGGTACCTTCGTACCGTTAAGTAGGCGTGCACTAAGAAAAGATTTTGCGAAATTTTGATTTTAAGGGGTTCAAATCGATAAAAAACTGAATTTCGTGTTAACAGCGCTGTCTGTTGGACGTAAAAACAATATACGCTATATTAAACATTTTACGATTCGATTGCAATGTTTCCAATATGTGTGTCCATTATAGACTAAAAAAACTACTGGATCGATTTACGCGGGGGGAAGAAGGATGAAAGGGAAAAGGAAATAGGGAAAAATCGAAAAAGGTAAAAGGGAAGAAGGGAAAAATGTAAAAGAAAAAGGGGAAAACGGGGAAAAGGAAACGTAAAAAGGAAATGGATAGGGAAAAGAAAAAAGGAAAGAGGAAGGGGGAAAGAGAAACGGGAGAAAGCGGGAAGGGATAGCGAAGCGAGCCATGACCCCCTGATCGTGATGGGAAGCGCAAGTAACCATAGTGCACGGGTGAAGCCGTGATGGGGATGTTAGATTTCGGATTGTAATAAATTTTTTGTTTATCTTTATTGGAATTTTATATTGAACTATTTTAATTCATTCGTAAAATGGATCGGTCTAACAAATATTATTCAAGTTTCTTATCTTCCATTTTTTTGTTTTTCTTCGTTTAAGTTTTGGGCAACAATTCATTGTTTATCGTATATTTCTTCAGTATTTTTCATAAAAAAATTTATTTACCATTTTATCAGGATTTAATAAACATCTAAATATAATATTGTCGATTAAATATTTGTTATTTATAAAAAAATAATTTTGCTAATAAAAAATCGATGCGAGTAAAGCTAGATCTATATTGTGGGTGAAGTCGCGAAGGGGTACACTTTCTTTCTTTTTCCTGTTTAGCCTCTGGTAACCACCGTTTAGATAATTCTTCAGAGGATGAATGAGGATGATATGTATGAGTGTAAATGAAGTGTAGTCTTGTACATTCTCAGTTCGACCATTCCTGAGATGTATGGTTAATTGAAACCCAACCACCAAAGAACACCGGTATCCACGATCTAGTATTCAAATCCGTGTAAAAATAACTGGCTTTAGTAGGACTTGAACGCTGTAACTCTCGACTTCCAAATCAGCTGATTTGGGAAGACGCGTTATCCACTAGACCAACCCGGTGGCGAAGGGGTACACTAGTATTTTAATAAAACTCTCAACCGATCAGTATTTAATAAATTTTTGATGGTTTGACTAATACTGAATTTCGATACCAATATCGACTTCTTCAAAATGTTTTTACGTGTTTTACTAAATGTATTATCATTGTCAAATCTGACGGCGATTCCCGAGAATTTATCCTCAACTGAATAAAGTAGCACTCAGTAGATTTTTATATCCAGAACTACGAAGTTCCGTTAGGGTAAGAGGTCATCAGGCATCAAGGTCATAAACTGTAATAAAAAACTTCTAGAGCTATTAGAATTTATGATCGTGGATAACCTAAATCTATGACAGGAGGGTTCTCAAAGACGTGATTAGAAAGGTATGTGTTTGGGTCAAAATCGAGTTCAACCTTCGAGAAATATGTTTTGTTTGATATCACTCTGAAAATGAGTATCTGAATTTGAAAGTAGATAACGTGACTGAAATATATAAATATATAACCAATACAATGCTAAAAAATAGAATAATGAAACTTCTGGAATCTGCTGTGCTGCAGGCAAAGTAATTTTTGATTAACTTCAACGTAATCCTGATTTAATTAAAACATTGAATTTGGGAAGACATCCATTATCTAAAAATTTTATTTTTATCGGTTAGTTGTAAATAGCGATAACTTTGAAAGCAAAATCTCACACACACATAGTAAATAAAAAACTAATTTCTTATTTTTATAGTTCTGTACACATGGTAGGGCAAAGCCCCAAAGGGAGATGCTAATAAAAATAAAAAACAAAAGAAACAGAGTAAATGACATAAAGTGTTTAAAATCGAACGTGAACTAAAGCTATCTGAAATTCGAGATTGTATTTTACTTATTTTACATTAAATTTAAAGCGATCCTGGTCGTTAAAAAGGACCAGTACTTAGCTTCAATGAAGCTACAATCGGTGTTAAACGTGATAGTGTAGTGGCTAGCAGAGAATGGAGGATAATTCTTTTATCCTCCATTCTTCCATGAAACTCACCTGGTGCTTCGTAGTTTAGGGTCAGGAAAGGCTGATCTCAAGCTAAGGGATGGGCTGGCTATCTAGAAGAGGAAGTAGACGTGTCCTGATGACGCTAGGGAGACCCCGGTGGGATGCTTCTACAGGAGGCTAGACAAGGCGGGCTGCCACTACACTCTGAGGTGACAGTAATGCTTATTTGTTGAACTGGTTGACTTAGGGGTGTTTAAATCAGATACAAAAAAAAAAATCTAAGGCAACGTAAATAGCGGGTGAGATACAAAAAATTATTTTCATTGCATTTCGTTACTGTAAAGAAAATTCTGAAGTTTTAAAATTCTTAAACCCATTTAATTACTACTTTAGAATTAAATACAACCGGATTAAATGAGAAATAAAATTAAAGCTACTGATCTGAATACAGTATATAGAATGATTTTATTTAGGAACGGTTAGTTTTAACACACATATTATTACATTTACTAATTTTTGATTCATCTTGTGCTTTTTTGAAATTTTAGGGAATATGATTAAAAAAACAGTGTATCCATTAAGCTATGAAATAGCGGTGTGTTGGTGATGGTACCCTTTAAACGTTTTTCCTTTTTGTTAAATGCTTTTATCGTTTTTACATAGTGTGTTATATCTACTTTATAGATATTATTAGAATGAGAACACTCAGTTTGGTATACATGTGTGTGGTGTGTGTGGGTGTGTGTGTGTGTGTGTGTGTGTATGTGAAAAAGGCTTTCATTAAAAATGTCTACACTTTTAAAGAATTCTTTTCTTTAACATATCTGTAATGGAGCTTTTGTGTTAATGGACAAGTAAAACTGCATTTATGTAAAGCCTTTTAATCTTCTACATTTACTTACGTCCTTGAAAAAGTACATCAAATCAGAAGTGTTCTTACAAAGCAGCAGAAGGGATAAATAAGATGGTACCTAATACGTACAGTACTTTTACTGAGCTTGAATAAACAAATACGCGAAATTTACGCGTTATGATTACGTTAAATGAAGTACAGTTGTATTTTCACTGAATGCATGAGTGTAAATGTAAATGTAAATGTTTCGTTTTTTTTTTCCGTCTCATCTTACTTTTTAAATATGTGTAATGTATATGAGAACAAAAAAAATATAAAAAAAAAAACACAATACAAAATTAATGTTTATTCACAATAGCTTTTACGTAAGAATATCAAAAAACCTAATTAACGAAAATATGTATACGAAATAAAGGCAATAATGTAATTGCTTTCCTGGCAGAAAATCTAAGTTGTTTTATGTATTAGAAAGCACGGATTTATTGGAAAAGCTCTTGAATCTCAAGCTGAGGTTTGTGAAAAGTCACTGGTTGGAAAAGAGTATTCAAACAAACTACAATGAAATGTAAACCGGACGGTAAGAATCTCGCAGATATCATTTTTATCAGAAGTGTGTCTCTGGACGAAGTACCAGATATCAGGCCTTGGCTTAGACGTGAGCACGGGAAACTTACGTTTGAGCTAACCCAATTTTTATCGGGGCGTGGTAGCTTTAATAGCTATCTATGCGACAGGAGGAGAAGATCGTCTGAAAGCTGCTGTGGAGAACGGGATACCTCGGAACAAATTGTCTTCTAGTGCTCAAGGTGGGACTAAGACAATTCTTCCTCTGAAGAATTATCTAAACGGTAGTTAACGGAGGCTAAACAGGAAACAGAAAGAAGACAGGATGATGATGCCGGTGCAGTTGGGAGAGGTTACCGCAGAAAATATAGTGGAGATAATGCTTCATGGTGAGCGGAACTGGTTAATAGTAAGATAATAGGGAACATCATCTGGAAGAAGACCCTGGAAGAAGTGGAAGATGTGTGAGGGGTGTTAGGTCAGGGAGGACAGTCCCGTTCAGGAAGGGTGGGATGCTCCGGCGTCCCAGCTTCAATGATTGAAAGGAGACTCCTGGGGTCCTTATGTGGGGAAAAGAAAGAACGAGACCCGGTCTGGGGATCCGGTAGGGGTTCCCGGATTAAAGTCAGGCTCTTATTAAAAGACCCATACCCAGCCACTGGAGGGTGCTGTCAGGAACGGCATAGCCCCCCGGGGAGTAGAGGCAAGGCAACTGGCACCCTCAAGGTCGTGTTATACGGGATCGTAGATCAGGCCTTAACGGAAAGGGAGTTAAAAAAAAAAGATATCAATTCTTTCCCTCAAAAAACAAAAATTTCTGTAATATCAATAAATCTGTTTTTTTTTTTTTTTAAATGTTACTGATATCGAAAACGGTAAGGCACTACTTTTCTATTATTAAAATATGTTATTAATTTTGAATTTTGTTTAAAAAAAATACATATTAAATATATATTGTAGACAATAGATACATAATAATGGATAATAAAAATGTTTAACCGTTTCATTTAATAAGCTATTTGATATCAGTATCATTTTATTAAAAACCGTTTTAATTATATTACAGAATGTTTTTTTTTTTGAGTGGAAGGAATGATATCTGCGAGACTCTTGCCGTACGGTTTACAATTTCATTATAATTTTTTTTTTTTATATCATTGCGTTCTGCTAGATTATTATTATTTTTTTACGAATTACTGATTATTATCTTATCAATTTATTATTAAAATTTATCGGCTTTCTAGAACAAACAATTATACAATTTTTGAACTTCTCGGTCAATTTTTTTGTTGTTGATAGTTATATCATTCATTTCATACCATATTTTTTCGTGTTTTAATAAAACAAGTATAATGACCTTCACGAATCGAAGATCCGTAATGTAATATTCCACTTTTAACTTTCTAAGGGTAATCCTCGATCTTTATCGTATCCGTGGACACACTATTTATATTATTATTAACTGAACTTTCTTTTGTTTCTTCATCAATTAGTAAATAGTTAAAATTATAAAATAAAAATTTTACCAATCCAATTTATTTCTGTTTTATGTAAAAAATCTTTGTTGCCATATTTTCAACATTTTCTTACTGTACGTGTTTTTTGTGTTTTATTAGCAGCCATAATTTCTTGTAAACTAATACTTTTATTTTCTTTTAATGAAGTGATGGGAATTAAAAAATTGTTTCATCTTCAGTACTTTCATTTACTATTAAAATAAAGCTGTAGTATATTTTCTTATAAATTTTATTATTTCAAGTACATCATTACGTTTTTGTACGCTACCTAGTACTATCGAGTACTGCTACCTAGCGGCGCGATTCGTAAACCTACCTTTTTGGGGGAAAAGTGACATATTCGAGTCCAATAAATATTCGGTTCATCAAATGGAAGAGAAAAATAAGTAGAACAGAACTGTACCAAATAAACCACAAAGATATCAAGGATTTGTATCCCCTTAATATGAATCCAGTTGTCACTTGACAAAATTCTATACTTTATCAGGGGGAAAGTGATAAAGAATAAAGGAAATTATGTTTCTATGTTGAGTACTGTTTATCTTTCTTAGTTTCATTCTTTTATTATATGTTGACGCGTTTCTGTTACTTTTAAATTTCTGGTAGTCTTTATATAACGTTTAATCAACACCCTTTCCGTTTATTTGACGTCATGTTTTATCTGGCCTTCTTCTTGTGTATTTGTTATTAATGGTTTTACTTGCCCTTTAATTTTATTTGTTTATTTCCTGTTTTCAGAAAAATTGAGGTTCTTGAAAAGGACGGTGAAACTTAAATTTAATTTGTAATATGCAAGGATGAATTTGTATTGTTATTGGTTTATTTTTTATCGGCTTTGGTGAGGAAGATTTCCAGTCGTAGTTAGGTCATATTTCATTCTTTTTACGCCCGTTAAATTACTTTTATTTAAGTACAAACGCTTAAAAAAAATTTTCAACAAATTTCATTATTATAAAAACCGCCGATATATATATATATATATATATATATATATATATATATATATATATATATATATATATATTCAATGCCAGTATATTAATAGTTTACATATTATTACATTATCCTCTGTCATAAACAACTTCATACAAACATTATTACCTCTGTACGCATGAAAATTTACGATTACCAGTTAAAATATACATGTATCTTACGCAAAATAATATAAAATAATATAATAATATAACCTATAGATGTTACTTGTTTGGACATTTAATCACGATTGAAAATTTACTGATATATCTTCATTAATTACATATTAATATATTACATATAATATACACATTATACTGATATGTATTCGTATAGTTTTATCCAATTTATTTCACATTATGAATTTCAGAAAATACTGTACAATTCGTTATTAACATTGTTTTGAATAAAAAAAATAATAATACTTGCAAAGTGATTTGTGATTTTTAAATAGAAATATATGAGGTAGTGTTACGGTATTTACAATGATGTCCATGTGTCTTAAGGACGAATTCACAAAAATCCACACGTCGTTTTTTATCTTCATAAAGAGCTTGCAGTAACTGAATCCTGTACAGTTTTATAAGCAAATGTCGATGCACAAAACGCCAGAGACATTCTGCGAATGTTTAGTTCTCTAGAGAAACTCTTGACGGATGCGCTGGTCGACCGATTGATTTCCCTTTACTCAGACAACCCGTGTCTTTAGATTATACCATCGCTTAATGCTCTGAGCGGTGGAAATCCCGCTGAACAGTATTTACGAACGTTCACGGCGCGAAGCGTAGTACAAAAAATGATTTTTTTTTGTAGAGTCGCCATTTTCTCTAACACTGAAGTGAACAAAGTTCTGATGCTACCTAGCGGCGATCGCTTGAAACTTGAAAATTCCACCTTTCTAACAGTATTTAGCTCAATCAAAGATGATTAAAAGCTGAATAGGGACACGTTGTATTATTAGTGTTTGGACTATTACTTCCATCACTGACTGTTTAAATATTTGTTAGTGCATGTAATTGTGAAGATAATACAGAATAAAAACGTTTCTACAGGGCGTCGTTTTATTACTAACGAGATTTTTCAGTTTTTGCAATTTTTATTGCTTACAACTTGAAAACAAAATCACTTATGGAAAAACGATTTTAGCCATAATTTTTCTATAAAAAAAAATACGTCTACCTTCCTATTTAAAAAAAAAGTTTAATTCAATATAGTGGATCCAAGATGGAGGACAACAATTTTAAACACATGTTTAAATTAGTACAGTAAATTAGTTAGTAAATCTAACTATTTACATTCGTACATGTTTTTTACCCACTAGTGTCCCTCAGTTACTAATGTATGAGAATACGAAATAGTTTCAATATTTTAATATATTTAGCGTGTAATGTGTTCTATTAAACTTAGTTAACATATATCTGAATAGACTGATCTTAAATCGAGTTTTTTCACAAGTGATACGTAATAATTAAAATGACTTGAAATTTCTTTGGTAAAAATTCCACTAGCGGGATATCTACTTGAAGGGATTTCATTTTATTTAGTTTCTTTCATTTACTAGAAAATGTTGAATACTGTGAGCATGTTTCAAGGAAAAACTTATTCTTTGATGGCACTAATATCTGAAGGAAAAGGAATCGTTTTGTGGTATATACTTGAGCTTGCCTGACGATTTACTAATTTGGCAGAGTAAATTAAATTTAATTATATATTTTCTTAAAGTTTGTGGACTTTTGATGTTATACTTCTTTTAGAGCGTTAGAAGAAACTGATCAGAGTATATTTTCAGCATGTTACGGAAGTTGCGTGCGCAGATGTAACACACCATGAAGATATAAATAGATATTTATATACACAGATTTCTGAACACGGATATTTCAAACTGTGAATATTGTTGTTCAAACAAAATTTTTGATAAAATGCATTATTATGAAATAAAACTACTTATATTTTATTTTTCATATCATAAGCCGGTGATAACCCTCGTGCCTATTCAATCGTCATCCGAAGAATTAATGGAACTAAACTAATCGAAATATATTCGATGAAATTTGTTTTATATGACAAGGAATACTTCAATACTTTTTAAACTGTATAAAATAAATATTATTTAATTTAATTTAATTTGTTATTTATTCAATTTTTTATTCATGGTGTTTAATGTCGTCTATTGATCGTTTAACTCTGATCAAATTTGTTTGAATGCGTAAAAAAAATTATTTTTTATTCACTCCAAAGAAATATAATTTCTTACGTGCTTATATAAGTTCATACGAGCTTTTGTTTATTTTTAGTTCTTTTTTTACTGTTGTAATTGCATCATGGGGAAAATGTAAAAATATGATAATCCTCAAAAATTGTGGTTGAGCTTTCTCTCTTCCTAGAGAAAGCTTTGAAGTTGTTTTTTAGTAAGGTCTAACTGTTTTTTTGCCATAATTATTTTGTCAGTAGATCTTTCTAATCACATAACCATTTTCCTTATTCCTGATTTCTTTTTCACCTATATTACATACTGTATAAAGTCAAGACTACCAAGAACAATGATCTGAGGAACTTTAAAATCAGCTTATTGTTTATTAACTTAATTCTATTCTTTCTGTCATCTCTACAATTATTGTCTAAGAGTATCAAGGACTCAGTGTTGGTTAGTGGCGAATTATTAATATTATAAAATCAAAAATAAAAAAAAATATTTAGTGTAACAGGGCCTATCATGCCATAGTCAAGTCTTAAATTAAATCATGCCTCATTCATCCAAATTTGAACTATAAATTAACTAATACGTGAACTTTCTTCGCGTAGTTGCTTGGTTAGCTTGCTCCAACCGAAACCATATCTAAATTCAAGCTGTCTGATTACTACTACAGTAGACTTTTGTACTCATCACACATCCACAGTTTTAATAATGGTATTCGAAAACATCAGTCTCAACAATAAACTTTTAACGCAATTTTACAATTCGAATTTCGGCAGAATCAATGAGATAGTAGTACCGTTTTGACCGTGAACTTCAAGGTGAAACTATCTCTAGCCTTCCAAGTGTAAAGAAATCAAAAAAAGGTGTAGCGTTAGTGACTTTTCTTCATCCATTACTATATTAATATAACGACTGGTGGAGTTATATTAATATAACGGCTGTTTTTAGCTAACTCTGGTGTCACTGATTCACTTTTATATTAAGTAACTCATTGATTATTTGCTTGATGTGTAATCTTTTATTAATGTAATTATTACTGCATTAAAATATTTGATTCAATTATGAATTTTAATGTATTGTACTGTAAACGTAGAACTATGAAAATGTATGTTTATTTGCACATGATATAAATTATAATAAACAATAGAAAATAATGAATAGAAATAATATTACAAAACTATCAGCTGTTGATGAGCAAACTGAATTAAATACTTTATGTATTTTACATAAATAAGAAGGAGACTAGACAGCATTCATATTTATATGGAGGAATTAAACTTGTAACTGAACTTGCTGCCTGTCAAAATCAGAATGATTTGCCCTTTGTAATATTATAATAATAACATGAAATATAATTATAAATGTATGTAATGTATAATGTAGTTAACAAATAAATAATAATACTATAATGTTTACATATAGCAATTAGTCTTTAGATCGTTTAATAGTGAATAAACATAAATATGAAAATTAAATGTAATAAAAATTTACAAATTAGATTATGGGGATAATGGTAGATAAACATCAAATGATAAATTTTCAAGATTTATAATCAGTTTTTTAAAAAAAAATAAAAATATTTTAATAAAAAAAAACTCTGATGTGAACATTACATAACTTCCTTTATTTTATTTTATTTTTTTTTAACCTCCGGGTCCATCGTAAGTATTGTTTCAGAGAATGAGATGAATGATTTGTAGCGTGCGTGAAAATGTCATGCTGACCGAGATTCGAACCCGGGATCTCCGGATAAAGGCAGAGACGCTACCACTCGCGCCACGGAGGCCAGCACATGACTTCCTTGTACGCCTATTAAATTTCATATATACACTTTTTTAAAATGGAAAGCACATAGCATTTTATTTCATTAATAACGTCTAATATTTTTTTTTCTTATTGTTATTGTTATTATTATTGAATTATTATTTATACTAATTTTTTTTTTTAGAATCAGAGGTTAATAAATATTATTAATAAATCAATCAATTTAAATTAAAAAAGAGTAGATGGTATTTTCGAACCGATATGCCTTCCCCTTGTAAGATCAAAATATTTCATTAATTAAACTTCTATTTGGATATAACTCTGGAATAAATGAAGAGAAATACCACCTGCAATGTATCGTTGAAAAGCTCTCAAAGAGAGCTTATTACTGCAGTTAAGAAAAAGTTCAAAATTCAATTTTTTTGGATTTTGGGCTTTTTTGGACATTTATGGTCCAGCAGATTGCAATCAAAAGGGGAGGTTCACAAATAGATGTTACAACAGTCTTAAATCCAAAATTTGAACATCCTACTGCTAATCGTTTTTGAGTTATGTGAGATATATACGTACCTACAAACGTCACACCGAAACTAGTCAAAATGGATTCAGGGATGGTCAAAATGGATATCTCCGTTGAAATCTGAAAACGAAATTTTTCGCTACCACAATATTTTTACTTTGTACAAGGAAATAAAAAGGTAAAGAACAAAATTTAGTTTACGTACGTGATATTTTATTTAAACTATCGATTTTAGTTCTGTGACTCCAAGTCATACATACATATTTCATTTCTAACATTTAATTGCTTGTTTAAAATAGGTAAAAGTACATTTCTAAAAAAAGTTTTAAAGTTCTGGGGCTTAAAATATGCTTAATTTTAGAGAATTATAATTTTTTATCGGTTTCATTTTTGACAGCTTATTTAACTTTTATTCTGCTTTATATTAAATTTTTTTTTCCTTACTTATTTTCGATAAGGCAAAAGGTATTATTTCTACTACAAAATTGAAAATCAGTAAAAAAAATATATTTCTAAGAAATGCAAAAATCATAATTTTTTTACACTTACCAGGGGGAATATAGAATAAAGTAAGCTGTAAGTTTTAATTAAATATAGAAATTGAAATTTTGTTCTACTGAGTAATATTTTTCATTTTGGATTTAAGAGTAATTTATTTATTTACTCTTTTAATTAATATATTAAACCGAATTACTTTATCATTTACAAATAATGGCTACAAAATTTTAAATAAAAAAAATAAGTGAAATTTTATAAAACCTTTTCATTTTACTAATGTTCTCTTACTGTTTTAAAAATTCCGTTGAATGAAAAGTGTAAAAAAATAAGAACCGAACAGTAAACAAGATAAAAGAACTAAGAACTGTACGTATAGATTTACATAGCAGAAGCAGAAGGTTTGGTTTTACTAGTACCGCAACCACTAATTAGGCTGATTGTGTTACTCTCGAAAAGGAATGGTGTCTGTGGCAACCACACAAAGAGAAGAGATTTACGTAAATTTATTAAGGAAAGGAGAGATGGGATTAAATATAAGGAAAGATTAGAGACGTGTTGGAAAAAAGCCTTTATGAAAGACATTTTACATCTTTTTAAAGATTTACTTAAAACTCGACATTTATCAAGCGGATATATACAGTATTTACAAAAGCTAAAGGGGGTTAATTACTCTCAAAAAATTGTTTCTAAATTCAAAAAGAAAATTTCATTGAATCAGAAAATAATTATTTAATTTTAAACAAAGTTTGCTGAAAAAGAATGCGGTATTGACTGAATTCTGTGACATGCTGGTGTACAGTATTTTTATACTAAACACTAATGTGTCATGACGCTATGCTATCCAATATTAGAGGGTGTTATCTTTTATTGTTTGAGAAACATGCGTAACTTTTCTAGCGACAATTTAATTTTTTTCAAAATATACTATATTTCTTTTTAATAATGAAATGTTGTAGAATAATAGATAATTTGTGACACTGTTTTTAAAAATTTCTGTTATATGTATTTAATAATTTCTCCTACTTAAAATCTATTTACCACTGGTTAATATAAAATAAAGCAAAGGAGAATTCTTGTTAAAATTACACAAATATGAAAAAAAAGTCAGATTTTGACAACACATGACTTCCTAATATGCCTATTAAATTACCTATACACATTTTTTTAAATGAAAAGTATATAAAATTTTGTTTCATTAATAACTTCTTATATTTTTCATTTCATTTTTTTATTTTTATTGTTATTATTATTATTATTAAGTCGAGAACTTCCCAATGGAAGACGTTAAGCATTCATGATTCATATTTCTTTCGCTTGGCATTCTTCTTTTCCCTCCAAAATTCTTTCGGAAAAAGCCTTCTCCCGTTCTTCAGACCATTTCGGACGATGTTGTTAAGGCTTCGGCGTTTCTGGTTTAACTTCCCATCTATCTACGAGGTGTGATCAAAAAATACGGTGAATGAATTTTTATAGCGGCAACTGCCGACGCTACATCCATATGCTGTAATTTGTCCAATACCGTGATCAACTGAGACAGGCAAGGACAAGTTGTAACACGTTCGAGCTTGCCAGTCAGCTGCCAGAGCCGCTAGAGTGAGGAGGTTGTGTTTATCGTGTCTGTCGCGCAACATGGATTTTGAACAACGCATTAACATTAAGTTTTGTTTTAAGTTGCAAAAGAGTGCCAAAGAAGCTCACGAAATGTTAGAATCGGTGTTCGGCGATAATGCGGTAACTTTGAAGACTGTGTATAAGTGGTATGACCGATTTAAAAATGGAAATGAGTCTGTTGAAGACGAGCAGCGTGCGGGACGTCAGTCAAAATCCAACAATATCGCACATAGTGCGATCAGAGTTCGTTCCAAGAGGAACAACTGTAAACTCTGAATTTTATAAGGGTGTACTGCAACGTTTGCGAAACGACGTATGAAGAAAGCGACCAGAAAAATGGACCAATGGCTACATTCTTCACCACGACAACGCGCCGTGCCACACCTCGCTTCTCATTCGCGAGTTTTTGGCCGAAAAAAGTGTTCCTGTCTGTCCTCATCCGCCATACTCACCGGATTTAGCACCATGCGACTTTTGGCTCTTCCCAAAAATTAAAACTGTGCTTAAAGGAAAACGTTTTGACACCATTGCTGACATTGAGAGGGCCACGACCGAGCAGCTGAAAGCCCTTCCGAAATCTTTTATGTTCGAAATCTTTTTGTGTTTCTGCAAGCCAGGGGATTGAAACTTTTAATGATGTTAAGTACGCGATTATTTTTTTGGTCAGTCGGTTTTCCGGCAGCCTGTAAAGGTGTCCGAAGAATTTCATTCGTCTTTTCCTTATGTCGGTTTCGATGTTACAGTATTTTTCAACAATTTCGTCCGGTTGTAATCTGCATCCTTCTTCAGTTTTTCTCGGCCCCAATATATTTTCCTTGTAATCTTCCTTTCCTGTTTCGGTTTTCCTAATTAAGGTCAATGTTTCACTGGCGTATAATGGTGTGGAGGTAATAACCATGTTGTAATGCCGGATTTTCGTTTGCCGCGAGAGGGATTTCTTGATGTAGAGATTTTTCACTAAACCTAGAGCTTTCCTGACCTTTTGCGGACGGTCCAATTGACTTGGTTTCTCAGAGCTGTTGGGCGTAATAAATTCTCCAAGGTACTTAATTGAATTATTATTTATCGTATTTTTTTTACAGTCTGAGGTTAATAATTATTAATAAATCAATATATTTAAATTTGAGTCCAATTTGAACCGACGTGCCTTCCTTTTGTACGTTTCAAATATTTAATTAATTAAAATTTTATTTGGCTGTAACTCTGGAACCATTGAAATTAATTACCACTTATGATATATCGTTGAAAAGCTCTAAATGAGGGATTACTACAGCAGTTAACAAAAAGTCTAAAATCCAAATGCTTTTGGATTTTGGACTTTTTTGTACTCTTTTGGTCCATTCGATTGCAATCAAAAGGGGAGGTGTACAACTACATGTTACAACAGTTCTAAATCCAAAATTTTAACATCCTACGGCTAATCGTTTTTGAGTTATGCGAAATACATATGTATGTACGTACAGACGTCACGCTAGTCTTTTTTTTAACTTTTTTTTTACTATCGTAGCATTGTACTTTCCATGCGTATTTTATGTATAATCATTTTATACAGTTTTTAATCTTTCTGATTTGCTAATTTTATTGGGTAATATCACAGGTTTAAAGGCACTCTAAGATCATACATGATTTGCGCACTCTTTCTGCCTTCTCCATCAACTTTTTCACCCATCCTCCCTTTTTTCACCCCATTTCTTTTCGTTACCCTCAATCTTATTTTTCTATTCAAAAATAAGATATAGTGAGAGATAAATAAAAATATTTTCATAAATATAAAAAAAATTAATTTATTTGTTAAAGAAATAAATAATTTTTTTTTTTTTAGAACAATTCATTTCATAAATTCAAAACTTGTGCATGGAAATGCAAATTTGTGTAATATGTTTTGCTTAAAAAGATATGTCCAGTGTTTCTGAATTTCAATTCATTCAGAAATTTCCGGATCAAAAATGAGGTCGCTATAACTCCGTCACTTCGAAAGAGTAATTAAATATTAATATTCCGCCACGGTTTTAATGAAACTTCAATCAATGTTATTTAATTTATTTTATTTATCATTTTAACATAATATCCTTTTGTCACAGCCTTAAATTTCCAGAATGCTACTCCTGGGATATTCCAATTGCTAAAAAACAATCATTATTTTTGTTAAAATAATGAAATGCAACTTAAATAATGTGTTAAATAATATCACACGTGTATTTACAATTTTTAAAAAATAACATTTTAAAATAAAAATGCGTTGAAACCTCTTAAAATTTATGAAAATTCCACTGCTAATATTCGTTAAATGAATAAAGGTTGCACTTTTCCGTATTAAGCTCTATTCTAGAGAGGAATTGATGGAATATCACTATTTGGAGTCTGGAAACCTCCCGTCCATATCAATTCCTTCATTTATAAAATTAAAAAGTATCCATTTTGAGTTGAAGAATGTTATGGAAAAACTTTTTCACACACACACACACACACACACACACACACACACACACACACACACACACACACACACACACACACACACACACACACACACACACACACACACACACACACACACACACACACACACACACACACACACACACACACACACACACACACACACAGTGCTTCTAAAATGGTGGGCTTGCTATACTTTTCCGGATTCTACTTGTAAACCTAACCAAAAAATATCCTTAGGAAAAATGGCAATCTTTCCTTCGTTCTCCCGCTGTCCGCCATTTTGTTATTTTTATATATCTCAAGTTCGGATAGAGGAATCATATTAATATTTGGTGAGCGTCTTGGTAATAAAGTTTTAAAAGTAGCAAACAATCAGGACTTAAATACCTTCACAAATTACAAAATGGCGGCTATGTTTATTTTCCAATCCGTTATATCTCCATAAATATTAGTCTTATCAAAATTTATTTTATTTGCTAAAATAATTTGAGGTGACAGTACTTCCTTTCGTTTTTTTTTAATACATTTTTTTTTTTTTAGTGTTTTTTAGTCAGTAACTGGAGCCAGTGTCGTTGCAAATACGATAACAGTGGAAGTTGGTTGAGCCGCCTAGCCATACACCGTCTTTGGTGGTTGGGTTTCAATTAACCACACATCTCAGGTACGGTCGAACTGAGAATGTACAAGACTACACTTGTTTCACACTCATACATATCATCCTCATTCATGAACTATTATCTAAACGGTAGTTACCGGAAGCTAAATAGGAAAAAGAAGAGAGCCATACACCGTCGCAACCCTTAAAAAATGGAAATTAAAATAATCTTGAAATTGCTTTTTGGATATTTATCTGAAATGCATTTTGCAAGCACCCGACTATTGAATATCTTGTTTAGTATATTCGGAATTGGGTAAAATTTTCAATCATTGTTCAATAATTTTTACCTTTCTTCACCCATTTTAAGATTGAATTTTGAAATATCATAAAATTAATTTTTAAATATTCACATAAAGATTATACTCACCAAAAATCAAGTTGATATATTCATTTGTTATCGAAAAATTGAAATAAATCTAATGTGGGCACCATATGACTTCCTTATACGCCTAATAAATTACATATACATATTTTTTTTTAAATGAAAAGTACATAAAATTTTATTTCATTAATAACTTTTGATATTTTTTCTTTTTTTTATTGTTATTATTGAATCATTATTTATCATAAAATTTTTTTTACAGTGAAAGGTAAATAATTATTAATAAATCAATATATTTAAATTAAAAAAAGGAGATGAACTCTGATTCGAATCGATGTGCCTTCCCCTTCTAAGATCCAAATATTTTATTAATTAAAATTTTATTTGGCTATAACTCTACAACCAATGAAAGTACGTACAACTTATGATATATCGTTGAAAAGTTTTCAACGAGGACTTATTACTGCCTACCAAATAATCAATATTACTATGATTACAGTGATTTGCTTATTACTATGATTTCAAAGTCATTCGATTTTGGTTTTTTTAGACACTTCTGGTTTAGTCCATTGCAATCTAAAAGGGAGGTGAACAACTATATATTACAACAGTCCTAAATCCAAAATTTCATCATCCTACGGCTAATCGTTTTTGAGTTATGCGAGATACATACGTACGTACGTACGTCACGCCGAAACTAGCCAAAATAGATTCAGGGATGGTCAAAATGGATATTTCTGTTGAAACCTGAAATTTTCCGCGATCAAAATACTTCCTTTACTTCGTACAAGGAAGTAAAAACTAGTCGGGTTTCAACACAAATTCAAAAAAATTTTTTAACTCTTTAAACTTGAAATTTTCAAAAGTCCTTTCATAGTGCAATTATACTATAAGAAGAACGTGTATACAAATTTTCACCAATTTATTTTCAGTCGTTTTTTTTTTGGTCATTGAATATTAATCACCCACGATATATTTTATATATATATATATATATATATATAATTTTTCGTAAAGCGACTGAAGTTCACTTATAGAAGAGTTTATTTATTTGTATACTATTTTTAAAGGATTTACCCCTGAAGATTCTGATTGCAGAAACTTCATATTATACATGAAATAAAATTGTCAAACTAAAATTTTTTGTTAAAAAAATATAAAAATTTACATTTACATCAATATATGTGAACAAACATAATTTTGTTCGTTTTTATATACAAATTGTAATAGTGCACTTCTTTTTGTGTGTTGGTATCAGCAAAAAAAAAAAATATATATATAATGAAATAAAAGAGAAAGAAAAATGTGTATGCATTGATGTTTTTAGGTTTTTTCAAATAAGCGGTTTTCCTATTAGTTACAGCTTCTGTTTTTATTGAAACAATTTACTCGTATGTGCATGTAAAATAGACAAAATGTTATTCATTCCTTTCTTACATTGTCTTTTAGTTCAATAATGCGATTCTATATAAAAAAACACAAAACACACACACTCACTCAAAACATATATATATATTATATAGTGTTACACTGAGTTACTATACATAAAAGAGAAGCGAACAGAATATTTTAAAAAGAAATATCAATTTCGAGTAGTGTTCGTAGGACAATAAGAATCATTTAGGTTACATTATTGTATCAAATGACAAAGACATGCGCATAAACGGTTGGTTTTGGTGGCGGTTGGGTAGTGGTAGGTAAAAAGACGCCTCCTTCAGTGCGCGCTTAGAGATCGCACCGTAGCGACGTTACTCCATTTATAAAATTCATTTACGTACTTTCGTATTACGTACAACGTAGGTAAGTTTATTTTTTTAAATTTAATTTTATACGTATTATGAATAACATTTTTTTTTTAATAAAAAATTTAATTAACTTTATTAAGTAGTATACTTTAACATATTTTTAAACTTCTTATAAAATAAATATAATATAAAGTATATATAAGTTTAAAAATAAAAAAGTTAAGCTGATAAAGTATGTTATTTAAATAAATTATTTACTTATCATATATTATTTTTAATAAATATTATTCTGAAATTATCTGAAAGAAATAAATTATAAATTTAAAAATATATAATTTAAAAAAACCATGGCTTTAAAATTAAAATTAACGATAAAAATATCTAACTAATCTTTGAAATAACATACCATTTTTGTTTGTAATACTTTAAATATTAATAACGTTATTAAAAAATAACTAGTTACATATATTTTAATTTAAAAATATGTTAATTTTAAAAATAATTGATAATTTTATCTATTTAATTAGATTACTGTTAAATATATTTATTTGTAATAAATTTTAATATTTTATTATATTATAGAAGTATTAAAACCATGATTAATTTTTAGACAGTTTATTTTTGTTACTATTAGAAGTTAATATTTTTCCGCTAACGTCATTATATCTTCGTCGCGCTTTCTGAGGTTACCTGTAGAATTACTCGTTTGTTTCTTCGAACGATCTTCTGCTGGAGGTGATCCCGATCGTTTCGATGCTGCTCCCACTGGAGTCGGTACATTGGAAGGACCAGCCGTCGTTGTAACTTGAGTTGGACATTGATCCTGAGTATTTTCGCCTATGTAGTTATCGACTGACGGTTTGTATAATATTAAAAGTTATTGAAAAATCGAAAATGGATTAGAAGAAATTTTTCTTGTATAAAATTTAAAGAAATCATTTAAAAATACGGGATCTGATTTTGGTAGATAAAATAAAACCCATTAAAAATTTTTCCCGGCTATTGCATTTCCTGGTTCAGTAAATTCAACTATTGGAAGAAATACATCTATATTAACTAATAGTAAAGCTCTATTAATCTTAAATAAAATAACGAAAATTCAAAAACATCTAAGGTATAATCATATTAATTGTTTTTTTAACTTCCGATATCCTAACTCATAAAATATTCTTTTTTCGGTTACCAAACAACACCCTATAACTTAAAAACTTAAACCATTTTTACTTTAGGATTTTTAAGATTTTTTTTACCAACGTATTTTGGCTAAGGATCCAATATAAAAAGAACTGGATAGTTTTTATTTTTTCATTTTATTTTAGTTTTTCCTATAAGGTAGGATTTACTGGTTGCGTTTCAAACTAGATATATTAAATAAAGTATTTATTTTTATCTAATACAGACATCTCAAGAATAACTTCATCAAATTAAAATAATCAGAAATATATTTTTTATTATGAAGTTGGTAGTTTGAACTTTCGACGGATCGTATAAAATGAACGAAATTAACAGTTAGATAAAAGCAAGAAGTTATCAGCAATAGAAAAAAAAACAAAAAATTAATCAAACATCATAAAGTAAAAAAATATAAATTATAGTTAAACTTAAAATCGACCCCGATCGATTTTAAAAAGCAACCGGTTTTTAAGTTGTATAAACTTAAAACTTAATCCCGATTTTTTTCAGAAAAACCATGGTAATTTGTACTATTTGCTAATTAGAAATTAAAAAGAGGCTTAAAACAGATAAAAAACCATATTAATTCATTTTCTCCAAAAAAAAGGAGTGTAGAATTTTTTAAAATATCCGAAATTATTATATTTTAAATAACTTAAATGAAGGAGATCCTGGGTTTGAATCCCGGTCAGACATGGAATTATTCATACGCTACCTTTGCATATCCCACGCACAAGCTACACGCTTATGTAGCGATATCATCAACAGAAAAAAATTCATCAAAAAACCCAATCATCATAAAATAGGAAATACATTGTTTACTCACAAAAAAGTATAACAAATTCATAAAATTAATTATTTTTTCAATTAATTTACACAAAATGTTCTATAATATATAATTAACTCTATATAATGAAATTTACATATGAGTATTTTAAAGAAAATATATTTTTTTACGTAGTCCAAACAGAGGTAAACAATTCAGTAAACGAACCTTTTCCCTGTCATGATAAAAAAAAGGTAATAATTTTACTAGAATAATATTGCTTACAATGTCCTTTTTTCAATTTATGAAAAATTTAGAAATATATTGTTTAAAATTTTATTTTAATTTTTTCAGTTTTTTGAAACAAAAAAATTTAGTTAAAAAGAATTTATGTATATTAAAAAAAATGAAAAACAAAACTAACAAACAATTTTTAAAAATTTATTAATAAAATAAAAAATAAAAATAAAATATAAATCTAAAAATGGATTTTCTTTCACAGTACTTTTTATAAATGTTTAGATAGATGTCAACCATAAAAAAAAAAACTAATTACAGAAAAAAATTAGTAAATAACAACGAAAAAAAATTTGTCATCCTTTGTAAGGTTTCCTGCTTTCCAGTAAACTAATCAAATATTTAAAAATAGTTAACATGTGAAATATTTTATTCTATTATATAAATTTATCTTAGATAAAATTAAATTTATGTTCTTTGAAAATTAACTGCCTTTTATTTATTTATTTAAATGAGAATAAATCGTATATTTGAAATAAACATTTTTAAAAGTAAAAATTAATTAAAAATTATAAAATTTACTCAAAATATTTTATTTTAGACTAATGAGTAACATTATTATTTGGTTGATGATTTTTTAGAAACTTTACTTTCAAAGATCTTTTCAAACGACTGCTTAAAAAATATACAACAATTTTTTTATTTATGAAATTTCCAGTTACGGTTTTTATTACCAACGACAATTAAATATCGCGGGAGTTTTCAAACATCTTGTGTAGAAAAATCTATGTAGAAAAATAATGGTTTATTTCGTTGATAAAATTATAAATAAAATTTTTACCGGAGTTTTCATAAAATACTTTATTGTAAATTTTTTCTAAGTAAAAAAAAATCAAATAGAATAAAAAACTCTGTCGCAGTAAGTACGTCAGAAGGGAAGATTTCTGGTTTTATTTAAAATTGAAAAATATCAAAAAATTCAGTTTTTTGTCTCTAATTCCGATTTCTGTAAATCGATTTACTTAAAAAGCAGTTGATCTCTATTTCCAATTGGTTTACATCATCCCACCAGGTTTCATCAAAATTGGTCAAAATTTGCGTCCGGTAGAACAAGGAAAAATTTTATACATATATATGTATACAAACATTAATCGCGCAACACTGATTTAGAAATTCTATGGAAATTTGCTAACAATTTAAGTAACATGAAAATACGATAAATTAGTGGTGATTTATTTAACCGCTTATAACTTATTTAAGAATTATTTTACTCAAGCGGGTAGTTTCAAGGCGTGGTCACATTGATACTGAGGATATTAATAGAAGTAAATAAAGTAAAAAGATATAGAGATTATAGTTTTTTTAAACATTGATAGATATAAAAATTAATCGAAATTAAATTTTTTATTTACAAATCATAAATTTTCTTAGTGTATATAAAAAATATTTCAGAAACGGTTTTCTCTTTTTGAAATATTTTCGAACATTTTATTTAAAATATGATATTAGTTATAATTTGTTTTGAAAATTCTACTTAATATAAGAAATTATAAAGAAATGAAATTTTTTCCTTTTTCGAAAAATTAAAAAATATAACTTTTAAATTGTTGTAAATTATACCTATATATATATAAAGAAAAAAATTTAATTTTCTTCAATATTCTTCTAAGATTTCTTATTTATATATGGGTACAATATATAAATTCGCTCGTTTTATAATTCTTTAAAATCGTTATCGGTAACATATTGGAGGGACAAGTAGAAGGAAAAATTGTGCAGGCAGGCAACGTTTTGAATATGTAAAACAAATTGTTAGGGGTGTAGGATGTAGGAGGTATACCGAAATGAATCTTTGCATCAAACCAGTCAAATGACTGAAGACAAAAAAAAAATCAGTAACATTTTTATCTTTCAAAAACGAAAATTTTTCAATTTAACAATTACGTATTTCTTTTTTTAAATTTATGTTCAAGCATTAATTTTTATTAAATATATTTTTTTGATGAAATGTTTTTGTTACGGACAAAGTTTGTTGGTTGTTCTATAGTAAATTTTTCTAAATAAATTAAGCGGAAGATATTTTAAACGAAGGAGTTTTGATCATTTTTCCCCCAGTTTATTGTTGTTATTTTGTTAGCGTAATGTTTTATTATAATAAATTATATAACTTCTCGTGCTTTTGCGAGTGGGCGGTAGCGATGAGGAACGGTGGGTGACTCTCGTATTCCCGAGCGAAGAAGACCGAGTCCCGGCGTGGTTGCCCCACTCGGTGTATCTCTGTTAGAGGGGTTGGCATAAAGACCGTGTCCTTGGCTCCCGGAGTGGGACTCAGGGACGGCATAGTCAGGTTTGAGGCGGGCGCAAAGCAAGATCCGACGGGCGGGCCGAAAAGTGGAGGCCCGTTAAAGTGTAGGACACTCCCCTGGCTGTGTTAAACCTAACTGCAGGATCCGGTTCAGGAGAGAAGTTGAAAAAATATTATATGACGTTGTAATTGTATATAACTTGATGTGTTTTGCTCAGTTCAGAAAGCTTTAACTGAATAGTTTTCTCTTTACAATGTTTCTATGCATATATATATTATTTTCATGTTTTTATCAAAACGCAAATCTTTTATCTTTTGTGTTTTTACCAAATTTATTTTCGTAAGGGTATATTTAAAATAAATAAACTTGAAAACAGTTATTAAAATATCCTAAAACTGAAAAAAACCAAAAACAAATTTTTTTCTTCTTAAATTGTTGTTTTTTAAAGTATTCTTGAAACCGTTACGGACCTACGGTATACGTACAACTTTGAGATACAACATGTAAACAGCAACATTCGAATTATCCAGTGGTTCCAGGGGACAAATTGCTCAGGAGCATAACGGGGACGCCGTGGTTTGTGAGGAACAACGAGATTCATGAGTACCCGGGGATGCCATACGTTCATGAGGAGATTCGATTCGACGTCTAAGTTAAAATTTAAACAACGAGTCCACGTGAACCATGTGGATTTGAACTTATCTGTACAATAGCGTGGATGTCAGATGGCTAAAATGATTTCATATTTTGGATATGCGTGACGGCTGCTACGGTGAGATTTCTCCCGTCATACATTATAGTATTTCATTGCATCGCTTTTTAAAGATTATTGATTATGTTGTGCATTGTTTGTTATTTAATCTGTTTTAATTATTTTACTATTACTATTATATTACTCATTGTTCTATTGTTATTTTAACTCACTGTACGTTGCTTTTCATATACATGTAACGCATATTTGGCTATTTGTCTTTCATGTCATCGTTTTGTGATCAAATTTAGTTTCTATACATGTGGAACCGGTTGTAAACAAAGCCTTGCAGAAAAAAGAACTGAACTTTACAATTGTACGTGTTTGTTTTAAAATCAAATCGGTAGTAACTTCAGAATTACAAATTTGAAAGGATTAAAAAATTGTATCAGTTTTATTTTTTTAAGCGCTAACATTCTTGGAAAGAAAATCGCTTATATCTGTATGTGTAAAAAAAATGACTCGTAAAACATTTAATATTTTATTTAACACATTTTAAAAGTTTTATAATAATTCTGTGAACCGTATTTTACAAATTTAATTTTTTTTAAATCGGCGTTTGGCCTGGCAGTGTCACTTGAGGATGAAGAGAAAAGAGCTGAGCGTAAGGTATAGAAAACTGCATGGCTGCTACGGAGAAACTCAGGCCTCAAGTTATCCAACAAGATTTTAATTTATAAGGCTATCCAGCGCCCAATCTGGATGTAGTAGAATTTTGGGGAACGGCTAGTACTAGTAATATGGAAATTATGATTAGCCGAAGCACTATGGTTCACGCGGAATGATGAAGTCACGATTACCTGGAGCTCCCGTCTGTTCGTGAGATTGCACGGCAGCGTAGAGTCAAGTACCTGCAGAGACTTGAGAATCATGTAAACCACTTTGTAATTAATCTACTCGATAACAGTAGGGACATTCAACGGTCAAGACGTGTGCATGTCCTACTTGACTTAGGTCTGCGTAATAGTTTGGGGTCTGACAAGTTTAGCAGTATCGTATTTAATTACTTTGTTTTTACTCTTTCCTTTTATTCTTGTTTTTTCTTTTTTCTTTTTATGCTTTGTTATTAATGTTTATTTTTGTGGATTACGTGATGCTGAAATTAAGGGTTTTTAATTTATTATTGAGCTTGAAATT
Source organism: Lycorma delicatula (assembly GCF_047948215.1). Lineage (NCBI taxonomy): Eukaryota > Metazoa > Arthropoda > Insecta > Hemiptera > Fulgoridae > Lycorma > Lycorma delicatula. The sequence goes on along the minus strand of NC_134465.1, from coordinate 27,340,891 downwards.
TCATATCTGACTTTAAGTTTACTAGCAACTATTTATTAAGTATTACTTATTTTGGGGGTTCCTTAAGGACCTCGTTACCTCGTGCTTTTGTCAGGAGATTTACTTATGGCTCCGCAGAAGAGCCGATTGTAATTGTAATTGTTAAAAAAAAGTCATTTTGAAGTATTTGTAAAAAGAGATGTAACAAAAAATAAATATTTTTTAATAATTTTATAAAAAATATTTTAACTTGAGTATTCTAATATATAATTAAACAAAATTTTATGAAAGTACCATACAAATCATATTAAGAAATTTAACTAAAAATTTTAAAACATAAATCCCACACCCACAATTTAGTTTTTATTTTACCATTATGATAATTATGAATAAAGTATAATTCTAATATCAGTAAAATTTAGTACTTAAAAATTACTCGTAAAGAAAAAAGACAGTTTAAAGTAATCAGGAACAATTAAATACCCTATGGAGCGTCAGTTTTCCTGTTAATTTAAAGTCTACACCTATTCATAAAGCAATTCTTTTAGATTTAAATAGATATAGTATTTATAGCATTATTCATACACCTGAATTTTTAAACAATATTTTTTTTTAAATATTCAAAAATAAAATATTCAGTCAAATAAATAATTTTCTTACTGATTGTTACTGTTTAGTTTTATTTACATCTCTGTTTGTTACCCTGGCATAAATCACGCTGTTACTTTCAGATAAAAATGTTGATCAAAACAGTGAGTGAATATTGCAAGTAAATACGATAATTTTTGTTCAAAATATGTATTAATGTAGATAAGATTATAATTTAGAATCAGTTTGACATCGCTTTGAACAATATTTGTAAAATTTATGCCGATAATATAAAGGTTTTAAAATTAAATTTTGATTTTATTCAAAAACTTTACAAAAACTGGTTGCTAGTAATAAAAATTTACAAAAAAGATTCTACATAAAAACTGTTAAAAGTTTAATATAATTTGTATAGTGCTAAGGAATATGATATCCGAAAGGATCAAGTTTAGAAAAAAAATATATGTATATATTCCACTAGTGGAATCGCCGAATGATTTCTATTGTTTAAAAAAAAAAAGCTCATAATATTACTAATATAAGATAACCTTTGTCTACAACTAAGCCTTATAAGATAAGGTCTACAACTAAATTATAGGATTACGATCAACAATCCGATTTTGTTGTTTTTTTGTAATTTTATTGTAATTAAATATACTAAATATAGTACTACGTATTACAAAGAACTCTACCGTACATAAAACTACCACTATTTTTATCCTGAATATTACAACTAATTTTATTTTAATTTTCATACGAATATACTTGAATATTTGAAAGATATTATGCTGCTCCCTGTCACTCCCACTGGCTCTCTCTCTCTCTGTATATCTTTTTCACTCTCGCTCTCTCTCTATTTCTCTTTATGCATATATATCAACTACTAAGCAATGTTAACGAAAAAATATGCAAACAACTTTATCAAACATTTCATATATGGATAAAATTTTAAAAATCCATCTACTAAAGCTATACAAAAAAAAAATAACAGCGTTGGAAGAAATATCCTTAATGTAGAAAAATAATTATTAAAATTACATTTTTACAACCTCTTCCTTTAATTTTAAAGACGGTAAAAATATTAATAAATAATAATTTTATTTTATTTATAAAAGATTATATTTCTTTATCGTTACGTAAATAATTAATTTAAAAGATATACACTTAAGATAACAATATTGATGTAAAATAACTTTACTCTAACAAAGTCACTATTATTTTGTATTTAGACGGACATTTCAAGTAGATGTTATTCAGTGTTGGTAGTAAAGCTAAATGTTATTGTAAGACAGTCAATGAAAACTTTCCTTAACTTAGCCTAAAAGGACATTTAATACTCTAGATGCTTAAATTTAATTCGAATCTCAATTTACATTTTACATCTATCTATTCCGATATTTAAATAATTGAATTTATAAAATTTTACTTTAAAATTTATTTTATCGTAAATTTATAGTCTTTTATTGAAAAAAAAATTGAAATTGTAATTTAAAAATTAAATGTATAAAATGTTTAAAAACCGGGATATAGAAATAATTTAAAAATAAAAATCCTTTTTAATTTTTTCTTTAACTAAAACATTTTTAGTTAAAAAATAATATAAAAAAATATAGGTTACTTAGATATAATGATCATCAAATAAGATAAAATTACTTACATTTTCAAAAAATATACGATAATAAAAAGTAATCCGATTCGTGTTTATGAATAAATACCACATCATTAATACTAAAACCATTTCAATATTATAAACTCAGTTCCTTTATTTGTTAAAATATGATACAAATTTTTATAATTTAGGTTAGTGTTTTCTAAAAGCAAATAATATAAGAAATGTATGATTTTTATGAAAAACAATACCCTTTCTATGAATCATAACTACCTTTATTTAAACAATTTATATCCGAATCATGTTGACGAATAATTAAAAAGACAACAACTGGTTAATTTTAAATTAATGTGAATGGTAAATCAATCATTTTTGTAGATTTCTACCTGTGTAGAATATTATCTAAAAAATTGTACACAATGGTTTTTTTTTTCAGTTATTCATTTTTTAAAGCAATTTATTTTTGGATTTTATGATTTCGCCAAATAAGCTTCAAACTTGTGCGTGGGAAATGGAAATGGAATTTTTTAGTTTATGAAAAATGCCAAGCCTGACCTGGATTAAAACCGGGGACCTCCGGATTAAAGCCCGAGACGCTACCACTCCACCACGGAAATCATTTAATCGTTAGTATTTTGAGATCACTATTTCGTAGTTCATTTATGACATTACACGGAGCATTGATAAAGATGCTGGAATATCTTGATCGAAAGCGATGAAGTATTTCATGTTTTTTTAGACTTCTGTTCCTCAAAGTTGTATCCCTTAACTGACTTTAATGTAGTTTGATATTTCATAATCTTATTGTCTTAGAAGAGTTGTCATTTATTTCTTAATAGCCAAAGCAATTAACGCCGTTTTATTCCAAATTGTTTTCTATTCATTTAGATCATTGATTCCCAAAGTGGTCCAGGTGGACCCCCAGGGGTCCACGGGAGACTCGACGGGGGTCTACGGTGGCGTGACAAAAAAATGGGGGTTCACAATTCGTAAGCGGGGGTCCACGAAAATTCATCTGGTTTCGATAGTGAAGAACTAAAATGTTGGCTTGACTTTGCGTATCAATCTAGGCAGATAATGTTTTGAGAAGCAAATTGTAACTATTTTGTGATTGTCATTGTAGAAGTTACATTACGTTATTAATGTTTAATTTTAATTATATTACGACAATTTTATTATATTACATTGCAATATGATAAAAATAATAATTAATAGTGTAATGATTACATATTTAAATAAATGCAACACAAAAAAAATATACTATTTTTCCTTTGCTTTTTACCACTCTGAATAGGAAGTTTTCTAAATAAAATAAGTGAGAATCGATTGCTTTCTTGTGCTGTGAGTAGATGTCAAAAATGTAAAGTTGGATGGAAGCATTTTTTTTGATCGGCCAACTTTACTTTTTTTGACATCCACTCACAGCACAGTCAATCAAAAATTAACCGATCAATTCTCACTTTTTTTCGGAAGCTGTTAGTTCGTGGAACTCAACCGTAACGCAAATTTTCATAGTTAGATCTAATCTTCACATTTTCCCTCGACTGGAAATATGGTAGAAATGTAGCTGCAGGGGGTCCACCGGAACCAGCAAAATTTTGAAATTGGTCTATGAGAAAAATAAGTTTGGGAACCTCTGATTTAGATCCACCTTTTTAGCTCCACGATGTCCAAAAAGTAATATATATATATATATATATATTACTAGGAATTTACGGATTCCACTTTGATGTGTACGTACTCCTTGTAATTTGGTCTGCTTGTACTGAGAGTATCAAGTTATATAAAATAAAATTCAGCTGGCAGAGTATATCCCGGAAGATAAAAATGATTTCTCGAAGAGAAGGGTACTGAACGCAATTAGTAAAAACGTTGTTGCAGCTACTAAGTTACGAGTTGAGATTCACGACCAGCTAATCGAAATTTATGCCGATAAAGCCTTAAACTACAATTAAAATCTGAAGATTTTCGTTTTGGCTTCGTCGAAGTGAATATGGAAATTTAATCACAGAACCATTGAAAATATTAATTCCTTTTGCCAGGTCTTCTGTGAAAGGGTTTTTCATCTACATTAAAAATTAAATATAGGAATCGTCTTTTAACACTTAAAAACTATTTGATTTTGTGTGTTTCTAATGTAGACCCACAAATGAAGGAACTTTTAAATTAAAGGCAAGCGCAACCACCTTATTAATTTATTTTCTTTGCACGTGTACATAACTGTAATTAACATTTTTATAATAAATGATTTTTTTTTAATAAAAAGATTTCATTATTGTTTACATGTGAAGTTGTAGACTAATTTCGCGACCCCTTTTCATATCTCCCCTACCCTAAGGTTGAGAAACGCTGATTCAGATATATTCTTCTTAACCCACCGGGTTGGTCTAGTGGTGGACGCGTCTTCCCAAATCATCTGATTTGGAAGTCGAGATTTCCAGCGTTCAAGTCCTAGTAAAGGCAGTTATTTTTATACGGATTTGATTACTAGATCATGGATACCGATGTTCTTTGGTGGTTGAGTTTTCAATTAACCACACATCTCAGGATAGTCGAACTGAGACTGTACAAGACTACACTTCATTTACACTCATACATATCCTCATTCATCTTCTGAAGTAGTACTTGAACGGTAATTCCCGGAGGCAAAAAAAGGAAAAAGAAAGAAAAAAGGTATATCCTTCTTCCACACGAGACGTTTATTAAAATTTATCATCAAGAATTTCAGTTGCTGTAACACGGGGTGTTTTTTTTAGAATTTAGTGTTAGATTTGGAAATTTTTCTAAGATTTATTAAAATAAAATGGTCCAAGTTGATAAAATCGTCAAAGATTGTATTAGCAGGTATATCTTCATTGATCTTGACATTCCTTTATTAACATCATATTTAGATAATATTGGGGTTAATTTGTAGGATTTCAGAATTTTACGGCTTTATTTAATAATATATATTGTTAATGCTGCCGTAACATACATGAAAGCAGTCTTTATTATTGATTCATGTTCATAAAAGTCGACCGTATAGAATACGTAGAAAGTAGGACCAAATATACTGCTTGAGGAACATTAGAATTTAATTTAAAAAATATTAAAAATTCATTATCAAACCTATTTTAAAGATAAGATTTAAAAATTTCGTAATAATTGTGCTTCAAGACAGTTTTTGTCTTACACAAAAGATCTCAACGGTTAACTTCCTCAGACCCTAATTAAGATTCATGGTTTTAACTAATTTAAAATTAAATGTTAAAACGTAAAAATTGAGTAATCTGTATAATTAGCATGCTTGTTTATTTGTAAATAGTGAAGTTCATAAAAAAATTTAGAACAGTTAAGTCGATCTGATTGTAAGTATTTTATCAATTATTTTATTTCATTTTAAAAGTGCGTTAAATTTAAACATAGTTTTTCAATTTTTTTTTATGTTAAAGTCCATAATGATCTATGACATAAATCTAAGTTTTCGGCTTTTGACAAAAATCGATTTACGCAGAAATTTTTGGCTTTGGTAAGATAATATACGTTCATTCCAATACGTGTAGTTGAAAAAGATTCATGGATTGCGAACATTTGATTTAAATAACATCTGATTTCTTCAGTAATATAATTAGCGTCGATTCAGTTTGTTTCCTTAACTATAGATTTACAAGTAACCAAATCCCTTTCGCTAAAAGATTAACTGTTTTCTTTAGCAAAAAGTTATATCTATCGCCGTAAAGTTTTAAGAAAGCTTTCAACTGCGATATATTGTTACAAAATACGTTATTTAAAAGTGAATATAAAACGATGTTTACAGTTTTATTTTTAAAAAAAAACATGTAGAATTAATTACTTAATAAACGAATTTTTCCTAAATTCTGAAAAAATTTAAGTACACAGAATTTCTTTAAATATTTATTTTTTCTGAATAAAAAAGTTTTAAAGAGAGGAATATCTTGAAAGTTTTTCTATGAAAAACTTTAGTGGAATCAGATATTATGAAAAAAGTATTTATTACAAAATTAAGGAAAAACTGTATTATTTTATTTACAACTTAATATAGTATTTCGTAAACGAAAAATGTATCATAGATTTTGATCATACTTAATTGACGTAAAGTCATAAAAATTATAACTTTGATAAAAGGATTATTTTAAAATATGTTGTTTTTATATTAATTCAGATACGAGTGGTAGCGTCTCGGCATTTCACCCGGAGGTCCCCTGGGTTCGAATCCCGGTCAGGCATGGAAGTTTTCATACACGCTACAAAACATTCATCTCATCCTCTGCGGAAAAAAATGCTTAACTGCGGACTCGGAGGTTAAAAAAAAAATACTATGAACTTTAATAAAAATTATCACAAAATTTTACACATCCAAATTAAGAAAAAATTTCACCACTGTAGTCTATTTTAAAGAAAATTGTTTTTCGATATTTTTAAAAAACACTAAAATTTCAGTTTAAGTAATTTAAGAATTCCCATACAATTTTTTCTTTATCTTTATTTGGCTTTTGCTTATAATTTTATATAAGATTATTTCAATTTATTATTTAGATGGATAGGTCTGACGAAGATTGCTCAATTTTCTTATCTTCCTTTTTTTGATTTTCTTCTGTAAACACTGGAAAACAATTCGCTGTTTATTGTATCTTCCTTCTATATTTTTAACGGAAACTTTTATTTACTGTTTTATCAATATTTAATGAAAATTTAAAAAGAATATTCTTGATTAAATAGTTATTATTTATAAATAAGTTTGCTCTTAAAAAAATATTGTGGGTAAAGCCGCATTTATATCGCTGGCGAAGCTGCAACGGGGGAACAATAGTATATATTATAAATATAAATATATTTAAAAAAAAATATTTACTAAACTTTTGTTTTGATACCTCAGTTATGATTTAAAAAAACAGTGCGTTTTTCAGTTTTTAAAAATGGATCTTTTTCCTAAATTTTTTCTTCAAATTATAACAAGTAAAATTATGAAAAATCGTTTGATAATTACTTATACTCTTAAAAAGATTTACAACTGCTATTACAAGAGCAAAAATAAATGGCAAATTTATATATTGCAACCAATTTCAACATCTTCTGACGTAGTCTAAAAGAAACTGTTGTTTTGACAAAATAAGGATACTAAAATAATTTTTTTTGTTATTACTTCCTTGTAAGAACTTCAGAAAGTATTGTGATAGTAAAAAATTTCGGTTTTCGGATTTCAAAGGAAATATCCGTTTTGACCATCCCTGAATCCATTTTGACTAGTTTCAACGTAACGTCTGTAGGTACGTATGTATCTTGCAAAACTGAAAAACGATTATACGTAGGATGTTGAAATTTTGGATTTAGGACTGTTGTAACATGTAGTTGTGCACCTTCCTTTTTGATTGCAATCCACTGGACCAAAAGTGTTCGAAAAAACGCAAAATCCAAAACAAAATTGGATTTTGGAGTTTTTATTAACTGCAGTAATAAGCCCTCATCGAGAGCTTTTCAACGATTTATCATAAGTTGTACTTATTTTCACTGGTTCAAAGTTGTAGTCAAAAAAAACTTTAGTTAATGAAGTATTTGAATCTTATAAGGGGCACATCGGTTAGAATCATACTTCAACTCCTTTTTTTTTTAACTTTTTTATTTTTAATTGAAATATATTGATTTATTAATAATTATTAACTTCTGATTGTAAAAAGCGTTAACGATAAATAATTCAAATAACAATAAAAAAATGAATAAATATCAGAAGTTATTAATGAAATGAAGTTTTATGTGCTTTTCATTTAAAAAAAAGTGTATATTTAATTTAATAGGCGTACAAGGAAGTCATGTGGTGTACATATCAGTTTTTTCTTATTTAACTATATATTTAAATAATGTAATATCGGAGAATAAAATTATTATTTTAGTTATGAAAACTTTAATGATGTTTTATATATACATGTGTGTATTTACGTGAATGTATAATGCAATACGGGACGTATAATGTAAACAAGTTTAATTAAAATATTCATTAATAAATTACAAACAGTAATTAGCACATTGAAGTTCCAAGCTTGTTTATCATAGATTTGGACTAAATGACGTTATATTCTAGTTATACCTTGTCATTTATTTATTTACTTAAAATGACATTATTTCAAATAATAATGATGCTTAATTATTTATAATATAAATTGCTTTTCATGGAAACCGCTTGAAAGTGAATCTATAATATGTACATCGTGCATGACTGCATATAAAAATATTATTAAACTTAAAGATAAAAATAATTTTCATGTAGATTTCAATTTTATAAGTTAATAATATAAAACATCCTGGTAAACTAACTTAATTATCTTTAATTAAGGATATTATAAAAAATGGTGAATGAGATATTCCAGAAAATTACCGACCGGTCACTCTTTTGCCAGTATTTTTCAAAAAGTTATGAAAAATGCAAAATAGGGAAATTAAAAACTATCTACAAATGGAAAATATTTAAAATCTTTCTAAGCATGGTTTCAAAAAATAATGTAGATTCAAGAATCATGTTGCTTTGTATGGATTTTACAGGATAGTTGCTATTTTCTGAGATTTATATTCCTTCGACTGTACAGGAAATTTATTTTATTGTAGAAGGGGAGATAGAGAAATATAGTTTCCAAATAATCAATTAACCTGGTTTGTTTTTGTCTTTTTGTCAAACCAGTCATTTGACTGGTTTGTTGCAGCTCTCCAAGATTCCCTATATCATGTCAGTCGTTTCATTTCGGTATATCCACTACATCCTATATCCGTAAGATTGTTTTACTTATTCCGAACGTTGCCTGCCTGTACAATTTTTCCCTTCTACTTGTCCCTACAATATGAAACTGTCTATTCCAGGACGCCTTAATATGTGGCCTATAAGTCTGTTTCTTCTTTTAACTATATTTTTCTAAATGTTTCTTTCTTCAACAATTTGCAGCAATACCTCTTCATTTGTCACTTTATCCTCCCATTTGATTTTTAATATTCTTCTATAGCACCGCATTTCAAAAGCGTCTAATCTTTTCTTCTCGGGTACTCCGATCGTCCAAGTTTCACTTCCATATAAAGCTACGCTCCAAACATACACTTTCATTTAAATTAATTTTTTGTGTAAACAAATTATATTTGTGACTGAAAGCTAGTTTCTCCTTTGCTATTCTGCATTTTATATCGTTCCTGCTTCGTCCATCTTTAGTAATTCTACATCCAAAATAACTAAATTCTTCTACCTTCGTAATCTTTTCCTATTTTTATATTTAGTGGTCCATCTATATTATTTTTACTACATTTTATTAGTTTAGTTTTGTTCTTGTTTATTTTCACGCGGTACTACTGGCGTAAAACTTCATCCATGCTTTATTGATTGTTTATTCTAAATCTTTTTTACTCTCGTCTAGAATTACTATATCATCAGCAAATATAAATTGTTCTTTAACATCATTAACTGATAGTTCTATATAAACATTAAAAAGTAACGGGGATAGGGAACATCCTTGTCTGACTCCTTTTTTTATTAAGGCTTCTTTCTTATGTTCTTCAATTATTACTGTTGCTGTTTCGTTCCTGTAAATTTTCGTTTAATCTCTGTTGGACCCTAATTTTTTTTTTAAACGCTGATCATTTTATTCCAATATACGATATCGAATGACTTTTCTAGGTCTATAAAATGGCCTGGTTAAAATTATATTTGTCAAATGTCTAAGGCAGTGGACTAACGTAAGGAATTTGGGAAAATTTTTTTTTGTGGTGATGAAGGCGAATTCTGAGATATTCGAAGGATCTATACTTGGAATGAGGCTTTATATGTTTTTGTAAACGATTTGCCAAGAGTGTCTATAGTGAGACAACATTCTGATGATTTGTTACTGCTCCGAATGTGAACGGTATGAAAGATATTCTTTCAGACCAATTCCGTTGCAAGACAAATAAGCTTTTGTTGAGCTATTAACTTTTTTTGCAATGGTTCTTGATTAAATATAAACTCCAGAAAAACTTATTTTAATTTCAACGGTAAAATCAAGAGAAAATGCTCTGAGATTAGGATTTTTGTACGGAGAATTTGATTAAAAATAAAGGAAAAATGACTAGCAATTTTGTTTACACATACCGGCTAGAATTACCAAGTGTAGTTTTATAATATCTTTATTTATGAATATAAAAATAAGTAATACTAAAAATTAGTATTAACGAAATATAATAAATTTATTTATTTCTCAAAATTTGGAAATTCAGAATTATCATTTGTATTCATGAAAGTCAATTTTACATTACAGAATAACAACAAAAAATTATAGCTACACGTATCATTTTAATCAAATCTTACAGGGAATACTTATAGGCAATTGTTTTTAAAATTTAAATATTGTAATTTTTTTTTCAGTTTGTTTTTTGAATACCCTAGCGATATTCAAAGGAGAAAACTTAATTTCTGATTAACTTGAAGACATTCTGACCGTAGGGGAAGACATCTCTCTTGTGACGATTCCGGTCGTCACACCAACTCCTCCCTTCGTAGCCCTGATGGACTTTACCGGAGGTCGTCTTTTAGACCCTCTAAACTTGATAATTAAACACGGTCATCAGTTTGGCCTCTGTCAGGATGAAACTGATGCAAATTCCTTTGTAGACATTTCCATCAGTGTATTTACATTATAATTTATAATGTATATCATTATATAATTTGACCTCTTCCAACCACGACCACCTCCCATAACTTATAATCCTCAATTATCAAAATAATTGATTCGCGGAAACGCGATCCTCGCGCCTTCCTCTAACACCGAAGATTTCACACAAAAACTCTTCCTTACCTAACTTCAATTAGAGTATCCACTCAGATCATTACTTGACTGAGTCTTTAAACACTGAAAAATCTAATCCTTTTACAAACAAAATAAGTGTTGATCTCAATAACGACAACCCAATTATCATACAAATTTTTTCTATCACCCTTTTTTATCACTCTAGTATAATCTCGTATTTTTTATCCCTTTCCGTAACACTGGCTGAATAATATCCAGTAATTTTCCATCAAAATAATTGTAATGAAGATTTTTTTTTTACATTTAGACATGTTCTTAAAAAAAGACTTTTTAACTAATTCTTTCCCTACAATGATGATAGTTTTCGTCGTAGTCATCGTTTGATGTTTTCTTTTGAGGAAGATTCCTTACGGACCATTATCTATCGATTTTGTACCAAGCCTTCTCCTTCGTCGCAACTTAGTTTACAATCTTCACCTCATTTATTAGATTCAACCTTCTTCTTCTTCGCTTTCTTTCTCCTTCTAACGAACCTACCAATATAGTTGTCAAGATTTCAGTTCGTCTAATCACATGTTTCTAATCAGTATCTTTATCTTTATGTACATCCCAAAAAAGTGTTATTTATTTTTAATTATGTTTATTACTTCCTCATTTCTCACTTTATTTATTCATCCTTCTCCATATTGCAACACACTCCATCACCCTGTTCCTAATCATTCCTGCTTCACATCCTTACAACAAGAAGTTCCATATATAGCAAATAGTTAGTTAATAACTTCCTTGCTATTTTTTTTTTTTTTGAAATGATGTTTATCAACTGCTTTAGTCATTTTTTCCTATGAGAACGGAAACTTTTAGCATATAAAAAATTCTGTGCTTGACCAAGATTTGAACTGAGGACCTTCAGATGAAAGGCTGAGA